>NC_086113.1:33491746-34116746 GCF_963921235.1 Mobula hypostoma
AGTCTAATCCAGGCCTCTGAGCTCTCCTGTTGGGCATTGCTGCTCCACTTTTTCTTCTGTAAAATTCTCCTGAATGCAATAATGCTGAATTACAGCTGCGCCCTGCTGTGAGCAGTTCTGTACCAGAGTCAGCAGCTTCCACATTTAAGACACACTCCAGAGGCTGGAGTACAAAGTTCTCAACTGACACTTTTTGGTGTGGTTTCAGATCAGATATGAGGCGCTGTTTGTGTTCCCAGGTGAGAGGTCACAACTCTGACATTATTGTAACAAAGAACAGGGAAACAGATTGGCAGGTCTTATCACATTGCCATGTTTGCATGTAGAAAATATTTGTGATACTTCCAGCATTCCAGAGAATTTCAACATTCAAGTACATTTATTATCAAAGAATGTATATATTATACAACTCGATTTGTTTGCTCAAAGGTAGCCACAAAGCAAGAAACCCCAAAGAACTCAATTTAAAAAAGTTAAAGTAATAAAAACATAAGACCAAGACTTGATCCGCAAGAGATGGGAAAAAAAAATACGAGTCATCAAACAACTGAAGTGAACAACAGGATTCCAAACCAATTCCAAAACCCGGAACAGGCTGGAGTAGGTTCAAAGCCTTACTTTTAAATTCATCATATTAGCAGCAAAATATTCAACTCAACCTGAGGCTGTGAAAAATGCTACATTAATCCATATCCTTATCAACTTCTAGGATCCTGTTTAAAAACCAACAGAGCCTGTAGGTGGTGCCTGGGGCATTCTCAATTTGACAACTTCTATTGTATGCAGTGTGGCCTCTTCTGCATCAGTGAAACCTGACGTAGATTGGGTGACTGCTTCTTCACACACTTTCTCTCTGTCCACTACAAAAGGTGGAATTTTACAGTGGCCATCCATTTCAATTCGACTTTCAATTCCCATTCCGACATGTCAGTTTATAGTCTCCTCTACTTGAAGGAGGAGGCCTCGTTCAGATTGGAGGAGCAATCTGATGGCACGAACATCGATTTCTCTAACTTCTGGTAATTTCTCTCCCCTCTCTCTACTCTTTTTCCGCTCTGGTTCCCCTTCTACCCCTTCTCCTCATTTGCCCAACACTTTTCTTTGGTGGCCCTCCTTCTTCCCTTCCTTTCATTGTCCTCTTCTACCAGATTCCTTCCTCTTCAGCCCTTTACCTTTTCCACCAATCCCCTTCCAGCTTCTTACCTCATCACATATCCCCAACCTCCCACCTTCCTCCTCACCTGGCCTCACCAGTTACCTATCGGCTCGTACTTCCTCACCCCTCTCCACCCCACCTTCTTATTTTGGTTTCTTCCCCCCTGCTTTCCAGTCCTGGTGGAGGATCTTGGCCAGAAATATTGACTATTTATTCCCTCCATAGATGCTGTCTGATTGGCTCTGTTCCTCCAGCATTTTGTGTGTGTTTCTCAGCTGCTTCTAGTTTATTTAATACATGTTGCATGTTCCAGTCCTGATGAAGAAGCATGTTGTATTCAACCAAATAAAAATTAAGAGGTGCTAGGGGCCTCCAAATAAGCATGTTTCATGCAGCGTTGTCACAAAAACTGTCTAAGAAAAACAATAAGATGGCTCGAGTCACAAAAATTGATTGAGGTGCTTTTATTTACAAAAATAGTGGGAAAACAAAAACTTGGACATCCACATCAAAACAAGAAAAAAACTGAAAAAAAAATACAATATATATACAGTTTGCAACTATCACCTGTCTGGTTAACAGCCACCCTCAGACTAAACACCCCCCGCCCCCGGCCAAGCCTCGGTAACCCGAGGCTTATAACTGCTAAGCCCCTCCCCCTAGACCAACCAAAAGCTAATTAACTCAATTATCTTCCATTTCACACAATCTGAAACTCTACTGCCAGTTCTCACAATAAACACATATACCTCATTATAGGATTCACCATTTCCCGATTAAATAACTTAAATAAACCCCAAAACGTTACCACAATATGAGTAATTAGGTAACATAACCCTTGACCCAATTAAAGATGGTATCCTCCACCATCAGCACACCCGTGCAGGTTGCTGCTGCCTTTATATAAGACAGCTCAATGCAGCAGCTCTGTTTCAAACCCAGTGACTGTTACTGCTGGGGATGAGTGTTTTACTGAGCGTGTCATGTGCCGTCCGTAATTAGTGACGGGCCTTCGTCACAAGCATGCTATTCCACTTTCCTTAAGTGGCCATTGGTAACTAAGTCTGCCTCAACAGCAGACCAGACAGATTGTATACTTGCTGCACCCAGCTTCTACCGGGAATTGTGGAGGGTATGGGGTCTGGCCTCATCAGGGCCGGGCGCTCCTGCACCGTTAGGGGAACGGCACTCTGGCTGTTGGGGGTACTGGTCCCGATCCTAGTATGGTGGGTGCCGGGGCGCACAGGGTACTGGAGGGGTTCTGGCAGAATCGCCACCTGATGCGCGCGTGGATCCAGGCCTTGGGAGACCACGCGGGAGAGGGTCCCGCGCGACGTGAGCTGTCTCACGGGGTTTCCCACCGTGCCGTTCCGCGACACTCCGAAGTGCTTCTTGTGCGGGCTACCCCTGCACACTTTCCACTTTCTTGCCTTCGTCTGCCAATTGGACACGCTTTGGCGGTCCGTGTTACCATCTGGTAGCAGAGGAGGTCCCCAGTGGGAGTCTCTTTACACAGGGGTGTTTGCCCTTTACATTGGGGACCTGGGGTGGAAGGTGTTGTATCAAGCAGTCCCGTATAACGGATTCCTGAGCAGATTCACTGACTCCTTGTCCAACTGTCCATTCTGCGGGCGGGAGGAGCCACTATACCACACGCACATGGAGTGCGAGAGGTTGCAGCCACTCTTTGAGTTTCTCAGGGGGCTGCTGCGAGGTTCTGGCTGCACTTTAGTCCCGCGCTCCTCTACGGACACCCCGTTTGGCAGGGGGCGGGGCGAGAGGAGGATCTCCGGCTGGGCTTGGTCCTGGCCTGGCCAAGATGGCCATTCACGGGCCTAGGTGGAGGGTGCGGCCCGGGCCGTCTACCTGCCCCTTTTCTGAGGATATGTTCATACCTGGATGTCCGTGGAGAGGGAGCACACAGTCGCAGTGGGCACAATGGGGGATCTTCGTGAGCAGTGGTCCCCCCCCCATGGTATAGGCTGTTTTATAGATGGTAGTAACCGTATTGTAATTTGAGTGTAGCTACTATCTTGCAAATATTGATTATCTTCTATCTATGCATTGTAAATAAACTTTTACAGTTTTGATAGATTAAAAAAAAGCTTAGAGTGGAATATGACTCTGGCTAGATCTCAGCCCATTTCTAGGAACTAGTCATTTGCTGAGCATTGCAAATGGAACTTCCATTACTTCCCCAGACTCGGGTACATTACTCCCCATTTCCTTGGGGAGGGACAGTACTGTAGCGGCTTCACAGTGCCAGCTGTAAAATCAGGGTTCAATACCCGCCAATGCCTGGGAGGAGTTTACGCGTTTGCCCCATGACTGCTGGGTTCCTCCAGCTACTGCAGTTCCCTCACACATTTAAAGACTTACGAGTTGAGGTTAGTAAGTTGTGGGCATGCTACGTTGGCGCTGGAAGCATGGTGACCCTTGTGGGCTGCTCCCTTGCCCCCCAGCGCATCTCGGACTATGTCGAGTGTTGATACAAACAACACATTCTACTTTTTGTTTCAATGTTCTAATGCACATGTGACAAAATAAGTTTTTCTTTGACCTTTACTGGGAGAGTCCCCGCATTTCTCTAGGAATTCTATCCAGCGTGGTGTAGTATGCAGAATTCTCAACAAGCTCAGAGCCAATCTGAGAACAAAAGTCTTTTGAAAAGACAATCCTTTCCCAAGCAAGGCTCATATTCTGGATCAACTCACTCAATAAATGAGCATTCACATTTCTCTTGGCAAACTGCAGGTGGAAGGAAAAAATGTTTTGCTTGTCAGCCAGGGCTTTCCAGACTTCCTCCTCTAATCTCAGAACACTGTAGCCTCAGTTTTCCAGCCAGTATCAAGATAAATGATATTGATGAGCCCTTCCAGGTAATTCCATTGCATCTCTAGTATTTTTACACAAGAAGGGATTTGTTGTCGGCTCTTCTCCAGCCCTTTACCTTTTCCACCTATCATCTCACAGCTTCTCACTTCATTCCCCTCCTTGCCCAGTGACCTGGCTTGACCTATCACATTCTAACTGTGCTCCTTCCGCTCCCCACCCTGTTACTTTGACTTCTCCTCTTCCTTTCCAGTCCTGACGAAGGGTCTCATCCCGAAACAGTGACTGTTTATTCATCTCCATAGATGCTGCCTGACCTGCTGAGTTCAGCCAACATTTTATGTGTGTTGCTCCTGATTTACAGCATCTGCAGAATCTCTTGTCTTTATGGTGTGTTGACATCCTTCTCTGCATTGGTGGAAATGAAATCTTCTTGACAAAACATAAATTAAGATGTACTTTTTGCTCTACAACTGCTTTCTGCAAATTTCTTTGGCACTTTTTTTTCCTCAGATGTCTTCCTGGGGAGAAAACATTTGATGCAGCTGAATTCTGAAAGCCCATTACCAGAAGCACGGGTGGGACGAGGGTTATGGGAGTCCGAAGCAGACTCTTGTGTTTCTTCTTGTGCCAGGTCCTACAATAATTTTGCAAGTGATATTACTGGGCTGCTTGTTCCCACTGCTTATCCACTACATGATGGTATTTGGGTTTGGGGTTTATAAATTTAAGAACAAGGGGTGAAGCAAAGATTGACAGTAAATGGCCTGTTGCAGTGTTGCTCAGGCTCATTGGGGCTGACCCGACAACAGTCACATCACTGAACGCTCTGTAGAATTATACAGCACAAAAACAAGCCCATCGGTCTACCACATCCATGGAAACTATTTTGCCTATCTATACCAATCCCATTTTCTACTGTTAGGTTTACCCCCTAAACATAGGGATTGTATATGCCTCCATCTCCTCCTTAGGCTGCTCCCTGTGTGAAAATCTATCCTCACAAATCCTGTTTAAAACTCCACAATATAACATCAAAAGATATAAGCCTTCTGCAGGTTGCTCGGGATTGGAAAATGGACGTGGACTTGGAAAAGAAGCTTGTGTTTCCCCCAGACACTGCGGCTACAACACTCCGGCCAGACATGATCCTGTGGTCCACAACAGCCAAGCTGGCATATGCTGTGGAATTGACAGTACCATGGGAAGATGGTGTCGAAGAAGCTTATGAGAGGAAAAAGACCAAGTACTCTGAACTGGCAACTGAAGCTGCCCAGAATGGCTGGAAGACCAAGGTTTTCCCTGTAGAAGTGGGATGCAGGGGATTCGTTGCTATATCTATGACCAGTCTATTAAAGAAGATCGAGGTGAGGGGTTACTCCCTCCAACAAGCAATCAAGTTCTTGTCAAACGCAGCAGAAGAAAGCAGCAATTGGATTTGGATTAAAAGGAAAGACAACAACTGGGCTGCAAGATGAAGACAGGAGGGTATGGAACTGAGGGGGTGTATCTGGGACGCCAGGTAGCACTGTTGAGCCCTCTGGAGACGTCGTGGGCTTATCAATGAAACGTCAAAGAAGGAGGGTGCCCAGCTGATGACCCCGATGACGTACCTACCCTCCCTCCTTGTCACCACTCCAAACCCATTGCCAACATCAAGAGTGCCGACTTACCACAGGGACTGAAACATCAAGTCCTAGTAGCTTTACTGCCTCTCAACTTGAATGTGACCACTTACAGTATATGTACGACTTGGTTGTATACATAGGTTGTGACCTTGTGTTTTTGACACCCTTCCCTTGGGAAAAAGGACTCTGGCTATCTGTGGCTCTCCTTTTATATACTGTACCTCTGTTGGGCCACCCCTCAGCCACCTTTGATGGGAAACAAGCCCAACCTATTCAAACTCTTCCATAACCTAAAGTGCTGTAGTCCAGGCAACATCCTAGTGAATGTCCTCTGAACACCCTCCAGTGAACTCCTTGGATTAATTACTGATCCAAGTTAGGGCAGACAGCTTTGTTGCCTTCGACACGCTGTACCATTGGTCTTTCTGCCCCATATAAGATCAAACAAGAGTCTACTTTGCAGATTAGAGCCAAAAATCTTAAATGAAGGGAACAGAAATTCAATTGTGAAATGCATATCTATAATTTACAAAGTGATTAGAAATTTAAAAACCATGATTCAAACATGTACAAAACAAAATGGAAATTGAATCTTATCTCTCTGTTCATGTGTTGAGCTGATATGTGAAAATTGCCGGACAAACGTGAAATAATTGTCCAGACTGCACTATGAAAAAATGGAGATCCAGATGTAACTAACTGATAGCAGGGCTCACTTCGAGTCTTGGGAAAAGAGAGGGATAGAAAATTAAATAGTTTCATCGTTGCTACTGTTTAGATTTATTTCATCACGTTTTGGTTTTTCTGAGGAATGGTCATTGATTGCCTGAATAAATTACTTTAGTTTGTGCCCTATTTTCAATAGTTGCATTAGATCTGGGTGATCGATTGTTGAAGTAAGATAAGAGGAGCAGGGAAAATAGGATTTTCAAGATTGCTTGTTGTCATTTTTCAGTACACAATTGTAAAGGAGAACAAAATGATTGTTACTCGGGATCCAATGCATTATATAAAAACAGTAAGCATTAAAAACATAATAAATATAAAGCAATCCTATAAAACACAATGTGCAAGTAACTGTTGAATGTGACCACATACAGTATATGTAAACATGAGGAAATCTGCAGATGCTGGAATTTCAAGCAACACACATAAAAGTTGCTGGTGAATGCAGCAGGCCAGGCAGCATCTCTAGGAAGAGGTACAGTCGACGTTTCGGGCCGAGACCCTTCTTCAGAACTAACTGAAAGAAGAGTTAGTAAGAGATTTGAAAGTGGGAGAGGGAGGGGGAGATCTGAAATGATAGGAGAAGACAGGAGGGGGAGGGATGGAGCCAAGAGCTGGACAGTTGATTGGCAAAAGGGATATGAGAGGATCATGGGACAGGAGGCCCAGGGAGAAAGAAAGGGGGAGGGGGGGAAAAGCCCAGAGGATGGGCAAGGCGTATAGTCAGAGGGACAAAGGGAGAAAAAGAAGAGAGAGAAAAAGAATGTGTGTATATAAATAAATAACGGATGGGGTATAAGGGGGTGGTGGGGCATTAGCGGAAGTTTGAGAAGTCAGTGCTCATGCCATCAGGTTGGAGGCTACCCAGACGGAATATAAGGTGTTGTTCTTTCTCTGTAGGCCTCCTGTCCCATGATCCTTTCATATCCCTTTTGCCAATCAACTGTCCAGCTCTTGGCTCCATCTCCTATCATTTTGGATCTCCCCCTCCCCCTTCCACTTTCAAATCTCTTACTAACTCTTCTTTCAGTTAGTCCTGACGAAGGGTCTCAGCCCGAAACGTCGTCTGTACCTCTTCCTAGAGATGCTGCCTGGCCTGCTGTGTTCAGCAGCAACTTTTACAGTATATGTAAGATCCTTCATGATATTAGTCTTTTCCCAGCTAGCAATATCATGATGGCATTATGTTTATTTATTATATTATAAAGGAGGGCGTTTCCTTGTTATATAGATACTACTTCCATAGGCACATCTGGGTACATATTAAACTATTAAACCTTTATTCCAGGCTAGGTCATGCAAACCTGTTGAACAGGATATTGTAACATTTAATGCTCAAGGTATGCAAAATGTGATACTTAATACCAAGAAAGAGCAGAACAAATTGAAAATCTGTTTTGAATGTTAGTCATTTTGATTCCAGTCTTAAACGTTTCAAGTATAACACCAAAGCTTCTTGTCATGAATGACATTCATAAGAAATTAGCAATTCTGAAAATACATTGACTTGAAATGTTAAATTGCACATGGTCTACAGATTTGATAATCACAGTTGATGTAATGATAGTTAACATAAAAGTTTAATGTCAATGGGGGAGAAACGATTAGGATTGACTTGAGATATTACAAATCTGTCAACATTTTTCCTGCAGAGCCATGATTTCATTCATCAGTACAGCTTCACAACACAGTGTGTGTGACTTGGTGCAATTCAAAACAGATGCCGGCTATTCAACAGTAAAGCTAAAGCTTCTCAGAGAAAGATTTCAGTCAGACAGAAAACTGTGGTTAGATCCACAGATCCACCAAGCCAGAGACAGCAACTCTACTTAGCACTTTGAATTTAAAAACGCAAACACGAGGAAATCTGCAGATGCTGGAAATTCAAGCAACACACACAAAATGCTGGCGGAACGTAGCTGGCCAGGCAGCATCTATAGGGAGAGGTACAGTCGACGCTTTGGGCCGAGACCCTTTGTCAGGACTAACTGAAAGAAGAGATTGTAAGAGATTTGAAAGTGAGAGGGGAAGGGAGAGAACCAAAAGGATAGGAGAAGACAGAAGGGGGAGGGATGGAGCTAAGAGCTGGAAAGTTGATTGGCAAAAGGGATACAAGGCTGGAGAAGGGAGAGGATCATGGGACGGGAGGCCTGGGGGAAAGAAAGGGGAAGGGGAGTATCAGAGGAAGACATAGTGAGAGGGACAGAGGGAGAAAAAAGAGAGAGAAAAAAAGGGGGAAAATAATAATAAATGGATAAATAAGGGATGGTGTAAGAACACCTACGCTCTGTCCGCCAGAGCAAGCATGATCTCCCAGTGGCCACATATTTTAATTGCACGTCCCATTCCCATTCTGGTATGTCCATCCATGGCCTCCTCTACTGTCAAGATGAAGCCACACTCAAGTTGGAGGAACAACATCTTATATTCCGTCTGGGTATCATCCAACCTGATGGCATGAACATTGACTTCTCTAATTTCTGTTAGACCCCTCCTCCCCTTCTTACCCCCTCCCTTATTTATTTATTTATCATTTTTTCCCCCTTTCTTTCTCTCTTTTCTCCCAAGTACCAAGCAGAAAAGGAGGAAGGTTACTTAGGGATGATTACACAAGAATGCTGAAGAACAAGTTATATTAATTGACTAACCAGCCTCTGGCAATGTGACAAAGATATATGATTTGTTGAAACTCAGACTTGAATTTTCTAGTTTTTTTGTCAAACATGACAGACTGATAGAATTCTAAGTTACATTGATATGTAGTGGGCTGCCTCCATAGCCTCAACCTCTTCCCTTAGGTCACTGACATTGGCAGGCCTGTACATTCAGCAGATGATGTCACATCAGCCTTGAGTCCATAGATGATCACTGTGGTCATGGTCCCAAAGACATCAAGAAAGAATAATTCTTGCGTTGGCTGTGGAAAAATAAGTGCGTTGAAGAGGGGCTGACAAAAGACTGAGTGGTTGGCCCTTTAGATTATAAGTGCTTAGTATAAGCACTCTGAACATGGTCTTTGTATCAAACATCTTGCCTGCATCATTACAGCATCAAGGCAACACCATTAAAACCAATGACTGAAAAATCCAGCAACTTGAATCAATCAACACACATGAAAAAACTGATATTTGAAAGGTTGTATTTAAATACATGGGCGGAAAATGAGAAAAGATGGAGAAAATTGCTCTATGCAATGTCTTAATTAAAAATCAAGTACTGCATGCTGGATAAATCACATCCATTTTGGGAAATCCAGATGTACCTTAGTTTCAAAGTTTCTTCAGAACTACCAGGACTTTTTGACTCCGAATAACCTGGACAAGAAACAGAGCAAATAGTTCAAAGTTCAAAGTAAATTTATTATCAAAGTACATATACATCTCCAGATACAACCTTGAGATTTGTTTTATTGTGGGCATACTCAGAAAATTGAAAAAAAAACCAGTAGAATCCATGAAAGACTGTAACCAACACGATGGACAACAACCAACGTGCAAAAGACAACAAGCTATAAATACAAATTAAAAGGGAAATATTATATATTCATTTATTTTAAGTTTTATTGAGATACAGGACAGAATAGGTCCTTCAAGTCACACTGTCCAGCAATCCCCAGGTTTTGAACTGAGCCTAATCATGGCACAATTTTCAATCACCAATTAACCTACCAACCAGTACATCTTTGGACTGTGGGAGGAAATCTGAGCACCCGGAGGAAACCCACGCAGTCATGGGGAGAACATACAAACTCCTTATAGGCAGTGGTGGGAATATCGAGGACATGAGTTGAAGAGGCCTTGAAAGCCAGTCCCTAGGTTGTGGGAACAGTTCAATGGTGAAGCAAGTGAAGTTATCCCTCTGGTCCAAGAGCCTGATTGGTTGAGGGGTAAATACTGTTCCAGAATCTGGTGGTTTGGGTCCAGAGGCTCCAGTACCTTTTGACGGCAGCAGTGAGAAAGGAGCATAGCCTGGGTGGTAAGGGTCCTTGATGGATGCTGCTTTTCTGTGACACTGCTCTGTGTAAATATGCTCAATCATGGGGAGGGCTTTACCCGTGATGGACTGGGCCATATCCAATACTTTTTATAGGATTTTCTGTTCAAGAGTGTTAGTGTTTCCATACCAGTCCATGATGCAACCAGTTACGCAACCAGAGTACTGTAAGGGATCATTCTGGAGTTATGAAAATATGTATACCGTAACTACGGATTAACTACAATGAGAACCAGTCTTCAGGCAATAAAACCTGTTTTTAATTTAACTTTCAACTAATACTTTGTAGCTAGTGAAACCAATGTGTTGGACATTCAATTTCTGTCCCACTGAAACTCCATTGGGGAAGACCAGAAAAGGAATTTTTCTGCTATTAGCACATTATTGAGGTACATCCTGCCACTTAATGCACATTTCAGGACGGGTCTTTTTTGCTACCTGACCTTCTGGTTAGTTGCATATATTCATGGTTCGTCTCTCAACACTGTAACAACAACAAAAGGGATATATTTTGGGTGCCTGATGTTTGCACACAGAAGCTTTTGGAACAGACTCCAATATTGAATATTCCAAGGGTTCTACTAGAACAGAGCATAACATCGAAGCAGGCTCTTTGGGCAATAATGTCAGTACTGGCAATTGTGAGTTTACAACTAAGCTTGAGGGCAGATTTGCTAAAGCTTTTGGGAAGGTTTCAAACTGCTTAGGCAGGGAAATGGAAAGCAGAATGATTAGTCAGAGGATGTTTGTTGGTATATAGCTAGATGCAGCATGTAGAAAGACTGTGAGGAAGGATAGACAGTAGATAAAGGTAAAGGTGCCATCTGTGGGATGGGTTAAAGTGTGTTTATTTTAATGTGTCTATCAGGTACAAGTGTGCTGAACTTAGAGCGTGGGTCAGTACCTGCAACATGACGTTGTGGCCATTGCCGACACTCGGCTGTCACCAGGACAGGAATGGCTGCTGGATGTTTCCAGGTTTAGATGTTTCAAAAGGGACAGGGAGGGAAGCAAAAGAGGTGGGGGAGTGGCATTATTAATCAGGGATATTATCACAGCTGCAGAAAGGGATTGTCTACTGCATCAGTGTGAATGGAAGTCAGAAAGAGAAAGGGAGCATCACTCTGTTGAGAGTATTCTATGGGACCATCCCCCCCTCCACCCACTGCCATCACCACCACCGAATAGCAACAGGCAATGAGGAACAGATGGGAAGGCAAATTTTGAAAGGTGCAAAAATAATAGGGTTGTTGTCATGGGTGACTTTCATTTCTCTAATATTTATTTGCATCTCCTTAGTGCAAAAATTTTAGATGGGGTGGAATTTGTTAAGTATGTCCAGGAAAGATTCCTGACACATACATAGACAGGCTGACTAGAGGAGAGGTCAAACTAGATTCGGTTCTAGGCAATGAACCAGGTCAGGTGACAGATCTCTTTTTGGGTGAGCATTTCAGAGACAGTGACCATAACTCCATGACCTTTATCACAGCCTTGGGGAGAGATAGGACCAGACATTATGGGAAAGTATTTAATTGGGGGCCGTGAAATTATATTACTAGGAAGGAACTTGGGAGCGTAAATTGGAAATGGGTGTACTTGGGGAAATGCACAACTGAAATGTGGAAGTTGTTTAGGAAGCATTTGCAGGATGTTCTGGATAGATTTGTCCAATTGAGGCAGGGAAAAGATGGCAGGCTGAAGGAACCATGGCTGACAAAGAGATGTGGAACATCTAGTCAAAAAGAAGAAAGAAGTATACTTATGGTTTAGGAAGCAAGGATCAGACATGTGTCTCGAGAGTCACAAGGCAGCCAGGAAGGTTTAGGAGAGATAGAAGGGAGCATGAGAAGCCCTTGGTGAGGAAGATTAAGGAAAACCCCCAAGGCATTCTAGACATATATGAAGAACTAAGGTGAGGGTAGGAGCGATTGGAGATAGAAGAAGAAATGTGTGTGGACTCAGAGGAAATATTGAAGATCCTTACTGAATACTTAGCTTCAGCATTCACCAGAGAGGGAACTTGATATTTGTGAGGACTGTGCAGAACAGGCTGATATGCTGGAACATGTCGATATTAAGAAAGTGGCTGTGCTGAAAGTTTTAAAAAACTAGGATAGGTAAGTCCCTGGACCAGAAGGAATATACCCCAAATGAATACAGGCAATGAAGGAAGAGATTGCTGCGCCTTTAGTGATTATCTTTGCATCCTCACTGGCCACAGGAGCAGTACCAGGTAATTGGAGGGTAGCTAATGTTATTCCTTTATTCAAGAAAGGGAGTAGAGTTAATCTTGGGAATTATAGACCAGTGAGCCTTACTTCAGTGGTGGACAAACTATTAAAGAAAATCCTTATTGACTGGAGAAGCATAGTTTGATTGTGGATTGTCAGACTGGCTTTGAGAAGGGCAGTTCACACCACACAAGCCTTGATTCAATTCCTTAAGGATATTGCAAAGCAAAGTGACGAAGGTGGAGTGTGGATGTGGTATATATGGATTTTAGTAAAGTGTTAAGGTTCCCCATGATAGACTCATTCAGAAATTCAGGATGCATTGAGTTCAGAGAAAACTGGTTGTGTGGATACAGAGCTGTCTTTCCTATAGTAGGTCGAGGAGGTTGTAGAGGGAGAGCATACTCTGCCTGCAGATTGGTGACAAGCGGTGTTCTGCAGGGTTCCATTCTGAGACCGGTCCTCTTTGTGACTTTTATAAATTACTTGGATGAGGAAGTGAAAGAGTGGGTTAGTATGCTTGCAGATGACATGAAAGGTGCGGAGTTGTGGATGGCGTACAAGGTTGTTGCAGGTTTCAACAGGATGCAGACCTGAGCGGAAAAGCGGCAGATGGAGTACAACCTGGAAAAGTGTAAACTGATTCACTTTGGAAAGTTGAATTTGAAGGCAGAATACAGGTGAAACAGCAGGATTTTTAGCAGTGTGGAGGAATAGAGGGATCTTGGGGTCCATGTCCATTGACTTCTCACAGTTGTCACTGCTATGTTTTGTAACTCCATAACGTAAAATTAATTGAAAGAAAAACACGAGAGCCCTGGAGAACATGTAACCATATAACCATATAACAATTACAGCACAGAAACAGGCCATCTCGGCCCTTCTAGTCCGTGCCGAACTCTTACCCTATCCTAGTCCCACCGACCTGCACTTAGCCCATAACCCTCCATCCCTTTCCTGTCCATATATCTATCCAATTTAACTCTAAACAACAACATAGAACCTGCCTCAACCACTTCTGCTGGAAGCTCATTCCACACAGCTACCACTCTCTGAGTAAAGAAGTTCCCCCTTATGTTACCCCTAAACTTTTGTCCACTAATTCTCAACCAATGCCCTCTTGTTTCCATCTTCCCCACTCTCAATGGAAAAAGCCTAACCACATCAACTCTATCAATCCCCCTCATAATTTTAAACACCTCTATCAAGTCTCCCCTCAACCTTCTACACTCCAATGAATAAAGACCTAACTTGTTCAACCTTTCTCTGTAACTTGGGAGATGAAACCCAGGCAACATTTTAGTAAACCTCCTCTGTACTCTCTCAATTTTATTGACATCTTTCCTATAATTCGGTGACCAGAACTGTACACAATACTCCAGATTTGGTCTTACCAATGCCTTATAAAAATTCAACATTAAATCCCAACTCCTATACTCAATGCTCTGATTAATAAAGGCCAGCAAACCAAAAGCTTTCTTCACCACCCTATTGACATGAGATTCCATCTTCAGGGAACTATGCACCATTATTCTTAGATCCCTCTGTTCTAAAGCATTCTTTAATTGTACGTGTAGTGAGGTGTGCCAAAATGATGTGGTGGCATAATTATGTACTGTACACCATTCACATATTTTCACATATAACCCATTAATGAATTATATAAACAACAAAGAATGCTCAATCAAACAAGATGTTGAAATATTAAATACATAACAGTCAAATGGGTTGACCAGATTGCCTGACATATCTGTTAGGATTCTTTGAAGAAATAGCATGCAGGATAGACAAAGGAGAATCTGTTGATGTTGTGTACTTGGATTTTCAGAAGGCCTTTGACAAGGTGCCAGACATGAGGCTGCTTAACAATATACAAGCCCACGGTATTACAGAAAAGATTCTGGCATGGATAAAGCAGTGGTTGATTGGCAGGAGGCAAAGAGTGAGAATAAACAGGATCCTTTTCTGGTTGGCTGCTGGTGACTAGTGGTGTTCCACAGGGATCTGTGTTGGGACTGATACTTTTTACATTATACGCCAATGATTTGGATGATGGAATTTATGGCTTTGTTGCAAAGTTTGCAGACGGTATGATGATAGGTGGAGGGGCAGATAGATTTAAGGAAGTAGAGAGGCTACAGAAGGACTTAGATTAGGAGAATGGGCAAAGAAGTGGCAGATGTAATACAGTGTTGGGAAGTGTATGGTCATGAACTTTGGTCGAAGAAATAAAAGTGTTGACTACTTTCTAATGGAAAGAAAATACAAAAATATGAGGTGCAAAGCGATTTGAGAGTCTTTGGGCAGGATTCCCTAAAGGTTAATTTGCAGGTTACGTCTGTGGTGAGGAAAGCAAATGTGATGTTAGCATTCATTTCAAGAGGACTAGGATATAAAAGCAAGGATGTAATGTTGAGACTTTATAAAGCACCTTTATACTTCCCAGTTACAACTTCCGTGTGGATCAGTTTTAGTCAGTCGCAACAACAACTTTCACAGGAAAGATTGCTTCTTGGAATGAAGACCCATGAATATTGGGGTGTCATGGGGTTCAGTGCTGGGACCTTTGTAAGTCATTATTTATATAAATTATTTGGATGTGACTGCACAAGGTTTGAACAGCAAGTTTGATGAGAAGATGATATGAAATTAGGATGTGTTGTTGTTAGTGAAGAAGGCTGTCATAGGTTACTGGGGGAGCTTGATCAGGTAAGGAAGTGGGCTGAGGAGTGGGAAATGTATTTCACTACAGATAAGCCTCAGGTGATACATTTTGAAAAGTCAATATAGAGTAGAACATATATTTTGAATGAGGGCGGTAAGGAACACTGTAGAACAGATCATCTTGTACATCTCTATCATCTCTCATCCTTCCTTGCTCCAAGGAAAAAGAGACCTCAGTCACACACTTGCTATAAAACATGCTTTCTAATCCAGGCAGCAACCTAGTTAGTATTGTCTGCAGCCTTTCTAAACCTCTCACATCCTTCCTATAATGAGGCAACCAGAACATGACATAATATTCCAAGTATGCTCTAATCAGGGTTTTATATCCCCCAACTAATAAAGGCCAACTTAACCACTTTCTTAACCGCCCTATTAACTTATGCGGGAACTTTGACATGGAACCCAAGATTCCTCTGTACTGCCAAGAATCCTGCCATGAACTTTGTACTCTATCTTCAACGCTGAACTTCCACTGGTAGTGCACAGTTAGCATAATGCTTTACAGCACCAGCTGTAAGATCAGGGTTCAATTCCCACCATTGTTGGTAAACAGTTTGCACATTCTTCCCATGACCGTGTGGGCTTCCTCCTTGTGCTTCTCCCACATTCCAAACAAGACATACAGGCTCAGGTTAGTGAAATGTGAGCATGATATGTTGGTGCTGTAAATACGGCGACATTGCAGACTGGCCCCAGCACATCCTCAGACTGTGTTGGTGACTGTGACTACGCTGATTAGATATTTTTCATTCGTGACTCATTTCACTGTATGTTTTGATTTTCCAAGGTACATGTGACAAATAAAGCTAACCTTTTATCTACACATTGAGGGGCAATCTTTCAAAGGTTTCAAAGGTACACTTAATGTCAGAGACATGTATACAATATGAATGTTAGGACAATATGAGTGGTAGGGATTTCTTATAGAAATCCCCAAAATTATGAGAGGCATACATAAAGTAACAGTCTTTTCCACAAGGTAGGGGAGCTCAAAATGGGGATGCATAGATTTAGGGTGAGAGTTGAAAGATTTAAAAAGAAACACAAGGGGCAACTTCTTCACACATAGGGTGATGAGTAGGTTGAATAAGACTCTAGAGGAAACAGTTGGGGCAAGTACAATAGCACTTGCATAGATACATGGAGGGAAGGACCTGGAGTGATATGGGCCAAACACAGGAAATTGGGACTAGCTAATGGGCCAAAGGGCCAGTATCCAAGCTATGTTGCATTATGACTCTATCTGGGAATCAGGAGTTCCAGATGAATTTCAGAAACTTATTTTACCTTAACATACACTCAGTGACCACATTAATTAGATAACAAAGTGGCCGCTGAGTGTATATTCATGCTGCTTCTGCTGCTGTAGCCTATCCACTCCAAAGTTCGATATGTTGTGCATTCGCAGACGTGCTTCTGAGCACCACTGTTGTAATGCGTGTTTATTTGAGTCACTGTTGCCTTTCTGTCAGTTTGAAGAAGTCTGGCCATTCTCTGACCTCTCTCATTAACAAGGCATTTTTGCCCACAGAACTGCCACTCACTGGATGTTTTCTGTTTTTCTCACCACTCTCTATAAACTCCAGAGCAGCCTTTCTCAACCTTTTTGCCCTGGAGGAAACCATGAAATAATTTGCGGGTCTCAGGGAACTCCTGCATCAAAAAATATTGTATCTACAGCTCATGGTACATTAGCATGATTAGTAAGTTGTAGATATAATAATCCAAAAATAATTGTCAATGCTCTTTTGAGTAGAGTAGAGAATAAATTTTTTGCCAACCTCTCTTGGAAAAAAGAACACGTAGTTAAGCTGAGCTTACTTTCTTGAAATTATTCCCTTTCTTTCACTTTCATAAATTTTAAAAACTCAGAAGGCAAAACAAAATAAAATTCTGTTAAATAACTGGCTTAAGCCAAAGTGGGACTTAATTTTTCTAAAGGTAAGCTCGGTAGATTTAATGTAAATAAAGGTTGTAAGCTGATTTTAATTAATGCTATTTACAACATTAAAAATTATGACAATGTTGAATAGTAAAGTTACAAAAAACCATAAGCCAAGCAACGCAGTTCCTCCAAAAGAGATATGAAGACAAAACATTAAATATATTTTAGCCTTTGCTTGCCCATTTATTTGGGTTCCACAGACAGCCTGATGCAACCTCACTCAAAGGCGGTTATCAGGGTGAGCGTGACATTAGGTTCGTTTTGCCCTCGTTGTCCAGGGAATCATGTCCTATCCGAACCACTCCATATTGGATCCTCAAATGAAGCTGAAGAGTGTTCAGGTGATTTCTAAGCTGAAAGAGCAGGAGATTGGCCACACTGTGCCAGGTACAGCAGCCCTGAGATCACCTCACTCCTGATGACCAGGTTCTTCTCAGTTATCAAGAGGGAGCACTCTTCCCACAGTCCCAATTCCTGTCTTACCTTCCCAATTCAGCCAATTCTCATTACATGCCTCGGACTCTCCGAACCAGATCCCCAGCACCTTCAGTTAATCAGACCTGATGGTAACAAGGACACTGCCTGTTGCCTTGCTTTTTGTGAGATTAACGCTAGACTCTGATGCCAACTCAAAGTGGTTGCTCAATCTGCGAACCGATCTCAGTTTTGAGTTAACAGTAAGGGATCATGGTGCAATTATATCAGCAATAACTTATCAAGTGAATTCTGAGTTGCTGCTTCACTTAACAATTATATTTGCTAATTAAGATGACTCACCCTCTGTACACTTTGGCTCTCTCTTCGGCAAATACTACACAATGCTTCAAACTGAAGGTGAAATTCAGATATCATCATTATCATTATGTGCCGTGTTGCATGTTGTGGGCAATCGTGGTCTTCCAGCTGTCATGAGCATGATGGTTCTTGGCAAATTCTTCTACAGATGTCGTTTGCCATTGCTTTCATCTGGGCAGTGCCTTTATAAGACAGGCGACCCCAGCCACTATTGAACCTCTTCAGTGATTGTCTGTCTAGCATCAGTGGTCACAAAACCAAGACTTGTGATACACACCAGCTGCTCACCTAATCATTCACCTGCTCCCATGGCTTCACATGACCCTGATTTTTGGGGGAGGGGGCTAAGCTGGTGCTACACTTTGACCACGGAGGGAAGAAGCACTGTACACCTCCTTTGGTAGAGACGCATCTCCACCCCACCACCCATAATTGAGATAAGGAATCTTTATAACTTATATGCTTCTTAAGGAACTATACACAACATTCATTCTCAATGCATAAAGCAACAATGTTTTCTTTCCAAATTGCATCATACAGTGTATCTTATGTACAAGATAATTCAGTGTGACAGCCAGAATATAGACTTTATTTCACAGGCAAAGGCATCCAGTAATTCATCGGTTTTTTTGGGATCTATAGGGTTTACTGGGCTTTGACTAATGTGAAATAAAGTTTGCATCTCCCTTGTCACAGTGAATTATCTTTGCTTCTCCTTTGGCTTTGTTAAAAATATAAGTCCTCAATCTTGACACGATAAACTAACCTTTAATTGGAATTGTTAAAAAAAACTTTATTTCTTCTAATTGGCTTGCTTTAAAATGTTATAAAAGTTGCAACACCGATCTGGTGGAATTGGATGCTTGATATGGTTTAGCACTTCTGAAATTCAAGTCATCAGTTGCACAAAGTATATTTACGCACACGTCATGTATCTGCGAACAACGTAGCGACTCAGAGCATTCATTTTATAAAAGTAAACTGACAGCTGTGTTGGTTTTAATTTACTGGGAACAATTACAGTCACACCTCAGATCAAAAAAGGAGTGGCAGCAATTCAATGTAATTAGAGCCACTTGCTAGAGATGGGAGGACTTGAGCTAAACCATTTCCTACTAATTCCCCTGTAAAATATATTACATCCCAGTTATATATTTAAGGAATTGTCTTCATTGATTACACTTTTCACTATTTCATCCAAGTACCAGAACTTGCTTGTAAAAGAAAATAGAAAATAATTTAACTTATATCATTTTCGTTTAAAATAATAAAGGCTAAGAAACCATTGTATCTCTCAGATTATGGCCAATAATTCTTTTAGTGCAGAAGATATTGCTTGATTTTGTAGGGTTAGAGTATTGGTAGCTCTTTAGTTTGAGTCAGGTGGGGGTATTTCTGGCCATAATATCCCTCTGTTATCAGAAGTTTCCAGTGCCAGCACAGTTGTGGTGAGTTATTTCTCAAAAAATTGGAGATCCTATCAAGATTTTGAGTGAGAGGAGACAATCTGTGTACTTTTTTAATTGCAAGCTATTTTCTTTTTAAAGCCAGACGTCAGAGGGCTGATCAGAAAACCATGGCTTTGAGGAATCAAGTATCATGAGGTTAGGACCTCAGGGATTTGGACATCAGAGAGATAGAGGTAATCAGTGGTTAGCCAGAGATCAGGAGGTCAGGGGTGAAATAGGCAGTTGGGAAGTTTGGTACCATCCCTGTTCCACAATGAATATTGAAAACATTAGTGCTAGCAGTGACCATTAGTGGTTGCCCCAAGGATAACATGGACAAATGTTTCCAGCAATACTGTCCAAAGAGAAATATCTGGATGAATTTCCAGAGTGAGACAACGTTATCTTTATTTACTTTACTTTATCACTTTATTGTCGCCAAACATTTAAAACTAGAGCATACAATCATCACAGCGAAATTTGATTCTGCACTTTGCGCTCCCTGGAGTACAAGTCGATAGTAAGTATAATAAAAATTTACAATATAAATCATAAATAGAAAATAGAAAAGGGAAAGTAAAGTAGTGCAAAAAAACCAAGAGGCAGGACAGGATATTTGGAGGGTATGGCCCAGATCCGGGTCAGGATCCGTTCAGCAGTCTTATCACAGTTGGAAAGAAGCTGTTCCCAAATCTGGTCATACAAGTCTTCAAGCTCCTGAGCCTTCTCCCGGAGGGAAGAGGGACGAAAAGTCTGTTGGCTGGGTGGGTCGTGTCCCTGATCATCCTGGTAGCACTGCTCCGACAGTGTGCAGTGTAAAGTGAGTCCAAGGACAGAAGATTGGTTTTTGTGATGTGCTAGGCTGTGTTCACAATCTTCTGCAGCTTCTTCCAGTCTTGGACAGGACAACTTCCATAGCAGGTTGTGATGCACCCTAGAAGAATGCTTTCTACGGTGCATCTATAAAAACTAGTGAGGGTTTTAGGGGACAGGCCAAATTTCTTTAGCTTTTTGAGGAAGTAAAGGCGCTGGTAGGCCTTCTTGGGAATGGACTCTGCTTGGGTGGACCAAGTCAGGTCACTTATGATATTGACCCTGAGGAACTTAAAGCTTCTGACCTGTTCCACCTGTGCACCACCGATGTAGATGGGGTCATGCAGTCCGCTACTCCTTCTGAAGTCAACAACCAAATCCTTTGTCTTGCTGACGTTGAGGGATAGGTTATTGTCTTCGCACCATGCCACCAGTTTCTTAATTTCCTCTCTGTACTCAAACTCATCATTCCCCAAGATATGGCCTACAATTGTGGTGTCATCAGTAAACTTATATATTGAGTTCGATGGAAACTTGGCTACACAATCATGGGTGTACAGTAAGTACAGCAGGGGGCTGAGTACACAGCCCTGTGGGGCACCGGTGCTCAAAACAGCAGAGCTTGTCCCCTATTTTTACAGCCTGGGTCCTGTCTGTGAGGAAGTTGAAGATCCAGCTGCAGATCTGAGTGCTAAGGCCCAGGTTCCAGAGCTTAGGAATCAGTTTATATGGAATGATGATATAAAGGCAGAGCTGTAGTCAATGCAAAGGAGCCTTACATATGCATCTTTATTCTCCAGGTGTTCTAAGGAGGAATGCAGGGCCAGAGAGATGGCATCTGCTGTTGACCTGTTGCTCTGGTAGGCGAATTGCGAAGTGTCGAGGTTGACTGGTAAGCTGTAGTTGATGTGTGCCATAACCAATCGCTTGAAGCACTTCATAGCGATTGATGTCACAGCCACAGGTCCATAGTCATTCAGGCATGCCACCTTGCTCTTCTTCGGCACTGGGATTATCGTTGCCTTGTTAAAACACGAGGGGATCTTAGACTGAAACAGGGAGCAGTTGAAGATGTCAGCAACCACTCCTGCTAGCTCGCTTGCACAGGCCCAGAGAACCCGTCCCGGGACGCCAATTGGACCCGTCGCCTTCCTTGGATTTATCTTCAGGAAGGTCCTTCTAACGTCCTCCTCGGTGATGATGAATCTCGATGCCACCAGGTCCGGTTCATCCTATCTGGAAATTTTCCTTAGTCTCTCAGTCAAGTCAAAGTGTATTTTCAAATTTCTTGACTATTACATCAAATGACTTGGTCATTAAGTCAAACTTTGTATGGTACCCACAATGTAAGTGATGTGCTAGTACTGAGCAAAATAACAAGCACTCAACACAATTTACTCTTTAATACTTTCATGTGGGTTCTGTGAGTAGCTATAATAAATCCCATGCAAGTTCAAGGCTAAATTCACATACCCTATTAATCCAAAATTTTCTAAGATATTTCCATGTTTGGATCCGTGCTCAATTGAATGATTTGCTCGTTTTAAAAATAGCTTCTTCAGTCAGTCCTCTATCAATGGCCTATTTGTTCCAGACCATGAAACGGAATGAAACATATGCAGTACCATTCCACCACATCCCCAGCCCCGGCTTAACTGCTCCCAGTGCCTCACTGACCTTTCCCCTATTCCTTTTCCCAGTCTTAACTCAAGGAAGTAGGATGTGCTTTATTTATGCAAATAACTGCCCTGCTCCATTACAGATCACAGATGTCTACTGCAAAATGTTATAAAATCAGCCATGCATATTTACTAGACGTGGTTTATTTATTTATTTAGAGACACAGAGCAGAACAGCCCTTCTGGCTCAACAGGCTGCACCATCCAGCAACCCACTTATTTAACACTAGCCTAATCACACCATAATTTGCAATGACCAATTAAGTTACTAACCCATACGCCTTTGGACTGTGGGAGGAAAATGGAGCACCTGGAGGAATTCCATTTGGTCACAGGGAGAATGAACAAACTCCTTACGGATGGCGTCAGAATTGAACTCTGAGCTCCAACGTCCTGAGCTGTAATAGCATCGTGCTAACCATTATGCTACAGAATGGAATATTGGATACCCATGATATACTAAAATTATTTATATTCTCCATATCTAAATATTTCCAGTTTAAATTTCATCAGCAGTGAATATGAAATTCCCATCTATTTAAACCTCTTTTCCTTCAGTGGGTTCTTTTGATTATTGAGCTTACAATAGACAATAGACAGTAGACAATAGGTGCAGGAGTAGGCCATTTGGCCCTTTGAGCCAGCACCGCCATTCACTGTGATCATGGCTGATCATCCACAATCAGTATCCAGTTCCTGCCTTATCCCCATAACCTTTGATTCCGCTATCTTTAAGAGCTCTATCCATCTCTTTCTTGAAAGCATCCAGAGACTTGGCCTCCACAGCCTTCTGGGGCAGAGCATTCCATATATCCACCACTCTCTGGGTGAAAAAGTTTTTCCTCAACTCCATTCTAAATGTCCTACCCCTTATTCTTAAACTGTGGCCTCTGGTTCTGGACTCACCCATCAGCGGGAACATGCTTCCTGCCTCCAGCGTGTCCAATCCCTTAATAATCTTATATGTTTCAATAAGATCCCCTCTCAGCCTTCTAAATTCCGGAGTATACAAGCCCAGTCGCTCCAATCTTTCGATATATGACAGTCCCGCCATCCCAGGAATTAACCTAGCGAACCTACGCTGCACTCCCTCAATAGCAAGAATGTCCTTCCTCAAATTTGGAGACCAAAACTGCACACAGGTGTGGTCTCACCAGGGCCCTGTACAGCTGCAGAAGGACTTCTTTGCTCTTATACTCAATTCCCCTTGTCATGAAGGCCAGCATGCCATTAGCTTTCTTCACTGCCTGCTGTACTTGCATGCTTGCTTTCAGTGACTGATGTACAAGAACACCTAGATCTCGTTGTGCTTCCCCTTTTCCTAACTTGACTCCATTTAGATAATAATCTGCCTTCCTGTTCTTACCACCAAAGTGGATAACCTCATATTTATCCACATTAAACTGCATCTGCCATGCATCTGCCCACTCACCCAGCCTGTCCAAGTCACCCTGCATTCTCATAACATCCTCCTCACATTTCACACTGCCACCCAGGCAAATTTGCAAATTTGCTAATGTTACTTTTAATTCCCTCATCTAAATCATTAATATATATTGTAAACAGCTGCGGTCCCAGCACTGAACCCTGTGGTACCCCACTGGTCACCACCTGCCATTCCGAAAGGGACCCGTTAGTCGCTACTCGTTGTTTTCTGTCAGCCAGCCAATTTTCAATCCATGTCAGTACTCTGCCCCCAATACTATGTGCCCTAATTTTGCCCACTAATCTCCTATGTGGGACTTTATCAAAAGCTTTCTGAAAGTCCAGGTACACTACATCCACTGGCTCTCCCTTGTCCATTTTCATAGTTACATCCCCAAAAAATTCCATAAGCATAGTCAAGCACGATTTCCCCTTCGTAAGTCCATGTTGACTCAGACCAATCCTGTTACTGCTATCCAGATGTGTCATAATTTTATCTTTTATAATAGACTCCAGCATCTTTCCCACCACGGACGTCAGGTTAACCGGTCTATAATTCCCTGTTTTCTCTCTTCCTCCCTTTTTGAAGAGAGGGACAACATTAGCCACCCTCCAATCCACAGGAACTGATCCTGAATCTATAGAACATTGGAAAATGATTATCAATGCGTCCATGATTTCTAAAGCCACCTCCTTAAATACCCTGGGATGCAGACCATCAGGTCCCGGAGACTTACCAGCCTTCAGACCCAACAGCCTATCCAACACCATTTCCTGCCTAATATAAATTTCCTTCAATTCATCCATTACACTAGGTCCTTTGGCCACTATTACATCTGGGAGATTGTTTGTGTCTTCCCTAGTGAAGACAGATCCATTGCATACACTAACTTATAAATTACTTTCTAGTAAAAATTGAATATTATCAAAAATAGTAAACTGCTGCTAAAGACACTGTATTTCAAAGGTATATCTTGTATGCAACATACTGTATATTTACGCCAGTCACCTGCATGGACCTCAGTTGTATCATTTCAATCTCACTGTCAGGCTCAGTGCCAAGAATTTTGAACAGGAAATGATTTACTTAAAATAAAACAATAATTTATTCATCTTTTAAAAAATCTTTTGCTTCATTAGGTAAATGTAGTGCTGAGAGAGACAACTTAATCTTTGAAAATCTTTATTTTCACAGCATGTGTCTAAAACACAAAATCATTTAGTCATGTCATGAACTCCATCTAGGCATTTTACTGGTTGAAAAAAGTTCTTTTACAATTGCAATTCATCTCAACGTGGTTTATAGTCAAAACAAGTTCACTGGTTGCAACCTTAAAAAAATACCAGAACATCAGATCTACAATGAATTGCAAAGTTGGACATAAAACTGGCTAGATCATACGTGACAGAGGTTAATGGTGGAGACACGTATTTCTGACTGGAGATCAGGAAGAATTAGCACTGCTGTTGTGGTATATATAAATTATTTGGATGTAAATGTAGCTGGCTTTATTAGTAAGAGTAAAGATGATGTGGAGGTGTGGACAGCGAGGAAGTTTGTTAATGGTTATAGCTGAATACAGCCCAGTTGAAAATATGGGTGGAGAAATGGCAGATGGAGGCTAGTCCAGACAAGTGTGAGGAGATACATTTAGAGAGGTCTTGTGCAAGAGAAAAATACACAATAATTGGCAGGGCTCTGAGGAGCATTGACGTGGAGAGTTTTTTTTTAGGAAACAACTTCCTGAAAGCTGCAACACAAATGGACAATGGGTAAAGAAACCTTGCCTTCATCATCTAGGGCATTGAATATAAAGGTTGTCAGCTCATATTCCAGTTGTGTAAAACTTTGGTTAGGCTGCATTTGGAATTATTGAGTCCATTTCTGGTGCTACACCATAGGAAGGATGTGAAGGCTTTGGAAAGAGTGCAGAAGAGGTTCATCAGAATATTGCTGGATTATAATATATTAACTTTAAGGAAAGGATGAACAAACTTGGATTATTGTCTCTGAGGCATCATTGACTGAGAAGCAAGCTGATTGAAGTATATAAAATAATTAAGCACGGAGAGGGTAGACAGAGTCTTTCTCTCAGGTTGGAAATATCATAGAATAGTGAGCATTGGTTTAAGGGGAGAAGGGCAAGTTTGAAAAGAAATGTGTAAGAAAAGATTTTTAGATGGAATGTGATAGGTGTCTGGGACATACTGCCAGGGGATTTAGTAGAATCAGGTAGGCAATTACCATAATGTTTAAGAGGCATTTAGATAGGTATATGGAAAGGCAGGGAGTAGAGAGATATGGACCACGTGCAGGAAGATATGATTAGTTAGTTTAGCATCAGGCTCAGTGCAGACATAGTGGGATGATGGACCTGTTTCTGAGCTGTATTCTGTATGTTCTACGTCACAGATCAAAGCTAAGCCCATGAGTAACAAAAAGACAACATGAATTACATTAAACAGCTGCCTAAGAGAAATGATTTCAACTTTAGGCTACCTGCAACCTAGAATAATTCTTGGTATGCCATAACATTTGTAATGTCCATTGATCTGAAGTTTCAGTAAATGTTTAGAACCAGTTTAAGCCAACCTGTCCCTGTTAAAGGACAAGTACATTGTGTTGACAAGTTTCTACAATTGAAGCTGACATTGTAGGTTTTCATAAATAAAATGGCAGAGGTGTCGTAAGTTTAAGGGAAAGCGCAACACCTCCTTTATTGATGACCAAACTCAGAACACAAAGCACAGTAAAAACTTCACATCATTACATCATCAGGTCAGAACAGCTTCTTAAAGTGAACCCCAACTCAATGTTGGTGCTTGTGAATTATGTCCATGTTTCCACTGATTACATTACCCAACACAGGCCCCCTCCTCCAAGAATTCACCAAAAGCAGTATTGTGAGACCATCTGGAGCTCAGATGAGCTGCCTGACTCGGGTCCTATATTCCATGGGTGGGGTGACAGTAGGTGCTTCCAGCTCAGCCAGAGCTGTGTTGACAAGCTCTTGGTCACGTTATGATGCCAAAGGCCTGGTAGCAGAATCCTCCATATCTTGGTGGGCTGGTAAGGCGATCTACCAAAATACGTTCAGGTCTACCCTTCTTATCTACAATAGAAGTCTTACCTCTCTATTCAAAAAATGAGGTACAGGTTATCATGAGAGGGCCTGAGGGGAGTATGGTGAGCAGTCGAAAACAAACAAAATGGGATGTAGATCAACAGGAACCCATGAGTGCTGTGCGCCATATGGGAGTTAGGAATAGGTGAAAAGGAATTGAATTTACTGAGGAGAGCAGAACACTGTAGAGGCCGACCAGGTGGTTGTGGTGCAGGAATAAAATCACCTGCCACTCGTAATGGTCGCCCATATACCAACTCAGCTGCAAACAACTGCAGCTACTCTTTGTGCCATTCTGAGCCCCAGCAGGACCCACGGGAGATGATCATGTAAACATTCATCAGCCAGGAAAGTCCCTACAGCAGCCTTTTAGGAGCGGTGAAGCCACATGCAGAGGCCATCGGACTGCAGTTGATACACCGTGGTGGGATGTAGCCTAACTCCAAGGTTCTGGGCCATCACAGCCCAGAGGTCTGACGTGAATTGGGGACCGCGGTCAGACGAACTATCGGATGGGATGCCAAAGTGAGCAACCCAGGTGCCGATGAATGCCTGAGCCACGGCTATGGCCATTGTTGATGCTAGTGGGACAACCTCTGGCCACCTGGTATGAGTCACCATGGTAAGGAGGTGCATGAAACCACGGAAAGGGATAAGAGGACCATCCAGGTCAAACCATTACTCGGGGATCTCAAAAGGTGCCAATGGTGCCCGAACATGACAGCTAATTTTCACCTGCTGGCTTTCAACACAGGCCTGCACTTCAATCACTAAGTCCTTTCTAAGGCCGTACAACACAAACTTTAGCACAACCAGTTTCTGTGAGGCTTTCTGGCATGGATGTGAGAGGCCATGAATGGAGTTAAAAACAGTATGCCTGCAGTTTGCAGGCACTATGGGAAGAGAGCGACCGGTTGAGACATTGCACAGGAGAGAAACCCCAGCTTCCCTGAACTTAATGTCAGCTAGCTGCAGGCCTCGGTAAGCCTGGACCTTTGGATCAGCAGCTTGGTCGGCAATAACCATCTTTAAGAGGCATTTAGACAGGCACTTAAATATGCAAGGTATGGAAGAATACAGACTGCATGGGGATTAGTGTAAGTGGGCAAAAAGAGTCAAACACAAAGTACTTAGATAAAGCCTCTTTAGAAATTTAGAACAAGCGGGATCTCCTAGTGCCCACCCATTTTAATTCCACTTCCCATTCCCATTCTGATATGTCCATCCATGGCTTCCTCCGCTATCAGGATAAGGCCACACTTAGGTTGGAGGAACAACACCTTATATTCCATTTGGGTAGCCTCCAACTTGATGGCATGAACATCAATTTCTCAAACTTCCAGTAATGCCTCCCCCTGCCCCACCTTCACCCTTTCCAATTCCTCTCTCATTGTATCTCCTTGCCCACCCATCACCTCCCGCTGGTGCTCCTCCCCACACTTGCCCCACTTCTTTCTTCCATGGCCTTCTGCCTCTTTCACCAATCAACTTCCTAGCTCTTTGCTTCATCCTTCCCCCTCCAAGTTTCACCTATCACCAGCCATTTTTCCATCCCCTCCCCCCACCTTTCAAATCTACTCCTCAGCTTTTTTTCTCCAGTCCTGCCGAAGGTTTTTGGCCCGAAACGTTGACTGTACTTTTTTCCATAGATGCTGCCTGGCCTGCTGAGTTCCTCCAGCATTTTGTGTGTGTTGCTTGGATTTCCAGCATCGGTAGGCTTTCTCTTGTTTTGAAATTTATTGTTCACTTGTGTGATTAAGATCAATGAACGTTCAAATGCTACATCCTACTAAATGAATCATTAACCCTGTCACCAGTTATTGCTCAATGCATGACACCCACTTTCTCTTCTTCCAACAACATCGATCCAACAGTACTGACACAGAACAGAACACCTTGTACATTCAGATGGCTGCAAGGCTAACATTCTCATATCACATATCACATACTCTACCAGTTATTCAGTCACAACAGCCACATTATTCAGATATATTGCACAACACCCACCCACTTCCTTCTCACTTGCTGCAGAGATACACATATCAAATCATGTCAAGTTTATTGTCAAGCTAGTATATCTCACCACATTTGTCAAGCTATTGACAGCTATGGTGGGATACAGTGTCACGTACCCCGTGACGGGTTAAAGAACCAGCAGAAATGGAAAACACTTTGGAGTCCAGTATTGCTATTAACTAATGGTATTGATTAGTAACTATGCAATAGAGTAATATGAAATCAGGTATATAAAACAGGTTAGCAATGATTATATATAAGTAAGTGTGGAAATATATATGAAAACCAAGCTTCTTCAAGCCTAGAGGTAAATAGATAGTCTTACGATGATGTGTAAAGTTCAGTTCAGTTTGTGGTATTGAGTTGAGTAGTGATGGAGAGAGAGAGGGAGAGATTTGAGTCTTCCGGTGAGCTGATGCCATCGATCTTCCAGTTGTCCTCCGAAATCTTTTAGAAGTCACCGACTGTGACCACAACAAAGGGGACCATTCTTCTGTGGTGGAATTATCAATCTAGGTGAGGGTTGGACACATGAATAACTCCCCACCGGTCACAACCTTTTCACACTGCGAGTGCCACTGATCCTCCAAAACCCACCTTTTCTGTGGGCACAATAAAGCTCATTCAGTGTCCAAAACCATGTGTCTCCAGGTCTAACAGCTGATCTATTTATCTCACCGCGCTGAATACTAGCTGCCCATCAAGCAGCTCCTCCCTTCTCTCTCTGTAAGAACTTGGAAGCTGCAAGTGTTCTTGTAGAAAGTATACACAAACTGCGAGCAGTCTTTGCCTCTCTCTCTTTTTAACAAGGTGCCTGATGTTGAACAACTCTCTCTCTCTCTCTTTTCAAAAGCACAGTTCATCGGGGTAATTCAGGACCCTGTCACAACAGGTACAGTGAAAATTTTGCATGCAGCATCATCAGACGCGCATAGATTCAGAAAACACACAGATCACGCCGTGACAGAAATTATACAAACAGTGAAGAACAACGATTGCAAAACAAGATACTAGTACAAACAATAAAACAGTCAGAGGCAAGTGCACTGTAGTACAGTATAAGTGATGATCCCTGGTGTTCTGTTGCCGAGGTAGGATTAGGGTTGTGCAGGATAGTTTAGCAACCTAATGGATGTAACAAAGTAACTATTTCTAAACATCGTAGTGTGGGACTTCAGGGTTTTGTACCTTCTGCCCAATGGTAATAATGAAAAAAGGGTATGACCTGGATGGTGGAGATATTTGATGATGAACGCTACTTTCTTCAGGCAGTATCTCAACTAGATGCATCCAATGATGGGAGGGCTGTGTCCATGATGGATTGAGCTGTGTCTGCTGGTCCCGTAACAGGTCCATCTGAGATGTAAAGGACCAGGAATTGAAGCTGGTAACTCTCTCTTCTGATCCACTGATGAGAACTGGCAAAAGTTCTCCTACATTCCTTTTTCTTCAGAGAATGATTAGTTCCTTGGTTTGGCTGACATTGCAGCTCTGCTCAACCATATGTTCTATCTCACTCCTGTATACTGACTCATCCCAACTACGAGTTGACCAACAACAAAGTGAGGGAGATTCCCAAGGGCTTCTACAGACATATTCAGAGCAAAATGAACATCACAGTGGTCCTCCATGCAGAGACCCAAAAGAGATGGGGGAGATCTTAAATGGATGTTTTGCATCTGTATTTACTTGAGAGACAGACAAGTGAGGCAAAACAGCAGGGAGGTAATGGACTGTATACAGAGGAGGAGGTGTTTGCTGTCTTGAGGCAAAATGAGAAATCCCCAGGGTCTGTCAAGGTGTTCCCCTGGACCTTCTGGGAGGCTAGTTTAGAAACTGGAGGGGCCCCAGCTGCGATATTTTAAATGCCCTTAGCACCAGGTAAGGTGCAGGAGGATTAGAGTATAGCTAATGTTGCTCTGTTGTTTTAAAAAGGTTCTAAGAATAAACTGGGAAATTATAGGCTGCTGAGCCTAATATCTGTAGTGGGCAAGTTATTGGAAGATATTCTAAGGGACAGAGAGACAGGGACTAATTAGGGATAGTGAACATGGCTTTGTGCATGGTAGTTCATGTCTGACCAACGTTATAGAACTTTTCAAGGAAGTTACCAGGGAAGTTGATGAAGGTAAGGCAGTGCATGTTGCTGATATGGACTTCAGGCATTTGACAAGATCCTTCATGGGAGGTAGGTCTGGACTGCTCAGTTGCTTGGCTTTCACGATGAGGTAGTAAATTGGATTAGACATTGGCTTCGCAGGACTAGCCAGAGAATGATAGTAGATGGTTAGTCTGCCTGAAAGCCTGTGACTAGTGGTGTGCAGCAGGGATCTGTGCTGGGTCTATTGTTGTTTGCCATCTATATCAGCTATCTGGATGATAATGTAGTAAACTAAATCAGCAAATTTGCGGATGACACCAAGATTGAGGACCCAGTGGACAGTGAGGAAGGCTATCAAAGCTTGCAGCAGGATCTAAACCAGCTGGAAAAATGGGTTGAAAAGTGGCAGATGGAATTTAATGCAGAAAAGTGGGAGGTGTTCCTCTTTGGGAGGACAAACTGGGGTCAGACTTGCACAGTGGGCACTAGGGCACTGAGGATTGTGGTAGAACAGAGGGATCTGGGAACACAGATCCATAATTCATTGAAAGTAGTGTCACAGGTAGATAAAGAGAGCTTTTGGCAGACTGGCTTTCATAAATCAAAGTACTGAGGGCAGGAATTGGGATGTTATGTTGAAGTTGTATAAGACATTAGTGAGGCCCAGTATGGAGTATTGCGTGCAGTTCTAGTCACCTCTTACAGGAAAGATATTAGTAAGATGGAAAGTGTGCAGAGAAAATTTACAAGGATGTTGCTGGGACTTGTGGACCTGAGTTATAGGGAATGATTGAATAGGCCAGGACTTTACACCTATGACTGTGTGGCTAAGCACAGCTCCAATGCTGTATTCAAGTTTGCTGATGACACCAATGTTGTGTCCTGACCGAATGGTGCCACAGCAACAACTTCTTATTCAATATCAGTGAGGCCAAGGAGCTGATTATTGACTTCAGGAGGGGAAACCAGAGGTCCATGAGCCAGTCCTTACTGGATGATCAGAGGTGGAGAGGGTTAGCAGCTTTAAATTCCTGGGTGTTAATATTTTAGAGGACCTGTTCAGGACCCAGCACGTAAGTGTGATTGCAAAGAAAGCACGACAGTGCCTGTACTTCCTCAGAAGTAGGAAATTTGATATGACAACTAAAATTTTGACAGTGGAGAGAATATTTACTGGCTGCCTAGTGTAGAAACACCAAAGGCTTTGAACAGAAAATCCAACAAAAGGTAGTGCATAAGGCCTAGTATATTCTCCCAACCATTGAGCATATCTACATGAAATATTGTCGTAGGAAAGCAGCATCCATCATCAGAGATCCCCACCACCCAGGTCATGCTCTCTTCTCACTACTACTATCAGGTAGAAGGTAAAAGAGCTTCCAGACTCGCACCACCAGTTTCAAGAACAGTTACTACCTCTTAACCATCAGGCTCTTGAATAAAAGGGGATAACTGTGCTCACTTCTCTCACCATTGAAATGTTCCTGCAAGCAATGATCTCACTTTAAGAACTCTTTATCTCACGTTCTTGTTATTTAATGCTATTTATCTGTATTTGCATTTGCATAGTTTGTTGTCTTCTACACTCTAGTTGATTTTTCATTGAACCTGTTATAGTTACTATTCTATAGATATGCTGATTATGCCACAACAAGAAAATGAATTTCAGGGTTGTACATGGTGATGTGTATGTACTTTGATAACAGACTTTACTTTGACCTTTGAGCTTTATTACCTAGAGCTCAAGAGAATGAGAGGAAATTTAGTAGAGGTATAAAATTTTATGGGGTATAGATAGGGTAAATGTGAACAGGCTTTTGCCATTGAGTTTGGGTAAGACTAGAACTAGAGGTTATAGATTGGGAGTGAAAGGTGAAATCTTTAAAGTGAACATGAGGGGGATCTTCACTCAGTGGACGGTGAGAATGTGCTACGTGCTGCCAGTGGAGATGGCGAATGCAGGTTCAATTTCAACATTTAGGAGAAATTTGGATAGGTACATAGAAGAGCATGGAGGGCTATGGTCCAAGTGCAGGTTAATGGGACTAGGCAGGGTAATAGTGCAGCACAAACCAGATGGGCTGAAGGGACTGTTTCTGTGCTGTAGTATTCTATGACTCTATAACAATGGTGTCTTCAGTACAGTAGTGTTTACCACATAGTATAGACAGTAGAGCAGGGGATTAAATGTGTCTTGGGGTGCACCCATGCTGATGGTCATTGAGGTGATATGTTGTTACTGATCTATACTGATTATAGCCTGCTGATGAGGAAGCTTAAGGATCCAGTTGCAAAGGTAGGTACAGAGGGCCAAAGTTTAGAGCTTAGTGATGAATTTTGTGCGGGGGGGGGGGATGATTGTACTGAAGACCGAAGTGTAGTTGATGAACAGCAGCCTGATGTATGAACGACTGTGGTTCAGATGATCCTGGAGAGAGAGGACAGCCGCTAAAACAGCATCTGCTGCTAACCTTTTGTGATGTTAGGTAAGTTGAAAGGGATACAGGTCACTTGTGAGGTGAGAGTTGATCTGTGCCATAACCAGCCTCACAAAGCACCTCACTCTGGCGCATGAACAGCTACTGAAAGGTAGTCATTGAGGTAAGGCTTCCTCCTTAATGAGAACATCAGCATGAATCTCCTCTTTTGTGAAAAAATCTGCAAAGCAACCATTCAGAATTTACCCATACCCTTCACCATCACACCTAGATTACCCTTTTGGTCCCTTGCTGGTCCTAGTTATCCCCCTATATGTTATGTTCTTATGAAAGACCTTAACATTTTCTTTTACTCTACTGTTAGTGTTTTCTCTTGTCCTCATTTTGATTTCCTAATGCCCACTTAAATTTCACTCCTACACTCTTCTATGCGCACTACAATAATTAGTTTGCTGTGTTTAACTTAATGTTCCTGTTTGTATAAGCTCATGAACCAGAGAGAAAGTTACTTTATGTATTGAAGTAAAAGTCTGTCAGATAGGTACTTGATTTTTTAAAATATTCTGTCAGAAGTTGGAATTGCAAAATAGTTAGTGAAATAATTTATGCAAAGATGCTGTCTATTTGCATACTGTACTTAATTTTTTACTTGTAGTATTCAAGAGCTACTAAATACAACATCTGTCTGCTTAGGAGGCATTCTCAAAAATCCAGGCATGACTCCTCTAATGTTGGTGGGTTAAGTGCACATCTTCCATAAAGCATGAACTTCAGTTCATTGAAAAATATCCCAATTTGTATCAAGCCTTTTTCACTGTGCGGATTGCAATAGATTCAAGCGAATAATATACCAATTTAAAACTCATCAGCCTTGCTCTCAAATTTTTGAATATTCTCATAGCTCTCTATCTCCATAACTTGATCCATTTCTTAAATACTCCAAGAGTTCACTGCTTCTCTGTTATGACCCCTTCCACTGCAAGCAGCACATTTTTCTCTTTCGACTCTAGATTAGAAACACATCACTTACACACTTTGGTCTCCCTACCTTCATCATCTCATTACTACAACTTTTACAGCTATTACTATTACTACTACTACTATTACGACTACAACAACTACTACTACTTTACTAAAACCTACATCTTTGCACAAGAGCTTAAACTCACATGTTCTAATATTTCCTTAAGAAGTTTAGTGTTGTTTCAGCCTGAAACGTTGACCGTACTTTTTTCTACAGACGTTGCCTGGCCTGCTGAGTTCCTCCAGTGTTTTGTGTCTGTTGCTTAGTGTCAAATTTATCTTATTTGCTTCTGTGAAACATTTGGAACGTTTTATTATGTTAATAGTGCTATATAACCTCAATGCTTTGAGGTTGAGCATTAACACTTTCACATGAACAGGATATTCAACAATACTGTTTAATTAACAATATCTCTTACAAGTAATGTTGACTTAAAAGCACCAAGCCCATAAAAAAAATCATTGTATGCAGATGCCTTTGGATTAGTGTAACTCATAACACCACACATACAGAGAAATCATATCCAAATCTTGGGAGTTAGAGAAGCAAGACATCTGGAGGGTTGAATTTGCCCAACTGTAATGTGCATATCTTCTACAGCAAAGCTTTCTTTATAGCCTCACATGTTGTTCCTGAGTACGTTCAGGTTCATTTAGCCTTTAATAAATCTTCAAATATTTGGCTGCATGTTGAACTCCTCCTTGAAATATACACAGCACTGTAGTCTTTATTCTGTGTTACTACAAATGCAGATAATGTTATGTAAAGATAGATTAAGTACAACAACTCAAAGTCAGGTTGGTAGTTATTGCTACAAGTTTCAAATTATAAGATAAGTGAAATTGGATTTAATTGTATGTTTTTCAGATCTTGTAATTTTTTTCTCATTTGAATTGTACTAAGGTCATCCGAACTGGAGAGAAATGCTGACTAATGGCTTGTTGAAATACAGTTACAGACAGGCTAGAACATAAGCAAATGCTGCAAGAAATTGCACGGGAGAATAAGAAAAGAGTGGAGAAAAGGAGACTGGCACAGGGAGAGGTCTATTTCTTAGTATATTTTGCCACCAAAGTATTTATAAATGTCAGTCTGCTCAGGAAAAATCCACAAAGGCTGTAGTATTCCCAAAAGGTTCAAGACATTTTCCTCTACTGCACAGTTATGAGCTATTTATTTATTTTGCATTCTGTTCTTTATCAAGTAAATTCTTACATAAGATTCCTACAATATAATTCGCCCTAGTTTTAAAATCTACCTGTAAGCCTGCACTGAGGCAAGTTAACCCAAAATGCTAGACATTCACAATTGTATTTGTTTATTTCTCTGCATTAAATGTTCTGCTTCAATGCTTCTGATCTAGAGAAAGAAACCAAGAAAAAGTACACTAATCTATTAATATTTAACACACTGGTAAATCTCAAGGGAAGCAACAGTTTTGAATGTCTCTAGTCTTGACTAAAAAACATCCAGCTGTTACTTGAAAACAAAGTGAAGCATTTTTGCTACAATCAAGGTGCCAAGGCTCTCTGAATTCAAGTATTCATGTCTTTACAGAGACTTTTGCAAGACAGTCCTGAAAGGGCCCAGAAACCTTGAGGTGCAGAATTTTCTTACGATGGAGAGGAGCTGGTTAGGGTCACAAGTTAATATGGATGACTTTTAAGGTCCTACTGTAAACTTCAAAGCCAAATAAACAGCTCCAAGTCTCCTCTGCATTATTAGGCATACTTCTTTGAACACTACAGGAAATGATCAGCATGGGGCATCTCTGGAAATGAATAAATAGTTGTTCTTTCCATAGATGCTGCCAGACTTGTTACATTCCTTCAGCATCTTGTATGTATTACTCTGGATTTGCAGCATCTACAGAATCTCTTGTGTTTATGATCAGCAGGGTAAACTTCCAGAACAAGCTTTCCCCACAATGGGCAATATCTGCCTAGGGTGTCCTCCAGCCCAACCAGCAGCAAGGAACGCAAACACGAGGAAATCTGCAGATGCTGGAATTTCAAGCAACACACATAAAAATTGCTGGTGAACGCAGCAGGCCAGGCAGCATCTATAGGAGGAGGTACAGTCGACGTTTCGGGCCGAGTCCTGACGAAGGGGCTCAGCCCGAAACGCCGACTGTACCTCTTCTTATAGATGCTGCCTGGCCTGCTGCGTTCACCAGCAATTTTTATGTGTGCAGCAGCAAGGATTAAAGTTTGTGACAGCTGTGCTTCAATCAGAATGCACAATTTGCCAACTGTTGTAACCACCACTCCACAACTGGCAATATTTTTCTAGGCAAGTGGCACTTTCCTTGCTTATTTCAAAGGGGTCACTATTTATCAGAACCTGCAAGTGTAAGAAAGTGTCTCACTACCACTCTCTCACCAGAATATTTGGAAGTCCTGGAGTAGATAATTCAATCTAAGAAAAAAGATTCTTTATGAAACAAAAGCTGTCTGCTTCAAGGAACACTTCCTGCCTGTGGCTTTCTCAGTTCCACACCAAAGAATATCACAACGATATAGAGCACGTATATTTCTTAAAGTGGTAGCAATCATTATTTCAATTTCCACATAAGTGACTTCCTGTCTTTAGTAGTAAAAAGTGTTATTCAGTTTGCTAGAGGTCACAGTTTTATTATCACCATTGCAAGGCATTTTGTTTTGTTCATTTGCTTTAAAAGAATCATGGTCCAGCAGTACTAATCCCACTCTGGTCACAACATCAATGATGTTATGTGAAAACTGATGTACCTTTAACGATAATGCTCACTATGGGCTGGAATTAAAACCAGAATCACGTTTATTATCACTGACATATGTCACGAATTTGTTGTTTTGTGGCAACAGTACAATGCAAGACATTTAAAGTTACTATAATTTATCATAAAAGGATACAATAAATAAATACAACAAAAGAGGCAGTGTTCATGAACCATTTAGAAATTCGATGGTGGAGGGGAAGAACTACCACTACTACTACGTCAACTCAGGCCTAGGGGACCGGCGTCGGGCACGATGACGGATTCTCCACTTCTCCCTCTCTCTCATCAGTGTGTTCAGTTCATCTACATTAGCCGCGCTGCTGTCTTCTAGAAGCGTGTTGACCATAGTCTTGGGAGGGCGCCCAGGGTTCATCCTCCTGTGCTTGGGCTCCCATATGATGACCAGGCTGGCAGGTAGCTCGGGATGGTGTAGACAGTACCCCACTAGTTGCAGTCTTCTAGCCTCGATTTTAGTGGAGAGCATCAGTAGGTTGTTATAGAGCTCAACATTCGTCATGTGCTGTTGCCAACTCACATCAAGAGCCATCCGGCATGAAGGAAATCTGGAAGTTGAACCTGACCAGAGGGCTTAAAAAGAGGATTTTCATAGCAGTCATAGAGTCCATTCTCATGTACGGATGCGAGACGTGGACACTCACCAAGACGATGCGAAAGTCTTCAGATGGTTGCTATTCACGAATGCTCCGCAGGGAAGAAGCTGGTTCTAAAACATTGACTGTGTGGCTTCAGCTTGATGGTGTGGGTTACAGATGACTGCACTGTTTCTGGGCTCATAAACAAAGCAACTGTGCTACTGTCATTGCTCACTACTTGTAAGCTGTCCTTTTCCATCTGAAAATACATTGTATCATTTTAATGAAAACCCATCAACCTAAAACAATGCACACAAACTACTGGAGGAACTCAGAAGGAAATCAAGCTAAAACTTGCTTCTTGGTCCACAGATGCTGACTGACATACTGAGTATTTCCAGCATTTTCTATTTCTATTTCATATTTCCTACATCTGTGGCATTTTGCAAGTGTAGGCGATACAAATGCTTTTCCAAGCATCTGTGCTGTGTCCACAATGACCATTTTAATCTGCAGGCTGCATGCCATTTCAACTTCTCTTCCCATGCCAATACCAACTTCTCTGTCCTCAGCCATCTCCATCTCTCGTGCCAGGGTGAAGTTAAATGCAAACTCGAAGAACAGTACCTTATAGTTCACCTGGGTAGTATACAACCTGATGGCATGAAGACTGAATTTCACAATTTCAGGAAACCTGCACCTTTGTATCTCTTTGCCTTTTTCTGATCTACATAGCATCTCCCAACTCACCCCTTCTTTCTAACCTTCCCCCTATCCTATTCTGCTCCCCCCCAACACACACACATTGATTCCAATTCCCATCAATCCTCCCTTATCTGGCCCCAATTATTACCTTCCTTAACAAAGAACATTATAGCACAGTACAAATCCTTTGGCTCCTGATAGTGATAACTACTTAACTTACTATTAAGATTAATCAAACCTTAAACTTACTTTTACTTTCCTCAAATCACCTTAAAAGTATGCCCCTCATATTAGTCATTTCCGCCCTGGGAAAACGTCTCTGGCTTTCCATTCGATTTATGCTGCTTATCATCTTGTGTACTTCTTTCAAGGCACCTCTCAACCTCCTTTACTCCAAAGAGAAAAGCCCTAGCTCGCTCAAACTATCCTCATAAGACGTGCTTCCTAATCCAAGCAGCATCTTGGTAAATTTCTGCTGTGCCTTCTCTGAATTGTATCAGATTCCAGGATCTGCAGCTCTTTGATGTCTCCAATTATTACCTATTTCTGACTCCACCGTCCCCTTCCTTCACCTGGTTCCATTTTCCCATCAACCACTTCCTCACTACCTGGTTCTACCTGTCACCTACCAGCTCCTGTTTTACTTTTGCCCCTCACCTCGTTCTACTAGCTATCTTCTTTCTGCATTCTTAGGCCTGATTCAGGGTTTCAAACTAAAATGTTGATTATCCTTCTGCCTCCACAGATACTATTTGACCTGCTGACGTTCTCTCACAGGTTGTTTTTGCAAGGTGGCAGTCATGTGATGTTGAGTCCTCTATACTTCACATCCTTACTTTGACTGTTATGCACCTTAGTTAATAGCGTCTTATAGACTTCCGTCTACTGCGCCAATGGAAAGCTCACAAGTTACTTTGTCTCACTAGGTCCTTACTCCTTATTTCTCATACAAGGAATTCCAGTCTCATTATCCTGTCAGTTTGGGTATCACCGTAACATTATCGAGCTTTGTTGGAATCCACAATACACTGTAGTTGCAATTTTTTCTATTTTCCATCCTTCCTTGGTATCTTGATCCGCAACATCCTTTCAGAAATACCTAATGGTACTTTTGCAGCAAAATGCAAGGTTCTTTGTCACAGAGATATGGCACGTGTCATTTTGGTCCCCATTTTGCATTCAGTGCACTGTTGCTACTAGTGAAATTAACTTTATTGGACCAACCACTAACCTTGATTTTCCACTTCTGTTTTCATAGTATTAATGCATATACAAGCTATGAAATGCCCTTACTTACCAAACTAGAACAGGATACAGGAATTCTGATGTAAGAGCAACTTCAAATTTTCTTCAAACTTAACTTGTGTGAAAAATCCTTAACAAAGGTTCACAATTTCTTTGTCTTTTTTTTACACACTAGACGTGTCTCTTATTGTATGCTTTGTCAAGTTTGATTGCTTGTTTTACCTTCTTGATCAGTAAACCTTCTAATTGCTCTTCAATTCCAATGTTTACTGAACCAAATTTCCTGTGAGGCCTTACTTGTACTTGTCATTCCCTACCTCATCTGGTTCCATTTATCACCAACCAGTCCCTGTCTAACAAATCTCCCTCACTTCTTTATGCTAACCATCTTCTCTTTGTACTGTTTTTCTAATGCAGGGTCTCAAGCCAAAACAATGACCATCCCTTTGCTTTCAAAGATTCTGTTGACCTGCTGAGCTCCTCCAGCAATCTGTTTTTTTGATCAAATATCAGAAGTTCTTTTTCAGTGACAGTCTCGCTCAATGCCATCTTTCATTTCACAAACTCCTTTTATGAGGTCATTTTTCCAATAGTGTAAAGACAAGATTTCCTGGAATTTGGCTTTTGCTACTTATAACTGTGTTTATGCAATGCATCTTTATGGTAGCATTCCCTCTCCTTCCAGGCATTTACCATTCTACATTGGCCCATTTATTTCTTCAGGTTTGTGCCCTCTTTTTCCACTCCACTGTGCAAATGATTCAAGACAACAATGAGATCTATCAACATACATCAAAGTTGCTGGTGAACGCAGCAGGACAAGCAGCATCTATAGGAAGAGGTGCAGTCGACGTTTCAGGCCGAGACCCTTCGTCAGGACTAACTGAAGGAAGAGTGAGTAAGGGATTTGAAAGCTGGAGGGGGAGGGGGAGATGCAAAATGATAGGAGAAGACAGGAGGGGGAGGGATAGAGCCGAGAGCTGGACAGGTGATAGGCAAAAGGGGATACGAGAGGATCATGGGACAGGAGGTCCGGGAAGAAAGACGGGGGGGGGGGGTGACCCAGAGGATGGGCAAGAGGTATATTCAGAGGGACAGAGGAAGAAAAAGGAGAGTGAGAGAAAGAATGTGTGCATAAAAATGAGTAACAGATGGGGTACGAGGGGGAGGTGGGGCCTTAGCGGAAGTTAGAGAAGTCAATGTTCATGCCATCAGGTTGGAGGCTACCCAGACGGAATATAAGGTGTTGTTCCTCCAACCTGAGTGTGGCTTCATCTTTACAGTGGAGGAGGCCGTGGATAGACATGTCAGAATGGGAATGGGATGTGGAATTAAAATGTGTGGCCACTGGGAGATCCTGCTTTCTCTGGCGGACAGAGCGTAGATGTTCAGCAAAGCGGTCTCCCAGTCTGTGTCGGGTCTCACCAATATATAAAAGGCCACATCGGGAGCACCGGACGCAGTATATCACCCCAGTCGACTCACAGGTGAAGTGATGCCTCACCTGGAAGGACTGTTTGGGGCCCTGAATGGTGGTAAGGGAGGAAGTGTAAGGGCATGTGTAGCACTTGTTCCGCTTACACGGATAAGTGCCAGGAGGGAGATCAGTGGGGAGGGATGGGGGGGACGAATGGACAAGGGAGTTGTGTAGGGAGTGATCCCTGCGGAATGCAGAGACGGGGGGGAGGGAAAGATGTGCTTAGTGGTGGGATCCCGTTGGAGGTGGCGGAAGTTACGGAGAATAGTATGTTGGACCCGGAGGCTGGTGGGGTGGTAGGTGAGGACCAGGGGAACCCTATTCCTAGTGGGGTGGTGGGAGGATGGAGTGAGAGCAGATGTACGTGAAATGGGGGAGATGCGTTTAAGAGCAGAGTTGATAGTGGAGGAAGGGAAGCCCCTTTCTTTAAAAAATGAAGACATCTCCCTCATCCTAGAATGAAAAGCCTCATCCTGAGAGCAGATGCAGCAGAGACGGAGGAATTGCGAGAAGGGGATGGCGTTTTTGCAAGAGACAGGGTGAGAAGAGGAATAGTCCAGATAGCTGTGAGAGTCAGTAGGCTTATAGTAGACATCAGTGGATAAGCTGTCTCCAGAGACAGAGACAGAAAGATCTAGAAAGGGGAGGGAGGTGTCGGAAATGGACCAGGTAAACTTGAGGGCAGGGTGAAAGTTGGAGGCAAAGTTAATAAAGTCAACGAGTTCTGCATGCGTGCAGGAAGCAGCGCCAATGCAGTCGTCGATGTAGCGAAGGAAAAGTGGGGAGATCTATCTCTTAGTTTCGTCTTTATCTGTATATTCAAATGTTGAGGTCACATTGAGTATGCTAACACTTAGTGATTTAATCCAGTACTGACCCAATAATGTTGGTTTTTAGGTATGATCTTCCACAATTATCGAAAATTTGATTTCCCTGTTCTTTTGACCAACATTGTACTCCAACACTCATAATACTCTCACATATTTTCTGGAGAATATGGACAAGGAATCCTCATTCTTGGTTTTACAGGATAAGACCTTGCACGTAGAAAAGTCCTGTCTCAACAGTCAGTTGCTATTGCAGGGTCAGTTTTCATTACAATTGCTCTGAAAGTGTAGTTTAAAATTTATTATTGTCTTCATTTTGGCAGCATAGTAACATAGCAGTTAGTGTAACGCTTTACTGCACCAGCGACCCAGCTTCATTTCCCGCTGATCTCCATAGTTTGTACCTTCCTCCCGTAACCATGTGGGTTGCTTCAGGGTGCTCTGGTTTCCTCTCGCACTCCAAAGATATGCAGGTTAGGGTTAGTAAGTTATGGGCAAGCTATCTTGGTGCCGGACACATGGTGACACATATGGGCTGCTCCCAGCACACATTCGGAGTGTATGGGTCATTGATGTGAACAACACATTTCACTGTATGTTTGAAGTTTTGATGTACATGTAACAAATTAAAGCTAATTTAAAAAAAAACTTTATACTAGTGGCATAAATACCACAACGTGTAGCCCTCGATTTTGTAATTTATCTCTGTGGTATTTACAGTACTTCTCCAATGTCTTTGGTATGCATAACTCTATTTCTTTTAGAAAGATATGGGTCACAGTTCTCAATGTCTGCCATACATTCAGTTTACCTTCAGTAATCTTTGCAGAGTTTTCTATTCCATTGCAAATAGAGCAGCGGGCTATACTAAATGTGGCGTCCTTAGCATTGACAGCAAAGGACCCTCTGCTTTTATTTCAATCAGTCTCCTGTAGTTAGCTTATTTCCTGGCAAAAATGACTTGAACCTACATTTCCTAATGAAGAAGACACAGCTGACACTGCCATTAATTTCTTCAGTGCATAATCATACCTTGAGCTGGCTGAAACTATTCCACTTTACATTGCCATCGCAGTTGCAATGACAATCCTACTAGTCTTTTCAAAAGTGAGTATTAATCAAGGACTCTCCCACCCCCACCGATGACCCCTTCTCCCATCTTCAACCCTCCTCCTCTTCATGGACACCCCGCTCTGGTCTTCTGCCTGCTCTGGATCTCTTTATTGCTAACTGCCGATGGGACATCAACCGTCACGACTTCACCACACCTTGTTCCCATTCCAACCTCACTCCTTCAGAATGCTCTGCTCTCCACTTCCTCCGCACTAATCCTAACCTTACTATAAAACCCGCCGATAAAGGAAGTGCTGTTGTAGTCTGGCGTACCGACCGCTACTTTGCTGAGGCATAGCGACAACTCGCGGATACCTCCTCTTATTTACCCCTCGATCATGACCCCACTAAGGAGCACCAGGCCATCACTAACTTTATCAGCTCAGGGGACTTCCCATCCACTGCTACCAACCTTATAGCTCCCACAACCCGCACTTCCCGTTTCTACCTCCTACCCAAGATCCACAAACCTGCCTCCAGGTTGACCCATTGTCTCAGCTTGCTCCTGCCCCACTGAACTCATTTCTGCATACCTCGACACTGTTTTATCCCTCCTTGTTCAATCTCTTCCCACCTATGTTCGTGATACTTCTCACGCTCTGAATTTTTTCAATGATTTTAAGTTCCCTGGTCCCCACCGTTTTATTTTGACCAGGATGTCCAGTCCCTATATACTTCCATCCCCCACCAGGAAGGTCTCGAAGCTCTCTGCTTCTTTTTGGATTCCAGACCTAACCAGATCCCCTCTATCACCACTCTCCTCTGTCTAGCGGAATTAGTCCTTACACTTAATAATTTCTCCTTTGGCTCCTCCCACTTCCTCCAAACTAAAGGTGTAGCCATGGGCACCCGTATGGGTCCCAGCTACGCCTGTCTTTTTGTTGGCTTTGTGGAACAATCCATGTTCCAAGCCTATACTGGTATCTGTCCCCCACTCTTCCTTCGCTACATCGATGACTGCATTGGCGCTGCTTCCTACATACACGCTGAGCTCGTTGACTTCATTAACTTTGTCTGCAACTTTCACCCTGCCCTCAAGTTTACCTGGTCCATTTCCGACACCTCCCTCCCCTTACTTGATCTTTCTGTCTCTATCTCTGGAGACAGTTTATCTACCGATGTCTACTATAAACCTATGGACTCTCACAGCTATCTAGACTATTCCTCTTCCCACCCTGTCTCTTGCAAAAATGCCATCCCCTTCTCGCAATTCCGCCGCATCTGCTCTCAGGATGAGGCTTTTCATTCCAGGACGAAGGAGATGTCTTCCTTTTTTAAAGAAAGGGGCTTCCCTTCCTCCACCATCAACTCTGCTCTCAAATGCATTTCTCCCAATTTACACACATCTGCTCTCACCCCATCCTCCCACCACTACGAATAGGGTTCCCCTGGTCCTCACCTACCACCTCACCAGCGTCCGGGTCCAACATATAATTCTCCGTAACTTCAGCCACCTCCAACGGGATCCCACCACCAAGCACATCTTTCCCTCCCCACCTCCTTTTGCTTTCCGCAGAGATTGCTCCCTACGCGACTCCCTTGTCCATTCGTCACCCCCATCCCTTCCCACTGATCTCCCTCCCGGCACTTATCCTTGTAAGCAGAACAAGTGCTACACATGCCCTTACACTTCTTCCCTCACCACCATTCAGGGCCCCAGACAGTCCTTCCAAGTGAGGCGACACTTCACCTGTGAGTCAGCCGGGGTGATATACTGTGTCCGGTGCTCCCGATGCAGCCTTCTATATATTGGTGAGACCCGACGCAGGCTGGGAGATCATTTCGCTGAACACCTACGCTCTGTCCAACAGAGAAAGCAGGATCTCCCAGTGGCCACACATTTTAATTCCATGTCCCATTCCCATTCTGATATGTCTATCCACGGCCTCTTCTACTGTCAAGATGAAGCCACACTCAGGTTGGAGGAACACCTTATACTCCATCTGGGTAGCCTCCAACCTGATGGCATGAACCTTGACTTCTCTAACTTCCGTTAATGCCTCACCTCCCCTTCGTACTCCATCCCTTATTTATTTATTTCTCCCTTTTTTCCCCTCTCTTTTTTCTCCCTCTGTCCCTCTCACTATAACTCCTTGCCCATCCTCTGGGCTTCCCCCCGCCTTTCTTTCTCCCTAGGCCTCCCGTCCCATTATCCTCTCATATCCCTTTTGCCAATCAATTTTTCAGCTCTTAGGTCCATCCCTCCCCCTCTTGTCTTCTCCTATCATTTTGGATCTCCCCCTCCCCCTCCCACTTTCAAATCTCTTACTAGCTCTTCTTTCAGTTAGTCCTGACGAAGGGTCGCGGCCTGATACGTTGACTGTACCTCTTCCTATAGACGCTGCCTGGCCTGCTGCATTCACCAGCACTTTTTGTGCTTTTTGCATTAATCAATTTGCCCTGTTTATCAGCCAGTCCATAAACTAATGATCCTTTTACGCTTGAATTAGGAGTATTGCAAAATTCCAATGTTTTATTAAATCTCTCAGATGTGGAATATAATCACCAATCTGGTATCAGATTACATGAATTGAACGAAGCTTTCAAGTACTTCTGACATGCTGGGTTGAAGTGTTGCTTTATTTTTTCCATCAGTTTGCCAGATAAGACACCAACTCCATGGTGCATGGTGTCAACATATTACCACAAGTCATAGTAAACTTATTCCCACAAACTATATGGTCTTCTTTTGCTCATGGATTACTGTATTTTGCCCTTCAGAATTTTCACCTGTAATTTCAATGCCATTGAGACACAAGATCTTCTTCAGATGCTGGAAATCTTGAGCAACACTCACAAAATTCTGGTAGAACTCAACAGGTCAGGCAGCATCTATAGAAAAGATCAAGCAGTCAATGTTTCAAGCTGAGACCCTTCTTCAGGACTGAGAAGGAAGATGCTAGAATGAAAAGGTGGGGGGAGTGGAAAGAGGAGAACTGAAACTTGATAGGCGAAGCCAGGTGGGTGGGAAAGGTTAAAGGCTGGGGAAGAATCTGATAAGAGGAAACGGAGGAGGAGGGGACCCAGGTGGAAATAATATGCAGGTGAGAAGTAAAAGATCAGAGTGGGGAATAGAGGAAGGATGAGGGGGAAATTTGTTTACCGGAAGGAGAAATCAATATTCATGACATCAGGTTGGAGGTTACAGGTTATAAGGTGTTGCTCCTTCACCCTAAGGGTGGCCTCATCTTGGAATAAGAGGAGATGCCATGGATGGGCATTGGAACAGGAATGGGAATGTGAAGAGTTCCCCTTGTCCTTATCTACCACACCACCAGCCTCCGGATCCAGCACATTATCCTTTGCAACTTCCACCACCTTCAACAGGACCCCACCACTAAGCACATCTTTCCCTCTCCACCCCCTCCGCTTTCCACAGGGATCATTCCCTCCGCGACTCTCTGGTCTACATGTCCCTCCCCTAGTAAGTGTAAGTGCTTCACCTGTCCATTAACCTCCTCTCTTGCCACCATTCAGGGCCCCAAACAGTCCTTCCAGATGAGGCAACACTTCACTTGCGAGTCTGTTGGGGTCATGTATTGCATCCGGTGCTCCCGGTGCAGCCTCCTCTACATCGGAGAAACCTGACGCAGATTGGGGGACCGCTTTGTCGAGCACCTCCGCTCCATCCGCCACAACAGACAGGATCTCCCAGTTGCCACCCACTTTAGCTCTGTTTCACATTCCCATTCGGATATGTCCATACATGGCCTCCTCTACTGCCATGATGAGGCTACACTCAAGTTGGAGAAGCAACACCTCATATACTGTCTGGGTAGTCTCCAGCCCCTTGGTATTAACATTGAATTCTCCAACTTCTGGTAATTCCCTCCCCCTCCCTTCCCCCATCCCAGTTTCACTCTGCCCCCTCCCCCAGCTGCCTATCACCTCCCTCATGGTTCCGCCTCCTTCTACTACCCATTGTGTTTCTCCCTTTTTCTTCTTCACCATTCCTGCCTATCACCTCCCTGCTTCCCCTCCCCCACCTTTATCTTTCCCCTTACTGGTTTTTCACCTGGAACCTACCAGCCTTCTCCTTCCCACCCTCCCCCCACCTTCTTTATAGGGCCTCTACCCCTTCCCTCTTCAGTCCTGACGAAGGGTTCCGGCCCGAAACGTTGACTGATCGTTTCCACGGGTGCTGCCTGACCTGCTGAGTTCCTCTAGCGTGTTGTGAGTGTTGGGAAGTTCTAAAATTAGTTAAATTAGTTAATCCCAAAGCATTTTAGTCTATAGAGTCCAACCAGCCACAGGTGCAGTCCTGATGTTGCTGCATTCACAATGGCATCATGTCAGGTGTGCATTTTTTTCCAAAATATATGGAGGCCCTGTAAAATTTCCAAATTTTTAATTTTTCAAGGAACAAAAATGCCTTCTTTGAAGATGCAACACACATAAAAGTTGCTGGTGAACGCAGCAGGCCAGGCAGCATCTATAGGAAGAGGTACAGTCGACGTTTCGGGCCGAGACCCTTCGTCAGGACTAACTGAAAGAAGAGCTAGCAAGAGACTTGGAAGTGGGAGGGGAGGGGGAGATCCAAAATGATAGGAGAAGATAGGAGGGGGAGGGATGGAGCCAAGAGCTGGACAGTTGATTGTCACCAAGTTCGCCAGCAACTTTTATGTGTGTTGCTTGAAATTCCAGCATCTGCAGATTTCCTCGCGTTTGCGTTCTTTGAAGATTAATCTATTGGACAAGATCTGAAATTTCTACTTACTCCTGAAATGTCAACTCTGTTTCTCTTTCCACAAATGCTACCTGACCTGCGAAATACTTACCGGATTTTCTGTCTTCATTTCAGTTTTCCGGCAGTTCCGTTTTGATTGACATTCGAGTGCAAGGGGCGCCGTGGAAGCACCTCGGTTCCTCTTGATGTCGCTGCAGCTGGAGGACCAGGACTGGCTGCGCAGGCGGTCGGTTGCTAGGGGCGCGGCTGAGTTCAGCCCGTTGCCACCGGGCTGCTTCCTTCACTACGCGGAAGTGCAACTCGTATTATTTCAGAGAGCGAGGGGGAGAGAGAGAGGAAGAAGAGACGGGAATCTGCAGTCAGCGGCAGGCAGTGTTGGGTACACGTTGGCAGCGATGGATGGGCTGAAGTGTGCAGCAGCGGGGAGTGGTGACGATGCGGTAGCATCACCTGGAAGTGCCAATGGAGGGACGAAAGTGGCGATCATCACCGGCATCACTGGGCAGGTACTGAATCTGCACATGCCTGCATCCTACCAAGAATAAACTGCATTGGCGCCAATGCAGTATCTGCATAAAAATCTTATTAAGATCAATTTTAAAAAGTCCCTACTGTGAATTTTGTTTTCATTTGGTCTCTGATCGGAACCTATTTGAAGTATCATGTTTTCTCAGCACTGATAATTAATTTGATTTAAAAAATAATCAGGACATTTGAGGTGATTCTACTCGCCACACATTGCCCCTCTGTCCAATTAGACAAGTAAACTTTGTGAATAAAACTTAAAGTTTTAGGCCATCTACTTACCGGACAGTCGTTTTATTTCTGTTGTGAAAACGGTCAAAAAGCCGTTTGTAATCTGTATGCATAAAAATCTGAATTGGACAAGTTTATTTCTCTCCACCCCACTTCTTTGGGATGATGTGTGGTGATGTCTCAGTGTTGATATTTTATGTTACACAACAAGTCGAACTGATCTGATATGTGAGTATATTATTATGAACATCGTGTCTCATGTGTTTAACTAACTTTAAAACAATATGAGTCAGGAATTAAGTATGTAAATTGGGCTGTGTGATAAGTAGACCACAGTATTGTCTTTTCTCAATCCAGTTAGCATCTACATGAGCTACAAACTTACATTAATGTGGCGATATTGTTAAAATTTGATCTCTTGTTAGTTTTTGAAGTGGAGATCTACATTTATATTTGGCTCAATTAATGTGTTCAAAGGACAATATGAATTGCAATGTGGTATGTTATTTGCATTTGTAGACTAATACATTTTTCTAAAAATATTCTTACATTGGACACATTCATTTTATCTAGTAGTTTTCATTCACACTTCCAACTATCATTGAAAGCACAAATGCAACATAGAAAGTTGTTTGATTGTGATATTTCTAACTACTCATTAAATTTTCAATGATTATCATACTTCCTTGACTTGCATCATGCAGAGAACAATAGCTCATCATGGTGAATGAAAAATACCAGGTAATGTTGGTGGCCAGTAATGCAGCTGCCTCACAACTTCAGGGATATTGGTTCAATCCTGATCTCCAGTGCTGTCAGTGATGTTTACATGTTCTCCTGGTGTCTGCATGGATTTCCTCCCACATTCCATAGAGGTACTGGTTAAGAGGTTAATTGCCGCAACAAATTGTCTTTAGTAAAGGTGGATGGAGAATTTGGAGGAAGAGGTACAGTCGACGTTTCAGGCCGAGACCCTTCATCAGGAAGGGTCTCGGCCTGAGACGTCGACTGTACCTCTTCCTAGAGATGCTGCCTGGCCTGCTGCGTTCACCAGCAACTTTGATGTGTGTTGCTTGAATTTCCAGCATCTGCAGAATTCCTCATGTTGGAGAATTTGGGACAAATTAATGGAAATATGGGGAAATAAAATTGGGATTATCAGAACATTGGGGCATGATTATTGGTGTAGAGATTGGGCTAAAGGGCACATTTCTCTGCTACACATTGCCTACAAACTGGACCCCCTACAATTCACCTACCGACACAACCAATCGACAGACGATGCAATAGCCACTGCTCTACATACCGTCCTTACACATCTGGAGAAGAAGGATGCTTATGTGAAAATGCTGTTCTTGGACTACAGTGCAGCATTCAATACATCATTCCATCCAAGCTCAAAAGAAAGCTCAGAGACCTCGGCCTTGACTCTGCCTTGTGCATCTAGATCCTGGGCTTCCTGACAGATCAGTGGCAGGTGGTAAGCGTGGGCTCCCTCACCTCCACCCCTTTGACTCTCAACACAGGAGCCCCTCAGGGCTGTGTACTAAGTCCCCTCCTATGACTGTGTCGCCACCCACTGCTCTAATCTGCTAATTACATTTGCCAATGACACTACATTGATTGGCCTTATCTTCAACAATAGCGAGGTGGCCTACAGGGAAGAAGTCATCTCTCTGACACAGCGGTGTCAAGAAAACAACCTCTCCCTCAGTGTCGCAATAACAAAGGAATTGGCTGTGGATTACAGGGGGAATGGAGACAGGCTAACCCCTATTGACATCAATGGATCTGGGGTTGTGAGGGTAAACAGCCCCAGGACCTCACGTGGTCTGTACACATCAGCTGTGTGGTGAAAAAGGCACAACAGCGCCTCTTTCACCTCTGACGGTTGAGGACGTTTGCTATGGGCACCCAAGCCCAAAGAACTTTCTACAAGGGCACAATTGGGAGCATCCTGACTGGCTGCATCACTGCCTGGTATGGGAACTGTACCTCCCTTAATCGCAGGATTCTGTAGAGAGTGGTGTGGACAGCCCAGCGCATCTGTAGTTGTGAACTTCCCATCATTCAGGACATTTCCAAAGACAGGTGTGGGGAAAAAAAGGGCCCGAAAGATCACTGGGTACCTGAGTCACCCCAACCACATTCTATTCCACCTGCTACCATCCGGGAAACTGTTCCACAGCATAGAAGTCAGGACCAACAGATTCCAAAATAGCTTCTTCCACCAGACCATCAGACTGATTAACTCACGTTGATTTAAGTGTATTTCTATGTTACATTGACCGTTCTATTTATTATAAATTACTATGATTGCACATTTTGACGGAGATGTAACGTAAAGATTTTTACTCCTCATGTGTGAAGGATGTAAGAAATGAAGTTAATTCAATTCAGTTCTGTAATTGTACAGATTTCTACTCAATCCCTGAGGATTATTTTCAATTCAATATATCTATAACTTTATACTGATATATATTATTAGTGTTCAAAGATGTCCTGCCTCATCCCTGTGCTGAAGACGCCGCGCCCCAGCGGCCTCAATGACTACAGACCGGTGGCATTGACCTCCCACATCATGAAGACCCTGGAGAGACTTGTTCTGGAGCTGCTCCGGCCTATGGTCAGGCCACACTTTGATCCCCTCCAGTTCACCCATCAGCCCCGACTAGGAGTTGAGGATGCCATTGTCTACCTGCTGAACCGTATCTATGCCCACCTGGACAAGCCAGTGAGCACTGTGAGGGTCATGTTTTTCGACTTCTCCAGTGCGTTCAACAACATCTGCCCTGCTGTGCTGGGGGAGAAGCTGACAGTGATGCAGGTGGATGCTTCCCTGGTATCATGGATTCTTGATTACCTGACTGGCAGACCACAGTACATGTGCTTGCAACACTGTGTGTCCGACAGAGTGATCAGCAGCACTGGGGCTCCACAGGGGACTGTCTTGTCTCCCTTTCTCTTCACCATTTACATCTCGGACCTCAACTACTGCACAGAATCTTGTCATCTTCAGAAGTTTTCGGATGACTCTGTCATAGTTGGATGCATCAGCAAGGGAGATGAGGCTGAGTACAGGGCTACAGTAGGAAACTTTGTCACATGGTGTGAGCAGAATTATCTGCAGCTTAATGTGAAAGAGACTAAGGAGCTGGTGGTAGACCTGAGGAGAGCTAAGGTACCAGTGACCCCTGTTTCCATCCAGGGAGTCAGTGTGGACATGGTGGAGGATTACAAATACCTGGGGATACGAATTGACAATAAACTGGACTGGTCAAAGAACACTGAGGCTGTCTACAAGAAGGGTCAGAGCTGTCTCTATTTCTTGAGGAGACTGAGGTCCTTTAACATCTGCAGGACAATGCTGAGGATGTTCTATGAGTCTGTGGTGGCCAGTGCTATCATGTTTGTTGGTGTGTGCTGGGGCAGCAGGCTGAGGGTGGCAGACACCAACAGAGTCAACAAACTCATTTGTAAGGCCAGTGATGTTGTGGGAATGGAACTGGACTCTCTGACAGTGGTGTCTGAAAAGAGGATGCTGTCCAAGTTGCATGCCATCTTGGTCAATGTCTCCCATCCACTACATAATCTACTGGTAGGGTACAGGAGTACATTCAGCCAGAGACTCATTCCTCCGAGATGCAGCACAGAGCGTCATAGGAAGTCATTCCTGCCTGTGGCCATCAAACTTTACAACTCCTCCCTTGGATGGTCAGATACCCTGAGCCAATAGGCGGGTCCTGTACTTATTTCCTGGCATAATTTACATATTACTATTTAACTATTTATGGTTTTATTACTATTTATTATTTATGGTGCAACTGTAATGAAAACCAGTTTCCCCCGGGATCAATAAAGTATGACTATGACTATTAAATAAATCAAAAATGTAAGATTTTGCTGCAGGAGTTACATCTTTGCTATTAATGGCCATCACTGAGACAAAGAAACTATAAAGTAAATTGCTCCTACCATCTACAAAGTAGGTGCAAAATTACTTTTTAAATTAGCAGTAGAAACAGTTTTTATCTTATAATCTAATATAGGGATCTGAGCAATAACTGCAGCTGACGATCTTAAATTATTTTGTACTTGCTGGTTAAATTGTGGATTGATCGCGAACTGTCACACAAATTCAAATGCAATTACTTGAAGTTGGTAATAGAACGAAAATAGTTTTCAAAAATTATGATGGCAGCAGCGAGAAAAGAGCATGTCCAGGACGGTGGGAGTCTGATGACGGATGTTATTTTCTCATGACAGCATTTCATGTAGATGTGACCAATGGTTGGGAGGATTTTACCCGTGATCGACAGTGCCATATCCACTATTTTTTGTAGAATTTTCCACTCCAGCACATTGATGTTCTCATACTAGGCTCTGATGCAGCCAGTCAATATACAGGTGGCCCCCGTTTTCCGAACGCTCGCTCTACGACACCTCGCTGTTACGAAAGACCTACATTAGTTACCTGTTTTCACTAACGGAAGGTGTTTTCACAGTTACGAAAAAAGGCAGCGTGCGCCCGAACAGCCAAGCTCCTCCCCCGGAACTGCATTCTAGCCGCCATAGCTTAAACACGTGCTTTATCTCGATTTATTTTGAGCATCCGTTAGCAAGATGAGTTCTAAGGTATCGGAAAAGCCTAAAAGAGCTCGTAAGGGTGTTACATTTAGTGTAAAACTAGACATAATTAAGCGTTTCGATCATGGTGAATGAAGTAAGGATATTGTCCCCGCGTTGAACTTGCCTGCGTCCACCATTCGCACTATTTATACGTAGAGCGAAAGAATTTTGAAAGCTGCCGATGTTACTGTTGGTTCTGCTCGTAGCAAAGTGGTCTCTCTTAGTTGGCATCCAATAATGGATAAAATGGAAAGTATATTGCTTGAGTGGATTGATGGGTGTACAAAGTGTGGTGTTCTGTTAAGTTTTCTTATACTTAAGGAGAAATCAGTCCGTCTTTTTAATAAGCTGAAACAGAAAGCACTGGACGATGGTGATGAAAGTGGAATTTAAAGGTAGTCATGGGTGGTTTGATCGGTTTCTGAGGCGAGGGCAGCCTCATAGTTTAACGTTTACCGGACAGAGTGCTTCGGCTGATACTGAAGTTGCCGAAAAGTTCCCAGCAGAACTGAAGAAAATAATTACAGAACGTGGTTATTCGTATAAGCAGGTGTTTAACTGTGATGAAACTGCAATTTATTGGAGTTGTCCGGATTCCGATCAGTGAAACGACAATGTACATACATTATTTCTACTTTATATAGGCTGTGTATTTTTACGTGTTATTTCGTATGATTTGACAGCTTCATAGCTTAAAGCCTACTGGAGAGAGTGTTTCTGCCGAGAGCGCTTCCGCTGAGAGTGCTGCCGTGAGATTTTCACTGCGCTAGACAGTGCTGCAGAAAAGTATTTCTACTTTATATAGGCTGTGTATTTATCATATCATTCCTGCTTTTACTATTTGTTACTGTTATTTTAGGTTTTATATGTTATTTGGCATGATTTTGTAGGTTTTTTTTGGGTCTGGGAACGCTCAAAAATTTTTCCCATATTAATAAATGGTAATTGCTTATTCACTTTACGACATTCCGGCTTACGAACCGTTTCCTAGGAACACTCTACTTTCGGATAGCGGGGGAAACCTGTACTCTTAACTACATATCTATAAAAGTTTGTCAACGTTTTAGATGTCATGTCGAATTTCTGCAAACTCTTAAGGATGAAGAGCTGCTGCTGTGTTTCCTTCATAATTGCACTTGCATGCTGGTCTCAGGACAGGGTCCTCTGAAATAATAACACCTAGAAACGTAAGGTTGCTAACCCTCTCCACCTCTGATTTTCCAAGAAGGACTAACTCATGGACCTCGGGTTTCCTTCTTATGAAATCTATAATCAGTCCCTTAGTCTTGCTGACATTGAGTGAGAAATTGTTATGACACCACTCAGCCAGATTTTCATTCTCACTCCTGTATACTGATTCATCATCATCTTTGATCCGGCCTACAATAGTGGAGTCATCAAAAAATCTTGAATATGGCATTGGAGTGTGCATAGCCACACAGTCATAAGTGTAAAGTAAGTGGAGCAGAGGGCTAAGCACACTTGTGTTGCACGTGTGCTGATGGAGATCGTGGAGGAGGTGTTGTTGCCAATCCGATCTGACTGTGATCTACAAGTGAGGAAATTGAGGGTCTAATTGCCCATGGAGATATTGAGGCTAAGGTCTTGGAGCTTATTGATTTGTTTTGAGGGGATGATGGTATTGAATGCTGAGCTGTAGTCAATAAAGAGCATCTTGATGTCTGCATCTTTGCTGTCTAGATGTCCAGGGTTGAGTGAAGAGTCATTGAGATGGTATCTGCTGTGGACTTGTAGCTCCTGTAGATAAATTGGAACAGATCTAAGTCGCTTCTCAGGCAGAAGTTAATCTTTTTCTTCTCCAACCGATCAAAGTGCTTAATCACTGTGGATGTTGTCATTGAAGCAGGTCACCACGCTCTTCACAGGCACCGGTATAATTGAAGCCTGCTTGAAGTAGGTGGGTACCACACACTGCTGAAGCATGAGGTTGAAGATCTCAGTGAACACATCAGTCAGTTGATCAGCAAGTGTCTACAGTATGTGGCCAGTTGCTGAGGGAGGTCCGGAGGCCCAAGTTTTGGAACTTGTTGAACTCGGGCCCCAAGATCCCTCTGAACATCAACACAGTTAAGGATTGTGCTATTAACAGTGTACTGTCTTTTGACATTGGATCTTCCAAGGTGTAGCACTTCACATTTGGCCAGATAAAATTCTATCTACCATATCCTGCCCATATCTGCAACTGATCCATTAGACACTGTACCCTTTGTTGCCTTCTACACTTTCTACAGCATCATTCATCTTGGTACCATCTGCATACTTTCTAACCCATCATCAATGTTTTTATCCACATCTTTTAAATATATTAGAAACAGTAGAGGTCCTGGTACAGAACACCACTCATCACAGACCTCCAGCCAAGTTACAAAATACACATGGACTGAGATGTTAACTGTCCTGTGCTATCACCAGTGGGATCATCAGTTGATCTGCCACCTGTCTTCAGGAGTTTCAGCCCGCTTATGATCAAGACTCCCTCGAGGTGGTGGGCCAGCAGTGCTAAAGCATCAGTTCCCACTGGTGAACTTAAAAACTTGGCATCTGCCTCTATCAGAGTTGTTGGTCACTTCCATCCAACAGATAGTCTACTCTTCAGGTGTCTATGCAAGTACTGAAGGGTTTGCCGGATACGTATACACTGTCTGACTATCTGCCCCTCTGGACATACTTGGTCCACACCCATGCTGATCCTTTCTCTGCTGCCTCAGCTACAGCCCTGCTGGTTGACTTGATCTCTCTTCTAGTGAAGCCAAGGTCACGCAGCCACTTCTGGAGAGTGAACGCAATAAACCCACGGCAGCCTACTTCGAATGGATAGCATGAGACCTTCCACCCTCTGTCTCTGCCCACTGATCTTAATTCTGCATACTTGGTTAACTTGCGCTCATGGGCTTCATCGGTGTTGTCTTCCCAGGGGACTGTGAGTTCACCAATAACCACTTCTCTACTGGTGTCAGACCATACGATTATATCTGGACGCAATGTTGTGAAAGCTATTTGCTCCGGGAAACTGCCTTTCCCGTCCAGGTCAGCGTTGACACACCAATCATTGGCTGAAGAAAGTATGCTTGATCGTGAGCTTATGCTGTACACCCTTGACTTGGAGCCTTCTTTCACAAATGATATGCGATGTTCTGTGCAGCATGGGGCATGAGTTAAGTTGTGCTGCAGTACTCTCTGCTCAACCGCTTCTGTTACAACTTTGAGAACGTTGTTATGTCTCCAAGTGTACATGCCGCTGGAAAGATTGACTCTGCATGCACTCAAGGTATGTTGAAGTGTTCCCTTCTCGCCACAAGCAGCACACCTGTCTGTCTTATCTTCATACCAGGTGCTGAGGTTGGCAGGTGTTGGGAGCAGATCGTACGCTGCTCTGCCTAAAAAAGAAATGCGGAGTGGTTCCATCTGCCACAGAACATTCCAAGATAGGTGCCGTTGTTCAACACTTTCCCACCGGGTCCAAGCCCCTTGTTTGGCCAGGCCAGCTGTTTTAGTTAACCTCTTCTCCTCTTCTACCTCTCGTATTTCTTGTGTTACAAGCTCACGGCGCTCCTTACCTGTAGAAGATGACCTCCACTTGTGGGTTGTCCATCCAAGTCCCGGGCGGCCTAGCTGGATAGCCCCAACTGTCTCCTTGTGCTTCAATCTAGACTCTGCCTCATCAACTGCTACATGGGCTGACCACTTCCTGCCTGATCTCACATCCGGCTGGGTGTTCTTGATGACAGGGTCTTTTGAGTCTCGAAGCATCAAGAATGATCTTACCTTGGCTACCTTGACCTCCTCAACAAGGGATTGCACTGGGATGGTAAGCTTTGTCTTGCTACTGTGGATTGCAACATTGGTGAGGCTGCTCGGTACTCCAAGCCACTTCTTCACATACTTGTTGATCTTCTGTTCCATTGCCTCAACATGGGACATTGCCACTTCATAGACAGTGAATGGCCACATTATCTGTGGCATCAGTCCGTACTGCAAGCACCACAACTTCAACTTGCCAGGCAAGCCACACTTGTCAACAGACATCAGACCTCCGCTGATCTGTTCTCCTGTCTCGTGATCCCTCTTGGTGTCTTTCAGCTACTCTGTGTACCATCGCCCAAGGCTCTTAACTGGTTGGTCCTGAATGGATGGAATCTCCTCTCCACAAAGGGTGAAATGAAAGTCAACCAGCTTTCCTCTCCTAAGAACAAGGCTCCTTGACTTCTTGGTCTTGAACTTCATTCTTCCCCAATCCATTAGCTCCTCGAGTCTAGATAGTACATTTTCCACTGCCTCCGTGCTGGGACCCAAAAGGGTAAGATCATCCATGAACGCTCGTATTGGTGGTAACTGCTCTCCGCCATCAAGTGCGACACCTGATCCCACTGATTCTGCAGCCCTCACAATAACCTCCATGGCTAACACAAAAAGGATGGGTGAAATTGCACATCTCATTGGGATTCCAACATTCAAGCTCTGCCACCTAGTTGTAAACTGCTGAGTGGAAAACCTCATCCGGAAATCGTTGTAGTACTGCATAACAAAGTTCCTCACCTTAGCAGGAATCCATAGGAATTCCATCGCAAACTCAATCAGGACATGGGGAACAGAACCATATGCATTTGCCAGGTCAAGCCAAGCTACAGCCAGATTTCTTCTCAACCTTTTTGACTCCTGGATGGTATGCCATATCATACTGGAATGTTCAAGGCAGCCTGGGAAGTCTGGTATTCCTGCCTTCTGCACGGATCTATTTACTAATCCATTCTCAATCACAAATGAAGATATTCTTTCTGCCAGAATGCCAAACATAATCTTCCCCCCTACATTCAGGAGTGAAATTGGTCGGAACTGATTCAATGTAGAAGAATTCTCTTCCTTCGGGATGTATACCCCTTCAGCCTTAATCCATGACAAAGGAACAACACCTTGTCTCCACACCACCTTTAACAATCTCCACAAGTATTTCCTCAGCTGTTCACACTTCTTGTATACCTTATACGGCACTCCATTAGGTCCTGGCACTGAGCCTGACCTTGCCTCTCTGATGAACCGTTCGACTTCTGCCAGTTTGGGTTCTGACAGATCGAACTTCACTCCTGGCTTGGTACGCTTCACAAGCCCTGAAATGTCAAGCAAAGGAGCCTCCTGCTGTTCGCTAGAGTAAGTGCTTGCTAGGTGATCCTCAAGTTCTTGTTGAGAGATGTTAAGCTGCCCGCTCTTACTTTGTTCAAACAGTTTCTTTGTGAACTCGTGAAGGTTCTCAAAGAACGACTTTCTTGCCTTCTCTCTCTTCTTTCTCTTTTTACGTTGTGACTCTGCACGATGGAGTGATGCTAACTTTATTCGAAAATGCTCTCGGAGATCAGCAAACCCTGGCTTGTCACCCTCACTTGCTACCTTCCACCTCTGTCTCAATGACCTAAGCTCTCTCCTCAACCTGCTAATCTCCTTCTGGCACCTGCTTGGTTGCTGTGTAGGCTTTGTTTTCTTCAACTCAACCAAACCAAACCTGTACTTTCCAACATCGTAAATCATATCGCCCATCACTTCCAACTTTCTCTTTGATGTTCCCCTGAGAGTGTTCTCCAACATCATACTGATATCCTCATCAAATACACGCCAAGCCTTCTCATTTGCCATTTCTGGCCACTTGACCTTCCTCTTCTTCTCTATCTCCTCACCACCGCCATCATGCGAAGAATCTACCTGGGTACTGTGGTCTGAAACCTGACCTGGGTTATCTCTCGTCTGACCTGGAGTATGATGACGCACTCCAGAGTGAATTGCTGTGGCTTGTGAATCAGTGGTTGAAAAGACCACATCATCTGTGCTTGGTGAAGAAATCTCATCTTCATCCACTGGAATGGAATAGCACTTCAACTTTGCTTGGTGGACTCGTAAACCTTTAATACTGGAAAACGCTCTCCCACACCAACACACTGGACACTCAGAGCCTCTTATCCTAGCTCTTGGTCGTAGTCGTTCCCTGTAATTAATTGTATCCGTCCGATTGGGTCCATCATTCTCCCTCCCTCTCGGAGGACCCCAAAGGTATGTTTCTCCCTGTAAACTAGAAGCTTCAAGAGGTGGGTGCTCTTCTGAGCTGGTGCCCGGACTGCCAATCCTGATGCCCCAGGTGCCAGTCTTTCCTGGCTGTCCGCTGTCTCTCCACGCTGTCACCGGACTATTTCTGGTTGCCAACCAGACTATTCCTGGTAGTCACTGGTGTCCAGAACAAAAGAGTTACAAAATACACATGGACTGAGATGTTAACTGTCCTGTGCTATCACCAGTGGGATCATCAGTTGATCTGCCACCTGTCTTCAGGAGTTTCGACCCACTTATGATCAAGACTCCCTCGAAGTGGTGGGCCAGCAGTGCTAAAGCACCACCTCCCACTGGTGAGCTTAAAAACTTGGCAATAAATCCTCTTGAATACTAGTCTCTGTCTTCTATGGGCAAGCTAATTCTGCATCTAAATTGCTAACTTACCATTGAACCCATACATCTTAATCTTGTGGATAAACCTCCCATAAGAGATGTTGTCTCTATGGGTTTTAGTAAGGTGTTTAACAACATCCGCAGCTCTACCTTCATCAGTCATGTTTCTCACTTCCTTGAAAAACTCATCAAATTAGTAAGATATGTTAGTTAGCATGACATGTCCTGAACACAGCCATGCTGACTGTCTCTAAGAAGGCTATGATTTTCCAGTTGCTTATGAATTCTACCTCTAAGAATCCTCTTCAGTTACTTCCCTAGTATTGATGTGAGACTTATCAGTCTATAGTTTCCAGGATTATCTGTGTTTCCCTTCTTGAATAATGGAACAACATTGATTACTCGCCAATTCTCCAAAACCTTGACTGTGGTTAGAGAGGCCGCAAAGATACTGGGGATCACCCCGGGATCTCACCTCCTGCCTCCCTCAATAATCTGGGGGTATATCCCATCAGGTCTTGTCTTCATGTTATTAAAGAGACCCAACACTACCTTCTTAATCTTGAAATGTCCTAGTAAACTAGCACACACCATATTGATCTCTCTATTGTTGGATAGGGGTGTACAATTATTTTTTTACCTTGTAGTTTAACTTTCTTATGCTTGCTTGTATTTTTATATAATCACCTATATCCATGTAATTGTTCAGTGAATTTTCCAGTAAATATGGTACAGTTGCCGCTGTATTTTTCTAGAAACTTCTAAAAAGAAATTAATCAATATGCTTCAAGACCTTGGCCTCAATACTTCCTTGTGCAATTGGATCCTCAATTTCCTCACTTGCAGACTCCAGTCAGTTGAAATTGGCAACAGCATCTCCTCCACAATGTCCATGAGCACAGGTGGCCCACAAGCTGTGTGCTTAGCCCCCTGCTCTACTCACTTTATACTTAATGTCTGTGAGGACTGCTACAGTTTGTTTGAGTGTTGTTAGAGCTGCATGTACTTAGACAATTCCATCATGCCTTTAAGATTCAAGATTTTTTATTGTCATTTCCAGTACACAAGTGTTTTAAAATCTTAATTGAGATACAGCGTGGAGTATGCTCTTCCAGCCCTTTGAGCCGCATTGCCCAGTGACTCTCTATTTAACTCTGGCCTAATCATGGAACAATTTATAATGACCAATTAACTGACCAACCTGTATATATTTACACTGTGGCAAGGAACTGGAGGAAACCCAAGCGGTTACGAGGAGAATGTAAAAACACCTTACAGCAGTGGTCGGAATAGGACATGGATCACTACAATAATTGTGACTCTGGTTGAGGTAAAGAACACAATAATTAAGAAAAGCACAACACATGTAAATGCATAAGGTAGCTTTTACATTGATTGTATATACATAAAGTGATGCTAGATACAGCAGGTTACTGTCAAGTCTGATAAAGTAGTGGTTGTGTGGGGTGTTGTAGGGTGGGTTAGTGGGTGGAGGTGTTGGTTAACCTTACTACTTGGAGAAAGTAACTGTTATTGAGTTTGGTGGTCCTGGAATGGATGCTACACTCTTCCTCGATGGGAGTGAGGCAAATAGTCCATGAACAGGGTGGGTGGTATCATTCATGATGTTACTGGCCTTTTTCCGGTACCTTATTGTAGATATGACCTTGATGGTGGGAAGGCTGGTGCTAGTGATAGGTTGCACTTTGATAATTGGAAGCCATAATATTTATGTCCCTAGTCAATAGAGGCTTAGGAGAATGTTTATAATGTTGTTGTTCAAAGTCCAAAGTAAATTTATTATCAAATTACATATATGTCACTATTTACAACCCTGAGATTAATTTCCTTTAAGGCATACTCAATAAATTCATAATAGAATGAAAACCACAATAGAATCAATTAAATGCCAACTTTGGCATTCAACCAGTGTGTAAAAGACAACAGACTTGGAAATACAGAAAGAAAGAAATCATAATAAATATCAAGAACATGAGATGAAGAGTCCTTGCTTAGGTTGTGGGAACATTTCAATGAGGGGGCAAGTGAAGTTATCGACTTTGGTTCAAGAGCCTGATGACACTTCCTGAACCTAGTGGTGTGAGTTCTGAAGCTCCTGTACCACCTTCCTGATGGCAGCAGTGAGAAGTGAGCATAAGCTGGGTGGTAGGGGGTTCCTTATGATGGATACTGCTTTTCTACGACACCACTTCGTGTAGGTGTGCTCAATGGCGGAGATGGCTACCCATGATAGACTGGGCTGAATCCACTACATTTTGTAGGATTTTCCATCCAAGGGTATTGGTGTTTCCAGTCCAAGCTGTGATGCAGCCAGTCAATATACTGTCCACCACACATATATAGAAGTTGGTTAAAGTTTTAGATGTCATGCGGAATCTTTGCAAACTCCTAAAGAAGTATGATTTCTTTATAATTGCACTTGTGCGCTGGGCCCAGGACAGTTCCCCTGAAATGATAACAGCAAGGAATTTAACATTGCTGACCCCTCACCACCTCTGAACCCCTTTTGAGGACAGGCTCATGGACCTCTGGTTTTCTCTTCCTGAAGTCAATAATCAGCTTCTTGGTCTTGTTGACATTGAGTAAGAGGTTGTTGCTGAGGCACCATTTTCAGTCTCCCTCCTATATGCTAATACCTTTCATTTGGCATGCGACAGTAGTATCAGCAAACTTAAATACGGTATTGGAGCTGTTCTTAGTCACACAGTTATAAGTATAAAGCATATAGACCAGAGGGCTAGGCACACAGCCTTGTGGTGCACCTGTTCGTCTAGGGATCGTGGAGGAGGTGTTGTTGCCAATCCAAACTGACTGTGGTCTGCAAGTGAGGAAATCGTCTCAGTTGAAAGTGAGAAAAGTAAAAGTGCAGGGATTAGTCTCTCATGCTGCTAATAGTCAATGCCTGTCATTTTTATGGCACCAAAAAAAATTGCAGTTAATCAGCCCATTTCTAATAATACCTATGTCTTGCTACATGCAGCATAGGTTGGTTCACTGTTGGATTGATAATGGAATTGAATATGGTGCAATTATCTTTATCACTACTGGCCTTATGAAAGTAAGGTCATTCTTGAAACAGCTGAAGACCTGCAATAGTTCAGGCAATTTGTGACTTGTCAGTTTAGCTGATATGTGACATTTTGCAATCCCTTTGCACATCCACAGCAATCATGGTAGCATGCTGATGGTATGTTACAGAATTCTGTGCTTCTATTCAGCTCATCGTATACTGCAATGGAAGTTCAAGTTGCAACAGCAGGTACTTCAGGATGACTGTGTTCACAAGTGGAATTACTGGCACCATATCTACACTTATGGTACACATAAAGTACACTTATTATCAACGTATATATACTATACTGCACCAAAGAGGACAAAGACAACTGTGTTGGTCCAAAGAGCGCTATATGAGGTCATTCTTACCCTTGGCCATTAGGCTCTATAATGAGTCAGGAAGTGCTGACCCCCTGCTGTTAGACTGCGGTAATTTATTTTTTATTTTTTCTTCCTTCTAATATTTGTATATCTGTGCACTTGTAATGCTACTGTGACACTGTAATTTCCTTTGGGATCAATAAAGTATCTATCTGTCTATGTTCATGGCCTTATAGGTAACCAAAAAATAAACAAACCCAATAGAACCCATTCAAAAACACTGTCAAAGACTTAATGTGCAAAAATAAACAAATTGTGCAAACAATAGAAAATAAGCAGATAACATGCGGTAGTAAAGTTCATGGAAGTGAGTTCACAGCCATGCAGTTGGTCAACACTGCAGCTGGTCCAGGCACCCATCAATTGCAAGCCACAGCCTCAGTTCACAGCACAGAGACAGTAACAGTAACAGTAATTCTCACTGAGCACCGAGCTGAACACCGGCCTGTCTCTCGTTCCAGTCCCAACATCCTGACCTTTCTCAATCTGGCCCAGAGCTTAAATGGGCCAAACCTCAGGCCGTTCTTCACTTCCAGACCCAGGTGCTGCCACTTCAATATGCTCTCTGGCCCGGGCACCATAGTCCTAATGACGCATACCTGACCTTTCCAATATGGGCTGGCGATTAAATTGGTCAAGTATCGGCTAGTTCCTTGCTCTGGAGTCCGGGCCCCACAACCTTCGCCTCCGCCACACCTTCGATCTGCTGCTTTGAATTGGCTCCAAGCCAGCTCCAGCAATGGCCAAACATTGGCTTGTTCTTTGCTCTTGCGCCCAGGCCCCGCTGCTCGCTTTGGCCCGTACGCGCCACCCTGCAACTGTCCTGCACCTTTGAGACTTCACTTTATACCGCAAGGATGCCAGGTCGCGTAGTTGGTTCAAAAGTTCAGCTCTGAAAGGCTATTGATTACAGTGATCTTTCTCTGTGGTTAATACAGTGGCTAGTAGTTTTGTTTCCTGCCAGCAAGGCTTTGTGTGCTCATCAGTGCCATCTTAAACTGGAAGGTAACGCAGCTGGACTACAAACTCGGCCAAGTTGTTACTGGTTTCTGCCAAGTATGCAGTCTTTCTATCCTGTCTGCTAATGTATTAACATTTCATGGTGTTTGTTTATTGTCATGTTCTGATGTCTGCTCTAGTAAAATGATCACCAAATCCTGTGTAATAAAACTTATATTTGCATTTCCCTCTCAGGTTTGCATCTATGCTTTCACTCTCACCCCTGAGCCTACAGCCATACATGACTGGCGACTTGCCATATACAAATCTTCCTTTTACACGATCCTATAAATCACAGTGAATCAGAATCAAAGATTCAAAGTACATTTATTATCAAAGTATGTATATAGAATACAACTCTGAAATTCATCATCCCGCAGGCATGCACGAAACAAAGAAACAAAGGCCCAAAAACACCATCAAGATTTAAATTACAGGTTCCAATTGCATGCAGCTTAGTAGCTGAAGCATATTGAAAGTAAGAATAAATAAAAGAAGTAGCTTCAAAATCAGAATCAAGTTTAGTATTTCTGGCATATGTTGTGAAATACATTGTTTTGTGGCAGCAGTGGATCGCACTACATTAAAAACTATAAATTACAATACGAAAATATATATATATTTTTAAAATAAGTAGTGCTAAAAGGGAGCTTAAAAAGTAAAAAAATATTGAGGTAGTTTACATGGGTTTATTGTCCATTCAGAAAGTTGACGGCAGAGGGGAAGAAGCTGTTCCTAAAATGTTGAATGTGTGTCTTAATGTTCCTGCACCTCTTCCTTGATGGTAGCAATGAAAAGAGGGCCTTCTCTGGGTGAAAAGGGTCCTTGATGATGGATGCCACCTTTTTGAGGGATCTCCTTTTGAAAATGTCCGCGATGCTGGCTGAGTTTGCAACTTTCTACAGATTTTTTCCATTCCTATGCAGTGGCCCCTTCATACCAGATAGCGATGCAACCAGTTAGAATGCCTTCCACGGTATGTCTTTAGACATTTGAGAGAGTCTTTGGTGACACATCAGTTCTCCTTAGATTCCCAGTGTAATATAGCTGCTGTCATGCCTTCTATGTAATTGCATCACCATGTTGGGCCCAAGATAGGTCTTCAGAGGTTTTGATACCCACGAACTTGAAACTGATTACTGTTTCCACTTCTGATCCCTTGATGAGGACTGGTGTGTGTTCCTTGACTTCCCCTGCCTGAAATCTGCAATCAGTTCCTTGGTCTTACTGCTATAGAGTGCAAGTGTTGTTTCAACACCCTCAACCAGCTGATCTATCTCGCTCCTGTGCACCACCTTGTTACCATCTAAACTCTGCCAACAATAGTTGTGTTACTGGCAAGTTTATAGATCATGTTTGACCTGTGCTTAACCACACAGTCGTGGGTGTGGAGGGAGTAGAGTAGTGGGCTAAGCATGTGTCCTGAGGTGTGCCAGTACTGATTATCAGTGAGAAGCGATGTTATTTCCAATTTGTACTGACGGTGGTCTCCCAATGAAGAAGTCAAGGATCCAATTGCAGAGGAAGGTACAGAGGCTCAAGTTTTGGAGCTTGCTGTCTAGTACTGATGGGATGATGGTGTAGAATGCTGAGCTATGATCAATAAACAGCAGCCTGATGTAGGTATTGCTATTGTCCAGGTGATCCAAGGCCAAGTAGAGAGCCAGTGAGATTGTATCCACTCTAGGCCTATTGTGACAAAAGGTAAGTTGCAGTGGGTCCAGGTACCTGCTTAGGCAGGAAGAGTTCTGGCTGTGCCAACCTCTCAATGCACTTCATCACAGTAGATGTGAGTGCCACTGGGCAGTTGTTGATGAGGCAGCTCAATCTGCTCTTCTTGGGCACTGTTATAAGTGCCATCCTTTTGAAGCAGGTGGAATCCTCCAACTGCAGCAATGAGAGATTGAAGATGTCCTTGAACACTTCTGCCACTTGGTTGGCACAGGTTTACAGTGCCCTACAATATACTATCCAGGCCTGATGCCTTCCAAGCTTCACTCTCATGAAAGATGTTCTGATGTCGACTTCCAAGACTGATTAGAGGGTCACCAGATGCTGTAGGGATTCACTCAGGTGTAGTTTTATTCTCATTTTTAAAGCATGCATAAATGGCTTTTAGCTTATCTGGAAGTGAAGCGTCATAGCTATTCATGATGTTAGGTTTCGCTTTGTAGGAAGTAATGGCCTGCAAATCCTGTCAGAGTTGACAAGCATCTGATTGAAGTCTCTAACTTCAATGCCACAGATCTAGCCCTCAGCAGACTTTGAATTTCCTGGTGCATTCATGCTTTTTGGTTTGGGTATGACCGGTATGTTCTTGCAGGCACACACTCATCCACACAGATCTTGATGAAGTTGCTGATAACTATGGGAAGATGAATCCCTGAATATGGTCCAGTACACCACTCAAAGCAGTCTTGTAAGCACTCCTCCTCCTCTCTTGACCATAGCTTCTTGGTCCTTGCCACTGGTGCTGTGGTCTTCAGTCTCTGCCTGTATGCCCGGAGTGAGAGAACAGCCAGGTGAGTGGATTTGGTCTTGGTTGAAACTGCAACTGATATCACCTTTGTTTTTTTTGGTTCGTCCTCTATTGATTGGAGTGTTTATTATCTGAATAGAAGGAAATGAAAAAGGAAGAGGAAGGGGTTGTGATGAAGAGAATTATAATTGATTTCTTACATACTCTTTATTTCTTACATCCTTTCACATACATGAGGGGTAAAAATCTTTAGGTTATGTCTCCGTCTAAATGTACAATATACAATCATAGTAATTTATAATAATTTATAATAAATAGAACAGTCAATGTAATATAGAGTACACTCAAATCAGCGTGAGTTAATCAGACTGATTACCCGGTGGAAGAAGCTGTCCCGGAGCCTGTTGGTCCTGGCTTTTATGCTATGGTACCGTTTCCCGGATGGTAGCAGCTGGAATAGATTGTGGTTGGGGTGATTTGAGTCCCCAGTGATCCTACAAGCCCTTTTTACACACCTGTTCTTGTAAATGTCCTGAATCATGGGAAATTCACAACTGCAGATGCGCTGAGCTGTCCGCACCACTCTCTGCAGAGTCCTGCAATTAAGGGAGGTATAGTTCTCATACCAGGAAGTGATGCAGCCAGTCAGGATGCTCTCAATTGTACCCCTGCAGAAACTTTTTAGGATATGGGGCCAATACCAAACTTCCTAAACCATCAGAGATGAAAGAGGCACTGTTGTGCCTTTTTCACCACACAGCTAGTGTGTATAGACCATGTGAGGTCCTTGTACACATGTATCAAAAATGGCACCAGGTACAGTGGCTATGTTGCGAGCTCCATTCCAAAAAATGGATAGATTGAACAATTGAAGAGGTAGATTTGGGAATAGCTTCTTTCCAACTGTGGTAAGACTGCTGAACAGATCCTGACCCAGGTCTGGGCCGTACCCTCCAAATATCCGGACCTGCATCTCGGTTTTTTTGCACTACCTTACTTTCCATTGTTTTATTTTCTATTTATGATTTATAATTTAAATTTTTAATATTTACTATCGATTTGTAATCCAGGGAGCGGGAAGCGCAGAATCAAATATTGCTATGATGATTGTACATTCTAGTATCAATTGTTTGATGACAATAAAGTATAAAGTATAAGTATAGATTTGGCATCCCCATAATTAGCTTCACCATTATGTTGCATGGAGACAGCAGCCAGAGAACTGGAAATGAATACTGATGAATTGATCCACTTGACCCGAAACGGGAGTGTGTGGGCCATGGCACCTGATGATGATGGTGCAAACAACAGGAATTCTGCAGATGCTGGAAATTCAAGGAACACACATCAAAGTTGCTGGTGAACGAAGGGTCTCGGCCCGAAACGTCGACTGTACCTCTTCCTAGAGATGCTGCGTTCACCAGCAACTTTGATGTGTGTTGTTTGATGATGATGATGATGATGATTATGTTGCAAACTAAATCACAGAGGTAGTGGAAAATGTACAGCAAAAAAACTTAATGATGGTGTCAGTACTGTCAGGTAGCTGCAACCTTCAGAAAAAACATGTACAGGCTCTGGCTTTTTCTCTAAAAAAACAGGGAATTCAAGGTGGATACTTGGGTTTCTGATGGTGGTCATAAAAATTATGAGCAATGTAGATGTAGAGTGTAATCAAACATTAATTCAATAGAATTCAATGTAGAACTGGCTAGAGCATGAAGTATCATAGTGAAGTCGCTTAAACACGTTGTAGGGGAAGCTATATAAGTACATGGGGAAAAGAGAATAGTAGGATCTGTGGATAAGGTTAAAGGAAGTAGGATGGGAGGAGCATCCTGTTAAGCATAAACATTGCTATGCACTGTGTCAGGTCAAATACTCCTTCTGTGCTGTGTTTTCCAAATAATAAAGGCTCTTTTCCTTCGCATTCTTCTATGTGATCCCTTTATCATAAATTGGAAAAATATTATAACTATAACCAAAATTTAGCATTTAATTTTGAATTAAAATTGCTTGAGAATATGTACAACAAACTGAAAGGCAGCGCTTATTTTACCATTTGTTTTTACCATCGGTGTTAAACCTGAAGCTGCTTACTTATAAACAAAGATAAGTACAGAACTCTGGAGTAAAATAGCTTTTAATAATTCTTCTGTTGGTTGGTATTTTACATTTTTATTTATTGATCTGTTCCTATTTTAAAATTATGCTCAACTAGCTCTCTTGGGATGCACTTTTTCCCCCTTTAGAAGGATTTAGACAGGCTGGTAACTATTTTACCCTTGACAAGCTTAAATAATTAGTTATTAAATTTGAATTCTGACATTAATCCTTACAGAGCATGCAGTATGTTTGTATTTGAATTCATCTGGCTTGGTTCCTTCCTTAAACTGCTTGGAGACATATTAAGTTCAGATACAAGTTTCGTGAGTGAAGCTTTTAAACTCCTGAATGAAAGAACTGCAACACTATCATAATTTCCCTTCCAATAATTTGGAAATCCTGATCATTAGAGTTATGAAGAAAGTAGATTGACTCACTGCGACTTGTTTCTAACGTTCTTTCGAAACTCACTGAAAAACCCATTGTACTACTCTGCATAAATATTTATTTTTAATATTGCTTCTATTAAGGTAATGGGAGAATACATCCAAAGTCTAGTTTGGCACTATTGCATTATAAATGTAACAGATTAATGGGGTTTTGCTGTAATTAATATGAAAGAAAGCCTGGACAAAGATTCTCCTCGTCTCAATTTTATTATATGTTGGATTAAGATGTCTTCCTGACATTGAGAATCCATTTAAAAGCTTTTAAAGTATCACTTTGCCTTGGCATTCATTGCAAATTCTGGGAGGTACAAACAGAAAATGTGAAAACAGAATCTAACTTGTAATGTTGTAAATATATTAAAATTAACAATGTAAAATTGCGGCAAACATTTTCAAAATGTATTGTTTGCACATTTATATGACATTTAGGTTGCTATATTGTCTTTCCAGGGGTAACATATTGCATTTATTAAACCAAATTATTTGAATTTGCTATGTTGGTAATATAGCTCATTGAATGTAACATACTGTATTTAATGTTTAATTTGGAATTTAATATCATCAATATACTGACATGATGTCTGTGCAATGCATACAAAACTGTGAATTAACAGTAAACAATGAACCACTGGCAGCTTTTTGGACATTTTAAAAGGAAAGCACAGCTAAAAATTTACACAAATGGTCCATGTACAGTAATTTATTATGAAGATATCATTACTTCAGTTCTGGTGGTTGCAGTTGCCAAATGTCAATTTTATTCTACAACCTCACCTTGTCAGACTGGTGTACAAAAATTGCTAGCCGGAAACCAGGGCATTTATGAGGGAGTTCCTGTTATTGACTAGGACTGGATGCCAAGTCTGGTATGGGTTTGTTCTGAACTGCTGTACAGAAAAACTGCTCTTCAAACTTGTTTCTTTGTTCAAGAACCAGTGTTTTAAATTAGTTGAATTGAGCATTGTAACTTTTTTATATTTTGGACTAGTAAGCATTATTATTATGTCTGCTTAATTCTACCTGGTGTTTTATTTTTTGATCTGTAATGTGATTCTGTTTTAAAATAGTGGCACACATTACTATGTTTTCTGACCAAACTGCAAACTCCTTGACATTATTGTGTTAATGATTCTACTAATGAATAATCCAAGCTACATAAAGATCCTGAAGCTCTCAAATTTGAGCTTCGATGTCTTGTTGTGTGCTTTGAGAATAAGATCAATGCAATGCTTTGGGCTCTGTGAAGAGGAAAGATAAATTGCTAGGGTGCATGCTTTGAAGTTCAAAGCATACATGGGGTGGGGTGTAGGAGACATTGGTCAGGGTGGAGAGGGAAGGAGGGAAATGGGGACATAAGTCTTCAGCTGGGGAGAATTTGTGACAGGTGAGATGAAAATTGGAAACTAATTATGTGGCTTCTCCGGCAAAATATCGGCATAATTTCTAAATAAAAGCTTCAGCTACAATGTTAGGGATTTCAGCAGGTATGTGTCTGTGGGGTAAATGTTTGGAAGAAAGTTAGACTATGCTGTTATTCCTTCCATTGCTGAATGGCTTCATTCAGAATTGTGTAGGTTTTATTTTTTGGTGGCTTTTGTTAGTTCAATATCATTTTGAATGTTTTATGAACTAACCCTTGTTTTGATTTGCTCAAACTGTTTCAGCCTCTGTTTTAATTTTTTTTGTGCCATAATACCAATTCTATGCAAATATAAATAGATTTAATGATGTGTTTAAAATGCATGCAATCTTGTAACCAGGTAGTCTTTCATTTCATGTTTATTAATATGAAAAATCCTCGGCTTTTAATCCTGTCATAGTTTAGCTTCAAATTGTAGGACTTTGGAACAATAAGTTGAGTGTAAATCCGATTTAGAAATAGAGGGTAGATTTGCAAAATCTCTATTTGCTATGAAACTCTCCGCATGAGTACCTATTGAGAATTTAGGTGTTACCTCCCATCATTTTATGTCCTTTAATTTTAGTGAGCTCTTGGGAGTGTTTGTCAAAATTCCCCACGTGCAGTTCTGCTGGATGATTCAAAGCTGGGAGAGTGATTTTTTTTTATTACAAAATGACTGTATAAATGCAAGTTGGCCACTTGGGCTTTTTTGGCCGGAACGTAGGGATACCAGGGCTCTCGTGGAACTCATGGCCATGTGTGATTTCCTTTTCCTTAATTATACTACACAAAGATTAAAGGAAATAGAATTTTGTTGCCATTTTCGACTTAATGGCACCTTGCATTTCAATGCCAGAGATGCTCTTGCAAGGTTGTTTCATTGAATTTTTAAAAGCCTTTGTTTCTAGATATTTGAGCATATATAATTACTGTGGATTTTAATCAAGAGTCCTGAAGAAGGGTCCCTGCCTGAAACATCGACTGTTTCTTCATTCCAGTAGGTGTTGCCTGATCTGCTGGGTTCCTCCAGTATTTTATTTGTGTTGATTGTAATCTGCTTCCTTTTACCCCTGCATTAAGGATGGATGTGCAATAGGAGCAGCAGTGTTGAAAGCAAAAATGTGCTGTAGTAATTGTAATAGAGTCATAAATTATATTAAATATTGATAATACTGGTGTGCAGCTTAGTATAAGGTGGGGGGGGGGTAATTAGATTTCAGTCCACAATTATAAGGTGAACTGCATTTGCTGTTAAAGCTGACGTGGAAATATAAGTGAAGGGTTCCGAAGAGAGAAACTTGCAAATATTAATTTTCAAATCCCTTTCCACTCTTTACTCTGAATAAGTTGTTGTGGAGTTCTGAATGATCAAGGTCAAAAATATCAGTATTCTGACCCTTGATGTGTGCTGCGCTAGCAAAAAAAATCAGCAGAGGTGGGAATGGAAGAATTTGGTGAGGCTCTAGCATTTGTGAGAATGCCAGCTGCACTGTAATTTTGGAGGACCTCATCATGTTATGTTGTGACTTTATGTAGTTAAAGTTGCTCAGGATCTTTGCTGTTTTTGAAACAGTGAAACTTTCATTTATTGGAATTCATGGGTTATGTTGTAGATAGTTTTACAGATTTTCAATGGCAATGGATTTGATCTAATTTTAGGCCCACCAGCATTACATGATACTTGCAGGAACCTTAAAGTAAGTGAATATAATTTTTCAGTTTTGTTAAATGCTAGTTTAGCTACATCGTTCATTAGCTAAAAAGGATCTGACCCTAGTGCACTAACTGCTGGAACTCAGTAGGCCAGGCTGCATTTTGTACGTGTTGCTTGGATTTTCAGTATCTGCAGATTTTCTCTTGTTTCCTCTAAGAGTATTTTACTTCTTTGGTTAAATTTGTGCCAAATATTTTCAGCACTTTTTGTATTTGTATGATTTATTGTTTCTCTTCCTTCGATGTTCACTTATTATGTCACCAAAGATGGTACTTGCACAGATCAGAGTCTGATTTGCCAGCTTCTTGGCAAATTAAAGGACAGCTTCTAGGTATGAAAGGCAATCTTCTAGTACTGTTGGTGAAAACTCAGCTCAGTCACTCAGTGCAGAATCTCTGTTTCCCGATAAAATATGAGAGAAGGTCATGATATGCCAAAACAGTTTCCACTACCTGACGATTCTGGGTGAATGCTGCACCATACCATCATCATTAATAGATAGCATTTGCCTCCATCTACACATAAAAGCAGACGAGCAAAAACAGTGGAAAATAAGTAAGAACAATGATGAAAAATTGGAAGTGAGATGGCTACTGAATACAATTAAGCAATCTTATCCCGGCAGAAGGTTGGTGACTTTTCAAGTTATTAGATTGTAGATAATGTGCAAGGCAAATGATATGTTGCTGTTACGTCTTATGTAGTTATGAAGGGCCTTTTTGAACTGGTATTCTACCTAAAGATAGGAAATATTGTGACAGGATTGAAGCAAAGGTTCAACTAGATTCCTGGGATTGGGGTTTGTTCTCCAAGGAGGCATTCAACACACTGAATATGTACTGTCTTAAGTATAGAACAATAATTTCAGTGAAGTACCCAAAATTTTGAAGGCGTTTGATTGGGTAGTTGCAGAGAAGATGTTTCCTCTGACTGGGCGGTCTGGGACCAGTTTCCAAATAAAGAGTCAACCATTCAGAACTGAGCTGAAGAAATGTCATCACATAGAGGATGGTGAATCTATAGAATTCTGTATCCATGAGTGCCTGTAGATGAACACGTTCAAGACAGAGATCATTTAATTGTCTCTTATCATTTCTGACAAAGGGTATCTGACCTGAAACACTCACACTTTTCTCATCCAACAGATGTGGCCTGACATCCCAAATATTTTCATCATTTTATTTGTGTTGGTAATTTTTGCATTTTAAGTGAGACTAGGGATACACTATTAAACAGTGCTCAGGTACAAGATTAGCCACGTTTTTGTTGGAATGAGAAGCAGAAGTCTGAATAGCTTTCTGTTGCTTTTTTTCATGTTTTAGGATGAAGCTTACAGACTGAATAAAAACAGAAACCAAACAGACTGTTTAGTTATCTACAGTGTGGAGGAGATGGGGTTGTAGTGAGATAAAGCTGAAGATCATAGGATAGGCAGCCCCTTGAGTCTCTGCCTTGCCCCAGACCAATCTGGTCTTTGTCATTACAAGAGTTCTCCCCCACCCCCACTTTGCCTTTACAACTTTTTTTGCCTAAAGTGTTCCCCAACTCCCTCTTAAAAATCTTAGTTGATTCTGCATCCATTGCACCTCGAGTTCCAGTCTACAACTATAAAGATTTTCTTTGCATGTATTACCCAGAATTTAAGATCTGTCTTCCCAATCTAAGATCAATCTTTGTATATAAGCTATCGTATGCATTTATATTAATTATGTTTTTTATTATTGTGTTTTTTTTTCTTATTGTACTGTTTTGTGCTGCATTGGATCTGGAGTAGCAATTATTTTGTTCTCTTTTACATTTGTGTACTAGAAATTACATTAAACAATCCTGAATCTTGAATCTGCACTTGAACCATCAGCCAAAAGGTTACTCTGTCTAAATCTGTCGCAGCCTTAAAGAAAAACAGTATGAAAAATTGGTAACTTCTCTGCTCTGCCCTGCTTGGAAAAACAAGCTTACAGTATAAAATATATTCAGAAAGAAAATCACTATGGCTTGATGTAAAAATATTATTGCCCTTAATACTTGTCTGATGTTATTAATGTTTTATAATTATTGTGTGTCGGCCAATCAGTAAATATTAGGATGTCTGTTTTTCCTGTATTTGGGTTGATTTCAAATGGAGTGGATTTCAAATCCATCTGGAAATGTATTATTTGTTCAGATGGTTATGCTGGTTTTGAAAACGTCTCACCTGTGCTTTGAGTGGAAAAATAAAAATGCTAGGACAAAAGAAGTATAATTTAAATCAACAAATAAAAATGTTTCTGGTTTAAGGATACTGTTACATGATTTTGCAGAAATTTCTATTTGAGGTGTTCTTTGGTGTGCATGGTTTATTTGAAGATTTATGCTTTGGACAACACAAATGTTTTGAGTTGTGAGGTAATTAATGAAATGACAGGGTTCTGACCAAATAGTCTGATCTGTTGACAGAATTCATCTAATTAATGTTTTTGCATTCAAATTGGGGAATGTTAAGGAATAAACTCTTTCTCACAGCACGTTTCTGATATTGGCTTCAAAGAGTGAATTACATTAGTAGCTTGCTTTGTGTTATGATGCATTCATTATCCTGGAATAAGGGATATTAGTGTTGAAAGGGGTTACTTGCAGAATTTTGCAGGGAGATGTGTTATTCACAGCTGTGGTGTGCTAAGGACCTGGCATGCACTACTGTCCTCCTAGATGGATGAGGAAATCTTATATGGACCCTTGCCTTCTCTGCTTACGGCTATGAACCTCTATTGTTCAATGCGATTTGACTTTCTGTGAGGGCTGAAGTTGGGCTCGCTAGGTTAAGTGGTGCGACTGCTCAACGTAGAGAGTGGGCCATTGAAACTGGCATCATCTGCTACATGTGCTGATGGATTTCCCAGATCTTAGTTTCTTTTTCAAAACCTAATTTTAGGTGTGATGGATCTGTCTCCTGCCTTTGTATGGCTGAACAGTACTACCAACCTAGAGGCTTCCATGTGGTATCTAGCTGAATGACCATCAACTACCAGCTTGCATCACATCCAGTACTATTGGATCCAGGCGATTGCTTAACACATGGATCTGGTGCACGCCTTTGCCAACAGTAACTTGTGCTGCTGAATGGCTGTACGTTTGCCTTGTCCCACTCCACTTCAACTCTCACAAGAAATCTCTCCATGCTGAGCATGTATGATTTTTTGTTGTGTGAATGCAAGCATATTGGAAATTTGTCACCAGTCCTTTCTCGGCACAGCAACGTGCAGAAATGGGGAGGGCAGGATTTATGCCAGGTTCTAGGCACAGCTTGCGGGAAGGCTAGTAGTTTAGCCTGTTCCTTTATTTAGTATGTAGCACATAGACCGAATGGATATCGTTGGTTTTTAAAAATGCAATGAGGTACATTCCTGGGAAGTATTCAGTCTCTAGGACACGAAGACCAAGAGTGCTATAGCAAATCAACCCTCTGTGGAGTAGCCCTTATGCCAACAAACAATTCATGGCTATATAAATTATCTTACAAAGTTTATATCTCAACAACATAAAATGGGCTTGGAATGAAAGGACAGCAGGCATTCTCAAAAAAATTAGATTGGATTAGATTATGAGGACACTCAGTCCTCGTTTATTGTCATTTAGGACTGCATGCATTAAAAAATGATACAACGTTCCTCCAGAATGATATCACAAGAAAAACACAGGACAAACCAAGACTAAAACTTACAAAACCACATAATTATAACATATAGTTACAACAGTGCAAAGCAATACCATAATTTAATAAAGAGCAGACCATGGGCACGGTAAAAAAAAGTTTCAAAGTCCTGATAGCCTCATCATCTCCTACAGGGGCAGAAGGAAGAAACTCTCCCTGCCATGAACCTCCAAGCGCCGCAAACTTGCCGATGCAGCACCATTGGAAACACTCGACCGCAGCAGACTCTGAGTCCGTCCAAAAACTTCAAGCCTCCGACCAGCCCCTCTGACACAGCCCCTCCAAGCACCATCCTCTGCCAAGCACTTCGACCCTGCCCCGGCCGCCGAGCAACAAGCAAAGCCAAGGACTCGGGGCCTTCCCCTCCGGAGATTCTGGACCATACAGTAGCAGCAGCAGGGAAGCAGGCATTTCAGAAGTTTCACCAGATGTTCCTCCGTGCTCTCACGTCCGTCTCCATCAAATCAGGATTGTGCATGGCACCCTACTTGACAAATAACAGACATCACCACCGCAGTGGCCGTTGCGAGCTGTGCCGCACTGCCATCTTTTCCTCCAAATTTTCGCCTCCTCAAAATTGACCATTTTGCAAAAAAAATGAGATTGAGCAAACAATTCTTGCAAAAGCTCTGGTGTCATAAGGCAGTTGTATGCTGCTCCTTTAGAGTAATGTGTTTGATGAGTTGGAGAGTGATAAACTGGGATCTCTAGTTCTAAAGAACCAGAGTTTGATTGATGTTATTATAGATTCCATGGGACAAACATAATGAAAGCTGGTGGCAATCTCAGTGTTGTTCCCTTTTGAGGATGCCTAAATAATCTATATTCCTCCACATTTCCTAGTCATCTGCCCTTAAGAAAACATTAAGATTGGTCATTCTTTTCTCCATATTGAATGACTTTATGTTTAGTTGCACTAAACTTCATTTGCAGTAGCCATTTACTTAACCGATCTATGCCACGGGAATGGTACCGGAGGATTAGAGGGAGGCGAATGTTGTCCCCTTGTTCAAAAAAGTAGTAGGGATAGTCCGGGTAATTATAGACCAGTGAGCCTTACGTCTGTGGTGGGAAAGCTGTTGGAAAAGATTCTTAGAGATAGGATCTATGGGCATTTAGAGAATCATTTTCTGATCAGGGACAGTCAGCATGGCTTTGTGAAGGGCAGATCGTGTCTAACAAGCCTGATAGAGTTCTTAGAGGAGGTGACCAGGCATATAGATGAGGGTAGTGCAGTGGATGTGATCTATATGATAAGGCATTTGACAAGGTTCCACACGGTAGGCTTATTCAGAAAGTCAGAGGGCATGGGATCCAGGGAAGTTTGGCCAGGTGGATTCAGAATTGGCTTGCCTGCAGAAGGCAGAGGGTGGTGGTGGAGGGAGTACATTCATATTGGAGGATTGTGACTAGTGGTGTCCCACAAGGATCTGTTCTGGGACCTCTGCTTTTTGTGATTTTTATTAACGACCTGGATGTGGGGGTAGAAGGGTGAGTTGGCAAGTTTGCAGACAACACAAAGGTTGGTGGTGTTGTAGATAGTGAGAGGATTGTCGAAGATTGCAGAGAGACATTTATAGGATGCAGAAGTGGGCTGAGAAGTGGCAGATGGAGTTCAACCCGGAGAAGTGTGAGGTGGTACACTTTGGAAGGACAAACTCCAAGGCAGAGTACAAAGTAAATGGCAGGATACTTGGAAGTGTGGAGGAGCAGAGGGATCTGGGGGTACATGTCCACAGATCCCTGAAAGTTGCCTCACAGGTGGATAGGGTAGTTAAGAAAGCTTATGGGGTGTTAGCTTTCAGAAGTTGAGGGATAGAGTTTAAGAGTCGCGATGTAATGATGCAGCTCTATAAAACTCTGGTTAGGCCACACTTGGAGTACTGTGTCCGGTTCTGGTCGCCTCACTATAGGAAGGATGTGGAAGCATTGGAAAGGATCCAGATTTACCAGGATGCTGCCTGGTTTAGAGAGTATGCATTATGATCAGAGATTAAGGGAGCTAGGGCTTTACTCTCTGGAGAGAAGGAGGATGAGAGCAGACATAATAGAGGTGTACAAGATAATGAGAGGAATAGATAGAGCGGATAGCCAGCGTCTCTTCCCCAGGGCACCACTGCTCGGTACAAGAGGACATGGCTTTAACGTAAGGGGTGGGGAGTTCAAGGGGGATATTAGAGGAAGGTTTTTTACTCAGAGAGTGGTTGGTGCGTGGAATGCACTGCCTGAGTCAGTGGTGGAGGCAGATACACTAGTGAAGTTTAAGAGCCTACTGGACAGGTATATGGAGGAATTTAAGTTGGGGGCTTATATGGGAGGCAGGGTTTGAGGGTTGGCACGACATTGTGGGCCAAAGGGCCTGTACTGTGCTGTACTATTCTATGTTCTATGCCTTTTTGTAACTACGTGCTCTTATTTGCACAACTTGTTTTGCCTTCCAGCAATTTAATATGCAAACTTGAATGTACAACTAAAGATATTTTTTTCCCCATTCACACCACAAACTGACATTTGTGGTGTTATCTTTTTGGCTGATATTTGTCTTGCCTACCTTCCAGTTGAATATTCTACTTGTGATGGATGGGAACTGAAATTAATCGATTTTGTAGTTTTGCAGCAGAAATATAGTGCAAAGACATAAAATTACTATAATTTACAAAACAAATACTGCACGAAATGGAATAACAAAGTAGTGTTCTGAGCAGATGAGCTGTTCAGAAAACTGATGGTGGATGGGAAGGAGCTGTTTGTGAATCGCTGAGTGTGGATCTTCAGGCTCATGTACCTCCTACCCAATAATAGTAATGAGAAAGGGGCATTCCTGGGTGGTGAGGATCCCTAGTGATGGACGCTGACTTCTTGAGGCATCCTGAAGATGTCCTCACTGGTGGAGGTGTTGTGCCTGTGATGGAGCTGGCTGAATCTACAACTCTCTCTATTCTCTTTAGATTCTGTGCATTGGAGCCTCTGTACCAGGCAGAGGTACAATCAGTTGGAATGCTCTGCACCGAATGGACATGCAAATTTACATAAGTCTTTGGTAACTTACCAAATCTCCTCAAACTCTTAATGAAGTAGAGCTGCTGTTGAGCCCTCTTTGTGATTGCATCATTAAAGGATAAAAGATTAGGAGATGTTCTTATCATCACCTACTTTCTATTGCCTACCCTTCAATGAATGGAATTGAGCTCTTATTGCAGAACAACATACTGCATTATACTAGCTAACTGGCACACATTTTGAAAGCTATCCTGTAGAATATCCTTGAATTTCTAAAGCTCTTCTTGTCTGCTTGAGGTCTTTTATTCTGCCAGCCCTCAACTATGTCCGGTTAATTATTTTCTGTTTACTAAGTCAAGTCCTTATTTTCACTATGTGTAACTCTGTATTGTAAGAAGCTTTGTTCTGCGTGTCCTAGGTGATGGGAGTCCTGAATGATGGATGCCGCCTTTTTGATGCATCTCCTTTTGAAGATGCCCCTGATGTTGGGGGGGAGGTTTGTGCTCATGATGGAGCTGGTTGAGTTTGCAACCTTCTGCAGCTTTTTCTGATCCTGTCCTAGTGGTTCCTCCATACCAGACAGTGATGCAACCAATAAGAATGCTTTTCATGGTACATCTGTAGAAATTTTCTATGGTCTTTAATGAAATTTTCTCAAACTCCTAATGAAATATAGTCGCTGTCATGCCTTCTTTGTAATTGCATCAATGTATTAAACCCAGGATAGGTCTTCAGAGATGTTGACACTCAGGAACTTGAAATTGCTCACCCATATCAATGCTAATCCTTCAACGAGGACTGGTGTATGTTCCCTTGACTTCCACTTTTTGAAGTCCACAATCAACTGCTTAGTTTTAATGACATTCAGTGCAAGGTAGCTGTTGCGACGCTACTCAGCCAGATGATCTATTTCATTATTGTACACATCGTCGTCACCATCTTGAGGTTCTGCCAACAACAGTTGTGTCATCGGCATATTTATGGATGGCATTTGTATTGTACCCAGCCATGCAGTCATGGGTATAGAGAGAGTAGATCAATAGGCTGAACACATATACTTGAGGTATACCGGTGTTGATTGTCAGTGAGGAGATGTTCTTTCTGGTCTGCACTGACTGTGGTCTCCTGATGAGGAAGTCAAGGATCCAATTGCTGAGGGAGGTTCAGAGGTGCAGGTTTTGGAGCTTTTTTTGTTTGCCATTGTCCAGGTGATCCAAGGCCGAGTGCAGAGCCAGTGAGATTACATCTGCTGTACACCTGTTGTGGTGTTTGGCAAATAGCAGTGGATTCCAGGTCCTTACTCAGACAGGATTTGATACTGGCATGCTCAACCTCTCAAAGCACTTCATGATATTAGATGTGAGTGGAACTGGACAATTGTTGTTGAGGCAGCTCACCCAGCTCTTCATGGGCACTGGTATGATGCCCTTTTGAAACAAGTCGGGAAACTCTGCCTACAGCAGTGAGAGTTTGAAGATGTCCTTGAATGCTATCACTAATTGGAAAGATATGAAAAGCATTAAACGTTGTGGATATTTAAGGAAATATGTTTGAGAAGTATGCATAGTAGATTGTAGATTCTAGTTGACAAATGCTCTTCAGTTATGTTAAGCATATTGCAACTCATTTTTGTATTACCTTATTATCCTCCTTGAGATGAAATTGTCCCATATACTAAATATTTTTAGGATGCTATTACCTGTAACAATGCCAAACCTGTGCCCAAACTCCAACCACTGCTTCTCTTTCCTCAGCACCTAGTTTCTCACTACAACTAGGTGTAAACCTCGCACGTTAGTGCATAATACAGATTTTCAAAGGTTCAAAGGTACAATTTAATGTCAGAGAAATGTATACAATATACATCCTGAAATGTTTTTTCTTCACAACCAACCATGAAAACAGAGGAGTGCCCCAAAGACAGTTAAATGTTACAACCCTGAAGTCCCCCTCCCCCAGCTCGCCCTCCTGTGCGTAAGTGAGCAACAATACGCCCTCTCCCCACCAGCAAAAAAAGCTTCGAGCGCTCAAGCGTGAGCGAAGCCATAGCAAAGACACAGACTTGCAGTAACCCCAAAGACCTTGCATTTCACCCGGTATTCAGCTTACCGCAGGTTCTCTCTCTCCTTAATAAGGGAGAAAGAGGTGTTTCCATTTGCACAAGTGACTTAAAATCTTAATTGCACACATGATGTATTCATGATTTAAATCTAATTTTAACAGAAATATGCTACAGGCACATTAATTGCTCAGTTGTGCTTAGCTTAAATGTTGTGCTATATAATAGTTAGTTTTGGTGTCCTGAATTTGCCTGCTAGCTCATGGCTTTCAACCTTTAATAGTATGTGTAGAGGTCTGAGACTAGCTGCTGTTTAAATGTGCAGGCACTAATCCTTTTCTGAATCACTGGTAGAAGATGTGGCCCTTTGTTTTTTTTATAAATATTTGTCCAACACCCACTGTGTTTTAACTTGACTAACATTTTCCCTGCAATGCTGTCAAAAACCACCTGCTTTTTGAGAGTATTTGCAGGTGTTTCTCTTTGTTGTTCTAAAATGTAGCAGGTTTATGAGATCAGAATCTCTATTGCCATCTACAGGTAAATAGGAAACACCAAGAATGTCACAAAAGTTCGGGTATTTCCAAAGAGCTTCTGCAGGGGACGCTGACAGACTGTTAACCTTTGGTACTGGAAAACAATTATTATTTTCCAATTTCCAATTACTAATTCTTTAAAAGAGCTCTAATGTTTTTCTTGGGCATATCTTTGTATATAATGTAACTGCAAATGACTAGCCATCGCAGAACATTCATCTGGACTTTGCTCAAACATGAAGCTGCTTGAGATTTAATGGATGGAGCATATCCATTTCTACTTGTCTGTCAGAATGATTTGATAATTTGTTCACCTGTTCATTGGTGGAAATGCCTAATTCTGAAAGAGGAATTTTGTGTGTGTGTGTGTGTGTGTTGGTTTAAGGGATTTTGTGAAATATATATTAAAAGTGATCTCTTAAGACTTCACCTTTCATGCATTTTACAAAATATAGTCTGATTTTAGTTTGCACTTTCCAGTTGGGAGTTGCCCAGTAATATCTGATGTTTAAAAATCTCACGATTTTCAGTTATACTTAATAGTTAAGGGAAGATTTGCAGTAAATTTATATTATTACATGTATATCAAAAATTCTGATGCTTATTTATGTTACTGTATCAATATAACCCTAACTAATCATCCTGAAGACATTTTAGCCATCCACTTTTAAATACTGTAACTTGTTTATTTTCTGGGAATGCCAACTTGTTTTTGAAGATTCTGCTGTCAAGTATTGACTGAGCTAACTGAAGAAATTCATTCTGTTGCTTGCAGACAAATCTGAAGGGCAAATATCATTTTCAGCTATCTGTTTCTGGCATCAGGTCAACAGTAAATGGCATTAGACTGGTTTAGCATTGAATCGCAGAATTGAATGACAAGGCATTTTGGGGTAAAAGCGAATAGTAATTGCATGCAAAGGACCTTAGTTTCACCCCAGTTTAGCTGGTTTATTCAGGTGGTGTGATTAATTTTCACTATTTACTGTTGGGCAAATCTGGACCAAATGATAGTTGCTGCTCGTAGGTCGGAGCTACATTAATCAAAAAGCAAAGAAGCAATTATGGCATACTCATTTCTGCTCAGCAGTTCATAAAGATCTGCTTTTCATAAAGATCTGCTTTTCAAAGACTGTGTTGTGTTTTATGTAAGATCCAAGTGCTCCAGCCCACAAGTTGATGTGATTTTGATTTAGTTCACAAATGTGTGACATAACCAGTGTTGACAAGTTAATTTTTGCAATAGGACTGTATTTCTGCTTGGATATTTAACTAACTTGTTCCAAGCAATATAATTCATATAAAATTTTCACTTTGAGTGCTGGTGAATGGTACTTTAGAAATTTGCAGTTATTTTGAAATTAATATACTTTATAACATCCTGCAAAATTAATGTTATTATTCAATTATTTTGACAATTGCTTTATGAGAATGTGTGCACTCTAAACATGATAACAATGTGCACTGTTTTTTACTGAAAATGCTCAGAAGTGTTGATGTACATTTTGATACATGTCTCTGTGCCTTGGTACTTAATCCCAGTGCCACATTGAGTACTTTGAACTGTACCAAATATCAGTTCAAGCTTCTTTGCTCCAAATATCTGTTCAAGTTTGCAAATGTTTGAATTAATGAAAATTCTTTAGCATACGTGTTGATGAATGAAAGTGAATTTTGTGGAACTTTAAGTGATATATCTACAAACCTCATATCCAGAAAAGTTGGGATATTTTCCAAAATGCAATAAAAACAAAAATCTGTGATATGTTAATTCACGTGAACCTTTATTTAACTGACAAAAGTACAAAGAAAAGATTTTCAATAGTTTTACTGACCATCTTAATTGTATTTTGTAAATATACACAAATTTAGAATTTGATGGCTGCAACACACTCAACAAAAGTTGGGACAGAGTTAAAATAAGATTGAAAAGTGCACAGAATATTCAAGTTTGGAAGACTCCACATTAAGCAGGCTAATTGGTAGCAGGTGAGGTATCATGACTGGGTATAAAAGTAGCGTCCATCAAAGGCTCAGTCTTTGCAAGCAAGGACGGGTCGTGGCTCACCCCTTTGCGCCAAAATTCATGAGAGAATTGTTAGTCAGTTCAAAAGGCATGCCTAAGAAACGATCATGCTACTGTGACAATTATAGCCGCCTGGGCTCGGGAGTACTTCGGAAAACCATTGTCACTCAACACAGTCCATCGCTGCATCCAGAAATGCAACTTGAAACTGTATTAGGAGTTGAGGATGCCATCGTCTACCTGCTGAACTGTGTCTACGCCCACCTGGACAAGTTTGCTGCATCCAGAAATGCAACTTGAAACTGTATTACACAAGGAGGAAGCCATACATCAACTCTATGCAGAAACGCCGGCGAGTTCTCTGGGCCCGAGCTCATCTCAGATGGACCGAAAGACTGTGGAACCGTGTGCTGTGGTCAGATGAGTCCACATTTCAGCTAGTTTTTGGAAAAAACGGGCTTCGAGTTCTCCGTGCCAAAGATGAAAACGACCATCCAGATTGTTATCAGCGAAAGGTGCAAAAGCCAGTATCTGTGATGGTATGGGGGTGCATCAGTGCCCATGACATGGGTGAGTTGCATGTATGTGAAGGTACCATTGACTCTGAGGCGTATATTAGGATTTTAGAGAGACATATGTTGCCATCAAGGCAACGTCTCTTCGTGGGACGTCCATGCTTATTTCAGCAGGACAATGCCAGACCACATTCTGCACAGGCTACAACAGCGTGGCTTTGTAGACACAGAGTGCGTGTGCTTGACTGGCCTGCTGCCAGTCCAGATCTATCTCCGATTGAAAATGTATGGCGCATCATGAAGAGGAGAATCAGACAACGGAGACCACGGACTGTTGAGCAGCTAAAGTCTTGTATCAAGCAAGAATGGACAAAATTTCCAATTGCAAATCTACTACAATTAGTATCCTCAGTTCCAAAACGATTAAAAAGTGTTGTTAAAAGGAAAGGTGATGTAACACAATGGTAAACATGCCTCTGTCCCAACTTTTGTTGAGTGTGTTGCAGCCATCAAATTCTAAATTTGTATATGTTTACAAAATACAATTAAGTTGGTCAGTAAAACTATTGAAAATCTTTTCTTTGTATTTTTGTCAGTTAAATAAAGGTTCGCGTGAATTAACATATCACAGATTTTTGTTTTTATTGCATTTTGGAAAATATTTTCCGGAAATGGGGTTTGTACATATATGCCCTCTGATATGAATAAACACGCAGTGGATGCAAGCAAAACAAAACTTGGAGAACTGAAAAAGATGAATCCCACAAAGGCAATTCAGATTACATTCAAGACTGGTTTGTTTAATGCCATTTTCAGTACACAAGTGTAAAGGAGAACATAATAATTGGATCCGATGCAGACCAGGAAACAAAGCATAGTAAGATAAAGAACACAATAATTAAAAAAAAACAATAAATATAAATACATAAGATAGCCTATATACATAGATTGATTGACACAAGGCACAGGAGTGTTTGTACATAAGGTGCCTGACAGGTAATGATCAAGTAGTGGTGCTGGAGGATGGGGGTTGGCCCATGGGTAGAGCTGTTGATCACCCTTACTACTTGATAACCATCAGTCACTTTGAGTCTGATGGTTTGTCGTGGATGCCTCTTCCCTGGTGGAACTGGGAGAAACAGACCATGAGCAGGGTGGGTGAGATCCTTCATGATGTTACTGGGCCCTTTATGGCACTTTCCTGTAGATATGTCCTTGATGGTGAGTAGGCTGGTGCCAGTGAAACACTGGGCAGTTTTGACTACGCTTTGTAGAACCTTACTGTTTGCTGCAGTTCAATTTCCATATCGGGCAGTGATGCTTTTCAAGATGCTCTCTACTGCGCATCGGTAGAATGACATGAGTAAATGTGCATAGTCCAGCTCTCTACAGCCTCCTCAGAAAATAGAGTTGTTGGTGAGCTTTCCTGATTGTGAAGAATGTGTTCTGGGACCATAACATGTTGTATACTCCCAGGAGTTTGAAACTGCTCACAGTTTACACTGCTGTGACACTGATGTAAAGAAGAGTGGGAGTGGGAGTGGGAGTGCTACGAGTTCTCCTAAAGTCGATAACCATCTCCTTTGTCCTGTTGACATTGAGGAAGAGGTTATTCTCCTGGCACCAGGCTTTGAGCTCTTCCACCTTCTCTCTGTAGGCCATATCATTGTTGTAGGTAATGAAGCCCACCACTGTCATGTCATCAGTGAACTTAATGTGATTATTTGAGTGTTTGGCGGTGCAGTCATTTAAAGTGATGCAGTGTAATTTTCCTAAAGTGTTTTTGCAAAACGCTGTTTGTTTTAATTTGCAGTGATTCTTTTCAGTTGCAAAAGATATTACAAAAAATATTAAAGTAATATCACTTTTTATGGAAATATGTGTAAAAACTTCCTGTGAAATGAGCATTTTTTTTGCTTTATTGTCATGACCCAAGGAAAGAATTAACTAGCTGCACTGATTAGTTCTTTTAAGAGCAACTAATAGGATTCACTTTAAGAATTCTAATCAGAATATTGTGCCTACAAATCTTGAGTAAAGTATATATTATGGAATGTTTTTAAGTTAACTATCTGCTTCAAGAAGCCTACAGGAGTCTGAGAAAAGCATACAGTATATTTGCAGTTGAAATGTTTTATTAACTAAAGTATTTTAGGTTTGTATAAAAGTTGTTAGATACTATTTAGTGTCCACAAGTGATCTTTGAGAAAAATAGGAATCTGTATGGCCCATTATTCTTGTTATAGGGAGAGGAGAACTAATCCTGTGCTCGATTTTCTCCTCATTTTGCAAAACTCACGTTATTACACACTTCTGACAAATGCTTCAGTATCTGCTTCAGCTATATCCTGGAATGAAGCATTCTGTATTCCATACAACCACCACAATTTAAAAAAATGCTAATCTCCTGGCAACAGATTTTAATCCACAACTCTTTGTACCTGATGTTCTTAAGCTAAGGAACTGCAAGGGTCAAAAGACCCTGATGGGAGTTATATACAGACCCCCCAAACAGTAGTAAGGATGTGGTCTACAAATTACAAGGGGAGATAGAATATGCATGCCAAGAGCAATGAATTTCAATAGTCAGGGTGGATTTCAATATGCAGGTAGATTGGAAGAATCAGTGCTGGATCCCAAGAGGGGGATTTTCTAGAATGCCTGTGAGATGGCTTTTTAGAGCAGCTCATGGTTGAGCTCAATAGAGGATCAGCTGTTCGATGAACCAGACTTGATTAGAGAGCTTAAGGTAAATGAACCCTTCGGGACAAGTGGTCATAATATGATAAAATTCATCCTGAAATATGAGAAGGAGAAACTAAAGTCAGAGGTATCAGTATTACAGTGTAGTAGAGGGAATTATAGAGGCGTGAGAGAGAAGCTGGCCAAAATTGATTGGAAAAGAACACTGTCAGAGCTGATGGCAGAGCACAATGGCTGGAATATCTGGAAGCAATTTGGAAGGTGCAGGATATATACATATCAATGAGGAAGAAGTATTCTAAAGGCAAGATGTTACAACTGTGGCTAACAAAGCGAAATATAAATGCCAAAGAGAGGGCATATAATCGAGCAAAAATTAGTGGGATGTTAAAAGGATTGCGAAGCTATTAAAACAAACAGAAGACAACTAAAAAAAATCATTAAGAAGGAAAAGATGAAATACAAAAGTAAGCTAGCCAATAATATTAAATAGGAAACGAAAAGTTTCTTCAGGTGCATAAAATGTAAAAGAGAGGCGAGAGCCGATATAAGACCATTGGAAAACAATGCTAGAGAAGTTGTAATGGGGCACAAGGAAATGGTGGACAAACTGAATAAGTAATTTGCATCCATCTTCACTGTGGAATGCAGTAGCAGGATGCCAGAAGTTGGAGTGTGTCAGGTGGCAGAAGTGTGTCAAATTGCCTTTACTCGAGAAAAGGTTCTGGCAAAACTGAAAGGTCTGAAGGTAGATAAGTCACCTAGACCAAATGGTCTACACCCCAGGGTTATGAATGAGATTGTGGAGGCATTAATAATGATCTTTCAAGAATTATTTGATTCTGACATAGTTCCAGAGGAATGGAAAATGGCAAATGTCAATCCACTCTTCAAGAAGGGAGAGAGGCAGAAGAAAGGAAATTATAGGCCAGTTAGTTTGACTTCAGTGGTTGGGGAGATGTTGGAGTTGATTGTCAAGGATGTGGTTTTGGGATTCTTGGAAGCACGTGATAAAATAGGCTGTAGTCAGCATGGTTTCCTCAAGGGAAAATCTTGTCTGACAAATCTGTTGGAATTCTTTGAAGAAATAGCAAGCAAGATAGACAAAGGAGAATCAGTGGATGTTGTGTGCTTGGATTTTCAGAAGGCCTTTGACAAGGTACAATACATGAGGCTGCTTAAGAAGTTAAGAGTCCATGGTATTACAGGAAAGATACTGGGATGGATAAAGCAGTGGCTGATTGACAGGAGGCAAAGAGTGGGAATAAAGGGAGCTTTTTCTGTTTGACTGCTTGTGACTAGTGGTGTTCCACAGGGATCTGTATTAGGACTGCTTCATTTTATGTTATATGTCAATGATTTGGATGATGGAATTGAGGGCTTTGTGGCCAAGGTTGTGGATGATATGAAGATAGGTGGACGGGCAGGCAGTTTTGAAGAAGTAGAGAGGCTATAGAAGGCTTAGACAGATTAGGAGAATGTATCAACAAGTGGCAGATGGAACACAGTGTCGGGAAGGTATGATCATGCACTTCAGTAGAAGTAGTAAAAGGGCAGACTCTTTTCTAAATGAAGAGAAAATTCCAAAATCTGAGGTGCAAATGGACCTGGGAGTTTTTGTGCAGGATTCCCTAATGGCTAATTTGCAGGTTGAGTCGGTGGTGAGGAAGACAAATGAGATGTTAACATTCATTTCAAGAGGGCTAGAATATAAAAGCAAGGATGTAATATTGAGCCTTTATAAAGCACTGGTGAGGTCTCACTTGGAGTATTGTGAGCAGTTTTGTGCCCCTTAGAAAGGATGTGCTGAAACTGGAGAGGGGTCAAAGGAATTTCATGAAAATGATTCTAGGATTGAAAAGCTTGTCATATGAAGAGTGTTTGATGGCTCTGGGCCTCTACTTAATGGAATTCAGAAGAATGAGGGATAATCTGACTGAAACCTATCAAATGATGAAAGGCCTTGATAGAGCGGATATGGAGAGGATGTTTCCTATCTATCCTCTGGTGTCTTAGACCAGACAACACTGAGTCAGGATGGAGAGGCATTCTTTGAGAATGGAGATGAGGAGGAATTTCTTTAGCCAGAGTGTGGTGAATCTGTGGAATTCATTGCCACAGGCAGCTGTGGAGGGCAAGTTATTGGGTATATTTAGGACAGAGGTTGATAGATTCTTGATTAGTCAGGGCATGAAGGGATCTGGAGAGAAGGCAGGAGATCGGGGCTGAACAGCCATGATGAAAGGGGCCAATTGGCCTAATTCTGCTCCTATATCTTGTGATCTTATGAATGAAGGATATTTGCTGTTTTTCTCAGAATCCTTAAATGATATCCTGAAAATTATTGGGCATTGAAACTATGCACCTCCTGTAACTGTAGCAGAACCATTGCCTTGTACAAAGTTATATTCGTAGTTTATCCTATGCCTGGACCTCTTTCAACAAAAAAATGCCCCTTTTATACTGTATAAAAATATTGCACAACCTGATGGAATGTTCAGATCTATTTTCTTTAACCTAATCAACAGATGCCTTCTTTTTGCATGTTGATATTTTCATGATACACCTGAAAATTTGTGATATCTTGTATAATTACAAAATGTGCCATTTGTATCATAAGAAAATGTGCTACTTATAGTTCCATTTACTTTAGATTCATTTTTTTGTACGAAATTTTCTGTAGTAGATGCACCTAAAAATGATTTGCTAGTACTATCAGTGAATTTGCATTTTCTACCTTTATCAATTTTTTTTCCAGTTTAATTTTTCAGTAAGGGTTGTTGGATGGTGCTCCTAAATACACTTAAAAGAAAGCTGATGCATAGCATGAAAAGAGCAAAGTGCATTCAACATTCTGTTGTAAACTAAGTTGCCTTATTGGTTATTTTTATACAATCAGTATACTATTTTGTTATAAAATAAATAAAAATAAACCCATAGCTTTGTTTCAATTTTGAAACAATAATCATTTCTCTTTGACTATTTTGGGGTGTACAAAATACATCCTTTAAATAAATGTGTCATCATTTTGAAGAATATCCTTTTCTTCTTGACAATATTTGGATGTAAGAAAGCATTCTTTAGTGTTTTATGTTTGGTGGTTATGAGGGAGCCTGCAGATGCTGCAAATCTGTATCAATACACAAAATGCTGAAGGATCTCAGCAGGTTAGCAGCATCTTTGGAGAAAGATGAACAATTGGTGTTTCGGGCTTTATCAGCTCAAAATGTCGGCTGTTCATTTTTTTTAAATGCTGCCTGCCCTATTGAGTCCATCCAGCATTTTGTATTTGCTGATTTAATTATCACTTATCTGTACGGGTATAGTTTTAAAAATATGTATTGAGTGCATATGTTTCTGAAGAGAGCTTTCTGGGGAATATTTTAAGTACAAATACAGAGATCTGTTAGTTGGATTGACTGTCTAGACAAGATATGTGTTTTATTCTTGTTACATAAGAAACTAATGTGACAGATCTCCCATGATTTCTCAGTTGGGCTGAAGGCAAATCAAATGGTATTAAACATGTGAGGGCACTTTCTGATGATAAATGGCTTTGCTGCTTTAATAGCATGACCATGTCAGCCGGACATTTGTTTCCTGTGTTGCATTTTGCCCCCCTTCCCCATAGCCAGAAAGAAAAGTAAATTGAGGAATTTTTGGGAGATCAGAAATACAGCTTAAATATTGAGTAATGCTTTTTGAATTGTTGTACTGATGGAAAGATAACTGTAATTCAACCTAAGTGGTTAGGGAGATGAGCATTTGATGTTCAAGGATCAGAATGTATGGGTTGAAGTGAATCAAGGTAAGTTTATTGTCACTTAACTACGTACATGTATATAACATATATAACTATATAATGTATATAGAAACGTGACAATGTGTTTTCAAACCAGGGTGTAAAGCACAATAACTACAAAGGTAAGGATAAAATCTACAGATGAATCACACACAAATAACAAACTAAAGTGCATTAAATATTGCAAGGTAAGGAGTAGATTAACCAGTGACACATCTAATACGATGCGGCTGGGAATTCAAGAGCGTAGTGGCCTGGGGGAAGAAACTGTTTCTCATCCTGACTATTCTTGTTTTTATGCATCATAGTCTCCTGCCTGATGGTAGAAAGTCAAAGAGAATGCTAGATGGGTGGGTGGGATCCTTAAGCATACTAAGGGCATACATATGCAGCACTCCTGATAAATATCCCTGCTAGACGGTAGGGAAACCCTTATGATCCTCTCAACTATTCTCATAGTCCTTTGTAGCGGCTTCTGGTCTGATGCTTGACTGCTCCCATACCAGCTGGAGATGAAACTTGTCAGGATGCTCTCAATGGTGCTCCTGTAAAACAGAGTTAAGATGGGAGGTGGGATTCTTGCTTGCCTCAATATTTTTAGGAAGTGGAGGTACTGCTGTGCTACCTTGTTCGGGGAGGTGATATTAAGAAACCAGGTGAGGTTATCCGTGATGTGAACTCCCAGGAACTTGGTGCACTTAACTCTTTCTATGGAGGAGCCATGTATTTACAGAGGGGGGTGGTTTATCTGCACCTCTCTGAAGTCCACAAAGTTTAGTATTTAGAATGATAATTCCAATGTAAACATGGACTGTTGTTGAAATATAATAAGTGATATGTAGCTGTAGTAGTGAAATGCAAATCTGTTTCTGCAGGAAATGAGTGGGACAAATATTAAGGCAGTATCCCATGGGTTTGATTAGTCTTTGTGAAGTTCAGTGCCATTTGAGATTTACAGTCAAATTACATTTAAAATTGAACAATATCAAATTAAGTAATCAAAGAATAGCGATAGATGTTGTGGAATGAATTGTATGCAAAAAATGCCTGTTCCAGAGGAAGTATTTGAGAGGTATGCTAATCAGACCCTGACTGCATTCTGGCGTAAGATGCTGATCTGGTAAGTTTTTCCTGTGACACTAAAGAAGTTGCAAAGAAGTCATAGAAAAGTATGGCATAGATACAAGCCCTTCAGCCCATCTAGTCCGTTCTGAACCATTTAACCTGCCGAGTCCCATCGACCTGCACATGGACCCCAACTGTACATGTACCTATCCAAATCATTCTCTTAATCATGAAATCAAGCTCGCATGCACCACTTGTGCTGGCAGCTCGTTCCACACTCTCATAACTCTTTGAGTGAAGAAATTTCCCCTCATGTTCCTCTTAAACATTTGACCTTTCATCCTTAACCCATGACCTCTGGTTGTAGTCCTACCCAACCTCACTTGCATTCGCAGATCTGTAACTCTCATAATTTTGTATACCTCTATCAAATCTCCCCTCAATCGTCTACTTTCCAAGGAGTAAAGTCCTAACCTATTCAATTTTTCCTTGTAACTCAGGTCCTGCTGCCCTGGTAAAATCCTTGTTAGTTTTATACTCATTCAGCCTTATTTACATCTTTCCTGTAGGATGGTAACCAAAACTACACACAGTTTTCCAAATTAGGCATCACCAATGTCTTGTACAACTTCAACATAACATCCCAGCTCCTGTACTCAGAACTTTGATTTATAAAGGCCAATGGGCCAAAAGCTTTATCCATAAATATCAACCAATTTCCTATTATTTATAAAAACATTTTTGTGTATGCACCAAAGTCGTTAACATTATATCTTTTCATAAACATGAGATTCTGCAGGTGCTGAAATCTTGAGCAACACGTACCAAATGTGGAGGAGCTCAGCATAGGCAGTATCTATGGAGGGGAATAAACAGTTGACATTTGGGAGAGAAAATTCATTAGAACTGGAAAGAAAGGGGAGGGGAAGGAGTATAAGCTGGCAGGTGATAGATGCGAGGGGATGGTGAGTGGCTGGTTGGTGGAGGGGGAAGTGAAGGAACAGACTTGGAGATGATATCTGCAAGAAGTAAAGAGCTGAAAAAGAAGGTATTTAACAGGAGCAGAAAATGGACTGTGTGAGAAAAAAAAAGGAGGAAGGGAACCAGAGGGCAGGTGAGGGGAAGAGAAGGGAGAGCAGGTAAACTGGAATGGGGAATGGATGGTGGGGGGAAGGGTATGTTTACTGGAAGAGAAATTGATGTTCGTGCCATCAGGTTGGAATCTACTCAGATGGAATATGAGGTATTGCTCCTCTGCGCTGAGTTTGGCCTCATTGTAGAAGTAGCATAGACATGTCAGACTGTGAATGGGAAGTTGAATTAAAATGGGTAACAACTGAAAGATTCCGCCTTTTGCAGCAAAAAGGACAAAGGTGCTTGATGAAGCAGTCTTTGTATCTATATCGGGTCTCACTGATGTAGAAGAGGCTGCTGCAGGGGCACCGGACACAATCGATGACACTGACAGACTCTCAGTGAAATCTGTCTTCATCTGGAAGGGCTGTTTAGGACTCCAGATGGTGGTGAGGGAGGATGTTTACAGTGATAAGTGCCAGGAGGGAGAACAGTGGAGAGGGATGAGTTGAAAAGAGATTTAAGTAGAGACTGTGCCCTATAGAAAGATGAAGCGGGGAGAGCGAGAGGAAGATGTATGGTGTTAGGATCCTGTTGGAGATGGCAAAGGTTATAGAGAATGATATTTTGGATACGGAGGCTCATGTGGTGGTAGGTTAAGACAAAGGGAACCCTATTGCTTTTATGACAGCAAGAGTGTGGAGTGAGAACAGATATGTGGGAAACGGAGTGGATATGGATGAGGGCAGCATCCATGGTGGAAGGGAAAGCTGTTTTGTGAAAAAAGAGGACAGTGCAGATGTTCTAGAATGGAAAGTGTAATCCTGAGAACGCAAACACGAGGAAATTTGCAGATGCTGGAAATTCAAGCAACACACATAAAAAAAGTGCTGGTGAATGTAGCAGGCCAGGCAGCATCTATAGGAAGAGGTACAGTCAACATTTCAGGCCGAGACCCTTCGTCAGGACATCGACTGTACCTCTTCCTATGGATGCTGCCTGGCCTGTTGTGTTCACCAGCATTTTTTATGTGTGTGTTTTTAATCCTGAGACCAGCTGCAATGGAGATGGAGGAGATGAGAGAAGAAAATCGCATTATTTTCAAATGACAGTGTCGTCAAGGTATCTGTGAGAGTCCAAAGCTTTGTAAAATATGTCAGTAGATAGTCTGTCTCCAGAGATGGAGGCAGCAAGTTCAAGAAAGGGGAGAGAAGTGTCAGAGATGGACAAAGTAGTTTTGAGGGCTGGAAGTTGGAGGCAAAGTTGATAAAATTAATGAGCCTACCATGAGTGCAAGTAGCAGCATTAATGCAGATGTCAATGTAGCATAGAAATAGTTTTGGAGCATTACCAGTGAAGGCTGGGAGCATGGACTGTAGTATGTAGCTAACAAAAAAGCAGGCATAGCTGAGGTCCATGTGATTGGCTGTTGCTACACCTTGGTTTAGAGGAGGTGAGATGAGCCAAAAGAAAACATGTTGGGAGTGTGGACCAGCTCCACCAGGCTCAGGAGGGTGATGGTGGAGGGGAACTAGTTAAGTCTGTTCAGGAAGAAGTAGAGAACTTTAAGGCCTTCCTGGTGGGGGAGAGGGCGATGGAATTTTATAAGGACTGAAAACCCAGAGTTATAATGAGGCAATCAGGACTAGAGAACTTAAAATGATTGAACAGATCGAGAGTGTGCGAAGTGTCACAGATTTAGGTGAGAAGGGACTGAACCAAAGGGAGGAATTGAAATATGCAGAGAAATATGAAGGGTCTCGGCCTGAAACGTCGACTGTACCGCTTCCTAGAGATGCTGCCTGGCCTGCTGCGTTCACCAGCAACTTTGATGTGTGTTGATAATAAGGCTTTGTTTCCAGCTGATCTCAATGCCTTCTATGTTCGATCTGACCATCAAAACATGGAGAAAGCTTCATGAGCTCCTACATCCAGTAATGACCCTGTGATTTCAGGCTCTGAGGCCAACGTGAGAGGATCCTTCAGGAATGTCTGGCACAGATGGGGTACTTGGCCGAGTATGAAAGACGTGCTGAACAATTGGCTGGAATGTTCAGTGATATCTTTAAACTTTTGCTTCGACAGTCTGAGGTACCTACCTTGCTTCAAGCTGGCTTCACTCATATCAGTGCCTAAGAAGAACATGGTAATGCGCCTCAATGACTCTCGTCAACCAGCAATTACATCCACTGTGACGAGATGTTTTGAGAGGTTGGTGATAAAACATATCAACTCCTGCCTGAGAAGTGACTTGGATCTGTTCCGCTTTCCCTACAGGCACAACAGATCCACAGCAGATGCCATTTCATTGGTTCTTCTCTCAGCCCTGGAACATCAAGACAGTAAAGATGCATACATTAGGATGTTCTTTATCGACCACAGCTCGGCACTCAATACCATCATCCCCTCAGAACTACTCAACAGGCTTCAAGACCTAGGCCACAATACACCCTTGTCCAATTGAATCCTTGATTTTCTCACTTGCAGAGCCCAGTCAGTTCAGATTGGCAGCATCTTCATGATCTCAATCAACACAGTTGCACCACAAAACTATGTCCTTAGTCCCCTGCTCTACTTGCTTTACACTTATGACTGTGAGACTAAGGACAGCTCCAATGCCATACTTAAGTTCGCTGACAACATCACTGTTGTTGGCTGAATTAAATGTAGTGACGAATCACTCAATGCCTACGAAACCAAGCAGTTGATTATTGACTTCAGGAGGAGAAAACCAAAGGCCCATGAACCAGTCCTCATTGGGCGATCAAAAGTGAAGAGGGTCAGCAAGTTTAAATTCCCCTGTGTTAGTATTTCAGAAGATCTGTCCTGGATCCAGCAGTTAAGTGCAATTACCGAGAAAGCACGGTAGCACCTCTACTTCTGTAGAAGTTTGTGAAGATTTGGCATGACATCTAAAACTTTGTCAAACTACTTTAGATATGTGTTGGGGAGTATATTGACAGGTTGTATCGTAGACTAGTATGGAAGCACCAATGCCCTTGAACAGAATATCCTACGAGATAGTGTATAAGGCCTAATCCATCATAGGCAAAGCTCACCCCACCATTTAGCATGTCTGTATGGATGTACACCATTGAGCACATCTGCAGGAAAGCAGCCACCATCTTCAAAGACTCCCACCATCCAGGCCATGCTCTTTTTTCACTGCTGCCATCAGGAAGAAGGTACAGGAGTCTCAGTAATCACATTATCAGGTTCAGGAACAGTTATTATCCCTCAAAGGTAAACAATTATAATGCTAGAGAAGATATTTCAACAGGTACATGGATAGAAGAGTTTATAGGAATATGGGTGAACACAGGTATATGGGAGTAGCTCAGATAGACAACTTGGTTGGCATGGATAAGTTAGGTCCAATTACCTGTTTTAGCATTATGTTAACTCTTCTCAAATATTATTTTTCCAACAAGAATCAGCTCCCATTCTTTTTTTGTCATATCCTCTCATGCTGTTGAACCCGCCTTCCCTCAATTTATGACCTTAACATGAGTACATACTTTGTCCCTTTCTGTAGCTACCTTGAAACTAGTAGAATTCTGGTTGCTTTTTCCAAAGAGTTGCCCAACTAACACTTCAACCACCTACCCAGTTTAATTTCCTAAAATGCCGTCAAATACAATCCTATTTCTCATAAGACTGCTGACATATTGACTCAGAAAACTAACTTGGATGCTCTTATATGCCACAGCATGTAAGGTCTTTGAACTAAGGCAATTCCAGTCAATGTAGAAAAGTTTAAAATCTTCATATTGCTTTTACACCTTTTTGAAATATTGCTTACATATTGGTTCCTCTCATTCCTGCTGCCTTTTGGGAGGCCGACAAGTTAATTTACAGGGAAGTGATCATTCCTCTCCTGTTCCGAAGTTCTACATGCATAGCCTTACTAATTGATCTTTCATTACTCTTTATTCTTAAGGCTATGGTGCTTTCCCCAATCAAAATTACAGTTTTTCCCAAGGAGGAGTTAAGAATGATGTTATGTACGAAATGGGAGGTGAGGACCTCGATAAAATCACTGTCACTAAAGAGATAGTGATGAGCAAACTAGAGGGCCAGTCCCCTGGTCCTGATGGGATGCATCCCAGGGTGCTGAGGGAATTGGCGGAGGTTATAATAGACGCGTTGGTAATCATTTACCAAAATTCTCTAGACTCTGGGCAGTTCCTGGCAGTTTGGAAGATAGCAAATGTCATGCCACTTTTTAAAAAAGAATGTAGGCAAAAGACGGGCAAATATAGGCCAGTTAGCTTAACATCTGTAGTCGGGAAAATGCATGACATTGTGATTAAGGAAGAAATAGTGAAACATTTAGAAAGGAGTAGTTCCATTAGACAGACGCAGCATAGATTCAGAAAGGGCAGGTCCTGTTTGACAAACTTACTAGAGTTCTTTGAGGACATAGTGAGTGCAGTGGATAGAGGGGAACAGGTGGATGCCGTATACTTGGATTTCCAGAAGGCGTTCGATAAGGTGCCGCACAAAAGACTTATAAGTAAAATGTGGATGCTTGGAGTCGGAGGAAGTGTATTGACATGGATAGTGGATTGGTTAACTAATACAAGGCAGAGAGTTGGTATAAATGGGTGTTTCTCCGGTTGGCAGTTAGTGGTGAGTGGGGTGCCGCGGGGCTCAGTGTTGGGCCCGCAGCTGTTTACCATTTACATTGATGATTTGGAAGAGGGGACTGAGTGTAGCGTAGCAAAATTTGCTGATGACACTGAACTGACTGGAAAAGCAAATTGTACGGAGGATGTGCAGCGTCTGCAGAGGGATATAGATAGGTTAAGTGAGTGGGCTAGCAGATGGAGTACAGCGTTGGTAAATGCGAGATCATCCACTTTGGAAGGAATAATAGAAGAGCAGATTGTTATTTAAATGGTGAAAGATTGCAGCATGCTGTTGTGCAGAGGGACTTGGGAGTGCTTGTGCATGAATCACAAAAAGTTGGCTTGCAGGTGCAACAGGTTATTAAAAAGGCAAACGGAATGTTGGCCTTCAATGCTAAAGGGATTGAATTCAAGAGCAGAGAGGTTATGCTGCAACTATCCAGGGTACTGGTGAGACTGCACCTGGAGTACTGTGTGCAGTTCTGGTCTCTATACTTGAGGAAGGATATACTGGCTTTGGAAGCAGTGCAGAGGAGGTTCACCAGGTTGATTTCAGAGATGGAGGGTTAATTTATGAGGAGAGATTGAGTTGCCTGGGACTATACTCTCTGGAATTCAGAAGAATGAGAGTGGATCTTATAGAAACATACAAAATTTTGAAAGGGATAGATAAAATAGAAATAGGAAAGTTGTTTCCATTGGTAGGTGAGACTAGAACTAGGGGACATTGCGTCAAGATTCAGGGGAGAAGATTTAGGACAGAGATGAGGAGAAACGGATTTTCCCAGAGAGTGGTGAATCTGTGGAATTCTCTGCCCAGGGAAGCAGTTGAGGCTTCTTCAGTAAATATATTTAAGATATAGTTAGATAGATTTTTACATAATGGGGGAATTAAGGGTTGTGGGGAAAAGGTAGGTAGATGGAGCTGAGTTTACAGACAGATCAGCCATGATCTTATTGAATGGCAGGGCAGGCTTGATGGGCCAAATGACCTATTCCTGCTCCTATTTCTTGTGTTCTTATGCTCTTATAAGATGGGACAAATGGTCTAGATGGAGCAAGGTGTCAAGATGGCACTGATAAGTGGTGACTGATAAGTGGCCCTGATAAGTGTGTGCAGCTCTGATGGGGATCATTGGATATTCCCATTTAGGACTACTACACCTGAAATCCACAGCCATAGCAATTCTGCTGTGGGGGATGACCTATGTGAGCAAGGCAGCAGCAGCCAGACCAATAGCACTGCAGTTGGCTCTGAGCCGCAGAAGAGAAGGGTGAAGTCAGACAGAGCAATAGTCATGGGAGACTCCATAGTTAGGGGGGCAGATAGGAGATTCTGTTGCAGCAAAAGAAACACCAGGATAGTGTGTTGCCTCCCGGGTGCTAGGATCCAGGATCTCTGTGTGGTTGTAGAATATTCTTGAAAAGGAAAGAGAGCAGCCGGAGGTCGTGGTACACATTGGTACCAATGACATAGGCAGGAGAGGGGTAGAGTTCCTGTGCAGTAAGTTTAGGGAGTTAGGAAGAAGTCTGAAGAGCAGGAACTCTAAGGTGGTAATCTCAAGATTACTCCCAGTGCCCTGAGCTAGTGAAGTCAGAACAGGAAGATAGTGCAAATGAATGAGTGGCTGAAGAGATGGTGCAGTGGGCAGGGTTTCAAGTTCTTGGATCATTGGAACCTTTTCTGGGGAAGTGGTGACCTGTACAAGTAGGAAGGGTTGCACCTGAACTTGATGGGAACCAATATCCTGGAGGGTTGCTAACACTATTGGTGAGGGTTTAAAGTAGATTTGCAGGGGGTTGGGAACTGAAGTGAAGAGGTAGAGAATGGGGTGGTTGGCGCACAAGCAGTGACAGCTTGTAGGGAGACTATCAGGAAGGATAGGCAGATGATAGAGCAAAGAAGCACTCAGCCAGTTGGTTTGAGATATGTCTATTTTAATGCACAGTGTATCATGAGCAAGGTGGATGAGCTTAGGGCATGGACCAATATGTGGAACTATGATGTTGTGGCCATTACAGGGGCTTGGATGACTCGGGGGCAGGAATGGCTGCTGAGTGTGCCAGGCTTTGTATGTTTCTAAAAGGACTGGGAGGGAGGCAAAAGAGGTGGGGAAGTGGCATTGCTAATCAGGGACAGTACCACGGCTGCAGAAATGGAGGAGATCACAGAAGGATTGTCTACTGAGTCATTGAGGGTAGAAGTCAGAAACAGGAAGGGCGAAATAACTCTAATGGGTGTTTTTATAGACCCCCCTCCCCAATAGTAACAAAAACATCGAGGAGCATATGGGAAAGCAGATTCTGGAATGGTGCAATAATAATACGGTTGTTGTGATGGGTGATTTTAACTTTCCTAATATTGACTGGCATCTCCTTAGATAAAGGGGTTTAGATGAGGTAGAGTTTGTTAGGTGTGTTCAGGAAGGTTTCCTGATGTAATATATAGATAAATCAACTAGAGTAGAGGCAGTACTTGATCTGGTATTGGGAAATGAACCTGGTCAGGTGTCAGATCTCTAAGTGGAAGAGCATTTTGGAGGTAGTGACCACAACTCTATCTCATTTACCATAGCGCTGGAGAGGGATTGGAGCAGAAAATTTGGGAAAACATTTAATTGGGGTAAGGGGAAATATGATGCTATTAGGCGGCAATTTGGGAGCATAAATTGAGAGCAGATTTCTCAGGGAAATGAGCCAGCATTGGAGAGCATGTCTTATGAGAATAGGTCGAGTGAACTGGGCCTTTTTTCCTTGGAGCAACGGAGGATGAGCCGATGCAATCAACCAATCTCACTGGCTCTCTATTTGGCTGTGTATCACCTGGACAATAATAATACCTACATCAGCCTGCTATTTATTGATTGATTACAGCTCAGTTTTCACTGCATCATACCTGCAGTTTTAATCAACAAGCTGCTAAACCTGGGCCTTTGTACCTCCCTTCATAACTGGATTCTTGACTTCCTCACTGGGAAGCCAGTCTGTGCGGATCAGAAACAACATTACCTTGCTGACAATCACACTGCTGTACCTAAAGGATGTGTGCTTCGTTCACTGTCCTCCTCTCTCTACACTTAAGACTGTGTGGCTGGCCACGGCTTGAACACCATGGTTAAGTTTGCTGATAACACAACTCATATTGGCAGAATTTCAAATGGCCACACTGCTACAGAGATTCCACCCTTCCTTCCACCCCCCGCCCACCTCCAAGAAGGACGAGCAAACTTTCCTTCAAGGTTATTGGTCCCCTTCCAGGTTTGGTGTAGCCTGTCATTCTTCCATAGTTCTCATCTGCTCCAAGAGTGATCCTGGTGATCCGAGTACCCAAAACTCTTCCTTCTGCTCCAACTCTTGACAATGCATTTATTATTGTCCTATATTTACCCCCACTAGCATGTGTGTTAGCAATCTGCAGAACATGAACTGCCCCCTCCAGGCTGTAGTTAAAAGAAAACATCGAACAGTGGTAATTCCACAATTCTAACCAATTTCGTAAAATTAAAATTAATTTTGTTTGAATATCATTTGCTATATTTGTGCTCATCAGTATACAGATTCAATTTGGATCAATAGTTTATTTCATTCCATTTAAATGAAGATTGTTAATACATGTCAGTAAGGCTTAACTGCCAATCACAATACAAACAATTTTGCATGCAAATAAAATCAGGATTGTTGTTTAATTCTCAACATACAGTATTGTGAATTTTATATTGTTCCTTACCTCCTGATCTTTGTCAAGATAAATTAAATCTGTGAAAGACCTGTCTGTTTAGAAAGGAGGAAAGGATTTCAAGGTTTGAAAGCTTAAAATTATATGTGAATCAATATGGACTCCTGTGAATTTACTTCAAAATGCTACACGGCTGCAGGAACTGCAAAAACTGAAGGTCACCCGCTGATCCTGTGGCTTTTGGCTACCAAGATTTTGTTTGATCTGTAACTGTGCTTCTGTATAGAACTAAATCCTCACTGGACCATTATTTTCATACAGAGCTTCAGTTGTCTTAACAGACATAAAATTCCTATGGAATTCATTATGAAGTAGTTCTAAAATTTTTTAAAAAATGAACTTTTAGAAGCCTTAGAGCTCATTTTTCTTTCATGGTTGAATTCCTGAACAGTATGTTCTATGAGTAGTCACTCTTTCTGTTGAATGCATTTTTAAAAGATAATCAAATGTTGGCATTGATGCACCTTTTTTATATGTTTCAAAGAAAGCTTTAGGAAGATGTGATGGAGGTTCTTAAATAAAGTAACTTTGCAGTGGGGAAGAGCTGATGAGCAGTGAGTACAAATTTAAAACTGGCAAAAGATCTAGAAGTGAAAAGCACTTTATAGTATGAAGTAATCGACATTTGGATTGTGCTGTCTGCTAAGGTGGTAGTAAATCTTCAGTAGCTTTCAAAATGAATTGGATAAGTTCTGGCTCAAACTAGATTGTTCTTTGAGAGAGAACAGATGTGATGGACTGAATTTCTTTCTGTTCTCTTCAGTGATTCTAGTGCACTTGGACATGGTTTGTTTTTATTCGTATGTATCATTGAACAGTACTAAATATTAGCTTTTTAATAAGTGCAGTCATTCAAATAGTATAATTGCTCATTTCTTAACTGACTTCCTCTTCTCCACCAATACATTTATGTGGAAATAAATGATTAGTTACTCATTTGAACTTGTTTTGGAAAGGGGAGTATACGGTACCACACTTAAGGACAAAAACCAAATTATCGTAAGTTAATTTGGATGCATTAAAATATAAGGCTGAGTTATGGTATTTCATAGTGAGCAGTAGGGCTTGGAAGTGCTGTACAACAGAGGGACCTTGGAGTTCAAGTGTATGGTTCCCTGATAATGGGATCAGAGGTAGAGCGGGTGGTGAAGAAGACCTTTTGGAATGCTGGCTTTCATCAGTCAGGGCATTGAGTGTAAAAATTAGGAAGTTATGATGCAGTTGTACCATACACTGCTGAGGCACAAGTGTTCAGTTCTGGTCACTCAGCTGTATGAAGGATATTTTTAAACTTGAAAGGGCACGGAAGGATATACAAAGATGTTGCCTTTGCTGAGGTACGGTGTTGGAGGAGGAGGTCAGACAGGTTAAGCCTTTTTCCTTGGAGCCTAGGAGATGATGAAGGTCATAGATAGGGTTGTGGAATCAGGAACAAGAGGGCATAGATTTAAGGTGAGAGGGGAAAGACTTAATCGGAACTTGAGGGGCGGTCTTTTTTGACACAGCGGATGGTATGTATGTGGAATGTAGTGCCAGAGGAAATAGTTGAGGCAGGTGCAATGATAACTTTTAAAAGACAGTTGAACAGGTACATGAAAAGGAGAGGTTTATGAGCTTACGGGCTAAATGCTAACACGTGGGATCAGCTTCAATGGTTATCTTGATCAGAATGGACTAGTTAGGCTGAAGGGTCTGTTTCTGTACCGTATGACTATATGACTCTATAATTTGAAAAACTGGTGAAGTCGTATCTGATATTTAAAAATCACAAATGTTAGAGAGCTTGTGGTCTAACCAGGGACTAGGAAAGTATAGCTAAAATTGTATTTGAGTGACCACATTTGTCATATTGTTTATTCATTTCAGGATAGGAAGCAAAGTATGTCATTCCCATGTTAATTTTGTTGGAAGATAGTGTATACAGTTGGTTTGTTTGACTTAGTGATAGTTCAATCCTGCATTTTTTTATTGCTTGAGAATGGATTATTATGTCCCTGGTAACACAGATTGTCAGAATGTGCTTCATGAGGAAGGTAGGAATTGTAATTTGGTACAGAATATCAGTGAATACGGCATCCCTGGTTCCAGGATTTCTCTTAATTTTAGATTGTTGTGTTGGTTACTTTTACTTAAACTAATACACTTTTAAAATATTTGTTTCACCATTAGCATTGGTTATTCATGAAACCCAAGCTATTTAAATTAGTTCATAATAAATGGCAAATTCTGATCAGTGAGTGATTGTATAGCATAGATGTTTTCCACTCCTCATCAATTTATTGCATTAAACAGTTGATAAATCTGTGGGACAGATTTTTTTGGCTTCTGTTTTCCTGGCTTATTTGTTAACAAACGTTGACATTTTTTGGTAAATGGAATAATTTCCAATGAAAATTTAAAAAAAAAACTGCAAATACTAGAAATCCGAAAGATAAATGAAAATTACTGCAAACACTCCACTGGTCAGACAGCATCTATGGAAATAGAAATATCATTAATATTTCAGATAAAAGACTCTTAATCAGAACTGTGAAAGAGATAAAATAAATTAGTTTTAATACCGATAGAATGGGAGAGTGATGAATGTGGCAACTGCAATATCTTTGAAAAGCTGTAGCCAAGGTTGCTGTGGAGATAGCAGTTTGTTGAAGCTATCTGCCTGATTGTCTCATGGGGACTGATGGAGAGGAAATAAAAAGAAATATATATTAGCTGCAAAATGCAGGTCATAACTGTCACAAATACCCAGCAGAGCAAGTAGTGACCATGGCTGGAGAAAGGCTCACTTAACATTAGTAATATACCATATAATCTTAGAGTAAAACTGGCTAATTCTGATGCAAAGCACAGAAAGCATGTTACTTGAAATATTTTAAATTGATGTTTGAAGGCTGTGTCATGCTCTTGCCGAAGATGAGATTCTGTTCCTGGATTTCATTGTAACAATCCAGGAAGCTACAGTTAGATATGTCAGTGTGAGAATGGATGGAGGATTAAAGTGACAGAGCTATTTCTAAGTAGTGCTACATTTTCACTTGAGTTTGTCGGTGTAAACAAGTGTTCTACCCAAAAGTGGAAAGATAGCTGAAGAGTTAATATTGGCAGCTTCTGGCTAGTACTTCAATGAAATCATTCTCAGTTTATGGAAGTACTAATTAAAGATAACAAAAATTGAGCCTAGGCTATAAAAGGACATTATTGGAAACTTTTAAGTAATTTTCCCTACTGCGCATATCCAAAACATTTTCGGGTTTTGTACTTTTCCAGCCGTTGAAACTCTTACTTTTACAGAGCCAGCACAAACTCAAAATCTCAAATGGCTTCCTCTTGTAATTATAATTCCACTCAGTCATATTATTTTGATTTTCTGTGCCCATTACATTATCTGAGGAATCTGAGCCAGTGATTTCCTTGGAGTCAACTGCTGTAACTTGGTTGAAAGTGTGTAAATATCTCTGTTTAAATATATAAATAGTATTTCCATTGATTTTTGACAGAAAAGGAGCTCAGAAACCACGTTGTCAAGAGTGTGTAGGGAGCGTACAGCAGTGGGCTGAGCACACATCCTTGAGGTACGCCTTTGTTGATAGTCAGTGAGGGGGAGGTGTTATTTCTGATCTGCGCTGACTATGGTCTCTTGATGAGGAAGTCAAGGATCCAGTTCTAGAGAGAGGCACAGAAGCCCAGGATTTGAAGCTTGTTGATTCGTACTAAGGGGTTGATTGTGTTGAACACTGAGCTGTAATCAATAAACAACAGCATGATATAGGTATTGCTGATGTCCAGGTGGCCAAAGCTGAGTGGAAATCCAGTAAGATTGCATCTATTGTAGACTTTTTGTGGCAGAAGGTAAATTACAGTAGGTCCAGGTCTTTGCTTAGGCAGTAGTTAATACTAGCCATGACCAAACCTCTCAAAGCATTTCATCACAGTAGATGTGAGTTCTCCTGAGCGATAGTTATTGAGACAGCTCACCTTGCTCTTCTTTGGCATCGGTATGATTTGATTTCCTTTTGAAGCAGGTGGAAGCTCCAGCTCCAGTATATTTCTGGTATAATTGTATTAGCATTAAAGGTAATTCAGCTGATTGGGGAGTGAAGCGTCACAGTCAATTATGATGGCAGGTTTTAATTTGTAGGAAGTAATGGATGCAAAACACTGCCAGAGCTGATGTGCATCCACATATTTCACTCAGATAGACTTAAGATAGGCTTCCATAGTTTGTACCTGGACTGCTGGTAGAGTACTGGATCACCAGTCTTGAATACCACAGACCTAGACTTCAGCAGACTGCAAATCTCCTGGCTTATCCATGGCTTCTGGTTTGGGTAAGTCAATACTTTCTCAAAAGCACACATCCATTCACAGAGATCCTGATGATATTGGTGACCACTGTGACATATTCAGTCCGATCAAAGATTAATCACTGAATATGGTCCAGTCCACTGATTCAGAGCATTCTAAGTGCTGTTCGGCTTCCTTTGACCATACCTTCATCCTCACCACTGATGCTGTGGTAGTCAGAATCTCCCAAATAGTAAAATAGAAATCGAGGGCAAGCATCCAAATGGCTGGGAGGCAGGCAGTACCTCTCGTGGCTACACACACAATGCGATTTGTTCTCTGTGGAAGTAAATACAGGACACTGAAATAATTCAATGGACCATGCAGCATTTGTGGAGGCAAAAGATGTAAGTCAACATTTCTGGTCAAGACCTTGCAAAGGACTGAAACTTTAGAGGGATATGGCCAGACACAGGCAAATGGGACTACTTTGATGGGTATGCTTGTCGGCATGTACGATTTGAGCTAAAGGCCCTGTTTCTATGCTGTCATACTCCTTGATTCTATGCATATAACTCATCCTTACAAAAAAAAACACCATAAAATGTAATATACTAACCTGCGTGTTGTTGAGTATTCTGGAGTTAGGTGAATATAGGAGCCATGCACCTATTTGCTATCTGCATTATATTCTGTGCTGCAGATATTAATTCAAACAAGAATCTGTCTTTAGATCTTAATGTAAATTGTATTTTGCAGGTACTATATTGAAGTTAAAAAAGCAGATCTTTACAAAATGGTAGCCATGATACATTTGGGCATGGATTAACCAAACATTAAGACAATGGCGTTGTGTTAATTGGCCTGCATCAAACTGGGCAAAATGGGCTTAGTTATTGCACCATTGTGACTTGAGTTCAAGCTGGCATACCAGACTGTCACTTAGCATATCAAACGTCACAGGTATAGGCAATCAATAGCTTTTTGTGTATTCAGGATTGGGGTCGAGAGGGATAATAAATCAGTCATGACGGAATGGTGAAGTGGACTTGATTGGCTGAATGGCCTAATTCCACTCCAATGTCTTATTGTCTTATAATATACATCGGATCAAATTGTTTAGCAGTGGATAGAATGCCTCTTATTTGTATACCATGCCAAATTAAGCCATTCCCACTTAAATCTTCAGATAAATTTTATTGAATTTTCTCAGTCTCAACATCTCAAGTTGCTAAAGGTCAAGATGTATTCAACCCACAGTGGCGAATATCAAACAATATCATATTGGCTGAACATAGTAGCAGTTGCCACTAATCTCAGTGGACTTTGTGACTAATGCATTGATGCAGCATGGGAACAGACTTAATTAAGTCTGGGCAGTTGGATCATAGAACCTTATTAAAGAATGTAATTTGAAAATAGTATAAGCTTGTACCAATTTAAATGTCTTTTAATCACTATGTGAATCCATCACAGTCGAATTCTGGAGGCTTTTACACCAAATTATTGAATTTTAGATGCTCTTTTGGATGTAATCTTTGGCCTCTCATGTGATTGAGCTATTGAGAAAAAACAGTCAGTTGCACACATCTTCCAAGTGCAGTGAATGAAGCGGAGAACATTCCTCATAGTCCACATGATGGACCATCAATTCATTGTCTAATGTATGTAGCTTTAAACAATTGGGGTACCTGAGAATACATCTCATGGTTAAGTTTAGGAAATTGAGGCTACTTGAGTTATCTTCAGAATATCCAATCTGTAGGGAAGTGGCATTTTTCACTTTTCAATCTGTCAATTCATTACTAAAAGCATTTATTGTTTGCTGTAGCATAAATTATTCATTACATTTGGGAAAAGATAATCTGTTTTTCATATCTCTTGACTTTCTGAACTTTCTATTCCACAGAGTTGATCTTTGTTTTCCTAATTCAGTACCCAAGGATTCCTTTTGCTACAGTGATGAAAATGTTGATTCTTGGGGTGAAGGTTTTCAATGGTGAACATATTTTTGCTTTCACATTGAGGGTTTTCATCCATGTCTCTGGTACCTGTGCTCTAATCCCAAGTTTTTCGGCAAAACTTGTGGTAATGTCATGCAAGAGTCCTCAAGTGTGATTTATTCACTGTGTTTTGGATGTTCTAATGACAATTTATCAGGTTCAAAAGTCGAAGTCAAAGGCGGAAAAGATTTAAAACTTTTAATGAAATTGCTAAATATTCTTTGAAATTTGTGCTAGTTGTTTGAGAGATTCAGATGCATATATACTGGTTACTAAGTTGTACTTTAAAAAAAAAGAATTTTGTGATCGCATTTTGAGTTTTACAGGTTAAGGTGATCCACTGTCTGAACAATGTGATATCAATTTTTAAGTACTTAATTTGATGTTAGTTTTATCTCATAAGTAGGTGATTTGATTTTCTACTTTAAGATATGCCGGCTTTAACTTATAGATCTGTAGGACTGGAGTTGGGTGGATTTATGTTTTTAGTTTTGTTTTCTTTTCCTTGCTCGTATTCTGAGGAAGAAAATTCCTTTCATGGATTTTGTAACCTCCAAGAAGTCTAAATGAGACTGAGAACCAGCTGTGTGGAAAATCATGATTGTAACCCTTATCTGACTAGTAGCAGTATGGAGATTCACCAAGCTATTTCTACAGTTTTTCAAGTCAGTGTATTGGTGGGGCAACCTTTTCGTGTCAACTGTAAATGGAGATTTGTAAACTACATTATTTGTAGTTGGAAGATGTAGGTACTTTTTATGTTCACATTATTCTCCTTCATAAACCAAAATGGATGTGCACAAGTGTCTTCTGGAACAGTGTAATGATGTTAGCAACAATTTGTGCTATTTGGAGTGAATTTCTAGAAATTAGTTTGTGTTATGACTTTAAACCACCTTAAAGACTGTTGTTCATATGAAATGCACATTCTTAATCAAAGATTTTGGAATTCTTCAGTATGGATGGTTTGTAATCATGACCATTGCTATTATTCATGTAGGTGCCTCTGTTATTTCCTTAGACTGGTCAATAATATTACTACAATGTGACCCATTATGGAACGAGAGTAAGGAATTTGTATGTTCTCCTTTTGACTACATGGGCTTCCTCTGAGTGCGCCAGTTTCCTCCCTCATAATAAAGGCATATGGGTTAGCAGGCAAATTGATGAGTAGGTAGTGATGAACTGCTTTGAGAGGTTGGTTATAACTAGACTGAACTTCTGTCTCAGCAAGGACCTGGGCCATTGCAATTTGCCTATTGCCACAACAGGTCAATGGCAGACGCAATCTCAGTGGCTCTCCACACTGCTTTAGACCACCTGGACAACACAAACACAAACAATGCTGTTCATCGACTATAGCTCAGCATTTAATACCATCATTCCTACAATCCTAATTGACAAGTTGCAGAACCTGGGCCTCTGTACCTCCCTCTTCAATTGGATCCTCAACTTCCTAACCAGAAGACCACAGTCTGTGCAGATTGGTGATAACATATCCTCCTTGCTGATGATCAACACTGGTGCACCTCAGGGGTGTGTGCTTAGCCCACTGCTCTATTCTCTGTATGCACATGACTGTGTGGCTAGGCATAGCTCAAATACCTTCTACAAATTCGCTGACGATATAACCATTGTTGGTAGAATCTCAGGTGGTGACAAGAGGATGTACAGGAGTGAGATATGCCAAGTAGTGGAATGGTGCCAAAGCAACAACCTGGCACTCAACATCAGTAAGACAAAAGAGCTGATTGTGGACTTCAGGAAGGATAAGACGAAGGAACACATACCAATCCTCATAGAGGGATCAGAAGTGGAGAGAGTGAGCAGCTTCAAGTTCCTGGGTGTCAAGATCTCTGAGAATCTAACCTGGTCCCAACATATTGATGTAGTCATAAAGAAGGCAAGACAGCGGCTATACTTTATTAGGAGTTTGAAGCGATTTGGCATGTCAACAAATACACTCAAAAACTTCTATAGTTGTACCGTGGAGAGCATTCTGACAGGCTGCATCACTGTCTGGTCTGGAGGGGCTAATGCACAGGACCAAAAGAAGCTGCAGAAGGTTGTAAATCTAATCTGCTCTATCTTGGGCACTAGCCTACAAAATACCCAGGACGTCTTTAGGGAGCGGTGTCTCAGAAAGGCAGTGTCCATTATTAAGGACCTCCAGCACCCAGGGCATGCCCTTTTCTCACTGTTACCATCAGGTAGGAGATACAGAAGCCTGAAGGCATACACTCGGCGATTCAAGAACAGCTTCTTCCCCTCTGCCATCCGTTTCTTAAATGGACATTGAAGCTTTGGACACTACCTCACTTTTTTTAATATACAGTATCTCTGTTTTTGCACGTTTAAAAAAATTGTTCAATATACGTAATTGATTTACTTATTATGTTTTATTTTATTTTTTTTCTGTCTTTGCTGGATTATGTATTGCATTGTACTGCTGCTGCTAAGTTAACAAATTTCATGTCACATGCCGGTGATAATAAACCTGATTCTGATTCTGAATTTTGTCACATGAATGTAATTGGGCCGTGCAGGATCATTGGACCAGAAGGGTGGTTTACTGTTCTGTATCTGAAACAAATGAAGCTCCCTGTTTGTATGCTGATAATTTATATTTAAATCCTCCCATTAGAATGACCATTTGCAATTTGTCATTATTTTACTAATTTTTGTCTTACATTTTTATGTTTCTGCAATTAGTTCTGTTTTCATTTAAAATTGTACTATAAATACAGTTCAGTTCAAAGTATTTTACAGCAGGCTTGAGAATATATAAAATTCTAGAGCACATACTGCCTGATTGAGGAAGAAGGTAGTTCTGAATCCCACAAATTTAAAAGTTATGCCCTGAGTCAGAAGTATTGGAAATAATGATTCATTCCAAGCTAAATGTTATGAAGTAGTAATGATTTTTCCAGCAATTACTTGTTATATCAGTTTTTGTTGGCAAAATATATACTTCTGGGTGAGACCTAATTAACTAATATTGAAAGAAAATCACTGTAAGGCAGAGCAGTTAAATATATTTGCATAGAAAAATATTTTTGGAATCTGAAATCTCAATATTGAAATGTTCCTTTAGAAAATGTCAGTATATCTTATGAGATATGAAATTGGAAAGTAATCTTGAAATCTAGGGTAAAAAGCAAATAAAAGTTACTTAAAAGATTAGAAATAATAATGTCTCTGTATGTCTAGTTTGCTAAATGAAATACTTTGTAACAAAAGAGATCAATTAAGAGGCTTGTGAATTTCAAAATAACAGGTTGTGACCTGTGATTATAAGGCAAATTAAAATATTATTAATGCATGTTCAAATGGGTTATTGCTATTGTTTCACTGCATGTTGAATTTTGAAATTTTGAGGTTACAGTTAATTATCAGTGATCTACTAAGTGAATTTTTTTATATTCCACAATTATGTAGAGGGTAGTATTTGGAAATTGAGAAATTACTTTTATTTTAGATTTGGTTTGGACATTGTATTTTCCAAAAAAGAATCCCAGGAAAATACACCCAGCTTCGGGTCACATTGCAGCATTGCATAACTGCTTGTATCTTTTATTCCATCTTGCTGAGTACAGTATCTTTTCAACTCAGGATATTTGACTCCTGGATCCAAAAATTTAATAGGGGTTGTTGAACAGCTTGGTCAGCCTTAGCTGCCAAGATGATCTTGTTTATTGTATAATCATTCTTTTAGCTCCATGACCATGTTGTCATTTTAACTGATATCCCTGCTCAGAAGATAGTGAGGAGAGTGAAAAGGAAAAGATAAGAAAATATTAAATTAAAATGTTGTTTTGTGGTCAAAGGGATGAATTGAAAAAATCAAAAAATGATATTAAGAACATCAGTGACTATTATTTTAATTTCCCCATGACTTACAAAAATTGAGGAAGCCAAATGACCTTAAAATGGTTTATTATCTCTATGCCAATGTATACTCCCAGAGCTTCCCAGCTTCAACATCTGTTTTGTTCTAATTTGTTTGATCACAGGCAAGGTTGGGTTACTGTAATTTTCTTGTAGGTGTCAGGGTGGGGGAAGAGAAAAATAGATATATTAGTTTCTCCACTGATGTTGCCTGACCTGTTGATATTTCTGCCATTTTCTATTCTTGGTGTTTATTTTTATTACTGTTAATTCCACATAAATGAAAGCTGAAATATATTCTTAATTTACTGCATTTATAACCTGTACCTTTTGAGACTAATACTATTATTGATGAAAAGCTTGTAGTGACATTGTGGTTTTGTAACCATCACTGAAGTTCAGTAGATGTTCAAGGAGTCAAGCAAGGTAGCTAACATCAATTTTTCTGTAATTGATTTGAGCAATTTACTATAAATTTGGCAGGTACATTGTCAAAATACTTCCTCAAAACTGGATGATAATTTCTTGCTGACTTGCTTACATTGTATAATTAAGAGTCAAGTAGTTCACAACCTCTTGAGGTGACTCAATTAATTATTTACATATCAGATTCACTCTAGCATTGAGATTCATGCCAACACATAGGTTATACAATTCTGGATACTGCATTAAACCCCAACTAGGCTTCTTGTATTTCAGTTATCCACTTTTAACGTATAAAATGAAATACTAGAAATAATTTTTTTAAATATCTGTAGCTTAGCATGTAATAGCATTTTAATGAAGGAGCTGATGAAAGGAAATTATTTAATTATTACCTGGTATTTCCCTTTTCAACATTGATACTATGGCTTCCGATAATTTGTATTCATATAATCTAGAAATAAGAAAGCATTTGTGCGTTGCCTTATGAATTGCCTTTTACTAATAAAATGGTTGATTTCTGTTTAACTATTGGAGTTCTGTGAGGAAAAAATATTTCAAAAGGTGTAGGTCCATGATTCATTGAAATTGGCAGCAGGGATAGATAGGGTCAGAAAGAAAGCTTATGGTATGTTGGCCTTCATAAATCAAAGTATTGAGAAGAGGAGATGGGATATTATCTTGAAGTTGTATAAGGTTTGGTGAGGCCTAATTTGGAGTATTGTGTGTACTTTTGGTTACCTATCTGCAGGAAAGATATAAATAAGGTTGAAAGAGTACAGAGGAAATTTACAAGGATGTTGCTGGGCTGGAGGATCTGAATTATAAGCAAAGATTGAGTAGGTTTGGACTTTATTCCTTAGAATGTAGAAGATTGAGTGAGATTTGATAGAGGTAAACAAAATTATGAAGGGTATACAGTAGATAGGGTAAATGCAACAGGTTTTTCTACCACAATTGGGTGGGACTACATCTAGAAGTTGTGGGTTAAGGGTGAAAGTTGAAAAGTTTAAGGGGAACAGGAGGGAAAACTTCTTCACTCAGAGGATCCTGAGAATGTGGAATGAGCTACCAATGCGAGTGGTGCATACACTTTTAACGTTTAAAAGAAGTTTGGACATGTACATGGATAGTAGGGGTATGGAGGGCTATGGTCCAGGTGGAGATCAATGGGACTAGGTAGTTTAAATGGTTTGGCACAAATTAGATGGGCCAACTGGCTTGTTTCTGTGCTGCAGTTTTCTATGACTCTATTTTCTTAAAAATTATGTTGTATACATTTATGTATTAAATGTCAGCTAAAGGACAATTATGAAGTTATCCAAATGAGAGGTAATGGAAAGAATGACTTTTATTAGATTATGACAAGGAAGTTTCAATACTGTTCCTTTTAAGTCACACATATTAGATCCAATGCATTATAATCTTTATCTGTGTACTAATAATGCAGGTGCAGATCTTGACTTTCTCATTCAATTACTAATGTTGGTCTGATCCATGGTTTCAATTCTTTCTCTTCCACAGATGCTGCTCAACCTGCTGAGTTCTTCCTGCAGTTTCTTACTAATGAGTAGTATTAATTGGACCTCAAAGATAGGACCTCTCCTTCCCCAGTTAGTTCCTTTTTTCTATTAAACCTGCTGTGCTCCTCTTTCAGAACATTCAACCTCTTTGGCCTTCCTTTCTTTCTGTATTTTGTATTTCCACTGATGATTTCTGCAGTGCATGTTCTGCAGTTTAAGTTGTTGTTATTTCAGTAAGAAACTCAATGCCATTGAGAAGAAAAGTGCAGGGTATTTATCTAATATTGTAACTGGCTGTAATTAATATTGTGTGTGTGTAAAACTGTATACGGTGAATTACGGTTAATTGTGCCTTGGTTTAATCAGGGCAGCCACTTATTTAGGACAACTCTTAAACAACAAAAACAAAGCTTGAAAATAGCTGGGATTTCCTTTGCTTATTGGGACACTAAATCGCTTAATTGCAGCAGGAGACAATCAGTCAGGTACACTTGAGTGTCTGTTAAGACACTACACTATGCTTAGGCCAAACAGCAGTGTCAGTTCTGCGTGTTTGTGTTGTGTTATCCATTTGGCTGATGGATAGCGATTCAAAAGAAAGTGATTTTTGATAATTTTGATAATGGAGATTATGAAGATGAGGAAAGTGAGGATGTCACAACTGAACCTGAGCTAGTGACTACAGAGGATGTCAGGAAATTTGTTCTTGGACTATGACATGACTTCATGCAGGAAGGTAATAAAGGTAGTCTGTTATCTGTTCTAGGTGTCTGCAATCATTTACAGTCAATCAAAACAATACACCATTGGTGCTTTCAATGAATTCCTCTGTCAGTAACTATTATGAACGAATACACGGTTTTATAGTACTGTAGTAATATTAGTAGCATTAGTAGTAGCCTCCTGAAGGGTCTTGGCCTGAAATGTCAATTGTACTCTTTTCCATAGATACTGCCTGTCTTGCTGAGTTCTTCCAGCATTTTGTTTATGTTGCTTGGATTTCCAGCATCTGCAGATTTTCCCTTGTTTGTTGTTAGTAGTGTTCTAATTTGTTGTGTATTTTATTTAAATACATAATTTGTTACTCAGTTAAATGGTAGTTTGTCTTTTTTATACCTTTTTAATTATTTCTGTGAAACTTTGGATAATTAGGGCAGCCGCTTAATTTGGCCAAAATGTGCTGGTCTCAATATGTCCCAATTAACCAGAATCCATTGTATATCATTGTATTGGCCAAAGTACATTGCCAGTTGAGTGACACTTCGTGAGAATATTCAAACATTCTTGTAAGTGGTATATTTAAATGATGCAGTTAACAGATTTATTCCTGACAAAAGGGGTTGAATACCATTGCTTTGAATAGAAGTGTCATTGATTCTATCCAATCTAGGCACAGGTAGGCTAATGCAATCAAATTACAGAGCAGTAGACTGGAATTGAGGAAGTAAGATGCTTCCTTTCAAACACTGTGGGAGTCATTTAGGTGGAGTGCTGGAGAGTAAGTGGTAGACTTTGTGTCATAAGGTTTTGCAACACAGGACATCCACCCAGCTTTTAATTACTCTCAAGTACAAATTGTGGAAGTTCAGTCCTTGGTTGGATTTGATTCAATTTTGGGCTTCTTTATCAGATGCCAAATTAGTGGAAGGTCTGCCTGAAGTAGAGTTCCTCAGCTCCTCTAGTCCCTTCCTGTCCCTTAATGTAATCTAGGGGAAACAGAGTAGAGGTTGCAGTTCAAATCACATTAGATAAGCCACAATGTTTTAGTGCAAGTTCCATTCACAGTCTATAATTTTAGTCCTGGCTGTAGCCACTGTGCCTGATAATGCTGTGCTAAGTAAGAATACAAAAATTGTAGTTATTGCATTGGTTTGTAGTCTCCTTGCGGTGTTGTACTTTTCTCTCATTCTTTATGAGAGGGATCAGCTATAAGCTACATATTTCAACCATGGCTGTTTTGCTAATTATGTTGGTCCTGGAGCTGTGTTTCATAACAGGTGCTCTCTTTTTAATCTTGGTGCAAGGTTTCCCAGAGTGACACCGGAAAATCCGAAATAAAGTTGTGAGTCTTGGGAAAGGCAGTTAGTAGCCTGCCTGGCTTTGACAGCATAGACCTTATGACACGTAGTATGTGATAATTGACAATTGTAATCTGAGTAAAAACAATTTTACTCCCAGATCGGTAAACACAATTTTAGTTCAGTGGTTCAGTCACAGCACAGGGGAATATCAGTTTTAATTTATGACTTTTTATGGAAGCTGTGTTGGTAAGGATTCATTAAGTTTTATTTGCATCTCTACTGTTACTTTAGTTCTAGTGTGATATTTTAGTACAGTATGCTGGATGCTTGGAAATATTGACTTTTCTACGAGATGTTAAAAAAGATCCCTTCTGTTCTTAAGGGGGCACCAAAGATCTCAAAGCACTGATTCAAGGAAGAACAGGAGAAGTATTACCAGTGAAAAGTGATTATTTGTCAACATTAGTAAAATCAGTATCATTAAAGCAGGTCAGAGACTGGATATCTTGTGATGAGTGACTGTTGATACCTTCAAAGACTGTCCACCTTTTAAGGGCCCCAAATCCAGAGTGTGATAGAATACTCTCCAACAGCTTTCAAGAAGTTTGACAACATCCAAGAAATTTGATTGGTACTTTATCAATTACCCTAATGTAGTATGCATCATCTACAAAATGCATTGTAGTGATTTGCCTTTGCTGCTCTGGCAGCTCTTCCCAAACCCACTACTTTTGCCTTCAGAAAAGACAAGGACAACATGTGCACTGGAAATTCATATCACGCACCTTCCTGATTATGAAATACATTTTGCTCCTACAGCAATCTAAATCCTGGAGCTCTTTATTCAGGAATACCTCCTTCAGAAAGCATGCAGCAGTTTGAGAAGTCAAAACACCAAATGTATTTTTCATTCGAATATAGCGATGGGCAATGATTGATGGTTTTGTCACTGAGTCTTCGTTCTATAAAAAAATGAATATTAAAACTAAGGTCAGATTGCCTGGTTATTATCAAACTGCTGTTTTGTGGATCCATGCACAGGTAAAGTGACATAGTGGTTAAATTATGGGATTGGTGTCTTGAGGCCTGATTGTTTGATATGGACACCTGAGTTTGAATTTCACCTTGGCAGCAGTGATTATCAGAAATATGACCATGAAGTAACAAGACCAACTACCAAAACCAACTGGTTTACCAGTGTCCCTAAGGAAATCTGCCGTCCATACCTGGTCAGGTCTGTATGCAACTCCACACCATCCCAGTGGTTGATTCTTAACCACCTTCTAAGTGGGCCACTGCATTCAAAGGGCAGTTGGCTGGGCACTAAGTAATGGCCTTGCTAATAATGTCCTTGTCCTGTGAAATATAAACAAAATAAGCAAATTAATAACTACATTTCCTACATTACAATGGTATTAAAAAAATGTACATCTGGGCATCGGAATATCTACCCCAGACTTAAGAATAACAAGTTGGACACTGGAAAAACTGAGCTGGACAGAGGAGTAAATTTGGACAAAGCAGAAGCAGCATTTTGGGGATTGTTTAATTAAATTCCATTCACTAATTTGTATTCAAAATGCTTGAGGGTTATTGCAGAATTCTTATATTTTATGTAACACCCTGGGCAAGGTTTCACTGCTAACATAATGGTCTTTCTGTAGAAGCAGTGTTTAGGTTTTGGTTAGAGATAATGGGTGCTTTGGAGATGTGAGCCATCCAATCGGGGGAGTGGATTTTTTTGCAAGCTGAGTCCTTTGTTCAGCGGGAGAGGAAGAGAAGACGCTGCAGAAAACCAGTCGCAGGATTCGACTTGGTATGGGACCGTGATTCGATGGAGCAAGGTGCCAGGGTCTACTGAGGTTTGGTGAATATGTATCATTTTTGGAAGAATTGAGCTCCAACTTGTGCACATTTGACTGTTTAATTATTATGGGCCTTTTTGTTTTTTTTTCTTTACTAACCCTTTAGTTAAGATTCATAAATATAATTCATTTAATCGTATGCAGTGTGCTTGCTGTCTGTTACTTCTTGGCACTGAGTTGTAACAGGGTAGCAAATTACACAGCAGCTACACCAACCGGGGTTTGGGGTGGGAGAGCCGTTTCACTATCACTCCAGTTTGGCGAGACGGAGTGTGTCTTCCCTAGACTTACGCAGCCAAGGAAACCAGCAGGGTTTCATTTACATTGCACATTGAAACATTTTACTTTACAACAAAACATGTGAAACATATTTTAAAATAATTTTGTATCTCAGCAGAGATCTGGAGTCACCAGGTAAAATAATTTGGAAAAATCTTGCATCAAATTGCTAGTCTGTCTTGAAGTAGTAGTTTATTTCTCAGTGGTGCTAGAGGTATACCATTAGGCTTTTGTGACTATGGATTTGGATCGAAAAAGACATCTTAAATTCTGGGTTCTATTTAATGAGTATTTAATGAATCGTGGGTATTGGATTTGGATCAAACTGCATTCAGTTGCAGAGACTATTCACATGCTAACAAACTCCTCATAAAATTAGCAGAGAAGTTCAAACAACTCAGTAAGTCTGGAATATATAAATTGACAACCAGAACACATGAAAACATTGAGGAAAAATATCTTTTATTCTGGTCATAATCGCAGCAATGAAAGACTCCCTTAAGACTATGAAGTCTACTTCAAAAGCCAGCCATCCTTTTACACTAACTCTGCATTAATTTATCTATTTTTTATTTTCTCCAATTTATCATCAGCCCCCTTCTCCCCCGACCAGTACTTCACAGATTCTACCATTCAGTAGAATGGAGGCAATTTATACCGCTCAATTAACCTATCAATCCACAGGTGTTTTGAGAAGTTGGAGGAAACCCAAGTAGCTGGAGAAAACCCAAGTGCAAGTTCCACATAGGCAGCACCCAGTGTTAGAATTGAACTTGGGTCTCAGTTGCAGTTAGGTAGTGACTCCATTGGCAGTGCTGCTGGGTTTGTCTGACACACAGAATATACTGATTTTATTTTATGAGGTTTTATGCCTAGAATGTTCTTGTTACATTGAATTGGTTACTTAGGAGTGCACCAATTATTATTTTGGTCGATAGTTTCCTATTTACAAGTTCAATGGAGCCACAGTTTTGCTTTAAGATGAAGGAAGGCCTTTTTGTTTGCATGCAGCAACTTTCCAATGGATACTTAAGTAAATTTGGAGCAAAGCAAATATTCAACTATGAAAGGCACACACAAAATGCTGATGAACTCAGCAGGCCAAGCAGCATCTATGAGAAAGAGTAAACAGTTAACATTTTGGGCCAAGACCTTTCATCTGAGCTGGGAAAAAAAGATCTTTTTCCCCAGCTTTGATGAAGGGTCTCGGCCTGAAACGTTGACTGTTGACTCTTTTTCATAGAAGCTGCCTGGCCTGCTGAGTTCCCCTGGCATTTTAGGTGTGTTGCTTGGATTTTCTGCCTCTGCAGATTTTCTCGTGCTTGTGGAAGTATCAGGGGGTCTGGTTGAGAGTTGGACAAGGATTAATTGCTGGCAGTCAGTGGTTATGGAGCCAGCAAATGTTCCTAGATTGAGGGTCTGTGATCAGGATTCATCGCAAGTGGCCTTCCCAGACTGGTCACATGGCAGCTGTAGGTGGGGAATTGATTTAAGTGAGTAGTGAACAGTGGAGTGGATGTGTCAACTGTCAATACTGCCCATAAATAGGAGAAGGTTGTGCTTAAATTTTTTTGGGGAATGATACAATGGCATGGAAATAATACACTGACAATCAACACTGGCGCACCTCAAGGATCTGTGCTTGACCACTGCTCTACTCGCTGTATACCTATGACTGTGCAGCCAGGCATAGCTGAAATGCCATCTATAAATTTGTTGAAGATACCACCATTGTTGGCTGAATCTCAGGTGGTGACAAGAGGGCATACAGGATCAAGATATACCAGCTAGTTGAGTGGTGTCGCAGCAACAACCTTGCACTCAATGTCAATAAGGCCAAAGAGCTGATTGTGGACTTCAGAAAGGGTAAGATGAAGGAACACAAACTAATCCTCATAGAGGGTTCAGAAGCAGAGAGGGAGTGAGCAATTTCAGGGTCCTGGGTATCACCATCTCTGAGGATCTAACCTGGTCCCAACATATTGATGCAGCTATAAAGAAGGCAAGACAGCAGCTGTATTTTCATTAGGAGTTTGGGGAGATTTAGTTTGTCACCTAAAGCAGTCAAAGCTTCTGTAGATCTACTGTGGAGAGCATTTTGACTGGCTCCATCTCTGTCTGCTATGGGGTGGGGGGAGCTACTGCACAGAATTGAAGTAAACTTCAGAGAGTTGTAAAATTAGTCAGCTCCAGGGTACAAGCCTATGTAGTATCCATGACATCTTCAAGGAGTGGTGCCTCAGAAAGGCGGTGTCCATCATTAAAGACCCCCACCACCAAGGACATGCCATCAGGAAGAAGGGCCAGAAGCCTGAGCGCACATACTTGGCGATTCAGGACCAGCTTCTTCCCCTCTGCCATCCAGTTTCTAAATGGACATTGAACCCATGAACACTACCTCACTTCTTCTGTATTTGGGCTACTTATTTTAATTTAACGATTGGACATACATATATACTTACTGTAATGCATTTTTTCTATATTATGTATTGTATGGTACTGCTGCTGTATAAGTTAACGAATTTCACGACAAATGTTGGTAATATTAAATCTGATTCTGATTCTGGGATTGCTGGGGTTGTGGTAGGGTATGAGTGGAAAGGTCTGTAGAAGACTCAGAAAATAAAGAATTTTAAGAGGACTTGCCTGACACAAATTATCAGCACTAATTCATGAAGCTGCATAACGAAGGCTTATGAAAGCTGGTGAACACACTTGAATCATCTTTGGATTTCCCTAGCTCATCAGCAAATGTGTATCTGGAAATCATATAATTCTGGTTGATTAAGAGCTTGATACTGATTATCATGCTTCCTTGGATGCCTTTAAGAGTTAATTTTAATAAATCAAAACCACTTACACTGTAACATTTAATATATCTGATAGCGAGAACCAAAAAGCAGCAGCTATTTTCCAATTGTTCTTTGATGTTTAAATATTTTTTCAGTTTCAAGTGGATAAAGTCAAATTATTTTGTAATGATGAACATATTTATTGTGAATGAAGCCAATCATTTAAATATTTCATAATAAACTTAAGTGGTTTACATTTAATGTGCTTTTTTAGTTTGAGTCTCTGGATAATTTGTAATAGTGCTTAAAAATGTAAATAGAGTTTTCTTCTGACAAACAAAATTGTGAAAAATTAGGTAGTATTGTGGTTAGTGCAACAGTTTTTCAGTTTGAGGCATCTGGGTTCAAATTCAATGTTGATGTAATCTGTTAGGAGCTTGTACGTCCAGCTCATGTAATGTGTGGGTTTTCTCTGGGTGCTCTGGTTTCCTCACACTGTCCAAAGTCACCGCATTACTGTACCAGCAACTCGAGTCTAATTCCTGTCGCTACCTGCAAGGAATCTGTACACTTTTTCCGTGACTGCATGGATTTCCTCTAGGTGCTATGGTTTCCTCCCATATTTTAAACACGTACGGTTGGTAGGTTAATTGGCTATTGTAAATTGTCCTGTGATTAGGCTAGGGTTAAATCATGGGATTGCCGGGCAGCGTGGCTCGTGGGCCGGAAGTCCTATTCTGCGCTGTAGCTCAATAAATAAATAAATAATATAATATAATCTTTTGCAGATTCTCTGTGAGCTTTTAAAATCTTTTTGGTAATTTTTTAACTTGCATTTGAGAAAGTAGGTTATATCCCCAATCCATAAAAAAAATAATCCCAGTAATTTGCTTGTGAAGTAAATGTTATCTGCTTAATGTTGTGCAGCGTTAGATTTTGAATAAGTACATCTTTCTTACTTTTTGTCTATGATTGACACAATCATTGTGCACATGTATATTTAAAAAATACAACTATGAGAATTAATATTAGTGACTTAAGTGAATTAATTTAGTTCTGTATTACACTGTTCACAAAGTGCTTGACTTTAACAATAATTTATAGCTTTCATTTGTGTATTTATTAGGTTTTCAAACAATGCCTCTTTGAATAATGTAAAGGATGTAGCAGTATAATTATAGGCCTGAAATTATCATCTTGGTTGTGTTTGGAGAATGTCATGAACCCTTTTGCTCTCATTCAGCATCACCATTCAGTCTCTCACCAACCATATTCTGAAAATTCACCTACTGGACCTCACTGCCTTTAAGCTTTTGATTACTTGTGCATTCAGGAAGAAGGTAGAGGAGCCTCAGGACCCACAGGAACAGTTATTACCCCTCAAACATCTGGCACTTGAACCAGAGGGGATAACTTCACTCGCCCCATCACTGAGCTGCTTCTACAACCTATGGATTCACTTTCAAGGACACTTCAAATCATGTTCTCAACATTTTCTTTTGTTTTTGCACAGTTAGTTGACTTTTGCACATTGGTTGTTGTCCATTCTATTGGGTGCAGTCTTTCATTGATTCAATAGTTCCATTTAATGTCAGAGAAATGTATGCCATATATATCTTGAAATTCTTGCTCTTCGCACTCATCCATGAAAACAGAAGAGTGCTTCAAAGAATGAGTGACAAATAAAACGTTATAACCCCAAAAAGCCCCCTACTCCCCCTCCACCCACCAAGCATGCAATAGCAAAGCCCCCAAAAAGACCATGATCTGCAGTACAACAAAAGCCAATCGTTCACCCAGCAATTTGATGTACCACAGGCTTTCTCTCCCTAATAAAGGGGAAAAGAGATGTCCCCCTTTCACAGTGAGAGGGGAACATAAAGAAAAACAACACACTAATTTGTGGTGTTAACAGTCTGTCACACCACTTTTTTTTTCCCTGAGTTCTCCACCTGGAGAATCAGCAATAAACTCTTCCCACCAACGACAGTGAGAGAGTGAGGGAGGAAGGGAGGGAGAGAGAAAGAAAAGTCCACTGAGTACAGAGCCCCCGACAGCTGATCCGCTGCTCCTGATGTTCTGTTTCTTCCGCAGCACTTCAGTCAGCAGCACCAGCTTAGAATCAGCCCATCTACAGGGCTGCAAAGCCTCAGAACCCCGAAGGCATGCTCATCGTCTAGGCTGCATCCTTGGGATTTTGAAAAGCAGCTGGTCTTGAGCCTCCAGCAGTGGGTCATGCCACCGCAAAGAACCAAAGTCTGAGTGTAACTCCAGGTCAGATTCTTCAACAGAACCCCATCCATCATGAAAAGGAAAAAGTGTTTCTTGGATTTGCAGTGTAAACCCACAAGAAAATGAATCTCAGGAAGTATGTGGTGTCATATATGTGAAGAAAGAAGAAGAAAGCCCTTAATTCCGGGTAGAGTCATCGGGACACCGTCATGATGACTTTTTTTTTTAGCAGGCTTTCTTATTTTTACGAGGCCGAGTTGCTAGCTCGACGCTCAACCCAGCACGGATGGAAAGCGTGCAAGGGAGCCGACTGGATTCGAACTCGGGAGCCTTCGCTCCGAAGTCCGGTGCCGATGCCACTACGCCACCAGCTGGCCGTCATATATGTAGTTTGATAATAAATTTACGTTGAAATTTTTAGTTCCACTCCAAAGCTTTAAGTATAAGAACCCAGACTGATATCCAGGCCAATGCTGAGTGTAATGCTAAATTTCAGAAGAGCAGTTAAGTCAAAGCCTTGTCTGCTCTCAGACGTGCACAAATATTGCCAGATACTCCATTGAAAAATAGAGTTATCCACAATACCACAGTCAATAGCTCTCCCTTAGACAATTTGAAAAGAAATCAGGGCATTATCGTATTGCTGTTTAGAGGACCTTTCTCTGACCAAATTGATTGCTGCAGTTCTTACAACAACATTAGCACAGTGAAATGGACTCACTGGCCACTTTACTAGATACTCCAGAAACACCTGCTCAATAATGCAAATATCTAATCAGCCAATCATGTGGTAACTTAATGCACAAAAGCATGCAGACATAGTCAAGAGTTTCAGTTGTTGTTTAGACCAAATATCAGAATGGGGAAGAAATGTAATCTAAGTGATTTTGTCTGTGGAATGATTGTTGGTATCAGATGAAGTGGTTTTGTGTATCTCAGAAACAGCTGATCTCCTGCGGTTTGCATGTATAAACTCTAGAGTTTACAGAGAACGGTGTGGGAAAACAAAAAAAAAAAATCCAGCGAGTGCTAGTTCTGTGGTTGAAAATGCCTTGAAAATAATGGAGGTTAGAGGAAAATGGCCAGATTGTTTCCATCTGACAGGAATGTGGCAGTAACTCAAATAACCAAGCCTTACTCCAGTGGTGTACAGAAGAGCATCTTTGAATGTACAGCACTCAAAGGCCAATAGTGTTACCACCAAGTACAGTAAGATGGAAATCTAGAAGCAGGAATCATTGAAGGTATGTCATTTGTTCCTCTGAGCCTTTTCTGTTATTCAACACGACAGTGCTTATCATCCATTCAATACCATGTTCCTGCTTTCTCCCCATACTCTTTAATGACTTTTCCATCTCTAAATTTATCCATCTACTTAAAAATATTCAGTAACTTTTCCTCTACATTTCTTGATGGAAGTGACTTACATAGATTTTACTTCTGAATGAAGAAATTTCTCCTCTTCTCAGTGCTAACTTTCTTGACCTGTATCGTGAAATGTGGTCCCTCATTCCAGACACCTCAACTAATGGAAACACCCTCCATCAATAGCCCTTCTTAGCTATGTAAGAATTGTAAATTCCAATTAGTTCTTGTTCTTTTTTGGCTGTAAAGACAAAAATCTAGTTAACTTCCTCTCTCCTTATGATGTAATCCCATCATCTCAGGAATCATTTTGTGATCTTTTGCTGTACTGTCTTTATGGCAAGAAGCACGGAGGAACATCTGAAGAAACTTCTGAAATGCCTGCTTCGCTGCCGCTGCTACTGTGCGATGGAGAACCTCCGAAGGGGAAGGCCCCAAATCCTTGGCTTTGCCTATTGCCTGTTGCCGGGGCCGGGGTCGAAGCACTTTGCAGAGATGGTGCTCGGTGTCAGAGGGCTGGTCAGAGGCTCGAAGTTTTCGGACGGACTAAGAGTTGGACTGTGGTCGGGTGCTTCCAGGATGCTGCATCGGAAAGTTTGCGGCACTGGAAGCTCATGGCAGGGAAACCTTCTCCCTTCAACCATCTGAGTGAGATGATGGGACTTTCGCGAGACTTTGAGACTTTTTTTTTACCGTGCCCATGGTCTGTTCTTCATCAAATTATGGTATTGCTTTGCACTGTTGTAACTATATGTTATAATTATGTGGGTTTTGTCAGTTCTTTTTAGTCTTGGTTTGTCTTGTGTTTCTGTGATATCATTCTGGAGGAACAAATTGCATCATTTCTTAATGCATGCATTACTAAATGACAATAAAAGAGGACTGTGTGTCCTCATAATCTAATCTAATCTAATATATCCTTTCCGAGGTGACAAGACCAGTACAACACACTGTACTTCCAAGTGTGCTCAAATCATGGCTCTGTATAATTGTAAGCAAGATACAGAAGCCTGAAGGCACACACTCAGCGATTCAGGAACAGCTTCTTCCACTCTGCCATCCGATTCCTGAATGGACATTGAAGCTTTGGACACTACCTCACTTTTTTTAATACACAGTATTTCTGTTTTTGCACATTTTAAAAATTCTATTCAATATATGTAATTAATTTAAGTTTTATTTTATTCATTATTATTTTTTTCTCTCTCTCTGCTAGATTATGTATTGCATTGAACTGCTGCTGCTAACAAATTTCATGTCACATGCTGGTGATAATAAACCTGATTCTGATTCTGATTCTGATATCCTTGGTCCTGTACTGATATTCAAGTGTATTTGTACATTAACACTTCTCAGTCTTTCTGTTACATTCTTTGCTTGAGGTCCCCCAGAAGCATCTTCACAGTTCCAGAGCTTTTGAGATGATCTTTGGTTTACTCAATTCAGTTTATCTAAATGATTGTCATAACATGCCTTTTTTCCTTTAAAACCTTCTTGCGTGCTTTTTGTCCATGAGCTCTGCTTCCTCAAACAATTTAGCAGTTTGTGGCAAATTTTCCTCCTGTATTGGCATGGATATCAGTGCCTCAAATTCAAATCCATGATCCCAATTCAGCCTGCTTGATTTATCTAACATCTTGTTTATAATTATCAATGTCCAGGACGACTTATGGTCAACCTGACTACCTCAACTTCCTGCTGTTCTGTTACCAGGCCACACCAGTACCCTCCTCCTTTCTCCTCCTCAAGTTTTGACTTTTCAAACCCTTGAGTCCTTTTTATCACAACTTCTGACTGTAATGTTGTATTTGGCATAATCCTTGTTCACATCACCAGCTGTTCCATTTTGGCACAGATCTACTTTTCCTTCTGAAGAGATTTTCCAGAACTTGCATTCCACTTCTGACTTTCTTCTGTGTTTAATACTTGAAACAACATCTGTGCACATTTCTCCCCAAAAAAAATTCTTGTAGAGTGTTTTTCAGTCTGATTTCTATTCATTTCATGGCAGGTTAATTCAAACCTGGGTAATCCGGGTGCCACTGTATTGTAGCGGTTAGTACAATACTATGACAGCTTGGGGTTTGGAATTCAATTCTAATGCCATTTCTAAGGCATTTGCACCTCCTCCTTGTGAATGTCTAGGTTTCCTCTGGGTACTCCAGTTTGCTCCCACATTCCAAAGACGTACCAGTTGGTAAATTAACTGGTCATTATAAATCGTCCTGTGATTAGGCTAGCTTTAAGTAGGTGGATTGCTGGGCAGTACGGCCTGTTAGGCTAGAAGGACCTGTTCCTCACTGTATCTCCAAATAAAAATAAAACAAAGTAAAATAAAGTCAAACACAAAGTGCTGAAGATACAGGCCGGAAACGTCGACTGTACTTTGTTCCATAGATGCTGCTTGGCCTGCTGAGTTCCTCCAGCATTTTGTTTGTGTTGCTTGGATTTCCAGCATCTGCAGATTTTCTCTTGTTTGTAAAATAAAATCAGAACCCTTTTAGATTACTCACAAAACACAAGTATCACATTGAAAGGGGTTGTTAACATTTTTTAACTGGATTAACTGATAATCAGCATTCTGTCAGAGCCTCAAATTTCAAAGTACATTAAATATCAAAGTAACATGTGCAGTATACAACCCTGAAGTTCGTCTTCCCCACAGACAATCATGAAAGAAAGGACCATGGAACCAACCCATTTAAAGGAAAACACCAAATGTTAAACCCCCCCCCATGTGCAAAAAGCAATGCAAATGGCAACCAAAAAAAGGATTGAAATCACAGAATATAAAACACAAAAAGCATATTTCAATACAGTTCAGTTCTGAAATATGCTTTTTTTATATTGTGTTTTTGATTGTTTTGTCAAACTGGATAGTAGTTAATGAGTTGCTTGCAGTGAACACACAAAACAGTTGTGGGTACACATGCTTTCAAAATTCAGTTAAATTATCTTTAGTAACTGAAGTGATAAAGTTGGAGTAAATGCTTATGCACAAGTCAAATAGTTGATTCTAGCATCTCATGAACTCTAATAAAATTGAAGTCAAATGGATTTGTTGTACAATTCTTAGCATAAAGCAAGAGTTGTGTGGTTCTTGGAGGCCAAATGTCTCAGCTTTGGGACTTTGGCATATGAAATGTATGAATTCCTACAGCAATATTTTAGGCTCAAATATCTTTTTCTGCCTCCTTTCGGTGATGTCTCTCCAGCATTAGGTCAGAAGTGGGGTTGTGTTTGATGATTTCAGTACTTCATTTCATTCACAGTTTTGTATTTGCATAAGGTCAGAGTTTGAACTGATAATTTGTGCTACCCAAATGACAGGTGTACATCCTGGGACTCTTCATTGACTGAAGTCCAAATTAGGCCACCTGCATAAATGCTCTTACCACATTCCAGCTAAAAACTTGATATTCTACAAAGTGTAGTTTACTTCTTGATTCTTCTCTGTTGGATACAAGGAAAGTCAGGCAGGATGGAATATTTTTCACTTTCTTATATGGGCACATCTACTCCAATATCCAAAACCTGTCAAACCAATAAAAGGCAATCTAGTTGTAAATTACTATATCCACCTAAAGAATTACTTGCTAGTATAATGTTATTGTAATGTGTACGTTTTATGAAATGAGCTGCAGAAATCACCATGACACATCAACATAGCAGAAGTTTCTCTTCTTTGTTAAAACCTTGGATCCAAATGAACTGCAGATGTTCCAAGAGAAGATTCCCCAGCAGCACCTTGAGCAACAAAAAACTCCTTTGTTGACCATGTTGTAAGAAGTAATCTAAAATCTGTGCCTTTCCAATTAGGATTATGGAAGTGTGTATTATTGTGATACAGTGCGTTCTTAATATTTTCTTTTGACTTTTTGCTTGTTTCCATAGAAAGAGGTAATCTTGGGATTTATTTTATCACATTTATGTATTGACTGTTTGGCGTAATAGTGAGAGCATCTTTGGAGGTTCTATTCCTCTGAATCTGCGCACCAAAGTTCTCTTAGTTTAATTTAATGTTGACTTGCATAACTGTTAATCCTCATTACAGTGGATTGTTACATTGGGAGGCTCTGACAGGTTTGTCTTAGAATAGACTGCGATATATAAAGCGTGTGTCAGATTTCAAACTGGAGGAAATTGGGTTGGGATTTCTACCACCTATTCAGAGAAATGGTAATAGTCTGATCTCATTCATCTACAGTAGTTGCAGTTTCTTGAAGTTTGTATGTCAATATTCTCTCATTAATGAGTCATCACCTCTAAAGTATTCCAGCTACTTTGGTGTACATGTTTTGTTTTCCCCTTTCATTCGCAATAGTCTTTGATTTGAGGAAAGGTAAATATCTCAACTGACATGAAATTTTTCGACTCATTTTGGCCAAGGTTAATTTTGTATTCCGTATTGAGTAAACCCAGTAATGAAACAGCTCAAGGTTTTATGTTACATTGTTCACAATAGCTTTGCAGCAAAAAAAAGTTTTGGTTTTCTATACAATATTTGATGGAAATACTTCTATTAAGGGAACTAGGTTGGAGTGGAAATTTTTAATTTATGAGGAAAAATATTATGGGCCCTTGGGTGTACTTAAAAAAAATTACTTCAAGAATTTTCAGATGAAAATGAATGCAAAATCTACAGTTTTAACTCATTGGTAACTTTGAGATATGATTATGTAATATTATATCTATTATTATAGTAATATAATATCTATTATAGTAATATAGGAATTGTGTTCGATTATCAAGTGAGGGGCCCTGGACTTGAGGCAATAGCTCTTTTTCCATAGATGCTGCCTAGCATGCTGAGTGATTCTAGCATTTTCTATTTTTATTTAAGATCTTTTCTTAGTTACCTTACTTGTCTGTTTCTGTCCTTCCGTCTCACTCGCTGCTCCTATTTTAGTTGTCCTTTCAGTCACATTCTTTACTAAGAAATTGTCTACTCCACCATAAGCAGTAAGTATTTCTTTACACTTTTTAGTTTCTTTAACAATTTAAAGCAGTTTTAAGCAGTTTAAAGCTGTTTTAAGCATACAGGGTAGACTGATAGTGAAATTAAAATGCTTATTATTTTGTGATAAACTAATTTTCATCAAGATTTATTAAATTTCATGGAGCTATGCTTTGGGATTGTGATTATTCATCACGGATTTTTCTGTGTGATGATGCACATATGCACTTGGCCAGAACGTTGGGGTGCGGGGAATAAGATATGTTGCTTATCAAATGGGCTATTTTGTTTTTAATTTGCACTGGTTTTGTCCATTTTACCCTTAATAGCAATCAATCCTGAACTTCTGGAATATTAAAGTGGATTTAATATTGCAGCTTGGCATTAGTGATTTAAAAAAAAACAAATTAACCAAGAAAGTACTTGTGATCGTATTTTTCAAGAATAGAGTAGCAAAGTTACTGAAAAGTAATTTTATTTTATTTGAAGAAGTATGTTTTTATTATCCAGACACCTAGAAATGATGCCGGTGCCTCCGTAAGTACTGGTCCAACACTTTAGTACATGCGTTTCCTGTTCAGTTGGGAAGAGAATTTTATTCTTTGCTGCTCTCTTACATTATTTGCAAAACAGTGATCCTTTCAGAAATCAGGAAATGGAATGAACAGGAAGTAGATGCCAGCAGTCAATCTATGTTCCAGTATGAATGGAAAATCTGAGAAATGGCCAGATTGGAGGCAGGGTGAGGGAAAGAAACATTGCTGACTATGTTTTTTTATGATTTATATTAGCTGTAAACATGATATTGTTTATAATTTAATTAAATTATTTAAGAAATGTGAAATTCCTACCTATTATAGACATTGTGATAGTGTAGGCAAATTTCAGAAAATCTTACATTTCACATTTTTTACCATTTGGTGATGTTTCTTATTTTGTACAATGCCTTATTTGTGGACATTTCACAATTTATTTTTACATTTCCTTTAGCAGGATGAATAGGTCAGTAATGTTTGCTTAAAATAAGAGCGTTGATATTATAGACCTTTTAAATCTGAGAAAGCTAAAATATATAGTTTAAGCAATCTATGTACATGTAATGAATATTGCCATTTTGCACAAATCATGACTATTTTGTATCACAGTATTTCAAGATCTGCTGTGCCACATTGTATTAACAATGATACAGGGCAGAATGAAGCCTTTTAATCCCCTGCAGTTTACTGGTTCCATCCCAGAGCCCTGCATATTCTTTCCTCCTGGATACTCATTCAGTTCCTTTTCAAAGAAAGCAATCAAATGTGTCTGCTACTATCTCTGGAATCACCAGATGTTGTGTCGAAAAGTTATTCCATGTATTCTTTGTGTTTCTTTTTGCGAGTCACTATCATTAGCTGTCCTGATCCTTGACACTTCTGCCAAAGGGGACAAAATCTCTCAATCTACTCTTTTTGTATCCTTCATGAATTTAAGTTTCTCTATCAAATACTTTTAGAGGTTTTTAAGGACATTTCTGAAGAGTAAAATGGAATTAGTGTAGGATTAGTGGACTTGGGAATTGGCATTCTCTCTCCAACATGGTGCTGATAAGTGGTGACTCTTTGCGTGCAGCTCTGATGGGAATCATTAAATATTCCCACTTAGGGGTACTTCAGCTGAAATCCACAGTCCCAGCCATGGAGACTTCAATAAGCAACAGTGTTTTAAGACGCTTAAAAAATGTATGGATGCTCAAAGTCGACGGATCCTGGATGGCAAACTCAAGTCATGAGTGCAGTTCCCCTTTACGAAAATGGATGTGGGGGCGGTGTGCTGGGCTACAGGTACGATTGAAATGCAGAGGCCTTAGACCTCCCCTTCCCCTCCCCACCACTACTCCTGACTGTCCTGGTAGTGAATGCACAGTCGTTCATAAATAAAGTTGAACAAGATTGCAGTACCAGAGGAACATCAGGCACTGCTGTGCACTTTGCATTATGGAAACATGACTCACACCCACCATTTTGGACACAGCACTGCATCCAACTGATATTACCATTCTCAGTAAAGACAGGTCAGCTCAGTCTTTTAAAGGTAGCGGAGGGGAAGTACGTTTCATGATTAATTCATTGTCGTATGCAAACGTAGCAGTTCTGTCTCAATCCTGCCCACCTGGCCTGGAACATCTAGGGGTCAAGCGTTGTCCATTTTATCTGCTGAGGGAGTTTTCTGCCATTATCCTGGTAGCAGTGTACACTGTACCTGAGGCCAACATCTGGCAGCCTCTTGAGGAGCTGAGTGCTGTGATAGATAGTCATGAAATAGTGCACCCAGATGCCTTCCCTATCATTGTGGGGGCTCTCAACCAGGCCAGTTTGAGGAAATCTGAACAACTACCACCAACATATCACCTGTGAAACCAGAGGAGCCAACACACTTGACCACTGTTATACCATCAAGAATGCTTACAGTGCTATCCACGCCATACTTTGGAATGTCCGATCACTTGGCTATACTTCTACTCACAGGCTAAAGATCCCAGCACCAGTTGTGAGGACCAAGAAGGTATGGTCAAGAGAGGCAGAAGAGCACTTTCAAGACTGCTTTGAGTTGATGGACTAGACAATGTTCAGGGATTCATCTTTGAAACTGAGCATACACAACACATTGTCACTGACCTCATAAGGACCCTCAAGAACATACTGGTCATACCCAAAACAAAAGCCACAGTTGAGCCAAGAGAATCATAGTCTACTGAGAGCTACATCTGTGATATTCAAGACCAGTAATCCAGAACTATAAAAGAAGTACAGCTACTACCTATGGAAGGCTATTTTAAGAATGTAAATTCAATTCCGATTCAGGTTAGAGATGGAATTGGATGTATATCAGGTCCAGCAGACTTAGCAGGCCATTACTTCCTACAGAACGAAACCTAATATCACGAGTGGCTGTGATGCTTAATTCCCAGCTGAACTCAATTCCTTTTATGCATGTGTTGAAAGGGAGAATAAAACAACACCTGTGCAAATCCCTGCTGCATCTAGTGGCCTTGTGAGCTCTGTCTTGGAGGCCAATGTGAGAACAGCATTCAAGAAGGTGAACCCTAATGGTGTACCTGGTAGGGGTCTAAGAACCTCTGCCAACCATCTGCTGGGAGTATTCAAGGACATCTTCAATCTGTCACTGCTGTTGTCAGAGTTTCTCACCTGCTTCAAAAGGGTGATAATCATGCTAGTGCCCAAGAAGAGCAAGATGAGTTGCCTCAATTACTATCGACCAGTGGCACTCACAGCTACTGTGATGAAGTGCTTGAAGTGTTTTGAGTGGTAGGCCATAGCTAGAATCCCTGCCTAAGCAAGGACCTGGACCCACTGCAATTTGCATATTGTCACATTCGGTCTACAGTAAATCCAGTCCACTGTTAGTCCGACCAATTGGCCTCCATGCTGCAGGACTGCTTCGATGACGTCGATTGGAATGTCTTCCATGTTGAGGATGTTTCCAAGTTCACAGATGGAGTCACGTGCTTCATCCGGAAGTGCACTGACAATATTGTCTCCCAGAAGTCGGTCAGGGTCTTTCCAAACCAGAAACCTTGGATCACTAGTTCCGTGTGAACAGCACTAGCAGCGCAACATCAAGCTTACATCACTGGCGATCAACTAGAACTCAAGAAAAGAGTTCAGAACAGAGATGCGAAGAAATTTTTTTAGCCAGAGGGTGGTGAATCTATGGAATTTGTTGCCACAGATGGCAGTGGAGGGCAAGTCATTGGGTGTATTTAAGGCAGAGATTGATAGGTATCTGAGTAGCCAGGGCATTAAAGGTTATGGTGAGAAGCGGGGGAGTGGGACTAAGTGGGAGAATGGATCAGCTCATGATAAAATGGCGGAGCAGACTCGATGGGCCGAATGGCCGACCTCTGCTCCTTTGTCTTATGGTCTTATGGTCTTAAAAGCAGCTATGATCTGCGCAAAGCTATCAAGGCTATGAAACAACAATATAGGGACAAGATTGAGTCAAGATTCACAACGAATAGCACACATGACTTGTGGCGAGGGCTGCATACCATCGCAGACTTCAAAGCCAAACGTTGTGGTGCCACCAACATTGAGGCCTCTCTCCTAGTTGAGCTCAGTTGCTTTTATGCTCAGTTCGATGTCGCCAACTCTGAGCCTCTGAGAAAAGCCACCACTACAACCCCTGGTCATCTCTGAGGCTGAGGTACGCAGATGTTTCCAACGAGTGGACAGTCGCAAGACTGCGGGACTGGACGGCATCCTAGGGTGAGTACTCAGGATGTGCGCAGCACAACTGGCAGGTGTGTTCACTGACATTTTTAATCTCTCCCTCTCCCAGTGTAGAGGGCACTCCTGCTTCAGATTATCCAGCATTGTCCCTGTACCAAAAAAGGCCAAGTTAACATGCCTGAACGACTGGCGTCCTGTCACACTCACCTCAATAATAAGCAAATGCTTTGAGAGGCTGGTCGAGGATTACATCTGCAGTAAGCTACCACCCAAACTGAACCCTGTACAGTTTGTCTACCGACACCACTGATCAACAGATGACGCAATAGCCACTGCTCTACATGCCATCCTTAAACATCTGCAGAGGAAGGATGCTTATGTGAGAATGCTGTTCTTGGACTACAGTTCAGCATTCAACACCATAGTTCCATCCAGGCTCGACAAGAAGCTCAGAGACCTCGGCCTTGACCCTGCCTTGTACAGCTGGATCCTGGACTTCTTGTCAGGTCGCTAGTAGATTGCAAGAGTGGGCTCTCTCACCTCTACCCCTCTGACTCTCAAAACAGGAGCCCCTCAGGGCTACATACTGAGTACCCTCCTTTACTCCCAGTATACCCATGACTGTATCGCCACCCACAGCTGTAATCTGCTAATTAAATTTGCCGATGACACTACCTTGCTTGGCCTTATCTCCAACAATAACAAGGTGGCCTACAGGGAAGAAGTCATCTCTCTGACAGTGGTGTCAAGAAAATAACCTCTCCCTCGATTTTGCAAAGACAAAGGAGCTGGTTGTGGATTACAGGAGGAATGGAGAGGGGCTAACCCCTATCAACATCAATGGATCTGGGGTTGAGAGGGTAAACAGCTTTAAGTTCCTCGGCATCTACACCACTGAGGATCTCATGTAGTCTTTACACACCAGCTGTGTGGTGGAAAAGGCACAACAGCACCTCTTTCACCTCAGGTGGTTGAGGAAGTTTGGTATGGGCCCTCAAATCCTAAGAACCTTCTATAGGGGCACAGTTGAGAGCATCCTGACTGGCTGCATCACTACCTGGTATGGGAACTGCACCTCCCTTAATCGCAGGACTCTGCAGAGGGTGGTGCGGACAGCCCAGCACATCTGTAGTTGTGAACTTCCCATGACTCAGGATATTTACAAGGACAGGTGCGTAAAAAGGGCTTGTAGGATCGTTGGGGACCCGAGTCACCCCAACCATAATCTATTCCAGCTGCTACCATCCGGAAACGGTACTGCAGCATAAAAGCCAGGACCAACAGGCTCTGGGACATCTTCCACTAGGCCATCAGACTGATGAACTCATGCTGATTTGAGTGTACTCTGTACTACATTGACTGTTCTACTTATTATAAATTACTATGATTGCACATTGCACATTTAGATGGAGACATAACAGAAAGATTTTTACTCATGTATGTGAAAGATGTAAGAAATAAAGTCAATTTAATTCAATTCAATCTCACTGGTATTCCACTCCGTCTTGGTTCACTAGAACAATAGTAATATCATGCCAGGATGCTAGTTGTTGATTATAGCTCAGCGTTCAACAGCGTCATACACTCAGTAGAAATCAACAACCTCCAAAACCTGGCCCTCTGTACCTCTCTCTGCAACTGGATCCTTGACTTTCTCACCAGTAGACCACAGTTTGCGAGGATTGGAAATAACATCTCTTCCTTGCTGACAGTCAACACCAGCACACCTCAAGGGTGTGTGCTTTACCCACTGCCCTACTCTCTATACACATGACTGGCACACCTCAAATGCCATCTGTAAATTTGCTGGTGACACAGTTATTAGCAAATTTTCAGATGGTGATGAAGAGATGTACAGGAGCGAGATAGATCATCTGAGTGGTGTCGCAGCAACAACCTTGCACCCAACGTCAGTAAGACCAAGGAATTGATTGTGGACTTTAACAAGGGAAAGCTGGAGGAACACATACCAGTCCTCGTTGAGGGATCAGTAGTGGAAAGAGTGAGCAGTTTCAAGTTCCTGGGTGTCTGCATCTCTGAGGATTGATCCTGGGCCCAATTTTTTTTTGATGCAATTATAAAGAAGGCACAACAGCAGTTATGTTTCATTAAGATTTTGAGGAGACTTGCTATGTCACCAAAGACACTTACAAATTTCTACAGGTGTCATGTGGAGGACATTCTGACTGGTTGCGTCACTGTCTGGTATGGAGAAGCCGCTTCACAGGATTGCTGTGTACACACATCTACTGATGCTTCTGGACACATCTTCAGTGATGTTCCTGGAATCATCAGGTGTTTCAGGTCTTTCAACATCATACAACCTCCTCCAGGTGACCCAGCCAGGGCTGATCAGACCCCAGCTTGTGTCCAGATGGCTAGCTACTTATGACTCCATGGCTCCCCTCTTTTGAGCCACAGCCATCTTGAGGCCCTCTCTGCCGCATGGGTGGTACTGCGGATGGCTCTCCCTCTCTCCCTCGATGCCCAAAATGCTGAAGGCTCTAACTAAGGAACAGGCTACGAATCCCCTACAACCAACCTCCACTGGGAGACACCTCGCTCTTCATCCAGCCTGCTGACAGTTGCTGACCAGTCCTGCATACTTGGAGAGCTTCCTTTCAAAGTCCTCTTCCAAGCTATCTTCCCATGGGACTGTCAGCTCCAGCAGCACCACTTGCTTAGTAGACTCAGACACTAGGACAATGTCTGGTCTCAGGGTGGTGGCTGCGATATGGTTGGGGAACTTCAGCTGCCCTTTGAGGTCCACCAACAGCTGCCAGTCCCTTGCAGAGGTCAGAATGCCTGCAGATGTTCTTTTGCAGGTATTGGCTGCTCCCCAGCTCTGACAAAGGCAATGGGCTGCTTGGAGGGTTGGGCCGCTTTGCCCACTCAACTCCTGCACTGATGGCTTCAGCGATGGTCTTCAGGACCTGATCATGCCTCCACCTGTACCGTCCCTCACCAAGTACCCTTGCGCAGCCGCTGAGAATGTGCTCCAGGGTTCCTCACTTGGAGCACAGTGGGCACGCAGATGACTCTGCCTTACCCTGTGTGTGCAGGTTTGATGGGCTTGGAAGCACATCGTACACTGCTTGGATGAGAAATTGGATGCGGTGTGGTTTGGCTTTCCAAAGATCAGCTCAAGTCACTTTCCTCTCAACCGCATTCTCCCATCTTGTCCAAGCTCCCTGTTGCTTCATTCCCACTGCCTTTCAGGCTCTCATCTCCTCCACTATTGCTCTCACCTCCTCCTGAACTAGACGACGCCTTTCCTTCCCTCTGGTGTCCATTTGGGGAGTTGGAAAGGATCCTAGCCCAGCTCGGCCTCGTGTGACGACTCCCACCAGCCTCCTGTGACGCAGCCTCGCCTCTGACTCCTGAACAACTTCCTCTGCCCTCCACTTCCTGCCAGTACTTACTTGGATCCCTACTCTAGCCACTTTCGGGTCACTTGAGTCCCTATACTGTAGCACTTCTCTGGCTCTTGTTACCTTGAATTCTTCCTCCAAGGATTTGAAGGGCAGTTGCAGTTTGTTGTGGTGTCCATAGAGTGCGATGCTGCTCAAGCTCTTTGGCAGCCCCAGCCATCTCCTGAGGTAGTTGCTAACCCTCCCCTCTATAAGTTTCGACTGTCGAGATCGGAACTGCATAGACGAGGAGGGGCCACAGGATTCTGGGAAGAATGCCATGCTGATACACCCAGGCTTTAAACTTCCCAGGTATGCCAGACTTGTCCACAGATTTCAGCCAGCCATCCAACTCGGTGCAGGTTGCCTGAATGGATGTTGTGTCCCTTAAAGAGCTGTCAAAAACTTTGCCTAAGCTCTTGACTGGCTTTTCTGTGATGGTTGGGATGGCTGTGCCTACGCTGCTGAACCGGAACTTGTTCTCCACCTTCCCTTTCCTCAGCACCATCGATCTTGATTTGACAGGTTTGAAATGCATCCAGGCTCACTCCACCAGCTTCTCGAGCCCTTGCAGAATCCCCCGGCAGCCTTGGGACTGATTCTGTGGTGACTGTGAGGTCATCGATGAATGCCTTGATAGGTGGTTGCCGTTGAGCGGAATTCATTCTGGGCCCTCTGCACTCTGGTTCAGCAGACTTAATGAGCATGTTCATGTCACTGAGATAGTGCACCCTGTGATGATGCCGACCTCCACCTTGTGCCAGGTTGCTGTAATTGCTCCTGAAGAGACCCTCATCCTGAAGTTGCTGTAATAATCAGCGATAAGGTCTCTGATTCTGCTGGGGACGTGATATTTGGTCAGTGTGAGCTGCACCAGCTTGTGCGGAATAGAGCCATGTGCATTTGCCAGGTCAAGCCACAACACTGACAGGTTGCCCTTGTTCTCTCTGGCCTCCCTGATGAGCTGTGTCACCACACTGATGTGCTCCAGACAGCCCGGCATCCCTGAAATGCCGCCCTTCTGGACTGATGTATCAATATAGGTGTTCTTTGCTAGGTAGGTGCACAGCCGGTTAGAAATGGCACTGAAGAAGATCTTCGCCTCGACTCACAGCAGGGAGATGATGCGAAACTGATCTGTCTGGGTGGCATTTTCCTCCTTCGGGATCCACACCCCTTCAGCCACTCTCCACTGTTCTGGGATCTTCCCCCTTCTCCAGAAGATTCTCAGGATCTTCCACAGACGCAGCAGGAGTTTGGGGCAGTTCTTGTACACTTTGTATGAGGTGTTGCTTGGTCCTGGAGCCGATCTTGTCCTTGCTTTGCGGACTACCTCTCTGACTTCCTTTAGCTGCAGCTCTGACATGTCGAACTGCACATCCGGTTCAGGTGGGTCTATTAGGATGTCGCACTCTCCCAACTCCTGCTCTCTTTCAGGATCATTATCTATCTTCTTCAGATGTTGGTCTATGTCTTCCTGCGAACAGGCCAGTTTCCCACTGCGCTTCTCCCCCAGCAACTCCTTGGTGAACTTGAAGGGGTTGGCAATAAAGGCAGCATGTTTTCGGGCCCTTTCACGATGCCGCCTCCGATGCCACTTTGCCCGGCAGAGGACCCTGATCTTCTTTCGTAGTGTGCACATCAGCTGGGCCAAGCCAATACGCTCCTCTTCTCCTGCCTCCTTGTATTGGGACTTCAACGCTTTCATCTCCTGCCTGATGTTGTGGATCCTCAATGCTCTTTGGTTCTTCGAGTAAGATGTTTTGGAGCCTTCCTTCTTCTCTTCTCCGAACCGTTCAGCTGCGATACTGACAATAATTGTTGTCATGGCTTGTAGCTTCCTATCAACCCCTCCCTTCGCCGTTGCCTCCAGAATTTGGTTAACATCTTCGTCAAACTGCTTCCACAGTGAAGTCATGTTTTCTGCAGGCCATTTGATCCGCCTCCTGTTAGACTTCATGTTAGAGGGATTAGTTTGCAACACTTGGAGGTTCCCGGCACTATGGGGTGACTCCGGGCCTGGCCCCTCCTTCGTCTCACCAGGTTGGACACCTGCACGTTATGCTGCTCCTGCTCCCGCCAAACACTTCATCCTCGCTTGGTGGATCTTCAAGCTGCGATCGTTCTTGCAGATTTTGCCACATGCACACTGCTTCCTCATCGTCATTTGCTCATTGCCTGGGTCTGATGTTGTTGTGTCCATTCGACTGGGGTGCTCATCCGGCACCCCTGGGGGTATCTTTCCCTTAGATTCATTGTAGCTTTTGTTGGGGTCCTCCTCTCAGAGGACACAGATTGGGTTGCCAGCCCGTTCTGCCCCGGTTGCCGTCTCTCTGGGCTGTCACTGACTCTCCAGTCGTCACCACTCTTTTTGTGGTTGTCACCCAGTCTTTCCTGGTTGTCACTGATGAACTCAGGGTGTAAGCTGTGTACATAACATCTATTGATGCTTCTGGACACATCTTCAGTGACGTTCCTGGAATCATCGGGTGTTTCGGGTCTTTCAACATCATACAACCTCCTCCAGGTGACCCAGCCGGGGCTGATCAGACCCCAGCTTGTGTCCAGATGGCTAATTGGAAAAAGCTGCAGAAAGTCGTGAACTCAGCCAGCTGCATCATGTGCACTAGCTTTCCCAGCATCGAGGACCCCTTCAAAAGGTTATGACTCAAGAAGGTGGCATCCGTCATTCAGGAACTCGTCATCCAGGACATGCCCTCTTCTCCTTGCTGCCGTCAAGGAAGAGGCGCAGGAGCCTGAGCAGAGAACAGATACACATTTCAGGAACAGCTGCTTCCCCCTGCCATCAGGTTTCTGAATGGATCATGAATGCTCTTAAACTACCTTACTATTTCCCTCCCATTTTTTGTACTACTTATTTATTTTTATATATACACTACGATTATAATTTATATATTTTTATTATTATGTATTGCTATATAATTCTGACGCAAGATAATAAATTTCATGACATAAAGCAGTGATACTAAACCTGATCTGATTCTGAATTTGTTTCTGATTCTGATTGGGTGCTTGATGGTTGGCACAGTCTTGTTTCTATTCAGCATGATTCTAAGACTTTTGATGCAACTACGTTGGGTAGGAAGTTTCATTGATTTGTACTTGGCAACAGTGAAAGAATGCCAATGTACTTCTGTGTCAGGATGGTGCATGATTTAATCGGGCTTCTGTTGGTGATACTGTTCCATTGTTCCTTCTTTATATAAGAACATAAGACAAGGAATCAGTAGTGGCAGTATTAGGCACCAAACCTACTGAGCCTGCACCTGCAATGCCTGGCAGTCAATTTTCAATTTATAACTGTTATTTTAAAAATTAAATACGCTTTTTACTGTACATGGATTTTTAATTCCAGTATCTGTTAATTATTTTTCCCTTTAATATTAACTGAGTATTTAAATTAACAGGAAAATAGAGTGATTTGTAAAGCATTCTGAGGTCTCTATGGATGTAATCTGAGTAAAATAATGCTGAGATGATAGAAGTGGTGCTTTGGCTGGGAAAGTTTTGGGCCCAGTTCCCACTAGCCCAAGTAAATTCAAGGCTGATCAAAATTGAAAGAGATATTGATTGGGTAATATAGAATGTGTACATTTGCTTTATAGAGGCAGATCTTATTTTATTAAATACAATGAATTAAAGTAAATATTAACAAGATACAGCGATTTTATTAGGCTGTTGATTTTGCCAATCACATGGTGCTTTTGATATTACCCCTTCTCTCCATATGACATAATCTCTCAGTGGCAACCTTGAATTCAGATCTGAATTATTTCAGATTGTTGATTGAAGATCTGTATATGCTTGTGGTCATGTTTTCTCTGCTGCCACACTGCCCAAGGCTGCCAAGGGGGGCGGGGGCAGGCGGGGGGAAGCGGTCCACTGGTGGTGTCTTTACCTTCAGCACCAACAGTTGCAGACCCAATCCTATTACCGTCAAAGTCGATTTATTTTCAGACTACTGTATATCACCATCTATTACCTTGTGATTAATTTTCTTGCTGGCATCTGCAGGAAAATAAAGAAATGTAATAGAATTTAGGAAAAACTATACACCAGCAAATACTGCCAAAGAATCAATGTGCAAAAGAAGACAAATTGTGCATTTATTATTAAATGAATAATACTGAGAACATGAGTCTTTGAAAGTGAGTTTGTAGGCTGTGGAATCAGTTTAGAGTTGCAGTTAATGAAGTTATAATGCTGGTTGAGGAGCCTGATGGTTGTAGGGTAATAACTGTTCCTGAACCTGATGGTATGGGACCTAAAAACTCTTGTACCTCTTGCCTAACATTCCATGAGTGAAGAAAATATTTTTTAAAAAATGCTGATGCTGAAAATCTTCAGCCTGAAACATGAACTTTGTTTTACTTTCCATAGATGTTGCTTGACTGCTGAGTTTTTCTAGCATTTTGATTTTGTTTCAGATTTCCAGTATTCTGCAGTTGCTATTTGATTTTCATTTATGGTTGAATGTGCTGTCTCTTCTGTTCCAGGAATGCCAAACTTTGAGTTCTCCTCTATGTTTTAGTCAGATTTCAACTGTCTCTTTTGTTTCAAAGAAGGTTGTTCAACCTGAAATGTTAAATCTGAATTTCTTCTCACGGATGTTAAGTGACCTGCTGAGTGCTTTTGGTATTTGTTGTTGTTTTTGATCCATAAGCAATGTTGTGACCTTGGCTTTCTGAATTACATTAGTTAAAATAAGTAATGATTAACTAAATACTTTATTAATAACACTTTTTGTGGTAAATTTTATGGTAAGCAATCACTGCAAACAATGGAGAAGTGAGCAAAGGCAAGTCTGAGTCAAGGATCAAAGTGTGCAGGTGTGAGGCAAAGTCAAGGCGAGGCCGAGGCATATTTGAGACAAAGTTGGGGCGCGCGGAATAAAAGCAAAATCGAAGTGGAATAAAAACGGATTCAGAGCCCATCCACCTAAATCGAGAGCAAGGTTTGACCAATCTAAGTGCCAGGTTGATTTGGAAAGGCCAGGTATAGGGTTGAGACATGGTGGCAGAGCCTAGGTCCAAAGCATATTGATACAACAGAGCCTAGGTCCCAGAACAAGGAACGACCCATTGTTTGGACGATTTAAACACTGGGCCAGGTGGATTGAAAAGGCAAGGTATTGAGACCGGAGGCGAGGGTGAAGCCAGTTCTACTTGAAGCTCCATGAAGTTTACTCAGCTCTGCACTGAACTGTGGCTGAGGCTGTGGCCTGCTCTAGCTGCTCGGGGCTTTGAGACTGTGGACTCACTTTCATTCTGAATGCTATTTGCTTACTTTTATTGTTGGCACGATTTGTTTTTTGCTCTCTGCACATTGGGGTGTTTGATGATCTCTTTTATGGGTTCTTTTGGGCTTCTTTGTTTTGTAGTTGCCTATAAGGAGACACGTCTCAAGGTTGCATAAAGTATCGATACATATAAGGTGCTTTGAACTTTGATTAAGTACTGATTTCTTGATAGAACCCTTGTTTGTATATATTTGTGAGTTTTCTGTGCTTTCAGATGAAGAAGCTTATTGGCTGTCCTTAAAATCATGAGTAATTAATATTGAGAGATACTCAGCTCATTGTCTCATTGTCCCTGAAGAGCGAACCCTTAGTTAAATGGAGGGAGCTTTGGTGCGTTCCATAAGAGAGCATTGCTGGACGTGAAAGATGTCGTATGTTAATGTAGTTAACTGGTAATTCGTTTCCTGCTTATTCACTAGAGATCTAGACCACTGTATCTTTGACTTGCTGGGTTATTTAGAGCTGCAGTGATAGGAAATATTCTATTGTTAGCCCTGGCCCTTCATGTGACGTACTTAAGACTGTTTTGCTAGTAATTAACATTGTAGCAGTGCAAACAGTACTGTATTACTTTATCTATTTTAACCAATTCAACAATAAAAGTTGTCATTTTTTTGGTATGTATGTACAGTATGTAAATTTCAAAGTTCTTACATTCTTTTTGTTTCCTTTGTAGGATGGCTCATATTTAGCAGAGTTTCTCCTGGAAAAAGGCTATAAGGTGAGGCAATGCACATGTTTTTGGTTCATTTTGACTGCATTTACTGTTTCCTTAAATTTACTTACATTCTAATGAAAATTTAAGTGGAATTAAACATTAGCCACTTGCATCCACAGTTTTTGTTCCCTAATTATAGTCATCTGAATTTCTAATAAATTTTGGTTATCTACAGTCTATTATTTTAAATTGTGAATGCCCTGTTCTCTTGCCTATCATTTATACTTTGTGCGATCTGCATTTTAACTTCATAAATCTGACCTTGCTTCATATGACTTGATACCTTTGCATAATTGGGAAATAATTTTATCTAGCAATCTTCAATTACTTTATTAATATTATTTATATGGACCTACAGAAGACTTGGAGAATGGCAGTGTATGAAATTAAAGAATAAAAAGGAAATTTCTTAAAAGGAATTTGAAGAATAGTGCATGATGTAAGGACAAAGGGAACATGGGGACCTGTACTGGAATTGCAGATTTTCACTGGATAAAGGAGCAGCTTTCTGCAGATGAAGGGATATTTGTGAAGAGAAACATGACTTTCCACATACTGACTGGGAATCTCATACTGTCAAGTGTGTTTAGGAAAGTTTCCTTCCTCAGTACATAGAAGTCCCAATGAGAGAGTGTCTGACACTGGATCTGCTATTAGGGAATGAGACAGGGCAGGTGACAGAAGTTTGTGCAGGAGAACACTTTCCGTCCAGTGACCACAATTAGTTTCAAAGTAAATATGCAAAGAGATAGACCTAGTCTGTGGGTTGAGATTCAAAATTAGAGAAAGGTCAATTTTAATGGTATCAGAAATGATCTGGCAAGTGTGGATCAACACAGGCTTTTTTCTGGCAAAAGTGTACTTGGAAAGTGGAGGGCTTCAAAAATGAAATTTTGGGAATATAAAGCTTGTATGTGCCTGTCAGGAAAAAAAAGCTAAAGATAACAAGTGCAAGAAACCTTGGTCTTAAAGAGATATTGAGGCCCTGGTTAAGAGAAAAAAGGAGGTGCGTAGCAGGTATAGGCAAGTAGGAATAAATGAAGTGCTTATGGAGTACAAAAAATGCAAGAGAACACTTAAGAAAGAAATCAGGAAGGGTAAAGGAAGGCATGAAGTTGCTCTAGCAGACAAGGTGAAGGAGAATCCTAAGGGATTTTACAGATATGTTAAGAGCAAAAGGATAGCAATGGACAAAATTGGTCCTCTGGAAGACCAGAATGGTAATCCATTCGTGGAGCCAAAACAGATGGGGGAGATTTTAAATGCATTCTTTGCATCTGTATTTACCTGGGAGATGGATAGAGTCTACAGAAGTGAGGCAAAGTGGCATCGACTTCATGGATACTATACAGATCACAAAGGAGGAGGTGTTTGCTACCCTGAGGCAAATCAGGCTGGATAAATCCCCAGGGCATGATGAGGTGTTCCCTCAGACCTTACGGGAGGCAAGTGCAGAAATTGCCAGGGCCCAGGCAGAGGCATTTAAAATGTCCTTAGCGACAGGATAGGTACCAGAGGATTGGAGGATAGTTAATTTTGTTCTGCTGTCTCTAAGTAGTCTCTAAATAGAAACCGGAAATTATAGGCTAGTGAGTCTGACACTAGCTGTGGGAAAACTATTGGAAGGTATTCTAAGGGACTGGGTGTATAAGTGTTTGGATGGATGTGTACTGATTAATGATAGTTAGCATGGCTTTATGTGTGGTAGGTCATGTCTAACCAATCAGGACTGATGAAGGGTCTTGGCCTGAAACGTTAACTATACTCTTTTTCATAGATGCTGCCTGGCCTGCTGAGTTCCTCTAGCATTTTGTGTGTGTTCCTTGGATTTCCAGCATCTGCAGATTTTCTCTTGTTAGGGATCAGTACTGGTTCCTTTGTTGTCTGTCATCTATATCAATGATCTTGATGCTAATGTGGTTGACTTGATCAGCAAATTTGCAGATGACACCAAGATTGGGGGTGTAGCGGACAGTGAGGATGGCTATCATGGCATAGCGTGAGATCTACATCAGCTGGAAAACTGGGCTGAAAATGGCAGATGGAATTTAATTTATTGTGAAGTTTTACACTTTGGTAGGACCAACTAGGGTAGATCTGACGCAGTGAACAGTAGGACACTGAGGAGTGTGGTAGGCTGTTTCCACTGAGGCTGGGTAGGACTACAGCCAGTGGTCATTGCATAAGGGTGAAAGTTCTGAAGTTTATGGGGAACATGAGAGGATACTTCTTTTCTCAGAGGTTCATGAGAGTGTGGATTCAGCTGCCAGCACAAGTGGTCCATCTGAGCTCAATTTCAACGTTTAAGAGAAGTTTGGATGGATACTTGGATAGTAGGAATATGGATGCCTGTGGTCCCAGTGCAACTTGTTAGGAGTAGATTGTTTAAATGGTTTCAGCATGGACTAGGTGGGACGAAGAACCTATTTCTGTGCTGTTTTTCTCTATGACTCTGTGTCTATGAACATTTCAAGTTGATGACCTAAATGTTCACTGCATTTTTCTGTTTCTGTTGTAACACTGATATAGGTGCAAGCAAAAAGTTACAAAGTGAAATAATAGATGTCAGTAAGTCAGAAATTTGAGAGTCGGGGGGCAGAATTGAGTGTAGGAGAAGGTATTTGGGAAGTTGAAAGATCTGAAGGTAGCTAAATCACCTGGACCACCTGGGGATGGACTGCACCCCAGGGTTCTGAAAGAGGTAGGTGAAGAGATTATGGAGACATTAGTAGTGATCTTTTGAGGATCACTAGATTCTGCAAAATTGCAAATGTCACTTCACTCTTTAAGAAGGGAGGGAGCAGATAAAAAGAAATTATAGTTCAGTTATCCTGACTTCAGTGCTTGGGAAGATGTTGAAGTCTAATATTAAGGATGAGATTTAGGATACTTGAAGGCACATGATTAAATAGACCAAAGTCAGCATGGTTTTCTTAAGGAGGAATCTTGCCTAATAAATTATCCATCAGGCTCTTGAACCAGTGGGAATAACTTCAGTCAGCTTCACTCACCCACCCAATCACTGAACTGAACTGTTCCAACAACCTATGGAGTCACTTTCAAGGATTCTACATCTCATGTTCTTGATACTTAGTGTTTATTTATTTATTTATTATTTTTTCTGTCTTTTTTTTGTATTGGCACAGTTTGTTCTCTTTTGGTTATTGCTTGTTTGTCCATCCTGTTGGGTGGGATCTTTCATTAATTCTATCATGTGTCTTGGATTTTCTGAATATGCCCACATGTACTTTGATAATAATTTTACTTTGGAATTTGAACTTTTGAACTTTGATAATTGTGTTGGAATTTTTCAAGGAAGTAACAGTTGGAAAGACAAAAAGAGGCTCTTATGTAAGAAAAGACGTGTTGGCAATGAAGAGGGTCCAGAGCATGTTCACAAGAATTATTCCGGGAATGAAAGGATTAACATATGAGGACCATTTGATGGCTCTGGGCCTGCACTTGCTGTAGTTCAGAGGAATTAGAGGGAATCTCATTGAAACGTATAGAACTTTGAAAGGCCTAGATAGAGTTAATGTAGAGATGATACTTCCTATAATGGTTGAGTCTAGGTCCAGAGAGCACAGCCTCAAAATACAGGGATTTAGAAATCATATAGGAGGAATTACTTTAGCCAGTGGTAGTGAATTTGTGGAGTTCATTGCCACAGATGTCTGTGGAGGCCAAGTCATTGACTATGTTCAAAATGGAGATTGATGGCTTCCTGCTTAGTTGGGACATCAAAGGTTATGGGGAGAAGGCGGGAGATTGGGGTCAAGAGGGATAATAAATCAACCATGATGGAATGGTAGAGCAGACGTGATGGTGCAAATGGCCTAATTCTGCTCCTATGTCTTATGCTGTTATTAAGTTAATAAGAAAAAACTACAGCTGTATAGTTCACTGGAGCTCCATTTGAAATGTTAGATCAGGGTATTTCCTAAATGGTGAAAACTAGAAACTGACAATTTTAGGGTTCTAAGAACAGAAATCAGAACAGGTTAGTGATATGTTACAAGAACTAATTTAAAAGATTAGTAAAATGCTGCTAGTTCTATCAAGACTTGAAATTTAATTTACGGCTTTATATATCTGCTAAGTTAGCATTTTGACTACTGTATTCAGTTCAGGACACCCCACCTCTGGAACGATAGACATTAGTTTATAGCTGATTCAAAATAACACACTTATTTTGGAGTCTGGAAACTCACAGATATTTCCCTATACTTCAAAAAAGACATCCAATTGGGCTGCACAATACTGCGCTAGAAACCTGGTGTTCCTAGATCATAAGACCATAAGACATAGAAGCAGTATTAGGCTTCTTGGCCCATTGAGTCTGCGCTGCGATAAATCATGGCTGATTTATTGTCTCTCTCAACTCCATTCTCCTGCCTTCACCCCATAACCTTTGGTGCCCAATGTAATCAAGAACCTATCAATCTCCGCTTTAAATATACTCAATGACCTGGCCTCCATAGCCACCTGTGGTAATGAATCCCATAGATTCACTGCCCACTGGCTAAAGGAATTCCTCCTCAACTCTGTTCTAAATGCATGTCTCTCTGTTCTGAGGCTGTGCCCTCAGGTCCTAGACACACCCACAATAGGAAACATCCTCTTCACTCCATCTGGGTATTTCAATATTCGATAGGTTTCAATGAGATCCCCCTTCATTCATCTAAACTACAGTGAGTACAAGTCTAGAGCCATCAAATGGTCCTCATATGTTAATCCTTTTATTTTTGGAATCATTCTCATGAACCTCTTTCGGTCCCTCTCCAATGCCAGCACATCTCTTCTTAGATAAGGGCCCAAAACGACTTACAATACTCCAAGTGCGTTCTGACTATTATATCCTTGCTTTTATATTCTAGACCTTTCAAAACAAATGCTAGCATTGCATTTGCCTTCCTTACCACTGACTCAACTTGCCCCTCTTTGCACCTCTGATACTTGAATTTTCTCCCCATTTTAGCAAATAGTCTATGTTTTTATTTCTTTTACCAAAGTGTATGACCATATACTGTTTTACAGTATATTCCATCTGCCACTTCTTTGCTCATTTTCCTTATCTGTCTGAGTCCTCTGCAGATGCCCTGCTTGCTCAATATATATTCACAGGGGTAATATCTATGCCCCTCCACTTATCTTCGTATTGTCCACAAACTGTTGTCATCCAAATTATTGGCATTTAACATGAAAAGAAGCAGTCTCAACATTGACCCTTGCAGAACATCACTAGTCAATGGCAGCCAACCAGAAAAAGCTATCTTTACTCCTGCTGTTTGCCTCTTGCAAGTTAGCCAATCTTTTACCCATGTGGGTATCGTTCCTGTAATACCATAGGCTTTTATTTAGCAGCCTCATGTGTGGCATTTGTGAAAGGCCTCCTGAAAATCCAGGTAAACAACATCCATGAACTCTTCTCTGTCTATCCTGTTCGTTATTTCCCAAAAGAATTCTAATGGTTTTGTCAGGCAAGATTTCCCCTTAATGAAACCATGCTGACTTAGTATACACAGGCTTTATCATGTGCCTCCAAGTACCCTGAATTCTCATCCTTCAAGTTCAAGAGTAATTGTCATTCAACCATAATCATGAATACAGCCAAACGAAGCAGCGTCCCTCTGAGATCAAGGTGTTAAACACAGAACCAACATTCACACACAACACACAGAACATATGGCACATAAAATTGCAGAAAAACATAGTTACAAAAAAATAATAATATAGCCCAAGTCCCTGAGTGTCATGGCTTGAAGTTTGATGGCGAATGGACATTGTCCTCGATCCATGTATCTGTAAAACAAGCCTGCAGCAGTTCCTCATACCGTGCAATACTGCTGCAGGTGGATAAAGTCCTCCTCTTCCGTTGAGTGAACACTGGAGGAGATTACTGACAGGAGGGATGAGCTGCAAACCCAGTATGGAATCCAGCAGCCCAAAGCCATCTCTGGCTTCTCTTTCCTTGGTAGCTGCAACAGGCAACTCTGAGGTGTGAGGGCCTGAACCCACACCGCAAACAAGGCCAAGCAACTCCTCTGCTGTCAGTCTCATCAATGAACCAGTGAATCAGACTCATCAGACTTGCAGTATTCTACATTACCAATGTCCAACAGGGTCTTATGATTACAACAAAGACATCCAAGGCAATCACCCACACCATCTGTTGGACTGCACACTGCCTCCATGCAGTGTTTCAGATGCCTTCTTCCTGGTGGCTGAATGCATCCAGTGCACCATCAATGTGCAACCTGCAGTACTTGATGTTCTTGATAACAACTATTCAACAGACGACACCATTGCCATCACCCTCCACCTGGCCCTAACCCACCTGGACAAAAAGGACACGTATGTTCGAATGCTGTTCGTAGACTTCAGTTCAGCATTCAACACAATCAATCCTCAGAAACTGATTGGAAGGCTGAGCCTACTGGGCCTGAACACCTCCCTCTGCAACTGGATCCTAGACTTCCTGACTGGGAGACCTCAGTCAGTCTGAATTGGTAGCAGCATCTCCAACACCATCACACTGAGCACGGGGTCCCCCAGGGCTGTGTGCTCAGTCCACTGCTGTTCACTCTGCTGACCCACAACTGTGCTGCAATACACAGCTCGAACCACATCATCAAGTTTGCCAATGACACGACCGTGGTGGGTCTCATCAGCAAGAATGATGAGTCAGCATACAGAGAGGAGGTGCTGCAACTAACGGACTGGTGCAGAGCCAACAACCTGTTTCTGAATGTGAACAAAACAAAAGAGATGGTTGTTGACTTCAGGAGGACATGGAACAGCCACTCTCAGCTGAACATCGATGACTCCTCTGTAGAGATCGTTAAGAGCACCAAATTCCTTGGTGTTCACCTGGTAGAGAAGCTCACCTGGTCCCTCAACACCAGCTCCATAGCGAAGAAAGCCCAGCAGCATCTCTACTTTCTGTGAAGGCTGAGAAAAGTCCATCTCCCATCTCCCATCCTCACCACATTCTACAGATGTTGTTTTGAGAGCATCCTGAGCAGCTGCATCACTGCCTGGTTCGGAAATTGCACCATCTCAGATTGCAAGACCCTGCAGCGGATAGTGGTGTCAGCTGAGAAGATTATTGGGGTCTCTCTTCCCGCAAACAACATTATGAAGGACCCCACACACCCCTCATATGAACTGTTTTCCTTCCTGCCATCTGGCAAAAGGTACCGAAGTATTTGGGTTCTCACAACCAGACTATGTAACAGTTTCTTCCCCTAAGCCATCAGACTTCTCAATGCCCAGAGCCTGGACTGACACCAACCTACTGCCCTCTACTGTGTATATTGTCTTGTTTATTATTTATTGTAATGCCTGCACTGTTTTGTGCACTTTATGCAGTCCTGGGTAGGTCTGTAGTCTAGTGCAGTTTTGTGTTGTTTTTTACGTAGTTCAGTGTAGTTTTTGTATTGTTGATGTAGCACCATGGTCCTGAAAAACATTGTCTCGTTTTTACTGTGTACTGTACCAGCAATTATGGTCGAAATCTCAGTAAAAAGTGACCTGATTCGACTTGACTTGAAAACAAGCAATGTCTTTCCATCAGAAAAAGATATAAAGGACAACAATTACGCTTTTGATTGCACCCAGAGACCACTGCATCTGAGCACACTGCAATCTTACTGGACGTAAATGGCTTACCACCACCTATCCTTAATAATGGACTCCATCATCTTCCCACCTGCTGAAATCAGGCTAACTGGCCTGTCATTTCCTTTTTTATTGCTCCTTCCTTCTTAAAGAGTGGAGTGACATTTGCAGTTTTGCAGTCCTCTAAAACCATTTCAGAATTTAGTGATTCTTGAAAGATCATTACTAATGGCTGTACAATCTCTTCAGCTACCTCTTTCAGAACCCTGAGGTATAGTGATCTGATGCAAGTGACTGATCTACCTTAAGACCATTCAGCATCCCAAGTGTCCTCTTTTGAGTAATAGCAGCTACACTTACTGCTGCCCTCGACACCCTCGAATTTCTGGCATACTGCTAGAATCTTGCACAGTGACGACTAATGCAAAATACTTATTAAGTTCATCCACCATTTCCTTTTCCCCCATTGCTACTTTTCCAGCGTCACTTTCCAGCAGTCCGATATCGGCTTTCAGCTCTCCTTTACTCTCTATATATTTGAAAAAACTTTTTGTCTCCTCTTTTATATTATTGGCTAGCACACCTTCATCTTTCATCTTTTTTCTCCTGTTGGCTTTTAGTTGCCTTCTGTTGGTTTTTAAAAGTTCCACAATCTTCTAACTTCCTACTCTTTTTTGCTATATTATGTGCTCTCTCTTTTGCTTTTATGCTGACTTTAACTTCCCTCGTCAGCCATGGTTGTGTATTCCTCCTTTTAGAATACTTCCTCATTTTTGAGATATATCACTCCTTCTAAGTGTTCCTTTACCTTAATCAAATCTGGTACAACTCTCAATTCAGAATTACCTTCTCCCTAGTGTGTTCAACCACAAGCTGCTCTAAAAAGATATCTCATAGGCATTCTACAAATTCCCTCTCTTGAGATCCAGTGTCAACCTAATTTTCCCAATCTACCTGCATATTGAAATCCCCCATGACTATCATAACATTGCCCTTTTGATATGCCATTTCTATCTCCTGGTTATCCAAACTCCCATCAGGGTTTTTTTTTAACCTTTGCAATTTCTTAACTCTACCCGCAAGGATTCTACATCTTTCTATGTCACCTCTTTCTAAAGATTTCATTTCATTTTTAATCAAAAGAGCTACCCCACCCCCTCTGCCTACTTGCCTGTCCTTTCAATAAAATGAGTGTCCTTGGATGTTAGATTCCCAACTATGGTCTTCTCCAGCCATGACTCATTGATGCCCACATTGTCATGCCTGCACCTGAAGATAATCTACTTTAATCAGTATACTGTAAATAACAATAAATAATGAGAGCATGAAATAATAAGATAAAGAGTCCTTAAAGTGTGACCATTGGTTGTGGGAGCATCTCTTTTGAGATGGCACCAGTGAGAAAGGAGGATGCCCTGGTTAGTGAAGATTTTTGATGATGGATGCTGCCTTCCTACGACCGCATTTCATGTAGATGTGCTCAATGTGGAAGGCTTTACCCGTGATGGACTGAGCTCAATCCATGACCTTTTGTAGGATTTTCTGCTCAAAGGCATTGGTGTTCCCATAGCAGGCGATAATGTAGCCAAGTCAATACACTTTTCACTACACATCTATAGAAGTATGCCAACATTTATGATGTCATGACAGATCACCACAGATTCCTGAGGAAGTAGAGTGGATGTTGTGTTTTCTTTGCATCTACATTTATATGATGGGTCCAGGACAGGTCCTGTGAGATAGTGACACTCAGGAATTTAAAGTCACTGACTCACTACACATTGCATCTACTTGTATACCAACAGTCTCATCCTCAATCCCATTACTCTGGTTTCCATCCCTCTATATCAAATTAATTTGAAACCTTCCCAACAGTTCTAGTAAACCTGCCCAAACAGATAATGATTGCCCCTTTGATTTGGGTAGATCCCGTCCTTTTTGTACAGGTCACACCTTCCCTAGAAGAGATCCCAGTGATCCAGTTTTCTGAAACCCTGCCCCTATACCAATTCTTTAGCCATAGATTCACCTGCCAAATCGTCCTATTTTTACCCTCACTGGCACATATACTGGCAGTATTGCAGAGATTACGACCCTGAGGGCCTGTGTTTCAGCTTTATACCTTAACTTCATATATTCTCTTTTCAGGACCTCTTTCCTTTTCCTACCTATGTTGTTGGTACCAATATGTACCACAACTTTCAGCTGCTCACTCTCTCCTTCAGAATACTTTGGATCCTACCTACATACAGGCAGAGCCTAAAAAGCAAGGCTGTAGATATCAAGACAAATAATGGGTGGTCAGGGGAGGCAGAGGAACGATTACAGGATTGCTTGGAGTCAGTGGACTGGGCTGTGTTAAAGAACTCATCTAGAGATCTGAATGAGTACACCATGGTTGTAACAGACTTTATTAAAGCTGCTGTAGGTGAGTGTGTCCCCTCTAAATCTTTCCTAATCAGAAATGCTGGATGAACCATGAGTTCTGAAATTTGCTGAGGGCCAAATCAGAGGCAATTCTAGTCTAGAGACCAAGAAAGCTAGAAGAGGTGCCGGTATTATCTCTGAAAAGCCATCAAATGGACAAAGTGAAGATTCTGAACCAAACTTGATTCAATGAAAAATGCTCGACAGCTATGGGAGGGCTTGAATGCTATCACCTCCTACAGAGTTAAATCACACAACATGGGAGACAGCAGGGCTTCACTTCCAGATGAGGTCAATGCCTTCTATGCTCGCTTTGACCATCAGAACATGATGGAACCATCGTGCACCCCCACATCTCCCCATAATCCTTTGTTCTCAGTATTTGAAGCTGACATGTGGGCTACCTTCAGGAGGATGAATCCAACAAAAGCACCTGATCCAGTTGGGTACCTAGCCATACACTAAAGACCTGTGCTGACCAACTGGCAGGTGTGTTCACTGAGATCTTTAACCTCTCACTTCGGCAGTGTGTGGTACCCACCTGCTTTAAGCAGGCATCAATTATATTGGTGCCCAAGATGAACGCGGTGACCTACCTGAATGACTATTGCCCAGTTGTACTTACATCCGCAGTGATGAAATGTTTTGAGAGGCTGGTAATGAAACATACCTGTCCATGGATCCTGTCAGGGATAGATCCACAGCAGATGCCATCTCATTGGCTGATCGCTCAGTCCTGAATATCTGGACAGCAAAGATACATAACATCAGGATGCTCTTTATCAATTACAGCTCAGCGCTTAATAGCACCATCCCCTCAAAAGTAATTAATAAGCTCCAAGACCTTGGCCTCAATGCCACCTTGTGTTATTGAATCCTGGATTTTGTCACTTGTAGACCCCAGTCAGTTTAGATTGGTAACAACATCTTCTCCACCATCTCCATCAGCACAGTTGCATTACAGGACTATGTGCTTAGCCTCCTGCTCTACTTGCTGTACTCCTATGACTGTGCAGCCAAGCACAGCTCCAATACCATATTCAAGTTTGCTGCTGACTCCACTGTTGTGGGCTGAATCAACGGTGGTGTTGAATACAGGAAGGAAACTGAAAATTTGGCTGAGCAGTGTCATAACAACACCCTCTCACTCAGTGTCAGTAAGACCAAGGAGCTGATTGTAGACTTCAGGAGAGGGAAACCAGAGGTCTATGAGCCTGTACACATTGGACCATCCAAGGTAGAGAGTGTTAGCAACTTTAAATTCCTGGGTGTTACTCCTTCAGAGGATCTGACCTGGATCTAGAACATATGTGCAATTGTGACGAAAGCAAGCCAGCACCTCTACTTCCTTAGGAATCTGAGGGGATTCAGCATGACATCTAAAACTTCGACAAACTTCTATAGGTGTGTAGTGGAGAGTATATTCACTCACTGCATCACGACCTGGTACAGAAACATCAATGCCTTTGAATGGAAAATCCTTCAAAAGGATGAGGATTCAGCACTGTACATCATGGGGAAAGCCCTTACAGCAATTGAACACATCTACATGGAATGCTGTTGTAGGAAAGCAGCGTCCATCATCAGAGGTCCACACCACCCAAGCCATGCTCTTTTCTCACTGCTGCCATCAGGTTGAAGGTACAAGAGCTTCAGGACTCACACCACCAGGTTCAGAAACAGTTAGTGCCCCTCAACCATCAAGCTGTTGAACAAAAGGGATAATTACACTCACTTGTCCATCCATTGAGATGTTTCCACAACCAGTGATCTCTCTTTAAGGATTCCTTATAATACCATAAGACATAAGAACAGAATTAGGCCATTTGGCCCATCGAGTCTGCTCTGCCATTCAATCACGGTTGATCCTTTTTTCCCCTTCTCAACCCCATTCCCCAGCCTTCTCCCCGTAACCTTTGATGCTGTGTCCAATCATGAATCTATTAATTTCTGTTTTATATACACTCAATGACCTGGCATCCACCACTGCATGTGGTAATAAATTCCAAAAATTCACCAACCTCTGGCTAAAGAAATTTCTCCACATCTGTTTTAAATGGACACCCCTCTATCCTGTGGCTGTACCCTCTTCTCCTAGACTCCCCCACCATGGGAAGCATTGAGATACATCTGCTGCAGACCTGTTGCAGCATTAGGCAAATTGCAGCAGGTCCAGGTGCTTGCTGAGGCAGGAGCAAATTCTAGCCAGAATCAACCTCAAACCACGGCAGTGAGAGTTTGAAGATGTCATTGAACACTTCAGCCAGTTTGTTGGCAGAAGTTTTCAGTACCCTGTCAGGTACATCATCAAGGGCTGATGCCCTGTGAGGGTTCATCCTCTAATTGGATATTCTGACTTCAGGGTCCAAAACACAAATCACAGGGTTGCCAGACGCTGTGGAGATCCCCACAGGTGTAGTATTAATCCTTCTTTTAAAGCATGGATAAAACACATTGAGCTCATTAGGAAGTATAGCATCACTGCCATTTATACTGTTAGATTCTGCCTAATAGGAAGTAATGCCATGTGAACCCTGCCACAACTGTTGTGCATCTGATTGTTTCCATTTCACATAGAACTGCCTCTCACTCTCACAATGGCATTTTGTAGATCATCCCTGGATTTCTTATAAGGTTCTGGATTGCCAGTCGTGTATGCTGCGGACTCAGCGGATGGCAAATCTCTTGATTCATTGAGAGTTTCTATTTTGGGAAGACTCAGTATGTTCTCAAAGACACACTCTCATCCACGTGAGTCTTGATGAAGTTGACGATAGCTGTGGCCTATTTATTCAGATCTGAGATGAATCTCAGAATATCATTGAATCCACTGATTCAAATCGTACAGTAGACACTCCTCCGCCTCCTTGAGCCTACTGCGACTGTCCTCACCACTGGTACTGCGGTACTTAGTCTCTACCTATCTGCTAGGAGAAGAAATACTGTCTAAGTGGATGATCAAACTTGCTAAAGTACAGATGTAGGATGGCACAGTAAATGTTCTTAACTATGGTGTAACAGTGATCAAATGTATTGGTTCAGCAGGTGATGTTGGTGGTAATTTGTCAGAGACTTCAAGCTGGCCTGGTTGAACTCCTCCCCAGTGATCGGGAGTTCATCAGGGTGTGGTATCCCGTGCTTAACTCCTCCAGTGCCAGTTTGATGTTTGCCAGGGGTGGAATGAAGACTGTAATGAACACAATAATAATGGAGAGCTCCTTTAGTGGATAGAACAGATGACACTTGATTGTCAGATGTTCCAGGTTGGGGTAACAGGATTGAGACTGAACTAGCATGACTATGCGTCGTGATAAGTTAATCAAGAAACAAATACTGTGGCCTCTGCCTTTATTTGATACCACAGTCTGGTCTATGCAGTGGATGGTGAAACCCATGGGCTGAACTGCTCTGCCTGGAGTGCTGGGTGTGAACCCTGTCTCTGTGAAGCAGAGTACACAACAGTCCCTGATATCCCTTAGGTACCTCCTCTCTCTCTGTCACTGGCAATGCTCCTTCTTTGGCTGATTTTGTTTATGCTGCTTTTTCTGGGAATACACCCTGAACAGAAGTGAGGTATCAGTTTATTGACCTTGGAGCAGTGGTTGCAGGGGTAGGGGGTTGTTGTGAGTGTGTGTGTGTGTGTGTGTGTGTGTGCGTGCGCGCACGTGGGGGGGGTAGGTTAACAGCCTTGAATTACTTTAAATGGAGAAGATTATAGGGTTATCTCATTAGAAGTTTCAAATGAAACTTTTAAGGAACTTCATGGATTAGAAAAAGGGAAATTATTTCCTTGGCTAAACGTGTCCTGAAAAAGAAGGACACCTTTAAAATGTAACAACTTTGTTATTTGCTTAGAGACAGGAGAATCTGCATATGCTGGAAATCCATGAAGGAATGAAGGGTCGTGGCCCAAACTGTCAAGTGTTTACTCTTTTACATAGATGCTGTCTGGTCTGCCGAGTTCCTTCAGTTTTTTGTTTGTGTTGCTTGTAATTTGTTTATTTTATTTCATTTAATTATCACTAAATCCTGGATTTTTGTCTACCATCAGTCCCTGTATTTTCTCCATTGCATATATATTAAATTGTTAAGTTCATTGCCATTTATTTTGCATCTCTCTTCGATCATGCAATTGTGCTGTCTTCTGCTACCACGAAAGCAAATAAATTGGCCTGGGTAATGCTGATAGTTTTGTTGCTGTAAGTTGCTGAGTAAGCCTTTGACTTTCCTGGAAACATGTTGAGATGTGGAAACCGCAGTTTGCCCTGTGCCAGAGGTGAGGCTCCATTATTTTTCAGTGGACATAACTAGACAAAAGTTTCAGAGGCAAAGGAGAAGAGAAGTTACTTTTACAATTTTTCAAGTCATTTTAGATGGTTTATGTGTTTAAGTTGATTTTATTTGTTAATTATTAATTTCAGTTCTCCAAGTTTCTTTTGGGCATTTTGGGAGTGGAGCTCCTTCTTTCCATTTCTCCATACAACATAACCCATTTCAACATATCAAGCTTAAGATTAACTTTATTTTTCACATGTACATTGATGCATAGAGTGAAATTTGTCACTTCAATTACTGACACAGTCTGAGGAGGTACTGGTGGCAGCCTGCCAGTGTCACTGTGCTTTCTGTGCTCACAACATACTCACCCTATCCTGTACATCTTTTGGAATATGGCAGGAAGCTGGTGCACCCGGAGCAAACCCACGCAGTCGTGGCGAGAACATACAGACTCCTTACAGACAATGTTGGGGTGAGCTCCAATCTTCTGACCACTGGCACTATAAAGCATCTTGATAGCTACTATATATTACTGTGTCACCCTATGCCAGTGAGTTTATGTCAGTTTACAGAGAAATCCCATTCCTACATTAATTTTCACAAATTGGCACCAATGCTAGTGTTCCATGAAATGACATGGGTAAAAATCTGAGGTTAATCCCTTCCTTAAAAGAGTAAAATATGGTTGTTCATTAACATTTGCCCTGTTCTGTTCTTTTACTGGTGGCATGTTGACTGGTATTTTTAAAGATTGGCAGGAAATGTCAATTATAAACATAAAAGAAATGTATTTCTTTTCCCAAGTGATTTGTTTTTGTTGATAGGCATCAGCTGTTTTCAACATTGGGCAAACCTTCTGTTATAATCTTTGATCTGAAGGCACTGATTGCAAGAGTGATATTGCGATAATAACTTTAGAGTTAAGATAGATATTTCAGATAATCATGAGGAGAAACAGCTTCTTGTCAGAATCAGAATGGGGTTAAATATCTGTTACGTACCCTGTAACTGGGTTGCCAAACCAGCAGAAATGGATCACTCAGTTGGAGTCTGGATTACTAGAACTAAGAAAGTTTTATTAAAGAAACAAGCAACATAGTACTCTAATCAAAAGGATAATAAATGCAACAGTTCAGCAATGATAAACACACATGTGCACAGAATTAAGATAACAGGATCAATCAAGCTCTATCGTTGTCTAGGGGCAAATGATCAGTTTCATAGTGACACAAAGTTCAGTTCAATTTAGTTCAGTTCGCAGTAATCGTTGCCGTGGTGATGGACAGTTGTGGGGGGAAGGAGAGAGAGCAAAACGAATGAATATTCAAAACAGCTTCCACACACAGACCTTCGCAGTCAGCTTTCGGGCGAGCCCTTTGTGATGTCATCTGAGGTCACCGACCGTGACCCCTCCGTTTCCAGGTACGACCGTTTCTCTGTGCTGAACCTGGAACCCAGGCAAGGGTTGACACACACCAGGTTCCCGCTGATCGTGCCTTTCCACCCTGAGCGTCTAAGGCTTGATCCCGCGATCAGCCGTCCAAAAGCTGCCCACCGACTTGTGAGAGGCGCACCGCTTCCAGGGTTTCGTTACCTCGGGTGTCGTGTGTGTCTTGCCTTAGCGAACCTGTCCCTTTTTATTCCCCTGCTGGGGTATCGCCTGTCCATCACTTCAAACAGTTCAGGGTTCAAAGGGGGAGCCGCTCTTGACAGCTCTCCTTCCCCTTCATTACAAATCTCCAAATGCTGCTCCATTGTTTTCCTTATCTCTCTCTCTCCTGAAGACAGGTGGCAGACCAACTGCTGATCACACAGGACAGCTAACATCTTAATCTATGTGTATTCCTGTCACAATTACTGCCTTGTATGATGTGAAATTTGCTGTTTTGCAGCAGCTTTGTGTATTTTAGTCTATAAGACATAGCAGAATTCACCTTTTTAGCACATCGAGTCTGCTCCACCATTCCATCATGCCTGATTTATTATCCCTCTCAAACCCATTCTCTTGCCTGCTCCCCGTAGCCTCTGATGCCCAGACTAATCAAGATCCTATCAGCTTCTGCTTTAAATATACCCAAGGAATTGGCCTTCACAACCATCTGTGGCAATGAATTCCACAGATTCACCACCTCTGGCTAAAGATATTCCTTCTGACCTCTGTTCTAAATGGACGTCCCTCTATTGTGAGGCTGTGCCCTCTAATCCTATAAGAAACAACCTCTCTACATCCACTTTTGGCCTTTTAATATTTAATAGGATTCAATGAACTCCCAGTTTATCGTTCTAAACTCCAGTGAGTACAGGCCATCAAATGTTCCTCATACATTAACCCGTTCCTTCCCCAAATTATTCTCGTGAATCTTATTTGGACCCTCTCCAATGCCAGCACATCTTTTCTGAGATAAAGGTGCAAAGCTGCTAACAATACTCCAAATGCTGCCTGACCAATGCCTTATGAAGCCTCAGCATCACATCCTTGCTCTTATATTCTAGTCCTCTCTAAGTGAATGCTGATATTGCATTTACCTTCCTTAACAATGACTCAACCTGCAAGTTAACCTGTATAGAACACTGCATAAGGACTCCCAAGTTCCTTTGTAATTCTGATTTTTTGAATTTTTTGGTCATTTAGAAAGTAGTCTATTGTTTTCTTCCTTCTACCAAAGTGTATGACCATACACTTTCCTACACTATATTCCGTACACTACTTCTTTGCCCATTTTTCCAATCTGCCCAGGTTTTTCTCCCTGCTTACTCAATTCTACCTGACCCTTCACCTGCCTTTGTATTCTTTACCAACTTGGCCACAAAGCTATCAATTATATCATCTAAATTGTTGACATATACTGTTAAAACACCACTTATCACCGGCAGGCAACCAGAATAGACCCCCTTTATTCTGACTCTTTGCTTCCTGCTGATCAGTCAATCTTCTATATATGCTAGTGTCTTTCCTATAATACTATGGCTCATACCTCATTAAGCAGCCTCATGTATGGCACCTTGTCAAAAACTTTCTGAAAATCCAAGTAAGCGACTTCCACTGACTCTCCTTTGTCTATTTGGCCTGTTATTTCCTCAAAGAATTCCAACAGATTTGTCAGGCAGGATAGTGGTAAGCCACTTACGTCCAGTAAGATTGCAGTGCGCTCAGATGCAGCGGTCTCTGGGTGCCATCAAAGGAGTAATTGTTGTCCTTTATGTCGTTTTCTGATGGTAAGACACTGCTGGTTATCAAGAACATCAAGTACTGCAGGTTGCTGATTGGTGGTGCACTGGATGCATTCAGCCACCAGGAAGAAGGCATCTGAGACAGTGCGTGAAGGCAGTGCGCCGTCCAACAGATGGTGTGGGTGATTGCCTTGGATGTCTTTGTTGTAATCATAAGACCCTGTTGGGCATTGGTAATGTAGAATACTGCAAGTCTGATGAGTCTGATTCACTGGTTCATTGGTGAGACTGACAGCAGAGGACCTGCATGGCCTTGTTTGCAGTATGGATTGGCTTTCATGCCTCAGAGTTGCCTGTTGCAGCTGCCAAGGAAAGAGAAGCCAGAGAAACGTTACTAACTTTGGCTATTTTATCATGCACCTCCAAGCCTCATCCTTAATAATGGACTCCAACATCTTCCAAACCACTGAAGTCAGGCTAACTGGCCTATAATTTCCTTCCTTCTGCTTCCCTCCCTTCTTAAAGGGTAGAGAGACATTTGCAATTTTCAAATCCTCTGGAACCATTACAGAATCTGGTGATTCTAGAAAGATAATTACCAATACTTCCACAATCTCTTCTGCTACCTCTTTCAGAATCTTGGGGTGTAGTCAAAAACAGTGAGGAATATTGGTCATCAATGACCTTAGAAAAGGAAGCAAAAAGAATACAGATTTCTATCGGATTAAACTTCAGAAATACATCTAACATTTACTCAGAGGAAAATCTGCCTTTCAACCATTTAAATCTCAACATATCTGGGTCCCACGCAGGTGTGGCGGAATACTGATTTCCATTATTTACTGAATGACATCATCTGGATTTAAGAGTCCATTACCAGAGTCTTATTTTGCTGGGATTCTTTAGTATTAAATTGGAAAATCACTTCTCCAATCTTAAAGTAGATCAGATCTGGTTAAAATTAAGAGTCCCCATTTTATTTGAATGGGGATTGCCAACCTGGAGATCAAGAAATAAAAGTTCAGTGAGGTTTTTATTGTGGTTAGTTGAATTTTCTTGGTGTTATAATGTGATTTAAATTATTGATTTATTTTATAATTTCTAATAATTTACAACCATTGTTACAGTTTGTAAATTTCTCTGAGTATCGTAAAATCTTTAAACTTGCTGTCCTAGCTGTGACAGAGGATGAAGCTTTGCCTCCTGTCAGTGGACTGTGAACGAGACAGTGAACTTTGACAAGCTTCAACACCTAATTTTTTGTTGCTATATGTTTATTTATAGGTGCATGGGATTGTACGTCGATCTAGTTCTTTTAACACTGGCCGTATTGAGCATTTGTACAAGAATCCTCAGACACATGTAGAAGGGAGTAAGTTTGCATTTTGATATCATTGACACTTTTAAAATTAAATTATTCCTTTGCTAGATTAACTCTTCATTTTGTACTGTTTCTTGCTCAACTCTACTATTACATGTTTTCCTCTTTGTCAGTTGATAATTAACTGCAGCATCTGCGATTTACTGAAGTTTTAATGATGAAATTGCCATCTTCATCTAGGTTTTCTCATTTGAAAAAAAATCATATAAAGGATATGCTTTTAAATTTAAATTATGATGGTACAGAATCGAAAAAAATAACAGGTTTATTTTTGACACAAGTGCACATGGACATAATACTTGAAGTTTGAAATTGTGGCAGTACTAGTTATAATATGCTGTTAGTAGAATCCATTGAACTTTTGCAGATATATCTAGTATGGAGAAAGAATTTTGTTATGGTTTAACTTTGGCCAAGAGAACAGCAGTTCAAGGACATGAATTCTTACATGTAAGAAAGTGAAAATATTAAGCTTTAGAACAATGGGAATAGAGAATGTTATAAATTATAAACGGGAAGTGTAGAAACAAACCAAGTTGTGAACTGGCTTTAGTCCAGTCACCTTTCTTTGGATTGTTCTCAATAATGAATAGATTACTGGCTGATACTTTCTGATGTTTGCTGAGGAATTAAGTTTATTTTTTCTTGATAGTGGAAGCATATATTAATATGATCTTGATATATTTAACCTTAGTTTTGCTAATCCTATTTCCACTTGGTACAAATACTCAGTTTAGAGTGGTATAACAGTGATCTTTTCATTGAAAACCTTCATTCCTTCTTTTGAGTTGTAGTATTTTTACAATAACAGATTTTTTTCAGATTTTCTTATAGATATTCAGCTAGTTTTCAGCACTGGTATACTTGCTCTTTCTAAGATGCATTGATAAACTACTATAGTTCTGTTCATTGTCATCCATTATCGTTATTTCTTTGTTTGAAGGCTTTTGCAAAATTACTTATCAATAACCCAGGTCAAACTGACTAAAGTTTAACTTCAAAGTCGATATTAATGATTTGGTAAAAAAACAGCACACTGCAAATATTAACTTGACTTTTCGATGACAGGTATGATACTGCACTATGGGGACCTCACTGACAGTACGTGCCTTGTAAAGATCATCAATGAAGTGAAGCCCAGTGAAATCTATAACTTAGGTGCACAGAGTCACGTTAAGGTACGCAATTTTTATCAGAATATTGTATTCTAAGTGATGCCTAGCTTTTTAGGAAAATTAGGCAATAATTTATCATTCAGGAGAGGGACTTGGGGGAAAGAGTGGTGATGGTGGGTCAGGAAATGCAGTGGATCATAGGAAAGCGAATGGTGGTATGGGCTATATTTGGTTGAACATTTCTTGGTGTAAGCAATTTTTTAGGTGAATGGAGGATGGTAATTGAGGTGTGAAAGCATGGGTGAATTGTAGAGTGGTATTGTGAGGGCCCAAAAGAAAGCTGTTAAATAAAAACATCAAGGGAACCTACCAACTTTAGGTTCCCAGATCTAGGCTGGGATAATCTCAGATAAACCCTAATTCACATCGTGGAACTATGGAATATGTGAAAAATGAAGAGCTAAACAAATTTTATTGGGTTGTGGATCAGCTTGACCTAATGGCTTCTGGCAATATTTCAAATGAGCTTTGCACTAGCAATAATGTCGTGGATGAATGTGTGAAGCAGGAAACAGCTCATCAAGACAACTATGATTTGTGATGCTACCTGGTTGAATTTCCAAAAATCAACATTCTATGTAAAACAAATGAGCTTTGAAGCTTATTCATGAGCATAACTGGGAAATCTTTTACTACCAACCTTCAACATTCAACTTCTCTTATACTGCTGAAGAAGCACAATACTTGGTGACCAAATTATTTGACGATGTAAACCGTGGATAATTTACTATACATATAAATCTGCCTGAATTTGTTGTCTGAGAAATGTTTGTGATGTTACTTCATAACTTTTCATCTCTTTGAATGTTCTCTTAACTCTGTGATATTGAGCCCTAAGGGATAGAACTATGTATATTTTTGAATACCTGAGTGCAGAAGGAAGATACACAACATTACATGAAACAGCTAACATGAAATGGACATGTTCTTACCATCATTCTGTTGGCTTTACCATGAAGCGCTGATGCACCACAATGTCACAGCAATGTATTAAATTAGTTTTTATAAATTCAGCTACTCACTTTGACTACAACTCATTCATATGCTACTTTAGTTTTATTTTTTTATTTTACTAAGATACAGCCTGGAATAGGCCTTTCCAGCCCTTCGAGCCACATTGCTTTGCAATCTCCTGATTTAATCTTAGTCTAATCACAGGACAATTTACATTGACTGATTATCCTACCAACTGGTACATCTTTGGACTGTGGGAGGAAATCCTACACAGTGATGGGGAGAGGGTACAGGCAGGTCCTTACAGGCAGTGGTGGGAAATGAACCCAATGTCGCTTGTACGGTAAAGCATTGTGCTAATCACTACACTACCGTGCTTTTGTAACAAAGAGCAATTGCAATGCCTGTGTATTTTGAAAAAGAAATGTATTTAGATGTTGAAGTGCATATGTAATGGGACTCTCAAGGATAATAAACAATAATTAAGGCGATAAAAGGCTGAGGCAACAATTAGAGCCTTTGTGAGGAATGCACTTGGAATACTTTTAGCATCTTACCTATCCTTGTTGTTTATATATATATATATAAACTTCATTTTTAATCAAATCATTTGTAATGGAAACCTGAAGCAAAGTGACTACCTATTCTTTAGTGTTGTGTTTTCTTTTCCCATTAATGTTTGTTTATTAAGTGATGTTTGACTTCTGATGAGTCTCCTGTTTCAAAAAAATGGAACATTTGTCTGCAATATTTTTACATGTGTATATATTTGTGTTGGCTATGTCTCCAGAATCTACAGTCCTCTATGAATGTCTCATTTCCAGTTAATTAAATTAGAAAGTAAGAAAGAAAAATAATAGGAAATTAGCCTAGTTTCCCATAGGAAGCATAAAAAGATAGAAGTGAATTTTATTATATGATGGGAGATGATTACAACAGTCAAAATTTCACAGAAGTATAAGCATTTGTCATTTTGAAGTGTTAATATTGTCTCATAAGTTGCTTTTCACTAAAGCTTTATTGAGAAGAATACTTTATAACTCATAAGAGATCCATTTTTGTACATTTACTATTTACCATATTAAATTAATTTGATAAGATTTATGTTGTCTCATTTGCAAAATTATAGAATTAACCTTTTAGTGTCATGTTCTTGGAAAATGGAATGACTGGTGATGTTTTGAAATGATTAGTTATAGAGGAAACTTCACAAAGGCCCCTGTGCTAGAGTGGGCAGGGGCTGGGTATGGTCCGAAAAATAATGACGTAAGGAACTTAACGATGGCTGATCATTGTGGAATGACTACTGGTAATCTTGCAAAAGACCTAATGGCAATGGCAGGTCTTCAGAAAAGATGCAAACTCTTGAAAATGGGTGAAAAATATATTAAGAATGCTAATTTTGTCTGTTGTAATGCAAGGCATCAAGCACTAGAGAACTATGTGCAGTAATTCAAATTAAATTGTTCTTGAGGATCCTTAATAAATATACACATTTGTACATGCATACCATACACACATATGTGTATGTCTTTAATGATATTATTTGGATGAATTGGGATTTCCTACCGGTTTTCTTCTCCCCAGCAGACGTTTCTGTGACTCACTATCAAATTTATATTTGCATACAATATTTATGCAGGCAGCATTTCTGATCTTGCTATTATATTTGGGGACAAAAGTAATTACAAACCCCAATTTTCCATTAATTGCTTTGACATGAGAAACACTAGGGAAGATGATAATAAAGGTGTATTAGTAAACTCAACAAGGAAGTAGTAAGAAGAAAAAATGTGGGGAAAAGTGCTGAAATGCACTATTAGAAAGAGTAAACCTAGCAAATGTGATTCTTAAAGAAAGAGAGTAATGGAGTATCAGTTCAACTGAAAGGATGTGAAAATAAAAAAAAAAGATAAGTTTGATCCAGCCATAAAGCAGGAAGACTATCAGGGTAAAATGCATGGAAAAGACAAAAGCACATTTATACAGGGGGTCGGTTCAACTGCTTGGAAAAGTATAAATAAAGTAAAATGGGAGGAGAGAGCAAGCAGAGGTTACTGAAAAGATTACAGAATAAATAAGTTCAAGTTTATCATCACCTGACTGTACATCTATCAACCAATTGAAACAACATTTCTCTGAATCACAGTGCACCCATAAGACATACAGCACATAAAGCAAAATATTACCACAAATCTGATAATAACATATATTTCAAAATGCATGTGAAGTGTGGATTACAAGCAAACAGTACAGTAAACAGCATGCTGTCCTAATGACAAAACCTTGGTGGTGACGGAGTATCTATTATATAATCTCACAGCCTGTGGGAAGAAGCTGTTACCCAGTCTAGCAGTTCCAGTCCTGATGCTCTGGTACCTCCTTCCTGATGGTAGTGGGTGAAAAAGGTTATGAGAAGGGTGGTAGTGATCCTCAACAATGCTTCGGGCCCTTCGTATACAATGCCCCTCGATAAATATCATAAATGGGGGGAGAGAGACACTGATGAACCTCCTGGCAGTTTTTTCTATCTTCTGTAGGGTCTTGCAATCTGATGCTTTGCAGCTTCCATACCACATAATGATGCAGCCAGGCAGGACACTCTAGATGGTGCAGCTGTAGTAAGTTGTTGGAATGGGGCTGGAGAGTCTTGGGTGCCTCAGTTTCCTAGAAATTATAGTCACTGATTAACTTCCTTGACTAATGAGGAGTGCTTGTAGGTCCAGGTTAGAGAATCCATTATGTGCACTCCAAGGAACTTTGTGTTCTTCACTCCCTTCACGGCGATGTACGATGGAGAGTGGTCAACCTCTGATTTCCTGAAGTCCATAATCATCTCTTTTTGTTTTGTCCATATTAAGATGCAGGTTGTTGTTCTCACGTCATTTGACAAACCTCTCTGCCTCCTCTCTGTATGCCAACTCATTGCTGCAAATCAGGTCAACCACTGCTGTATCAGCAGTGAACCTGTTGCATTTTGAGCTGGATCTGGCAGTACAGTTGTGAGTCAGTTGTGGTTCCAGAGAGGGATATTGAGTCTCAGCGAGGATAGTCTACCCACAGCCTCTGAGGGATGATCATGTTAAACACCAAACTCAAGTTGATGAACAACATCCTGGCGTATGAGACATCGTTTTCTAGATGGGATAGGACAGAGTGGAGGGCCAAGGCTATAGCATCATCAGTTGACTGGTTTGAGCAAGAGGTGAACAGGAAAGGATCCAATGTAGTTGGAAGATGGTGAAAGATGGGATTTTATACAATCCATTACCAGCTGTTCTAAGCACTTCAAGATTATTGAGGTCGCTGCCACTGGCCTATAATCATTTAAGCCAGTTAAGTTTGCTCACTTGGGTATTGGAGTAATGGTGGCCGCCTTGAAGCCTGTAGGAACAGTGGACTATTGCAAAGAGATGTAAAAATGCCCATTAAGACTCCATTAGCTGGCCACACAATCCCTCAGCACCTGACCAGGTATATTGTCCAACCCCATAGCTTTGTATGGGCTTACCCTGGCTAAGTCCTTCTCACCTCAGCTGTGACCAGACAGCATGCCGTTCCTTAGGATGAGAGGGGGCTTTCCTCAATGTCACATCATTCATTGCATCAAATTGTGCAGAGAAGATATTCAGCCTAAGGAAGGGAGATATCACAGTCATTGACATGAAGCGTGTGTAAACTGTTACGGTTTATATGTCTTGCCACCACGTCTCCCAGGTATCTGTGAATCTTCTGTGTTGTACTGTCACTTTGCCTTCCTGATGGCACAGAGAGCATGGTTCTCGCTGACCTTAGAGTTGTCTTATCCCCCTATCTGAAGGCAACATCTCAAACTCTAAACAGTCAGCAATGACTTCTGATTTGCCCTGGCTGTGTGCTGTTTAATCATGATAACATGCTCAGTGCATTTTCCTATGTAGCCAGTCACTAATCCTGCATATGTATCAATGTTGACGTGATGATCATTGGTAACTGCTTCCCTGAACATGCTGCAGTCCGTGGTTTTGCAACAGTACTGCTGCGTTCAGGTGGTACCTTCTGGCAAGGTCCTGATCTCCCCCTGTAAACTAGTTTGACATGATTAACCAGTGGTTGGTATGGAGGGATTGGCAAAATGGATGTGGTCTGAGTATCCGAAGTGAGGGTGGTGGGCAGCCTTGTGGTCTCCACAAGCAGTTGTATAGACCAGGTATAATATACGTATTCTCTTCTCTGGTTGTGACATTGACATACCGGTAGAAATTTGGTAGAACTGTGTTAAAGTTGGCATGACTGAAGTTACCAGCGACAATGAAGAAATCATCCAGGTGAGTTGCTTGAACGTCGCAGATGGCACTGTAGAACTTCGACAGTGTTTCCCCAGCGTTGTTACGATGGGGGTGGGGTGGGGAGGTGTATAAACCGCAACAATCACAATGGTAGTGGAATCCCTTGGTAAGTAGAAGAGCCTGCATTTTACCATAAAAAGTCTATCTGTAGTGAGCAGTGGGCCATTACAAACCGAAACGTTTACGCACAATTTCAGTAAGATAGAAAGTTTAGAAAGGTATATGTATGTAAATTCATGCAACATAGAGAAAAAGACTGGACTGAAGGTGTTATATATGAATGCGCACAATGTACAAAATAAGGTGGTTAAGCTTATAACACAGGTAGATATTGGCAGGTATAACATATCGATGTAGTAATAAAGAAGGCAGGACAACGGCTATACTTTATTAGGAGTTTGAAGAGATTTGGCATGTCAACAGATACACTCAAAACTTCTATAGTTGTCCATGGAGAGCATTCTGACAGGCTACATCACTGTCTGGTATGGTGGGGCTACTGCACAGGACCGAAAGAAGCTACAGAAGTTTGTAAATCTAGTCAGCTCCATCTTGAACACTACCCTACAGATTACCCAGGACATCTTTAGGGAGCGGTGTCTCAGAAAGGCAGGTCCATTATTAAGGACCTCCAGCACCCAGGGCATGCCCTTTTCTCACTGTTACTATCAGGTAGCAGCTACAGAAGCTTGAAGGCACACACTCAGCGATTCAGGAACAGCTTCTTCCCCTCTGCCATCCGATTCCTAAATGGACATCGAAGCTTTAGACACTACCTCACATTTTGTTTAATATACAGTATTTCTGTTTTTGCACGTTTTAAAAAGTCTATTCAATATACATAATTGATTTACTTATTTATTTATTATTATTTTTTTTATTTTATTTATCATTTTTTTCTCTCTGCTAGATTATGTATTGCATTGAACTGTTGCTGCTAAGTTAACAAATTTCATGTCACATGCAGGTGATAATAAACTTGATTCTGATTCTGATGGTGTGGGCGTCACAAAGTTGTGGTTGAAAGATCACAGCTGGGAGCTAGAAATCCAAGAACACACATCTGATCGAAAAGACAGACTGGTAGGCAGAGGGAATTGATTGGCTCTGTTGGTTTAAAAAAATTGTATCCTTAGAAAGAAGTGACATAGGATCAGAAGATATAGAATTCTTATGGGAAGAGTTAAGAAACTGCAAGTGTAAAAAGACTCTAATCGAAGTCACATGTAGGTCACCGAATAGTAGGCCTAATTCTGCTCCTATGTTATATGATTTTTATCTCTCTATATATTTCTATTAATTTGGATACTTCAACTATAAAACATCTGAAATATTTTCAATACGTTCATTGTTTGGATTTATTATGGAATAGAAACTTCCCGTATGTTTTGCAATATTTGATAGATTATTGGCTGGAACTTCAACTTCTGTTGTCACAAAGCAACAATCTTACAAATTTTAAAGTTGCTGTATGTCATTGGCCAACAATTAAGGCTGTTTTGATTTAGCTGTTTGAAGTGGCCTTTTCATGTTCTTGTTCAGGTTTCTATGTGCTTCATCTTTAAGTTTATTATTTCAAATAAGGGAAGGGTGTTTTAATACTTCCCTTGATGTGTTGTAATCCATTTAATCTCTCTGAAACAGATGGTTTGGCTGCCTAGAAAGTTAGTTAGTTTAGGGAGGGAGCTTACACAGCAGTCACTTGTATAATATTATATTTAAATTAAATTCTTTGGCAAAGGGTTTTGGTTTGAGTGTACATCAGATTTTTTGTTTCAGTGTTTTGAATTTAACCTGACTGTATCTGTCTGATGCATTATATTTATTTCTGGTGTCTTTTGTACTTCCCATTTTCCTCTTGATTGCAGTCACAGATTACTTCACCAGTACTTTGCGAAAACAAATGTTGCTTCCATGCAGTCTTTTTCCTCATCTCCTGTCCCTTTGCACTTATCTGTCCTTTGGGAATAAAAGATCTATTCATTAATGTATTTCTTGAAGAAGTGTTTAATTTAAAATTGTAAAATACTTGAAAATACACTGCCTATAAAAAGTATTCACCCCCCTTGGAAGTTTTCATGCTTTATTGGTTTACAACGTTGAATCACAGAAAAAGACTTTTGTGTCAAAGTGAAAACAGATTTCTACAAAGTGATCTAAATTAATCACAAATATAAAACACAAAATAATTGATGGTATAAGTATACACCCCTCCTGCCCTTAATATAACACACCATATCATCACTGGTGCAGCTAATTGGTTTTAGAGTTGCATAATTAGATAAATAGAAATATGTTTTTGGAGGCCTGTGTGCAGTCAAGGTGTTTCAATTGATTGTAGTAAAAATACACCTGAATGTGGAAGGTCCACTGCTAGTGAGTCAGTACCTGGCAAAAGCTGCACCATGAAGACAAAAGACTCTGCGGAAAGGTTATTGAAAAGCACAACTCAGGAGATAGATGCAAGAACATTTCCAAGTCACTGATATTCCTCTGAGTACAGTGAAGTCAGTCATCAAGAAACGGAAAGAATATGGCACAGCTGTAAATCTGCCTAGAGCAGGCTATCCTCAAACAGAGTACGCAGGCAGTGGGAGTATCATCCCTCTTGTACTTGATCTCGTCACTCAAGATTCAGTGTCACGCAACCCTGCCACTGTGATCTGGCCCACGCCTTTATTAACCAGGTCCAACACTTGCCTTTATTGGAACTTACTTCTCCTTACACAAGTCATCGGGTTTGTGGGGGTGTGGCCTGGGATAATCGGGGTGTGCCTAGGGTTAGTGGAAGTGTGTGCCCCCTTGGACCTTTGGATTAGGTTTGAGGGTAGGGCTAGCTGATGAATATATGGGGACCTTAACCCTAACCCTTATCAACATTTTTGAAAAGACCATCAGTTAGTCTAAGGATTGTTTCAAAATATATAAACAGGAACCTTGAAGAATATTCTCACTGATTTTCCTTGGAATGTAGAGCAGAATGGAGCATGAGCCATCATTTAAAATAAAATTTGCGTGAGGGAATATAAAATGAGAAAAGAGCATTCACTTGGAATGAGAAAAGGTGAACAGCATTGCAATGTCAGCAGAGGTAATACTGGTCAAATGCCCTTTTACAGGAATATACTATATATGCATGCCCACCAAGGTTTAGAGTTTGGAATACTGGAGTGAAGGAATTTCCACTGCTTTTATTCATGACATCAAACATTTGATGTGACAAAAACCAGCTACTATTGGAGTTGGTGATTTCCAGCTGCACATTTTCATCCTTTATTCACAGAAAAGTGAATTAATTCCACTTGTAATGGGTTTAATAGGCATTTTAGTCTAGGGCTATGTTTGGTAAATATTTGAACATTGTACAGAAAGGTTAATTTGAATTGATAGTGATCGTAATTGAGAACTTTATAAACTGCTTGTCAATGCTTGACTGAAATGCACTTATAAAACTATCTTTTAATCTTTATTGAGTTATTAAAAGAAATATTAAGGTATAATGATATCATTAAAAAAGCGTAGAGGTTCTCCAGTGAAATTGGAAGTTTGGATGCAAATAGTGCTCAAAATTACAGGAAATTACATAATTTCACAGTGTGAAATTATGGTTCAAATTTTCACTTGGACTTGTCTATTCATCACCAACAAATTCTTCCAGGAAGCACTTTAGAATGCAATTATTTACTTATTCCATGAATCACAAACTATTCCTTGATATATTTAAGGATGACAACCTAGTATATGTTGACTGATAGATTTAAAAATGATTTCCACACAAAAAATTACTAAGTAGCTAATCTGCCACTTGTGCATAGCTCACAATCAATTCAGATTGATTTGATAATCATCCAGAGCAATTTATTGCTTTTGTTTATGTAGTAGTTACTTTTCTGCTGAATTAATGAATTGAAAAACTTTCAGATTGTGCCTATTTATATTCTTGCACCATAATTCCTAACTTAATGTACCTCTTTGAAGAGTTACAAAGAGAACAGTGTGTGGAAAGTCATAGTAATGATTAATTTCTTGTGAGGTATGGTCAGTGTAAAATGATGTGGGCACACTTCATGTGGGTGTAGCCAGAAATTCTAATCTTTTTTTGTACATATTCTTTGAGTATGGGATGAAAGGGTTGTTGAAGATGGGTTGATCAGGTTGGCTTTATACTCATTAGAGTTCAGAAGTATAAGCTATGATTCCATTGGAAAACTAACTGTTCTAAAGGAGATAACATAAAATGTTTCCCTGCTTGGTTATCTATAACTAGTGAACAAAAGATTCTGCAGGTGCTGGAAATCTTGAGCAACGCATAAAAAGTACTGGAAGTAGGAAGCAAAGGCCTAATGAATGGTCTCTGCCCAAAATTTGGCCTGTTTATTCACGTCCTGGCTTGCTGAGTTCCTCCAGCATTTTTTAGTCTGTCTATAACTCGTGGTGAGGATGGGGAGAGAATAAAGAGTTGATATTTCAGGTCTGGTGAAGGGTTTCCGTCTGAAACATCAGCTGTTTATTCAGCTCCGTAGACGCTGCTTGGCTTGCTGAGCTCCTCCAGCATTTCTTGTGTATCTGTAACTAGTAGTGAAGATGGGGAGAGAATAGAGTCTTCGTAGAGACACTAGAGAGTGCAGATGCTGGAACCTGGAGCAAAACATGAGGTGCCATAGGAACTGGGTGAGTCAGGCAGCATCTGTGAAGGGAAATTGGCATTTGACATTTTGGGTTCAGACCCTTGATCTGAAATAATGATTTATCCATTTAGAGAGTAATGAGGAATTTCTTCCCTCTCAGAGGGTATAAACTTTGATCTGTGGAGGTGGGTCATTATATTCAAAGCAGAAATGTGCAAGCATTTAAAATACAAGAGAGTCAAGGGATATGTGGTGGGAGCAAGAAAGTGATGTTACAGCCAAGATGGAATCAGCCATGACCTTACAGAATGGAAGAATAGGCTCAAGGGGCCAATTAGGTAACTCCTGCTTTTAATAGATTATATTTTATATTGTGCCCTCAATATTTCATATTGAGGGACAAGTTTGCTCGCAAAGTAAGTTGGTGCGAGGAGTCATGAGCTGAAATAAGTCCAAGAGGGCATTGGGTAAGGATGTTTGAATGACATCATACTGTGGCCCAATGCACCACTGCACTTCTCAGACTTGCCCATTTAGTCATTCAACTCTCTTCTGCATTGAAACATGTGATTTTTGCTTTCATTGGCAACCTCCATATTAGTTTCATTGGCAGTTTTCTTTCTCCTGTCAGAGGGGTAAAATATTTACTGTGGGCTCCCACAGACCTCAGCATCGCAGCTAGAAAGGTGTTGCTAAGTGAGGAAGGTGTTTGCTTGTTTTAGTTCCTTCTACCCATTCATAGTTCTCCCAATTTTGAAGCCAATAAAATGGAATGTTTAGCATGCAATTTAGGAGTTCAGGTTACTCTTTGCAGTTGTTTTCATGACAGCTCGAGCTGACTGTTTAGTAAAATTGGAAATTAGAGTATAGTGTCTCTGTTAAATGCCATGCCATATGTACTACAATAATTTCCATATTTCACACTTGCCATTAGACTCCAATCCAATCCACTTCATCCCACAGTCCAACCACCAACCAAGCCTCTCTGCATGTTAGGAAATTAAAATTCAGGGATATGTTGGTAATTTCACAGGAGCCAGATGTTATTGGTTCACATAAACTTATTTGGAATGCTGTGTAAATTAACCTTTTTATTTTGAAATAAATATTTCTGTTTTTACAACAAAGTACATTTCTGTGAAAATATAAATACTGGATGCAGTTACTCACTCTTTTCATAGACAGATGGCAGCAGACTACTGTGCATTGTTCAGAAGCTGGCTGTTATGTGCGTTCTTGTTTTGTAGAAACATCACAGGCACTGTAAGTTTATTTTCAATTGTACTCCAGATTCAGGAATAGAATACATTCTATTATACTATTCAGCTGGATTGATAATTAGCACTGAAAATGAAGTGGACTAAAGAATGCAGATGGGCTTCTGTGGCAGAGTTGTGATTTTCCTTTCAATCAGCTCTCTCTGCATCCCAGGGTGAAGTACAGATGCAAGTTTAAAATTAAGATTAACTAGAAAAAATGTGTTGGTTTATACTGGTTGAATTGGCAAGATAAAATGTTTATAGAAACTAGTTGTGGAACGTTCTGTTACTGAAAACATAACGCTGCCTCAGGTTACGGTATGGTTTGGCCAGTGTGCATAGCTTTCAGTCAAACAAGTTTAAAAAGGAAATGTCAGTCCATGAATCAGGCAGGCATGTCTTGGGAATGTTCGTTTGTCTCTTGCAAACCTTTGCCAACATTTCAGAAAGCCTGCACTGCTGCCCTTTGTGTTGTGATGATAAAAATGAACAGAAACTATTTTAGTTCTTTCTGTCTGGCATTTCCTAAGGAATCTAATTATCTTGTTAAGAGTAAGAGCTCTCAGCAGAGATTGATGATATAGTAGTTATATATTATGGTTTTATATATATATATATATATAGAATTAAAACTGTAACCATGGTTTTCCACAAGTGGTTTTAGTGGCCTTTTCCAGGCATAGACCTGAGAACATTTTTCTTGTTTTCTTGTGCAGGGTTTTAACTACATAGAGTTACCTTTCTGATGTTTTTATCTATCAAAAAGCTCTGTGTGGGGTCATGGTTTCCACCTGGTAAATAGTTCGTGATTTTTAGGACAAGATAAATATTTGATAGATTGTCCACTGTTGAAAATAAAGGTGCCTTCAGTCACAGCAATGTCGATTATGTTTGGGTAACAACAGTTAACCAAAAGGTAATAGCTACAATATTTTTAACCAGTGGTGGATAGTGATGTGCTTGTAGAATTAAAAGGTATTTTGAATTCAGAAATAAAATGTGATTTCATTTTTTGAAGATAAAAGATGTTTTTGGAGATTTTGAATATAGAAGTGAATATGCAATGCATAATTTGGAAGGGTTAGATAAAAAAAATACAAATCAATTTCCTAAATTAACATTTAGGAAAAGGTATTGACTTTATTCATATCTTTCAAACCTGTACCACACGAGTTAAAATTATTAACTAGTAATGCGTAATGTTATAAAAATATTATGCCCATTTTGGGGGAAATTAAGTTCCAGCTAACGTGATCGACATTCATCATACATAATGTACATTTCTGTTATGGAATTTAATTACCTCCAGTGCACCATTTATAATGTAGAAACTTTCCGGGCAGTGAAAAGTTTTCTTTTCACGGTGTAAATTCTGTGACCTTTTTGACAAACAAAATAGATGATTTAAATACACAAAGATAATATATATTTTGTGAAGGCTTAATGTACTCTTTTGCATGTCTTTTGGAAAAGAGCTTATTATATTTTGAAAAATTTTGGTTTCATGTTGTTTTGAGTTAAGCCTGGCAAAAGGTAGTTGGTTCAGTCAGAAAGAACATTAATAGCAGTAAATATATAAAATAGCTTTATTGTAACCAGTAGTTTGGATTTTCTTTCCTTTGACTTGTCCTTTAGGTGTGCATTTTATAGGGTAATGTGTTTTTTTCCCTAAATAATTTTATTTTTATCAAATTAAAACAAAATACTCAGTTTCTGATTAATTTTATAAAATAATATCAAATTTTGTTTGACAGTTCATTTTATAGTCCAGTTAAACTTAATGTTGTTGGGCTTCAAAAGCTGAGATTCGTCCTACTATTTTTTAAAAAAAGGGTTTACACAGTTTTAATAGTTTCAAAAAAACTTCATTCTTTTTGATACCTTTGATATGCAAATTAATTGTTTTAAATGAATGTACAGACTCACAGCCTCATTATATGAAGCTTCTATTTAAAAAAAATATAACATTTCTTTGTAAATTCGTTTATATTTCAGTACAGTGCCTGGTATTAACAAAATCCTATTCTAAACCTGCAGTAGAGAGAGCCTCACAATTAAATGAACATAGACAAAGCTTTTCCTCCTGCAGATTCTTAATAAATATGACAGTGTTTATAATGTGATCTAAAAAAAACTAAGCTATGAAGACAGGTTTTAATGTTTGACATATTTAAGAACATTAACAAGTTTGATAGGGAGGTGATGTGAACAAAGTCAAATATGTAGATAGAAACAATTTTCTTTGGTAAGGGAAATTTTTAAAAAAGATGAATAAATCTAAAATTGCAACTGGAACATTCAGGAATGAAGTCAGGAGAAACTGCCTTTGCACAAAGTATCATGATTATTTGTGTCTCCCTCCCTTAAAAATACTTGTTGAAAAATTAAAAATTTAATTGATGAATTGTTTTGAGAAAAGTATGTTGAGGATTTATATATCTGGATGGATAATTGGAGGTTGCGGTCTAGTTAAGCCAAAGAATCTGAATGGATTATAATTTATGAATGGATATAACAATAAGTATCCAATGCAATCATGTCACAAACATTATAGCAGCATGATCAGTGAAAGCTCATTTATCCCTAAAGCAGGAACCACTTGATATATCACTTCAAACTTGTCCTTATTCACATCTACTCTCTGTTCAGTTTTGTTTTTAATATGACCTTTTAATGGCTTGGAACTACTGACAGATGTGAGTGAAATGACAGCCACCATCATCAGTTTCTGGAGCAATTTGTGACATGTTTGCCATATTAGTGTTGATTTCAGTTTTTTTCCTTTTTTTAAAAAAAAAAGAACACCTATCTGTGGAGTATCTTAAATCCGTTCAGATATTCAGGTGGATTTTGACTAATTTATACCTCAACCTCCATCTACCTTCTTACATATGAAAATGCTTCACAAACTTGTCTAAACAAATTTGTCAATTAAAATATTGAAATTTTCAACTTGCTTTGCCTCATCATTTCAAGGGAGATTTTCATGATGCTTTGTGTGAAGAAGGGATCTCCCAACATCATTTCTGAATGTTCTTAATTTATTTTAATTTTCCCCACTAAAAATAAATGATTTATCTCAATCAATAAATTTATTTGTTCACATCTCTTCAAAATTGAACAGTTGCAGAAACATTTCATATTTAGTAATTATTTTGCCATTTAATTATAAATAATCTCTCAATGTGGGTAGATTGTAACATAATGCTGAAGCAACAAAATAAAAATTATATTCCTTCCCATGTCACTAATATTTCATGACATCATTACCAATTAATGTATATTTCTTCTGAGGTATTCCTACAGGATCAATGTCTAATTCAGTAGTTTCATTTTTAATGAGAAAGCCACATCAAAAACTTCTAATGTAAGTACGATTATTTAAAGATATTGCAAAATGAGTTTGCAAAAAACTGTTCTTATAATGACAACTATTTGGTGAATTACAAAAGGTATTTATCTTGTGGCGTTTTTTAAGTGGATACGTGGGTTGACCTGTTAATGCATAAAGAAGTCTAACATTGAGACGGACTCAGTATGTTCTCGCCACCTGATATTTAAGTAATGACTGGTATCACTTCAAAGTAAATCGAGCACCCAGGTGAGTCGGTTGTTGGCAATGACTTTATATTGCTGTAGCTATAAAATTATGCTTTATACTGTGGAATGCGAAAAATCAACTCAAGAAGAAGTTGTTAATCACTTTTTTTTGGTCAAATGCAAGAATCAGTATTTCTTGAGTGGCACCTGCATTGCTTAAAGACAATCTCTTTTCATTTCATTAAGTATTAGAAGGATAAATCATTTGGACTTAATGATTTCTGAACTACTTTTATGAAAACATTTTTTTATTTTCCAGGAAAAATTAGTTTGTGTCATAATCTGATGTTTTGGGGGAAATAGCTTAAGTATTGAAACTTTAGAAGACTGTATCAGTATGGAAATATTTTCCCAGGAAACGGTGCACTGTAAGAGTAATAAACACAGAATGTGGATCAAATCAACAGTTTATTCCAGTTTGGGAATGGTGTTTAAATTTTCTACATATGTTTTTTAACTGATGGTCTCTATGGTGTAAAATGTTTACAGGGCTATAGTTTGTTTACTTTAGTAAATTGAACTTCATTTTTCACAATTAGAAAAATAATTTCTATAACTTCAGAAAGTTCAGAAGTGTGTTTTTTATCAAAACATTTTTAGATTCTAAAGCTAAATTCGATCAGGTTAATTTTGTGGAATAAATTTATTTGCATGATATGCATACTTGTGTGTTCATATTTTACTAGTGGTTTGCATATCAATAATCATATGTTTTTTTGTTGGAAATCTTTTATGCTGATGCATTGTTCACCTTAAAATACAGGTTTTGTAACATGCTGGAATGATCTATATTATTCACTACTTTTTATATTAGCAATAGTTACAAAACTATTTGTTGTTCTAATTGCATTTTCAGGATTCACTTTATTTACATTGTTATTTTCATGGTCATCAAATAGTACCTTCCACACTTTGCAATTGAATCTAAACTTTCATAGCCAAGTTCTACTGTTTCAGTGCAAGAATTTTAAGACTGTTTCATCTTATATTCATTATGCTAAATTTATAAATAAGTACTTCGTTTTAATTATGTTTCTTACTTCAGGGAAAAAGTCTGTAATTGAATATGAAGTCTGCACTTGAATGCTGCAGTTCTTAGTATGCCTTTCTTAACATCATTTTTCTTGAGTCTGTTTAGCTCCTAGATTCTTCGATTAATTCAGTTTTATTTCATATGTACCACTGTTTTACAAATCCCAAGCAAAAGGACTTATACAACTTCTTTTCAGTATTCAGACTACTACAGTTTACTACTTACCGACTATTAACATTTCTTTTCCAGAAGAGCAAGAAAAGGTATTAGTTGAACAAAATTATTATATATAATTACTTCTTGTGAGCTAGCTTCAAGTTAGTTTTTAACTGTTTGTTATGTTTTTTGAAGAATATTACAATAAAAACAGAAAAGAGAAGTGGATGCAAGCCTAGGACAAGAATTAAATGTTAATTCTTGTAACCCTGCCTTTAAAGAGTACTATTAAAATTGGGTGAATGAAAAATCACAAAATATAGTAGAAATTGTAGTACTTTCCTGAATTAATTTAAAATTCACTTTCTTGTCATTTCATTGAGCAATTAAAATCTGTCAGGCCAAGTGAACAAATATGTGTAAGTAAAATTCCTAAAAAAATACATATTTTTAAATATTAAACCAGATTGACATAAAGAAGCATTGTTCAGTATTTACACTGGGTAAATAATTGGGTACAGTAGGTACACTGTATCTGCTACTTTACATTTCACACTAATAAAAAAATGTATTCATTGCAACTGTAAATATGAAATCTTTTGGTCAGTGTTAGTTCCAGCATCTGTGTAGGACTTAACACATTACAGTAAAGGACTGGTTGCAAAAAATGGTATTAATTCACTTAAGTAGATTTTTAAAAGGGGGATAGAATTAATTTATTCAGTCATAAAATAGGTTGATAGGATTGCACAAGTCAGGTGCATTGTATGGCATTATAAATCCCTTAACTTTTTCTGATACTACTCAACAAACTGATCCAGAACTCTGTAGGCGATTGAAACTCTGTAGTAGTTCTATAAGCTATTTGTGTAAAATAATGTTTAATTATATTTGATATGTAAGTTTTAACATGCAAGCTAATGATATTCTTAGTAGTAAGTGGAAAATAAATACCTTAAAATTTGAACTTTAACTGATTCTGTTTTAATGGTTATAAATATAAGCAGTTTCTCAGTTCTGTACCAAATGTGTACATACAATACTAACTATGCTATGTGCTGTACCTTTGCTTTGTTGATTTCAATAGTACCGATTTCAGAAGTAGAGTGCACTATAATATATATGTGTAATTAACACAGGTGACTACGGAAAAGTTCTGATCCCTTGAAATTCATTTATGTTGGATATGAAGAGAATTAAGTTGTTATGTAGCATGTAGGTAGTCAGATTTTCTGAAGAAAGCAAGTGCTATTACTGGGAATAATTTATGACTTTCAGTTGTTTTCTCAGACCTCATTTAAGCAATTAGTGATGGATTTGTTCAGAATTTAAATTCTTAGTATCTCAAGACAGAATTTTTGAGATCCTGTGATTTTCTTTTTGTGAAGTATTGTTAAGTTGTGGCAGTCATGAATGTTAAACTATCTATTATCTAAAAATCAAGCCACTAACAAAGAGAATTGTTATATTTTAAATTGTTTTTAAAATTGTGGTACATTTAGTTAAAAAATATATATTGATATAATTTGGATACTGACAATTTCTAAGCTTGATGGAGCTTAAGTAGCTAATTGCCATTAATTAATGTTATTCCTTCAACTGGATCTAACTTCAATATGAATGAATTCTGGAGGCAAAATATAATAAGCTTTCGTTTGTATTAATATAGTTTTAAGATATCTCATATTTAATGCGTATAATAGGGAATGAATTGCAGAAAGAGAGATTGATTTAGTAACTTAAGTTTCAGGAAGTCACTCACAGAATGCTGGTATTTGAACAGAAACAATATCAAGATGCAAGCAATTTTAAGCTTTTTTCCAGTGAAAATGCTTCCACCCAACCCTGAACTATGGCAAATCCTGGCCACTTACTTTGAATGTTAACGAGTTGTGCAAAATGCATGCATCAGCCTCTTGCTTCATTCCTATATTTAGTATTGTTTGTACAGTATCACATAGTGTTGTTTGTACTAAATAGATCAAACCACTACTATTTAATATTTCCCCCCTAAGTTTTTAGCTCCTTATTTTATGTTTTTTCCTTGCATACATGTCTTTGTTACTCTATTTCCTACACTGCACTTATATTGTGGACTTCATTGGGTCTAATGTATTTGGGATGTCCGGAGAACATGAAGGATGCTATATCAGTACAAAATCTTTCCTTATATTCAAATATGCAACTTACAAAATATGGGTTACAATTCTTGTCAAACGTTAGCAGATATTACAACACTTACACAATTCTTGGAAGACAATTGATGTCAATGAGAATTCCCTTCTGAAGTATTTTCTTTCTTTATTGCAAAATTAAGTATTTGTTTTTTCAGTGGAAATCAAACAGATAGACTTTTGAAGTGATCTGCTATTGAAATGATAATTAACTTACTTGCATAATATTTATCTGGGCATTGTCTATTTTTTTGCAAGGGATATTTGAAGTTAAAGATTATTGCATTAGACCTAGTGAAGCTGTATAATATATTTTGTCTGTGCCATATATAGATACTATCATTAGCTACAGTCTGTTTTGAATTAGATGTGTTCTAGATTATACAAGTCTAAATTGGGAATGTACTCAGGATGTTGTTTAGAGGTATCAAGAAGCTGATGTAAGGCTGCTGTCCTTCAGTGAATTCACAGTGTGCATTAGTTTCATTCATTTACATTTTTTTGTTGTAGATATTTGTTTCTTTCAGCTCCTTTGGGATAGCTTCAGACAGTGATATGGGAACAGTCTGAAGATTATGAGGTGGGAACATATGGTTCTGGTAAAATCTTTTTAAAAATGTTTAAAAATATAACACTTTTGAGAGCAGAAAGTGCTCCCCTGTTCAGCTCCCATCAAAAATTCCGAATTGAGAGTGAGGTTGTAAAGCAAATGCTTTCTTAGATGTGTACTTTTTTGCTGCCACCTCTTTTTGATATGGAACTTTAAATGTTCACTTTTCTATGTTGTGATTTGTAGTTGAGATATTGCACAGGACTTCGTGATAAAGGGCTTCGCTCTTTGTTAACTGTACTTCTTAGCACTGATGGATCAGATTATTCTGGATGTAGCCTACTTCTCACTGTCACCCTCCAGCATCAGCTCTGTGGTCACTCTGAAATTTATTAAGAGATGGCGACCATGCCCCAGTTCAAAGTAAATTTGTTATGTAAGTATGTATATGTTACCATATACTAGCTTGAGATTCAATTTCTTGCAGGCAATTACAGGAAAAAATAAATAGAATAGAATTTTATTTAAAAAACTATATAAACAGAAAAGACTGACAAACAGCCCAATGTGCCAGGGAGACAAACTCCACAAATAAAAATTATAGTAAGAAAATGAGCTGTAAAGTGTCCTTGAAAGTGAGCCTACAGGTTATAGAATCAGTTTAGAGTAGTGGTGAATAAAGTCATCCATGCTGGTTCAGGAACCTGGGTAATAACTGTCCCTGAACCCGATGGTGTGGCTTTTGTCTCTCCTGCCTGATAGCAGAGGCTGCGCTGTGGTGCTCCACATAAGTGTACTCAGTGGTGGGGAGAGCTTCATCTGTGATGAACTGGGCTGTATCCATCACTTACTGTAGCCTTTCATATTTCTGGGCACTGGTGTTTCCGTACTGGGGCATGGTGCAGCCAGTTAGGATGCTCCTCCCCTGTGTATCTAAAAAGTTTTCAGTTTTTGGTGACATGCAGAATATACCCAAACTTCTAAGAAAGAGGCACTGTCATGCCTTCTTTGTGATGGCAATAATGCACTGGTTCCAGAACCCATCATCTGATATGTTAATGCCAAGAAATTTAAAGCTACTGAACCTGACCTTCTCTACCTGCATTCTCTAAAGAGGCACTATAAAGTAAAGTTTTGCTGATTGACTGCCCTAATACCTGTTGGACAACTTCTACTGTCCAAGTACCTTAATCACTGTTTCCAAATATCTTTGATGACCAAAGTCATTTAAAAGCAGTTGAAAATCATGTAGGTTGTTCAAATTAAAACATATTTGTAAAATATTAGAAGTAATAAATTATGTAACAATTAAATGATTAAAACATGAATGTTAATTAAAATGATGTTTTAAAAAGACAATCCACTCAACTTTCCTTTTTAACAGAAGTCAGTGACCTCATTCCAATAAATGGTGATGAATTAGAAGTATATTCAGCCTCTTTAAAAATTTATCCTATAAAGCTCATGGACTTGATGGTCAGTCCATGGGCAGCAGTTTGCATTTCCATTTTTTTTCACTGGTGGGACTGTTTCTAACAAGAGTATATATAGTTATGAGGTAAGGGACAGTTATTTGAGGGTTGAGCATTATTGGCAATTCTTCTTACAGTGCGTGGTGAATCTCTAGAATTCTCTACTTTTGAGTTACGTGGAGATTAGATCATTGGAGGTATTTCAAGATAAATAGTTGGAATTATGAAGAATTGGGAACAATTGTCAACTGGCAAACTCCTAGACTAGTTCATCCATCTTAATGTTGAATGGAAGGGCAGACTTGAAGGCCTAATGACCTAATCTTGCACCTGTTTTCTTGTGATCTTGTATTATAGGGTTCAGTTGTAAAGGCATTAACAAATTTGCTACAGCTGGGCATTATTTCTCAGTTGAACTGCCAGATACCAGTATTCAGTACTTATTATCTTTCACAAGTTTCTCTGAAATTTTTTTGCATCAAAACATAATTTTGAATTTGGGAAATATAAAAGTTTTCTGTTAAGTCCATTTTAATTGTGGTTTCTAAGTTTTCCCAGTGCGTATTTTGATAAATCATCTGCTTGTGACGAGTTCCTACAAATCTTGCATAAAAATCAATTATTAATTATGCTTTTTAGAAGGTGCAATTGTATATGAAAAGAATAAAAAAATCCCTTTTAGAGCTATATGCTACAAATTTAAATTAAATTCCAGTGTACACAATGTTCAGCAAGTATAAACGTTTAACAGAAATGTAAATCTTCAAAAATAGCCTTGTCAGTTCCATCTAAATTCTATAACTTCAGCTCAGAGTACATTTTTGATTATGAAAAGAATTACAGGAAAGTATGGCAATAAAATAGTACAGTTCACAGACATTGTAATACATGTTGCATTAATGCAACCATGTACACAAACCCTTCCACTCTATGGTCTCTACTTAATTCACATCATTGTTTAGTCTGTTGTGTAAATGGGTCATGTTTGCAAGGTCATGTTTTTTTTACCTTGAAGTAATATATTCTTGTTTATTTCTCACTACCGTGCACTAATGTTCTTTTAAATTTTAATTTTGTTCCCTTTGCAGATACTGAGATAAGTAAAAGGCAAATAAATGACTGTTTTAGCTGTTGATCTCAAACATTTTTTTAAATTCTACTTAGGATGCAAACAACATTAGCAACTCTGATACCAACTGCTCTACCAACTGCTATTATTTTGAGGAGGAAGTGGTGGGCCAACTTGACCTTATACAATCATTGTTCTGTTTACTTCCCACATTTGTAATTAAGAATTTGAGAGCTTTAAGCAATGATTATGAAGTAACAATGTTTAGTTTGACCTGGAGGCTATTAGTTTTGTCCAACTCTAGATATAATGAAGGAAGCATATAAACATTTATTGGCAAAACTTTCTTCCACGAAGAATTACATCGTAGCCAATTTTTTATAATTGATTGCAGAAGCCAATCTCCAGGTAATGTGATTGGTTTTATGTGATATCAAGGGCACTGGATACAGCAAAAGCTATGGAAATAGACAACATCCTAGCTACTGTACTGAAGGCATGCTCCAGTACAACCTGGACCTCTACTCAAACTATTTTAGTACAATTATTATGCAGTCATCTACACAACAATGTGGAAAATTGCCCAGGTATGTATGTCCTAGTCACAAAAAGCATGATAAATCTATTCCAGCTAGTGAACAACCAATATCCATTCAGTCATAAGTCAAATTATGTAACTTGCCATTCACAAGCTATCAAGTGCCATTTATTCACAAATGTTGTGCATTTTGTGTCTGAATGACATTAAATTAAAAATGGAACAAAGAACTGAATTCCAGACATGTGGAGGAGCTACTGCCCATGACATAAAGTCAGCAATTGCCTATGAGACACTCCAGTAAAACTAAAGCTAGAGTTAGAGTTGACAAGCATCTAGGGAAAAACACTCCCTTACCTTACAAGTCTTACCTCACAAAAACTTTTGTGTTTAGGGGTTAAACATTCCAGTCTCAGGATATTATAGCTCTGTCATCAATTACTTTCCTTACATCGAAAGGTCAGAAATGGTGGAGTTTGCAAATAATTTCAAATTTTCAAATCTGTTTGCAATTTCTCAGTAAATAAAACAGATCTAGGTAACATTCAGACATGGGCTGCTAAGTGATGAATAACAACAGTACACCAAAGTGCCAAACAATAACTGCAACAAGAGCATAACCACTTGCCCTTGCATTCAATTGCATCTCATTACCAAGTCCTCCACCAACAAAATAGACCAGAAACTCATCTGGACTTACCACACAAATATCATAGCTATATAATGAGGGCAGTGGATGGCTCTACTGTGGTGAATGACTTGCCTCCTGACACCCCATGATCTTTCTACCATCTTCAACATAAAGGTCTGGAGCTTTCAGGAATATTTTGCCCTGACTTGGATGGGTGTATCTCTAATAGTCCATCAGAAATTCAACACCTCCTAGGATAAGTACAGTAATGGTCTTGCTTGGCATTCCGTTGGCCAGTCTGAACATTCATTCCCTCTACCACTGATACAAAATGGCTGCAGAGTGAACCAACCACAAAATGCAATTTAGTTATTCAAAATTCAAAGTAAATTTATTATCAAAGTACATATATATCCATATACAGCCTGAGAGTCATTTGCTTATGGGCATACTCAATAAATCGATAATAGAATAATAACCATATTAGAATCAATGAAAGAATGCATCAACTTGGGTGTTCAACCAATGTGCAAAAGGCAACAAACTCTGCAAATAATAATAATAATAGATAAATAAGCAATAAATATCGACACCATGAGATGAAGAGTCCTTGAAAGTGAGTACATAGGTTGTGGGAACATTTCAGTGACGGGGCAAGCGAAGTTGAATGAAGTTACCCCTTTGGTTTAAGAGCCTGATGGTTGAGGATTAATAACTGTTCCTGAACCTGGTGGTGCGAGTCCTGGGCTCCTGTACCTCCTTCCTCATGGCAGCAGCAAAAAGAGAACATGCCCTGGGTGGTGGGCTCCCTGATGATGGATGTTGCTTTCCTGCAACAGCACTCAGTGTAGATGGACTGGGCCATATCCACTACTTTTTGTCAGATTTTCCATATAGTCTGTGCGAGGAGTGGTGCCCCACACAGACTTCCAATCTGTGCCTTGTAAGGCATGAAAATGCCTGACGCAGGCCTCTCATGGTCTGGGTCAACATTCCCCCCCTCCCCTCCCCTTCCATTCAAGAGCATTGGTGTTGCCAGACCAGGCTCTGATGGTGCCCATCAATATACTCAACACTCCTAAGGTAATAGAAATGCTGCAGTGCTTTCTTTGTAATTGCACTTGCATGCTTGGCTGAGGACAGGTCCTTTGAAATAATAACACTGAGAAATTTTAAGTTGCTGACCCTCTCCACCTCTGATCCTCTGATGAGAACTGGCACATGGACCTCTGGTTTCCTCCTCCTGAAGTCAATAATCTACTTCTTGGTCTTGCTGACATATTGTTGTTATGGCACCACTCCCAATCTTTCAGTCTCTCTCCAATTTTCAATGTTCAAAGTTCAAATTAAATTTCATTATCAAAGTACATACATGTCAGCATTTACAACCCTGAGATTCATTTTCTTGTGGGCATACTCAGCAAATCTATAGAATAGTAACTATAACAGGATCAATGAAAGATCAACGAGAGTGCAGAACACAACAAGTTGCAAATGCAAATATAAATAAATCGCAATAAATAACGAGAACGTGACACAACAAGATAAAGAGTCCTTAAAGTGAGATCATTGGTTGTAGGAACATTTCAATGATGGGACAAATTGTGCTTATGTGCTGGGTCCAGGACAGGTGCTGATTCGTCACCACCTTTGATTTAGCCTAGGACAGTGGTGTTGTCAGCAAACTTAAATATGGTATTGGAGCTGTGCTTAACTCACAGTCATAAGTGTAAAACAAGTAGAGCAGCAGACTAAGCACAACCTTGTGGTGCACCTGTGCTGATGGAAAACATAGGAGGAGATGTTATTACCAATCCAAACTGACTGGGGTCTGCAAATGAGGAAACTGAGGATCTAATTGCGGTAGAAAGTATTGAGACTAAGGTCTTGAAGCTTATTGATTAGTTTTGATGGGATGATAGAATTGAATGCCAAGCTGTAGTCAATAAAGAGCATCCTGATGTATGCATCTTTGTATACTACTCCCATTACTCCTACAATCTATACAGGAACTACTCTGAGATCAGCTCCAAAGTCTGTGACCTCTATAACCAAGAAGGGTGCGAGCATCAAGTACATGGAAACATCACTGCACCAGGTCCTGTCCTGGAAGTAATTGCCAATCTTCCATTGTTGCATGGTGTGAATTATGAAGTTCCAAACCCAGTAGGAATGATGTTTCCCTATTCTCGGTGTCTAGAAATAAGTCATCAATGTTCGCAACAGAGGAGAAATGTCTTAACACAAGGAATAGTGACTATTTGGAGTTCAGTATCAAGAAGTTTTTGGAGATACAGATGATGATCCAATAAATAGATGGAGCACGTTCCAGGAGATGAGTGGCCTGCATGTACTTCTATTTCTTATGTGTTTTTGACAAAGAACATGCTGTAGGAACTCGGTGGGCCAGGCATCCTCTGTTCCTTTCTCTCTTGTTCTGAATCACCTGGTGTTCCCGGCTGTTAGCCATTTCAACTCCCCTCCCCATTTCCTCACCGACTTGCCTGTCCTTGGCCTTTTCCACTGCCATGGCTTTTTTGCTATAGATTTCGGTATCTGCTGTGTCTTGTACTTCCTATCTTGACAATTGCTTGGTAATTTTAATTATGTTTTATAGATGCGCAACTAATCTGTTTGTATCTTTCCAATGGCAGTTGGGAGTAGAAGTGTCTTGATGGTGTACCAAAGTACTATACCCGAGCTGCTTAGAGGGCATAGGATGTATCATCACCCATAAAATGAGTGTTGTGAAGGTCTTAATTCTTTGTGGAGATGGAGGTCAAGAATATGGTCAAATTGTGGGCAGCTACAGACTTGTTAATGGATGGGTGTGTTGGTAGATCATTTGGAGAAGGCCATTTTCCCATGCATACTCTGGTCTGGATTGATGATATGTCTGCTTAAATTTTATCCACAGGAATTTGATAACTGCATAAATGTGCCTTTGATTTTTAGATATTACAAGGAATATGCAAATTTAAAGGAAAGAGATATTTCAGTTTAAATGTTGTTGGCAAGCTTTCTGTGGGAGCCAGTTAAGTAGTTGTCAGTAGTTTTGTTATGCAGCAAGATTCTATTATAGAGTCATAGAAATCTATTGCACAAAAGAGGCCATGCAGCCCATCCACTCCATGCCAACCCATTTAAACTGCCTAGTGCCATCAACCTGCACCCGGACCATAGCCCTCCGTACCCTTCCCATCCATGTACCGTTCCAAACTTCTCTTAACCGTTGAAATCAAAATTCCATCCACCACTTGCATTGGCAGTTTGCCCCATTCTCTCATGAGCATCTGAGTAAAGAAAGTTCCCCTCAAGTTCTGCTTAAACATTTCAGCTTTCACCCTTAATCCATTATCTCTAGTTGTTTGCATTTATCTTATTTACATCTTTCCTGTAGGTAGTTGACCAATACTGCACACAATACTCCAAATTAAGCCTCACCAATGTCTTAAACAACTACAACATAACATCCCAACTCTTGTACATAATGCTTTGATCTATAAAGGCCAGTGTGCCAAAAGCTTTCTTTATGACCCTATCTACTTGTGACGCCACTTTCAATGATTTACGAACCTGTACTCCCAGATCCCTTTGTCCTACCACCCTTCTCAGTACCCAGTGTCCTTCCAAAGTGCAACACCTCACACTTGTCTGCATTAAATTCCATCTGCCATTTTTCAGCCCATTTTTCTATCTGGTTCAGATCCCACTGCAAGCTTTGATAGTCTTCCTCGCTGTCCACTGCACCCTAATCGTGGTGTCCTCTGCAAATTTGCTGATCCAGTTAACTACCTTATCGTCCAGGTCATTGATATAGATGACAAACAACGACAGACTCATCACTGATTCTTGCAGCACTCCACTAGTCACAGGTCTCCAGTCAGAGAGGCAACCTGCTTTTCCCACAAAGCCAATAGCTAATTGAATTTATTACTTCATCTTGAATGCCAAGCAACTGTACCTTCTTGATCAGCCTCCCATGTGTGACCTTGTCAAATGGCTTACTGTAGTCCATGTAGACAGCATCCACTGCTTTCATCAGTTTATCTTCATCATCTTTCCTGGTAACTTCCTGGAAAAACTCTTAAGATTGGTTGGACATGCTGGCTATCCCTAATCAGTCCCTGTCTATCCAAATACTCATATATCCAGTCCCTTAGAATACCTCCTAATAACTTCCCCAATTTCCTGGTTTTTCCTTGGAGCCTTTCTTAAACAACGGAACAACATTAACTTTCCTCCAATCCTCTGGTACCTCACCTGTCACTAAATATGATCTAAATATCTCTGCTAGGGACCCTACAATTTCTGCACTTGCCTCCCACGGGGTTTAAGTAAACTGCTTGTCAGGCCCTGGGGATTTGTACATCCTTAATTTGCCTTAAGGCAGCAAACACCTCTCCCTCTGTTATCTGTGTATGGTCCACCACTTTACTGTGACTTTGCCCTACTTCTATAGACTGAGTGTCCATCTCCTGAGCAAATACAGACGCAAAAAATCAATTTAAGGTCTCCTTCATCTCTTTGGGCTCCATGCATAGATTACCGGAGGACCAATTTTTGACGCTTGCAATCCTTTTGTTCTTAACATATCTGTGGAAGCCCTTAGAATTCTTCTTTACCTTGTCTGCTAGAGCAACTTCATGACTTATTTTAGCTCTCCTGACTTCTTCCTTAAGTGCTTCCTTGCTTTTTTATACTCCTCAAGTACCTCATTTGTGTCTGTCTGCCTATATCTGCCATGCACCTCCTGTTTTTTTCTTAAGCAGGGTCTCAATGCCTCTCAGACCAAGTTTCCCTAAATCTGTTTTCCTTGCCTTTTATTGTGACTGGCACTTACAAGTTTTGTACTCTCAAAATTTCACATATGAAGGCCAAGTACACCTTTGACAGATAACAGCTTGTCCTAATCCATACTTGCCAGATCCTTTCTGATACCATCAAAATAGGCTTTTTTCCAATTTAGAATTTCAACCTGAGGACCAGACCTATCCTTTTCCATAATTACCTTGAAACTAATGGCATTATGATTATGAGATGCAAATATAACCCAGGTTAACTAAACCCAAAGATGTAATGTTAGAAAGCGCCACCTGCAGAGGGATGAAAACGAGGTTTACTGATTTAAAAACAATAATTTGGGGAAAAGAGCACTATGTGAGAGGAGGCATGGCTGACACAAGGCAGACAAGGAGAGAAATGCAGCAATGATTAGAAGCTGAAGTCATGAACTTTTAAGAGTGGAATTAGTAGTGAGTATCTTTACCCAACTAACTTGAAAACCTCAGCGTGAAACCTCTCATGCCTCTGTAATACCCTTTATTCCACTGTAATATAATACATCTGACTTCAGCCTCTTCTCAAATTTCAGGGTGGAATTCAATCATGTTATGTTCACTTTCCCTTAAGGGTTCTTTTACCTTAAGGTCTCTCATCAATTCTGGTTCATTGCACAATACCCAATCCAGAATAGCTGATTATCTAGTGGGCTTAATCAAGAGCTGCTTTAAAAAATCATCTTGTTGGCACTGTGAAATTCTCCCTTCTGGAATCCAGAGTCAACCTGATTTTCCCAATCTACCTGCAGACTGAAGTCTCCCATGACTATTGTAATATTGCCTCTTTGGCATGAATTTTCTATCTCCCATTGTAATTTGTAACCACATCCTTACTACTGTTTGAGGATCTGTATACAACTCCCATCAGGATCTTTTTACCCTTGCAGTTCCTTAGCTCTATCCACAATGTTTCAAACCTTCTGACCCCGTGTGACCTCTTTCTAATGATTTGACTTCATTTTTTACCATCAGAGCAACACTGCCTCCTCTGACTTCCTGCCTGTCCTTTCAATACAATGTATATCCTTGGACATTAAGCTCCCAGCTACAATCTTCTTTCAGGCATGATTTAGTGACCTGACATTTCTGCAACTGTGCTGCAAGTTCATCTACCTTAGTCCATATACTGCTCGCATACCAGTACAACACATTGGTCCTGTATTGCACACTCTCTAGCTGGGAATTCTATGTACTGATTAAGGAAACTTTCCTGAACAAATTCTATTTTGACAAATACTATTCCATCTAGTTATTTTATAGTATGAGAGTCCCAGTCTGCATGTGGAAAGTTAAAATCACCCACTATAACAACTTTATGTTTCTGTTGGTTGACCTGTAATATAGCCACCATTGATATGGTCGTACCTTTCTTATTGCTCAGTTCCACCCATAAAGCCTCACTACACAAGTTCTCCACTGTCCTGACTGAGTATATCCGTGACAATTTCCCTGATGGGTATCGCCACCCTTCCCCCTCTTGCTCTATCATGTCTAAAACAACAGAACCCCGACTACTGAGCTGCCAGTCCTGCCCCTCCTGCAACCAAGTATCACTAATGGCTACAATATCATAATTCCATGTGTTGATCCATGCCCTGAGCTAATCTGCATTTCCTGCAATACTTCTTGCGTTGAATTATATGCAACTCAGAACATTAGTCTCACTATGCTCAAGCTTCTGATTCCTGACTTTGTCTGAGGTCTTAACAATATCTACCCACACAAGCACTCCACTATCTGTTCTGGCACTCTGGTTCCCATCTCCCTGCAACTCTGATTTAAACATCCCTCAAGAGAAAAATTCAGCTATCCTGCGTGGCATTCCTACTGCTCTAACTGTACAATTATAAAGAAGGAAACAATAAATAAACTTTAAAAAAAAATCTAACTATAGTTTTTCGCCTTTTCTCATTGAAGTCTCAAAGAGCTAAAGCCTCAAATCTCCACTCTAATACTGTCCACTGCAATAAAGTCTGCTCCGGTTGCTCCTGCCTTTTTTAAATTTGCCCTTGCTAATGACTCCATATCCTTGGTTTGCTACTGTTCAAAACTCCCCTGAAGCACTGCTTTTTAATACATACTAGCAGACTTCTCGCACTCCCGATCTCTGATTGCCCAGTATAATATTGATGTTTCTTCACCTTTTAATTATTGTTGCAGTTACCATTGTTGATATAGGCTAATTTGATGTAAACTGGTCTGGCACAGAAAAAACATAGATGTGGAAGTATTTTCTGCTTTGAGTGGATTCTACTGCCCAAATTTAATGATGTATGTTATTTTGGAGTTTGACTGCCAGGATAATGCCATAACTGGTTTTATCTGTACTGAAGACTGGAGCATAAGGTATGGATAGTTTGTTTTGTTGATGCATGATAATCGATTACAGAAAATTAGAGAGTCGGTTTTAAACACATACACAAAAAAGCTTTCTGAAGGACATAATAAGTTGCATGACCACAGACTTTTTTCCAGGGTAAGAGAGTCTAAGCGTAGAGGATGTACACTTAGTGGCCACTTCATCGGGTACCTCCTGTACCTAATAAAGTGGCCACTGAAGGTATGCTTGTGGTCTTCTGCTTCTGAAGCGTCCATTCACTTAATGGTTTGACATGTTGTGCGTTCAGAGGTCTTCTGCACACCACTGTTGTCATGCATGGTTACTTGAGCTACTGTCACCTTCCTGTCAGCTTGAACTAGCCTGGCAAGTTTCCGCTGACATCCCTTGTTAACAAGGCATTTTTTCCCACAGGACTGCCTCTCACTGGATGTTTTGTTTTTGTTCTTCTCACCATACTCTGTAAATTCTAGAAACTGTTACACATGAAAATCCCAAGAGATCAGCAGTTTCTGAAATATTCGAACAACCCTGTCTGGCACCAACAATCATTCCACAATCAAAGTCACTTAGATCTCATTTCTTCTCTGTTCTGATGCTTTTGTGCATTTAGTTGCTGCCACATGATTGGCTGATTAGAGAGTTGCATTAACGAGCAGGTAAAGTGGCAACTGAGTGTAAATTTAAGTTGAGAGGGAAAAGATTGAAAAGGGATCTGAAGGTAAACATTTTCACACAGAAGCTGGTAGTATATGGGACAACCTTCTGAAGGAAGCCAAAGAGATGGGTCCATTTACTATTTAAAACAATTTTAAAGGGCATATGGATAGACATCTCAGTCGACGTAGATGGGTTGAGCCAAAAGGTCTGTTTCTGTGCTATGTAATCCGATGAGTCACTATAACATCTGTCTAATGCCGTTTCTTAAGATAGAAATTTACGGCAGTAAGTTAAAAATGTTTTTTCAACCAAATTAGGCTCAATGAGCTGTGTGAAGCCCTTCTTCATTGTGAATTTATTCCATTTCTGAATCTTTTTCTTGCTGCTTTGCTTGGGAATTTAATGTAAAATCTTCTCAGGGTCCTTCTTCACCATTCTTAAGGTATATTTTGTTTATATCCTCTTCCTGCATGTAATACAGTTCAGTGAACTTCACCACCAACAACCTACATGTTTTTGTCCAGCTCATGTAAAGTCTGACCTCCCTACTTCAAATCAATGCACTTTCTAATATGGAACCTGAGTTCACATGGTGTATTTTGATACTTGGTAGGACGATAACAACACATGTGCAAACTGGTGCGGAGCAAAGCAGGGACTGGAGTGAGCAAATTTCTTACTTTACTGAAACAAAATTCCTGAAACCATCGAAAATCTAGGTACTGTGATGAGCAGACTCCAGATTCATTGCTTCCAAATAAGTCTTGTTGTCTTATTAATCTAATTCCAAAATAAAAATATATGTATTCCATAAAGATGTTGATTGTGGAATTCAGCAATACATTGCCAAATATTTGCTTTAGATAAAAAAAAATTGATATCTGAGGATCTGATACATGACTTGATTTTGAAAAAACAAGTTGCTACCCTTGGGAGCTTTTCCAGAATTATAGTAGGATTTTGTTAAACCATTTTGTTGTTTTACTTTCATCATTTTAACGAGAATGGGCAGATAGAACAGGCAGTTGAATTAGTAATTAACTATTTCTCAGAGGTTTAAATCAAAACAGAAAATGAATGTGACTGTTACTACAAGAAAATCTATCCTTACAGACAGTGCCTCCCTTCAATCATTCCAACTACAATCTGTGCCGCTCTACCATATCTCCCCAATTCCAGTCCCTAAGTTTGAGCCATGTAAGTCAAGGGTAAGACTTATCCATTTTAATCCCAATTTCCAGCACTAGTTCTGTGTCCCTGCAGGTTATAGTTCATGAATGCTTCCAAATAATTCTTCAATTTCTTCCTCTGTTTCCTTTTTGGGCAATGAGTTTCAGATGCCTACCAGTGGCCAGGTTGTTTTTATACCTACCTCCTTCCGAACCCTTCTACTAAATAATTTAAATCTGTAGCCTTGGATGTTTAACCCCTTCCAATTTATTCCACCTTGGCCCCTCATAATTTTAATTACCTAAATGATCCTTTAGTGTTTGATTCAGACATCTACGTTCATCAACTAAAACAAGAAACTCAAATGGCCATTTTTTTTTTTACTTTTTATTCCCTTTATACACAATTTTGTTTGTTTTACCAAAGACAGTAATAATTGATGTGATTTTCTTAAAAGGCAGGGGAATGTCAAAAGTTTTTTGGAGTTAATTAAAAATAATCATGCCTGTTGATGGATTTTTGTTCAGCTGCTTTGATAATATGTTACTTGTGTTGTGAAACTTTTTGAATGTATAATTACCCAACATTGATCTCTGAAAGAGCGTGCGAATTATGCAATAAATCAACCATTGTGCACTGGTATTGTCAAATATGTATTATTTAGGAAATGCAATTTTGCTGAAGGGTTTGTAGGTATATTATACAGCACAGCAGATAAAAGCTATTTAACCAGTTTATCCATAAAGTTGAATATGTATGTTTAAATAATTCCTTGTTTTATTTTGTAACCTCTTAGAATAGCAGAGAAATACAGTGAGGAAACAGCCTTCGGCCCACTGATCAGTGCCAGACATGAACCACTAATATATATTAATCCCATTTTATTTTCTATGCATATTCTCATCAACTCCTGCAAGATTCTACCACCACCCAACGGGGGGAATTTACAGTGGGCAATTAACCTATGATCCTGCACCTTTGTGTTGTGAGAAAAATCCAAAATATCCTTGGGAAACTTACAAACTCCAGATAGACGGCACCCGAGGCCTGGATCGAACCTGAGCAAGGTTGTGTGGTTCTACGGTCTGTACCACTGATAAAAAAAATATTGATCCAAACTTTGCTGAAACAGTAAGAATCTGGGCCATGCTTGCCGTCATTCATTGGTGCAGGGAAGAACATTCTTATGAGATTTGAATTGGGACAAACCTGAAGACAGTTTGTACCTTTCCACATTGGGCTTTCTAAAATTTTATCCTTAACTCATACAGTGCTTTTCATGATGTTACTGCATTTGTGTATTAACCATATATTAAACTCATATAAAAATTGTCTGTTAATGGGGTTGCCTTCTCTTAATATCATGGTCATTTTTTGCAGACTCTCAGTCATCCTACTTTGCACAAAAAGCTATTAGTTCTGAGTTTAGCATTGTGATTGTGTTATTGGTTATCAAAATTCAAATTTTAGTTTATTTCTCTGTTGTTTTATGCTTTCCTTTTTATCTCTTTGCCTCTTAATTCAATCATATCATTCTGTTACTCTTTTTGCTCCTGATCAAACCTGATTAAATTTACCTTACTTTATATTATTTTCGTATTTAGTCCTTCCCCTGTTTATTTCTTCTAATTACTATGAACAAGTAGAGATGTCATTTGTCCTGTTGTCCACCAAGGTCCAAGATGCTCTATAATGTTCACTGCATTGGTATAAGCTTGTAAATCTAGGGACAATGAGGCAGAAGTTTCTTAAAACAATCGTTGTTCTTGCAAGTCAAATATGTTTTAGTTCCATTTGCTTCCTTTCCAGCGATGCGCTATTTTGGTGGATGTTACAGAAATATCATCCGAGGCTAAACCTGTGGTGATGTGAGGAAGTCTTATTTATTCTAAAAAAAATATATAGCACCTGTTGGATTGTGTGACAATGGTGAGGATATTTATGTACTGTACTGGTTAACAGTTCAATGAGATGATGTTTAAATCAAATGAAGGAGTCTTGATAATAAAGGGTAAGGTACACAAATCTATTACACAAATGACAGTTTTGCAAGAAGTCTCCAAAATAATGGCCAAAATCAGATAAATTTATTTTGAAAGGGAAAATTCTTCAGGCTCAGGGCTTGACGGGGTAGATGCAGGTTTGATTTTTCTCAGCTTTGCTGCCATTCATCACCAAGATGAGTAGAACATCCTTCCCAAAAGGACAGGAAATCTATGGAATTCAGAACATGAGAAAGCTGTGGAAACAGTATATATTAAAAATAGAAATCCATAGGTTCTTTTGGGAATATTAAGGGAATCAGGGGATGTGGTGTTAGTGTAGGAAAGTGGTGCTATGATAAAAGATTAGGCACTATCTAATTGAAACGTATCCTTGTAATAAGAGGCTGAATATGTCATACTGCTGTTTCTATTTTTTTAACTTTCATTTGTAAAGATACCACAGTTAGCACAATGCTATTACAGCTTGGGGCACCAGAGTTTAGAGTTCAATTCCGGCACCATCTGTAAAGAGTTTGTATGGTATCCCTGTGATCATGTGAGTTTCCTCCGGGTGCTCCGGTTTCTTCCCACAGTCAAAAGATGTAATTGATCATTGTAAATTGCCTTGTGATTAGACTAGCAGGCTAGTGTTAATGGGTGATTGCTGAGTGGTGCAGCTCATTGGGCTGGGGTGACCATGCCAGAGTTCAATGATTCTTGCAAGATCGTTACTAATGCTTCCACAATCTCTACTGTTACCTCTTTCAGTGCCCTAGGGTGCAGTTCATCTGGTCCAGGTGACTTATGTACCTTTAGGGCTTTCAGCTTTTTGAGCACCTTCTCCCTTGTAATAGTAACTACACTCACTTCTCTTCCCTCACACCCTTCAACACCTGGCACACTGCTAGTTTCTTCCACAGTGAAGATCAATGTAAAATACTCATTTAGTTCATCTGTCATCTCCTTGTTCCCATTATTCTTTCTCCGGCCTCATTTTCTAGCAGTCCTATATCCACACTTATCTCTCTTATATTTTATATATACTTCAAAAGGCTTTATCTATTCACCATGATATTGTTTGCTAGCTTGCTTTCACATTTTATTTTTCCCCTCCTAATAATTCTTTCAGTTGCTTTCTGTATGTTTTTAAAAGCTTCCCAATATCTTATCTTCTTGCTAATTTTTGCTTTATTGTATTAGATTAGATTATGAGGACACTCAGCCCTCATTTATTGTCATATAGAAATGCATGCATTAAGAAATGATACAATATTCCTTCAGAGTGATATCACAAAAAAACCAGGACAAACCAAAGACTAACACTGACAAGACCACATAATTATAACATATAGTTACAGCAGTGCAAAGCAATACCATAATTTGATAAAGAGCAGACCATGGGCACGGTAAAAAAAAGTCTCAAAGTTCCGGTTGACTCCCAATAGACCCGATAGCAGGCGGCAAAAGGGAGAAACTCTCCCTGCCATAAACCTCCAGGCGCCGACAACTGCCGATGCATTGGAAGCACCCCCACAGCTGACTCTGAGTCCGTCCGAAAACTTCGACCCTCCGACACCGAGCGCCGAGCACCATCTCTGCCGAGCGCTTCGACCCTGCCCCAGCCACCAAGTAACACGCAAAGCTGAAGACTTGGGGCCTTCCTTTCCGGAGATTCTGGATCACACAGTAGCAGTGGCAAGGAAGAAGGCATTTTAGAAGTTTCTCCAGATGTTCCTCCGTACTCTCACATCTGTCTCCATCAAATCAGGATTGAGCATGGCACCCTACTCGACAGATTACAGATATTATTCACCAATGTGGCCGCTGTGTCGCGTCTCCATCTTCTCCTGCTCTTTTGCCTTCCCTTTTGCTTTTACATGAGCTTTGACTTCCCTTGTCAGCCATGGTTGTACTATTTTGCCATTTGAATATTTCATTGTATTTGAAATACATCTTTCCTGCACCTTCCTCATCTTTCCCAGAAACTCAAGCCATTGCCGTTCTACTGTCATCCCTGCCAGCATCTCCTTCCGTTTTACTTTGGCCAGCTCCTCTCTCACACCACTGTCATTACATTTACTCCACTGAAGTACTGCTACATCAGACTCTTCATCCTCCCTATCGAATTTCAAGTTGAACTCAATCATATTGTGATCTTTGTCTCCTCAGGTTTCCTATACCTTAAGCTCCCTAATCACTTCCGGCTCATTACATAACACCCAATCTGATATGAGGGTCGGCACAACATTGTGGGCCGAAGGGCCTGTACCGTGCTGTACTATTCTATATCCGATCTCCTAGCAAGCTCAACGACATGCTGCTCTATAAAGCCATCTCGCAGGCATTCAACAAATTCACTCTCTTGAGATTCATTACCAATCTGATTTTCCCAATTGACCTGCATGTTAAAATCTTGCATGACTATCATAACATTGCCCTTTTGACACACCCTTTCTATTTTCAGTTGTAATCTGCAGTCCACACCCCAGCTATTCTTTGGTGGCCTGTATATAACTGCCATCAGGGTCCTTTTACCCTTGCAGGTTCTTAACTCAACACCAAGGGTTCAACATCTTTTGATCCTATGTTACATGTTTCTGATAGTTTGATACCACCCTTTACCAGCAGAAGCTTGCCACTACCTCTGCCTACCTTTTATCGCTCTGATACTGCGTGTAAACTTGGACATTCAGCCCCCAAATACAACCATCCTTCAGCCACAATTCAGTGATGGCCACAACAGCATACCCAACAATCTGTAAGATCATCCACCATATTTCTTATACTGTGTGCATTCACATAGAATACTTTCAGTACTGTATTTGCAACCCTTTTTGATTCCGCATTCCTAATGCACTGATACTCACCCTGCTGGCTACAATTTTGTCCTATCATCTGCCTGCCCTTCCTGACAGTCTGACTGCATGCAATCTTTGTTTTTTTTACCATCCATCCTATCTTGAGTCCCTTCACACCGGTTCCCATCCCCCTGCAAAATTAGTTCAAACCCTCCCCAAATGCTCTAACAAACCTCCCCACAAGAATATTGGTCCCGTTCGGATTCAGGTGCAACCCATCCCTTTTGTACGGGTCATATCCCAGAAGATTTCTCAGTGATTCAAGAACCTGAAGCCCTATCCCCTATACCAATTTCTCAGCCACGCATTAATCTACCAAATTAGCCTGTTTAGTACCAATGACATAGGAAGGAAGAGCAAAGAGGTCCTGAAAAGAGAATTTAGAGCTAGGCAGAAAACTGAGAAGCAGAACCTGCAGGGTAGTCATTTCTGGATTGCTGCCTGTGCCACGCGCGTACAAACAGGATACAATAATAAGTATAATATCTAGGATACTGTTGTGAGGGATGACCTCCCAGGGGAATGCCACAGAGACCAGGTTCCTGACACTGAGCATAGGTCCGTGATGCAGAAGGGAAAGAGGGAGAAGCGGGGAGCTGTAGTGATAGGGGATTCAATAGTCAGAGGAACAGTGAGAAGATTCTGTGGATGTGAACAGGACACCCAGATGGTATGTTGCCTCCCAGCTGCCAGGGTCAGGGACATCTTAGATCGAGTCCACAGCATTTTAGAGTGGGAGGAAGAGCAGCCAGATGTCTTGGTACATATTAGTACCAGTGACATAGGAAGGAAGAGCAAAGAGGTCCTGAAAAGAGAATTTAGAGCTAAGCAGAAAACTGAGATATGTACTGATGATTTGATCTTGCAATTTAAGGCACAATTTTGAAACTTGCAGACTCATGCTGGATTTCAAAGTGCTGCAAACAATAAACACCAACAGATTAGTGCCAGACAGAGGAAATTCATCTCAGAAAGGTACTTTCGTAGCAAGAATGATGGAGTTAAAATTTTATGAAAGGAAGACACATGTAAAAATCTTTGAAGTTGGTGAAACAGGTTAACAAGCAATTAATAAAAAAATGGTGGAAAAAAGGGCTTTGTAGATGTAAAATACAGTACAAACACTGGAAAATTTTGTTAATCCTTCCATAGCAATAGTGGCCTGGCTCTATAACTGGGGCATCGTGCTCAGTTCTGAATGCTATGCCTAATAAAAGACGTGAGCTTTTGGAGTGGATGCAGTATTTTCTAGAGTTGTTTATGTTAAAAAGGTGGACCAGAAAAACCAAGGCTACTTCTAGAAAAGAAAAGACTAAATGATTTTTTATATATAGCCCTGCTTAAAATGAAGAATAAAATGTACTAGAAACTTTTGCGAGTTGTTTAAAGTTGTCAATCAATGAACACAGATTTAAAGATTTTGACAAAAGAACAAGCACCATTGTGAGGAAAAAATTGTCTTGGAGAAACAAGAGCCAATATTTGATGGAAAGTTAGAAACACGTCAAGATGCACTTTTATACATGCAATTGAATACATACTTGAAGAAGAAAATGGTTGTAGGGAGGGAGAGTTGAACAAAGAAGTGGGACTAAGTGGATTGTTTTGGAATGTTGAGCCAAGTTGAGGAGGTTGAATGGTGATGGGAAAGAGAAGTGAGCATGATTTTGATGGTGTTAGATGATCATATTTTTTAAAGGCTAAAGACTTAAAAAAAGGACTTGGATCTTTCAGTTAGATACACCAAGAACTAATGGAGTCTTTTATATAGGTGTTAGTCAGGGATGAATTCCATTTCATAATCGAGCTAGTGTTTTTTGAAAACCAGACTGGAACCTAGGGGGATTGTTTACAGCCTGTAAAGACATGTCTGGTTAAATTAATAGGTCAATGGCGTTTTGTTCCCTTTAACACAACACAATTACAATTTTTCCTTTTTAAGGAATATGAAAATAATCTTATGAGTTACATTCTATCCCTCTACCTTGATAACTGTAGGCCTCAAGGTCTCCTTATCATCCATCTGTTTTTGAAAGAAGTGATTTAATGATCGCTTGCATGATTCAACATGTGAATATTGCAAAGCAGGATGTGGTGATGGAAGATAGTCCAACTTTTAATAGAGCACTTAAATTTGGTGGTTGTGTCTTGAATCTTAAAGTACTGGATGTACTGATAGGAAACATGTTGATTTATGAGGAATTGACTCATGTTGGAACATTTGTGATTTATGGTGATTAGCTTACTCTTTATGTTCTTTGGCTTTTCATGTGTAAATTTGCCCTTGTTTGTCTTCTAGCCACCTGTACTTCTGAAGATGTGAATAAATGCAGAAGCAAATTAATAAATATTCAACCATATTTACATGTCAATGGTTTAAAAATTTATTTTGAGATTATAAAATTAATGTCAAAACATGATGAAGAATGTAGTTTATGAAAATTATGAACTATTTTTCTTTTTGTGCTTAAGCTACTTAGTTGGTTTCAAGAGACTTCAAGAGCTGGAATACAAATCACAAAGTTCTAATTTTAAGTTTCTTTTTTTGAAGTTGGAAGATATTTTCTTTAAGAAATCTTATTTTTTGGTAGTATAAAATATGTCATATAAAGATGATTCTGATCTATATTTTTGATATGGAAATGAGCCAAACTACTTGACAAGATGACAGGTGTGATTTTATTTATAGCTGGTGAATTTCAGGTTGTGAGGGTACATTGTTTTTCAATGATTTTGTTTTAATCCATACTTTTAACTGCCAATATGGTATTAATAAATTACCTGTAAGACCTAGGCAAGAATTTAATGGCAATCTTTTTTCTCGGCACGTTAATCCTATTGGAAGACAGTAGATGTATAATTCCGGTTATCTGGGACACATCAGGACCAGTATATTTTGGCCCAATTAGGTAGATGACCAAATTAGTCAAAGTTCAATGGAAATAGTTAAAAAGGTTTTAAAAAAAGACAAACTGAGTAACAACTTATATATTTAAATGTATTACAGAACAAATTAAGACACTACCAATACTATTGCAGTATCATAAAACTGTGTATTAGTTCATAGTACTTATTAACGGAGGAATTCATTCATATCACGTTCTTTTGACTGTAAATGAACAGATCAGCACAGATACCTATGTAGATAATGCTGTTGATGATTGCATGCTACAAATCTTCATTTTCATTGTAACATTTGAGATGATTGTGGATACCTTCAAATTTTTCATCGTTTTAAGGAAACAAAACCCCAGCTATTTTTGCATTTAGTTTTTGTTCTCTAAAAGTTGTCCTAAATAAGTGGCTGCTCTGATTAACTGATGGCCCAATTAACCCAAATTCACTGTACTTTTGAAAAGAGTCATTAAAACAGCTCTAAGTTTTTATCATTTTATCTTGCCAGGGTATTGCTTTAAATTGTTATGAAAGAATAGAAATTCTGAAATTTTAGATTTCCCTTGCCTCCAAAAGGTTGGGTAAGAAGCATACATTCTGTTTGTTCTTTTACTTAGATATGCAGGATGATAACAGCCCATTTTGACCCAATGAACTCTGCCACGCAGCTATCTTAATCTAATCTCTATTAAAACCATACAACCAATTAACCTACTAACCTGTACACGTTTGGAATGTGGAAGGAAACCAGAGCACCTGGAAGAAACCCATGCGGTTACAGTACAAACTTCTTACAGACAGTGGCAGATTTGAACCCAGATCAGTGGCACTGTAATAGCATTCTGTTAACTGCTACGCTTCTGTGTCACCCCAAATTCATTGTGAGCTGAAGTATGCTACATGTATAGTGGTAATGATTAGCAGACCAATAATTTAGGGTCATTGCTTTACATATGGCTGCTTGAGGCAATTCCATTTGGGGGGTTGACCCATGAAACTCAACTGTGGAGCCATCTGCACCCAGGACAAATGTCTAAAAGTTGTCTTACAGCTTATCCTTAAAGCTACTCCATTTTAAGCATGAAACTTGAAATATATTTGCATAAATGTGAAAGAATACTGCTTCCTCTGAATTTGCTCTGCACATTGGCAACATCTCCTCCACAATTTCCGTCAGCACAGGTACACCACAAGGCTGTGTGCTGAGCCCCCTGTTCTACTCGCTTTACGCTTATGACTGTCACTAAGCACAGTTCCAATGCCTTATTCAAGTTTGCTGATGACATCATTGCCATAGGCCAACTCAAAGGTGGTGACAAACCAGCATATAGGAAGGATATTGAAAATCTGGCTGAGGGGTGCCACAACAACCACCTCTTACTCAATGTCAGTAAGACCAAAGAGCTGATTATTGACAGAGTTCCATGAGCCAGTCCTCATCTGAGGATTAGCAACATTAATGTTATCATTTCGGAGGACCTGTAAGTATAATGTAAGTATAGTTATGAAGAAAGCACAGCAAACATCTCTGCTTCCTTGGGAGTTTACGAAGATTTGGAAAGAAATCTAAAACCTTGACAAACTTCTATAGATGAGTGGTGGAGTGTATATTGACAGGCTGTATCACAGCCTGGTATGGAAACACAATGCTCTTGAATGAAAAATCTGACAAAAAATAATGGATCCGGCCCAGTCCGTCACAGGTAAAGCCCTCCCTACCATTAAGCACATCTACATGGAGCATTGTTGCAGGAAAGCAGCATCTATCATCGTGGAACCACATCACCTGGGACATGTTCTCTTTTTGCTGCTGCCATCAGGGAGACTGCACAGGAGCCTCGGGACTCGCACAAGCAGGTTCCGCAACCTATGGGCTCACTTTCAAGGACTCTTCATCTAATGTTCTCGATAGTTATTGTTTAATTATTTATTATTATTATTTCTTTTTGTTTTGTATTTGAATAGTTTGTTATCTTTTGCACATTGGTTGAATGTCCAAGTTGGTACGGTCCTTCATTGATTCTATTGCGGTTATTGGATTTATTGAGTATGCCCGCAAGAAAATAAACTCCAGGGTTGTATATGGTGGCACATATGTACTTTGATAATAAATTTATTTTGAACTTTCCTAGCACCTTTCCTTCTTTAACTTCCCAGCCTTGGCTTCTCCAGTGCAAAAATTATCCCAGTTTTTGTACCACTCGAGGAATACAATGAAGCCAAGGACAGCTCAGTTGTCCATCACGCTTCATTAATGTGGTGTTTCTCACTTTCTTGAATAGAACTGAGCCCAGTGGTTTAATACTGAGAAAACCTGAGTGCTTATGCCAAATTGTACATTGCAGTTACCGGCCATTTGACAAACTATTCCATACAGCTGTTTATTCACAAATTTTTTTTGCTATATCCTTGCATTCTTTTCTCCTCATGTATTTTGTGAGTTGCCTCCACTGAAACAATCAACATAGGAATATAATGTAGTTTAATTTCATGTTCTATGATACTGCTTATTTTTGAATCTAATGTGTACATTAGATCCAAAAGAGGTAATGTTACCTTAAATATATTTGACAGTTATTCATGGCATTCTGCTTGTTTTGCTGTGATACTGTATAAGCTTGACTGACTCTGACAGGGAGAAGAGAAGCTTTCAGTGGGGTGGTATGAGATAGATCCATTAATCAGCTAATATTTCAAAAGTGCTGGTTTAAATATGAATCTTGAAAAGTGATACATTCCTAAAGTGTAGACAAGCGGGTGCTGACTAGCAGTCTGTTAATAGAGCTTGTCATATGCTTTTTGGAAAAGGACAAGTCTGGGGTATAATCACAAACTAATATGACAAAGCTTCTTTTCACATTTGGCAATTTAATGGGTTTTAGCTGATGGTGCACTGATTCAGACAGTCTTAGAAATACCATTGGTCATTTCAAGTATCAGACAATCTGTCAAAATTCCCACTATCTTGCCTGGATCACCAAACAAATGTTCCGAGATCTATTTTGAACTTTCCAATAGGCTTCATTCAAAATAATATTCTTGCCTGTTTTATCCTAGCGTACACACTTTTCTTCCACCGAGTGTGTCTGCATGATTTATTCTCAGGCCAATGCTTACCTGCTGCAAGCCACCAGGAGGTGTAGCAGATTAAAATGCTGCATAGAATTCTGATACCTTGTACACTGCAACTACCCATGATGGAATTCTTGAAACCAAGTATTAAAAATTTGACTATAATCATAATTAGACACTGATGCCAAAATCTTTCCAGCATTGCTTTGAGTGTTTTTAAACAGCTTATTTCCATGGAAGATTTGTGTGGTATCACATTACTGAATTGATAAATTCTCGAGTTAATTCAGATATTCTCTAGAAAATGACATTGTGGAACTGCTGAGGAAATTGTCCACTAATCTTTAGATCTTTCTAATGCTATTAATATTTGTAAAGACAACTACAGCTCTGTCATCAGATGGGGTTGGGAATTTTGGAGACTATAATCCATCTTAAATTTAAATGTCACTTGGAACAACTAGGTTTAGTAAATACAATCCCCATTGTAGATTTGGAGAAGGTGGATTATGTCAGACTAAATTGAGTTCAAGAAGATAATATTAGTGCTCTGATGATAACCCTAGTATTCCAGCAATAGCTATCCTGCATTCGGCATTACCAAAACAGGTTATCTGCTTACTATCACAAGCAAGAGAAAATTTGCAGATGCTGGAAATCCGTGCAACACACACAAAATGCTGGAGGAACTCAGCAGGCCAGGCAGCATCTATGGAAAAAGTACAGTTGACGTTTTGGGCCAGAACCCCAGAAACGTCGACTGTACTTTTTTTCCATGGTGATCTGCTTACTGTCACTTTGTTTTATTTTTAAAAAAATACATTAGTTAACAGTGAGGATAGTGGCATACTTCAAAATTGATTTCATTACTTATTTCAATGTAATTTTCCATTGGTTTTAAAGTATTTCTTCGTTTTACTGTGAACGTTTGCAAGATACTGAATCTCAGGGTTGTATATGTTGACATGTACTGTACATACTTTGAACTTTGAAATGGGAAAAGATAATTCAGGTAAAGTTAAATGCAGTATTGCGAAGTAATGTACATTGAAAAGAAATATAAGCAAAATGAAATAATTTTAGAGGAGGTGGTAGGAACACCCAGAGATATTGTTCTGTCATCTTTGAAGGTGGCAAGACAATTAATAATGCTGATGAATAAGCTTTTAGCTGTCTTGGTTTTATAATTAGAGTCATGGAAACAAAATGGTTATGATAAACGTGTATATTGTTAAATTAGTTAAATTTGATGTGGGATATTGCCTTCACCTTTGAATGGCAAGAAAGATATGTGTACCATCTTGGAGACGACTCACAAGATCTAACAGGATAGCAGCAATGATGAGATACTTCACTTATAAGGAGAAAATAGTGAAACTGGAGTTACTTTGCTTGACTTGGAAAAAAATAAAAGGGAGTTTAAGAGAGACACCCGAAATCATTTTTCGGGTGGAATGTGGTGAATCTGGCCAATAGACCAATTGTAGCAGAAGATGGATTTAAAATACTGCATTTGCTTATGAGTGCTCAGTAGATATGAGTATTTTATACAGGAAGATAATTATGATTAGAAATGAATGCCTGAAAGAATGAAGGAAGCAAATGCAAACAAAAGTCTTACAGGAATATAAAGAAGGAGCAGGGGAATGAGGCTAATGCTGTCTCTTTTAAAGGGCTAGCGCAGCCGCAATGGGTTATCCGACTGACTTCCTCATCATACTATGCTGTAATTTTACAGGTAAATATGATTGTGACATAAGGAGATGAGGAGGACATGGTCAAAATCAAGATCTTACTGCTTCATGTTTAAGAAAAATTTCCTTTTAAGTTTAAAACTGGCTTCTTTATTCCCCTACCCCACTTCAAAATCTGCCCTCAAATCAAATATAATAATTTAAGTTGAAGAAACAGCACAGGAAATGAATATTCGATTTCTCAACTTTTATCATAAAGTAAAACTGTAAATAGTGTTCGTTTTTTGGATATTATTAACAGGATTTTTCATGCATCTGCATGAATGTGGCTTGTAACAAATTTTATGTTTAGATGTTACTACTTTAATTCTGTGAAATCACATTTCACATAAAATGCTGAAGACTAGCTAAAGGAATTATAAATAGGTGATGTTTGTAAATGAGGGGAACATGAGGTAACATGAGGGGGAACTTCTTTACTCAGAGAGTGGTAGCTGTGTGGAACGAGCTTCCAACAGAAGTGGTTGAGGCAGGTTCGGTGTTGTCGTTTAAAGTTAAGTTGGACAGCTGTATGGACAGGAAAGAAATGGAGGGTTATGGGCTGAGTGCAGGTTGGTGGGACTAGGTGAGAGTAAGAGTTCAGCACGGGCTAGAAGGGCTGAGATGGCTTGTTTCCGTGCTGTAATTGTTATATAGTTATATGGTTAAATATTTAATGAATATGTGATATGCTGCAGCTCTTTCTGATATATGGAAAACTTACTACTGAATGAATATGTTCTTGAGTTGTGTACAGTAGAATTCTTTAGAGTCTTCATGTGAATATTTTTCTCCTTGACTTGAAGATGAGATTTGTGGCACTATGCCTACATTGATGCTTCTATCAATATCAATAAGCCATAAACATTTTAACCAATATTGAAACAAACAAAAACATTTTAATATTCAATTCTGGGTAGATGACTTCATTCAAGTTTAATTGCAAAGAGGGATAGAGATGGTAGACAAAGCCTACTTGCATTTACCCTGCGGTTAGGTGAGGTTAGACCGAGAGGTCATAGGTTAAGGGTGAAAGGTGAACTATTTAAGGGAAAACTGAGAAGGAACTTCTTCACTTGTGGTGCAAGTGTGGAATGAGCTGCCAGCAGAAGTGGTGGATGCGGTTTCTATTGCAACATTTAAGAGAAGTTTGGATAAGTACATGGATGGTAGGGGTATGATGGGCTATGATTCAGGTGCGGGTTGATGGAACGAAGCAATATAGCAGTACGGCATGAACTAGATGTGCTGAAGGGACTGCTACTGTGCTATAGCGCTCTATGGCTTTATATATATTTTGTTGTGGTTATTTTTGTACCAATTAGGCTAAAGGATTTAATCCACAACTTCATTTCAATGCAGTGTTGTATTAGTATTCACTTTTGGAGATATAGTATGCAGTTGAGGCATTCATTGAATCATAACCCCGTTGTCATCCAGTGGTCTGTAAATTACCCTTCAGTCCTACTTCTAGTCCAGGTCAATATTTTGCTGTTAAATGATAGCAAAGTACACAGTTAGGGATATGGCATCTGGCTACAAATTTAATTTATATTTATGAGATCTTCCTATGTCCAAATTAGCAACCAAGTTAAACTTCAAATTTATTGCCATCTGATGTACATACTGTATGTACAACCAAATGAAACAACATTCCTCCAGACCACAGTGTACCCACAAAACTTAAAAACAAAATATTTCCATATATGTTAATAAAATATAATTCAAAATGCATGAAGTGCACAGCACAGGTCAACAGTACAGTAAAGAGCTCGCTGTCTTTTCTGTAATAGTGTCAGATTATCAAGTATTTTGTTTGCTAAAATGTTATAACAACCTAAGTTTGTAATGCTAATTTATGTAAGTGCAAGCTTACATTAAAGTAGTCATGGAATCATTTGCTTACTTACAACTTAATTACACCCTCAGTTCTGTTAATTAATACTGTATGTTGTGGATTCCATTTAAAGAATTTGCTGAGTACACTGTATCCATGATACACTGCTGAAAATTGGGTGGTATTTTTAAGTTTTAGTTTTTAAATGTATCTGTATTAGAATTTTTGATTTCTATTATATGAATCCAATCGTGATTCCCATGTAATTGAACAACTCACCTTGATTCTATGTTTTATATATTTGACAGAATTTCTGCCATTACAGCATCAAAGATTATTTTCATAATTATTATTAGATAATATGGTAACTGAAGCTTTTGGTTAGCAATATATCTCTTGATGCTTATTTTGCTTGTAAATGCAAATAAGAATTTGTTACGATATTGTTAAGAATGATGTAGTCACAAAGTGGGTGAAATTTCCGTTCTTTTGTATGAAATTACATGGTATAAAATTATATAACAGACATTCCTATATGTTAGTAATTAATCTGAATCCTGAAGGAAATGTTTCCTTATAAAATACTCTAAAATATAATGATGAATGTATAGCTTAAATGCCTCCAAAGAATTTCTTATACATTGTGATGTACTGAACAAGTGTCGAGCAAAGTATTCCTGCAAATACTTGAAAGGTAAGTGTGTAATTAAAAAGTGCAGCATGACAATGATTTCTTAAGGGGTTAAAGAAAAATAGGTGTTTTGTTCTATTTTTGGGAGCAAGATTCCCAGTTGAATGATGAATTTCTTTCAATAGGACCTCTCTTGGTACGTTATTCAGAGACTTTGATTAGTGTGTTGAGTCTAGCCTCACATCTTAAATCCACACACCATAACACCTGTGAAGAATTAGTGATAGCTTTCAGTAACTCACACCAGCACTGCAATATCGCATCGCTGAGAAAGTACTTTATTTCTGATGACATGATGTCATGGCATTTGCATGAAATCGCATAGATTTAAAAAAAACACTGTTTGGTTTAAAAACCTGTCATCCTTGAAGTAGGATTTTGAACAGTGTAAATACCAGAGCCATTTTGTCCAGACATGACAGCATGCTGCAGGATTCTTCGGTGAAATCAGACATATAATACACAGCGTGCTGAAATGACAATAACATTATTGTTACACAGTGAGCCACTAGAAATTGACTTGTCAGCTTAATACCTTGGGAGAAATGCAATTTAAGTTTGAATTTAGTAGGTTTAGTAGTATTATACTTGTGCTGTAAATTATTTCTATGCAAACATGTCAAAACAAATATTATGAACTGCTTTTGTGCAATTATAACAAAAGAGGATTGTCTGCAAAATCAAACACACCAAGCAACAGATCCTAAATTATAATTTGTGGCTAATAGGTCAATTATATTTAAAGCAAGGTGTAGTTTTGCTCAAGTTTCAGAAATTCTTGTGGACCACAGGTTGCTTTATTTGAAGATTAGGGTGTTGCTGCTTTGACTTTCTGTAAAAGGTTGGGAAGAAGTTTTAAACATGAAATTAAAATTATGGATGTTTTGAATTCAGTGGTTTGATTTTAGCTTAAAGAATGTAACTCCTGTTGTCTATACATCAACTTTCAGCATCATCGATAAAGCTTTTCATTTAACGTTTAAATTGATATTCAGACAGGCATGTAAACATAACCTCTACTATGTTGAATGTATTATTCAGTACAGAATAATCACCTCTGAAGGATTCCATGAGGCTCTCATGAGTCTGCATGAACAGGTAGTTGTGAATAAAGATTCAGATTTATTTATCACATGCACATTGAAACATACATTGAAATGTGTCATTTGCGTTTACAATCAGCACACCCTAGGATGTGTTGGGGGGAAGCCCATAGCTGTCTCCACACGTTCCAAAACCAAACAGCATACCCACAATGCTTGGCAAAAGAACACAAAACACAGCAGTGGAATAAACAAAGCAGCAACAACAAGACGAGCACCATTCCTCCCTCCCTTCCATCCATGCGAATACACAGTGTCCTAACTCAAGGTCAGCCCATCTTTGGCCACCAGCGGACTCCTGGATTCACAGACACTGTGCCCTGACTTCCTCATTGGACTCACAGAGATTCGCAGAATCAGGCTCTCTTTTTGCAGTGTCTGTATTCTTTACCTGATTACATTATTTGTTAATTAAATTGTGAGCAAAATGCTAACATTTGAAGATCTCTCATGACATCTCAACAACTTCGTGGGCGTTCCTATGAACCAAATTACTGTCGCACCTCATCAAGTCAAGACAGTGGGATAAGTCTCTAGCCCACTGCAGCTTAGTCAGTGAGGTATAATAATAGATGGAGAATAAGCATTCAGGAAAATGAGAATAGTTGCTGGGATAAATTCGTAATTAAGTTTATGCATTTAACGTTGAAATCTCCTTTCCCCTTAAATAGGATCAGGAGCATTCTGTCATCCCAATTGGCAAGGATGTTAGTTCACATTTTGTACATGTTCTTTTCTGCTAGATCACATTGTTAGCCCTTTTCGACATTTGTAAATCATATGCCAGTAGAAAATGGATGGGGCCATTCCTACTACGAGCAATTCCATCCATCATTCAGTTATATTTTTGCCAGCAGTAAGGCTTCATACTGAGGATAGGAATTGAAGCAGTAATAAGACTTAAAGAAGTGCTTGTGAGTTAGGTGGGGAAGCAAAAAAAATCTAAATAAAAATATACATGTCACATTCTTGTAGTGTGTGGCACAGTGGTATGGTGTGTTGGAACTTCGGTAAATTATGCCCAGGAATGGTTGGTTGCTGATTCAGGCTCATATTGATGAAAACTTAAATCAGTTTCCTTTTCATTTTTTTGCAGAGATGTTGCATTTGGGAAGACAGAAGGTAAAAGAAATAATTTTTGAGAAAGGCCGGTGCCAAAAGTTGAATGTCTTCCCATGGTAATGTTGTCAGGAAAGGGGTATGATTGACTTGGAAGACGGGGAATGAAGCTCGTGTAATTTCTTTTTCTCAATTTAAAAGGATCCTTATAGATCAACATTCATATAATGTCAAGTTTTATTTTTATCGATGGTAGCATCAGCACTGGAATTATTTTTAAAATCACCAGGTAGCCCCTGTTTTCTATATTGTATAGCATCAACTGCATTGTATGTAGGTTGAATCACTCCTGAATTCATCATGGAAAACGCTTCTGCTTAGTAACACCATTTCCCAAACTAGGGAAAAACAATCCAAATGCATAAAATGTAGGAAGTTCAAAGACAAACAAAAATAACAATTGAGCAAAATTGTTGATGACATAAAAGTACAGTGTAAAAGATTATCTTCAGACTGCAACATTAAAGAGTCCAAACTGATCTGTGTCTTATTTCCAAAATAATTGTGTTAATTGTCTGCAAAATAATTGTTGATAAAAGAAACAGAAAGGGAAAATGCTGGAAAGACCTGGCACATCAGGCAGCTTGTGTGGAGAGAGAAGAATACTTATCATTTCAAATCAAATACCTTTGATCAGAGCTAGGAAACATAAAAGAAATACATTTTAAGTGGCAGAAAAGGGGAACACCAGTGTAAATAATAACCTTGTTTTCTAATATTTCCAACATTTTCTGCTTTTGATTCACATTTCCAGCATGTTGCTTTTCTGACAAAAAAAAGTACTCAAAAACTTCACTGTCTCAAATGTAATTATATTTACTGTAATTAGTGAACTTTCCCATTCTTTCAGAATATTGGTGTCTATACCTGTTCTGAGTACAACTGCAAAATGTACTGTTAAGCTGCTGTAACATTCAATTTAGTCTACGCTTAACTAAAATATTCTCTGAGGCAGGTGTAGTCAGGTCAACATGAGCGTATATAATTTACAGTAGTTTTTTCTCTTCATAGTTTATCGCCTGACTTGGGAACAAGCTTGCTAGTCTACTATGTCGGTGGAAGAGTTTGGAATTTGAATGGGCTACATACTCTGTGTCATTTGAGCGATGATTGATTTTATGACATCCCAAGAGTTCAGTTTCAGCAGCAACAACACTCAGAAAATATTAAATCCCACAGTTACTTTATTTTACGCCAGATAGATTAGGCTAATAATTATATACCTTCATCTTCAGGTTTGTAGTTGCTGGGATATAGAATGCATTTATTCTTATAAAGGCAGCGTTAAAATAGTTCAGACTTTGGTCACACATAACGTGGTGTTCGATTTCCTTTTCTGAGCACTTCATGTAACGGTTGCCATTGCAACGGTGTAAAAGAATTAGATCAAATGTCATACTTTTCTATAAGTGACATTTGTGAAGATGTGGAATGGTTCATTCTTGATCATATCTTATGGTTTGGAACCAGCCAAAAGCTATTAGCAATTTTTTTTAAAACAAAAATAATGCTGGGGGTAGGGCTGGGTTGTGGAGGGAAGTGTGAACTTTGCACTCGTGTGAGAGAAGCTGCAATGCCTTAAGTGACAGCCAAGAAAGGATAGTCAATTTACTGCTACAACACCAGCATTCTTTCAAAATTGCACAATCACTAAAAAGTAATTTTCGTAGGTTAGCTTGCTTTCCAAAAAACTAATGGGCGGTGCATAACTCATTAGAATTCAGTTTAAAGAGAAGAGTTTCAGAGTGTAAACTTTTTGATAATAAGTGAAACTTTGAAATTACAATCTCTTATAAGTTCCATTATCTTTATAATGCTTGTCCTCCCAGGACTTAACTCAAATAAAAAAAACGTCTTTTCCTGCCGTCACATGCTCTCTTTCTGCCCTTTTCTCTTGTTCTATCCCTCTCATATGAACATAATTTATTATCATCTCTCCATGTTTTTGTTTTATCTTTCAACTTTTCTCCCTCTGTCTCATTCAAAGGTTTCAAAGGTACATTTAATGTCAGAGAAATGTATACAACATACATCCTGAAATGCTTTTTCTTTGCAACCATCCACGAAAAACAAAGGTGCCCCCAAAGAGTGAATGACAGCAAAATGTTAGAACCCCAAAGTCCCCCCCAGCTTCCCTCCATCCCACATGTAAGCGGCAGCAAGCAACAATCCCTCCTCCCCCACCAACAAAAAAAAGCATCGGCACCCACCATCGAGCACTCAAGCGTGCAGCCAAGCAACAGCAAAAACACAAACTTGCAGTACCCCAAAGACTACTCGTTCACTCGAGATTCGACATATCACAGGCGCTCTCTCTCCCTATTTGGGGAGAAAGAGGTGTCTCTGTTTCACAGTTAGAGGGGTGACACAACAAACAACTCACTGGTTTACGCTGTTAAAAGTCCGTTGCGTCGCTTTTTCCAAGCTCTGTTCCCAAAGATCTCAGGTCTCTGGGCACACAGCCAAAGATTTTCGGACTCCCACGACACGCCGATCTCCAGAGCCATGAGATCTCGGCCCTCCGAAGGCGAGCTGAGCTCTTAGGCTGCGCCCTTGGCACGCTGAGTAACGGCCAGTCACGAAACCCCGAGAGCGGGTCCCATTCCCACAAAGAACCAAAGTCAGTGTGTAACTCCACGTCAGGGTCTTCAAAAGATCTTTGAAGGGAATAATAGAGATATTAAAGATGGAAATAGAGCTGTTTTTGAAGAGTCGCCGTTTAGCGCAATCATGACTAAACTCCGCCCTCCAGATCTATGTATATTCCTCAGGGCTCTTCTTCCCTTGTGTTTAATTGAATGTGCATCTGTTAGCATTATAAATACTGGCTCACACAGAAAAGTTGCAATAAATGCAAAGATGTCAGTTCTTGGAAAAGCATATATCACCATGCACAGGTGGTTGATAAAGTGGAGGGTTGTGGTTTGAGCTGAAGAGGTCAGTCCTTATCAGCCAACCTTAATTAGTCTTGAAAAGGTCTTGGTAAGGCATCACTTGAACTGCTGCAGACTGTGTGGTGACAATATACTCGTAGTGTTGTGAAGGAGGGAGTTGCAGCAATTCTACTCAGCATTGATGAAGGAATAGTGATATAATTCCAAGTCAGATGAAGTGCACCTTTGAAGTTAATTGGAGGAGGTAAATCTGTGTTGCCCTTCTACAATTTGTAGGTACTTTTGAAGAAGTCTTTGTATGTCATTGCACTAAATTTTGTAAGTAGTACATATCAGTTCATTAGTCCTTTGGAGCCAAGAATTACCTACTTCCTTTTTTGTTTTCTGACCTCCCAGGTGATTGATAAAGCCAATATGGTAACTGCAGACTCTTCTACAGATGGGGCATCACATGCCTAACAGTTGTAGGCACCTTGTGAGATGGTGCCCTTTTCTGCTTTTTGCACTGAACTTTTGGGTGCTCTCTATACGTGACCTTGAAGTTCTCAATGTCATCCACGGTGCTCCTTCTCCTCTTTGATTGTTGAAGAGCTAAGGATCCCCAAGAGTTAGTTTGGATGTTACATTTTGTTTCTCAAGGCATCACCAGCAAGTGGTATTCAGTGTAGCATTGGTGGACAAAGTGAATGCTTAAAGGGGAGGGTGTTTGTGAGGTCTGTTTTATCCCATTTGGTGTCAAACTTCCTTGCGGCGTTAAGAGCTTCAGTCATACGGTTAAGCTGAAATGCATGCAAAGTCATTTATCATAAAGGACCTACCCTATCACCACCTCTTGTAGCCAAAACTTCAGGTAGTTCCTGGTCATTGCTGATTATTGTAGGAGGACATTGAATAAAACTAATAACAGTGAATGCCAAGAAGTGGTTAGACTTTCTCTTTTATTTTCATATTGTAATTGTATTCAAGAGGATAGTATCATTTTTGCCTGGTTAAGCCTCTGAAAGCAACTTAAGGTACATATGCATCCATGACAAAAAAGAAATAATCTGGCACCTTTCATTCCATTGTGGTGTATGGCATATTGAGACATGCTAAGAATTACAAATAATGTAATACTTAAAAAAAAATCTATTATGAAAAGGTAGGTGAGTGGTTAATCAGCTTCATGTTTCCTTGTTATGTATGAATGAAAAATATGGATATATGAATTTGACATGATGATGTAATAATATTTTTCTTTGTCTGCAAACTTACAAAATCTTACAGTAATACATATTAACAAAGCATCCACAGCTCATTAATCAGTTTTCATAACTGCTGACCTTGACGTGTCAGTAGCGTTACCGTATTAATTGACTAGATTTAGTATATGTATTGAGATGGTTCCTACATCGCTGGCATGTAGTGTAAGACTTCTACCTTTTTCAGGAAGTGTTTTAAGAGCATTGTGGGGTGCTTGGCAGTTGACTACGACTCATGAATACAGTGTTATATTACCTAATTTCAGAAGATAGGCAGCCAAACATCTGTTTTAGGAAACTTCAAGAAAAATCTGAAACAAAATGTTCTTGTCAATTTGAAAAATATAGGGTAATTTTGCCAACCAGCTCAGATATGCTAATAGAAAAGCATACTTGAATAACTTGAACACGAGGAAATCTGCAGATGCTGGAATTTCAAGCGGCACACATAAAAGTTGCTGGTGAACACAGCAGGCCAGGCAGCATCTCTAGGAAGTGGTACAGTCGATGTTTCGGGCTGAGACCCTTCATCAGGACTAACTGAAAGAAGAGCTAGTAAGAGATTTGAAAGTGGGAGGGGGAGGGGAAGATCCGAAATGATAGGAGAAGACAGGAGGGGGAGGGATGGAGCCAAAATCTGGACAGTTGATTCGCAAAAGGGATATGAGAGGATCATGGGACAGGAGGCCGAGGGAGAAAGAAAAGGGAGAGGGGGAAGCTCAGAGGATGGGCAAGGGGTATAGTCAGAGGAACAGAGGGAGAAAAAGGAGAGAGAGAAAAAGAATGTGTGTATATAAATAAATAACGGATGGGGTACGAGGGGGAGGTGGGGTATTAGCAGAATTTTGAGAAGAGAGTGTTCATGCCATTAGGTTGGAGGCTACTCAGACGGAATATAAGGTGTTGTTCCTCCAACCAGAGTGTGGCTTCATCTTGACAGTAGAGGAGGCCGTGGATAGACATATCAGAATGGGAATGGGACGTGGAATTAAAATGTGTGGCCTCTGGGAGAGCCTGCTTTCTCTGGCGGACAGAGCGTAGGTGCTCAGCGAAACGGTCTCTCAGTCTGCGTCGGGTCTCACCAATATATAGAAGGACGCATCGGGAGCCCCGTACGCAGTATATCACTCCAGCCAACTCACAGGTGAAGTGTCGCCTCACCTTCAAGGACTGTCTGGGGCCTTGAATGGTGGTGAGGGAGGAAGTGTAAGGGCATGTGTAGCACTTATCCTTGTAAGCAGAAGGATAAGTGCTATACATGCACTTACACTGGGGGAAATTGGTTTTCGCTACAGTTGCACCATAATTAATTAAATAGTAATAAAACCATAAATAATTAAATAGTAATATGTAAATTATGCCAGGAAACAAGTCCAGGACCAGTCTATTGGCTCAGGGTGTCTGACCATCCAAGGGAGGAGTTGTAAAGTTTGATGACCACAGGCAGGAATGACTTCCTATGACGCTCTGTGTTGCATCTCGGAGGAATGAGTCTCTGGCTGAATGTACTCCTGTGCCCAACCAGTCCATTATGTAGTGGATGGAAGACATTGTCCAAGATGGCATACAACTTAGACAGCATCCTCTTTTCAGACACCACCGTCAGAGAGTCCAGTTCCATCCCCACAACATCACTGGCCTTACGAATGAGTTTCTTGATTCTGTTGATGTCTGCTACCCTCAGCCTGCTGCCCCAGCACACAACAGCAAACATGATAGCACTGGCCACCACAGACTCGTAGAACATCTCAGCGTCGTCCGACAGATGTTAAAGGACCTCAGTCTCCTCAAGAAATAGAGACGGCTCTGACCCTTCTTGTAGACAGTCTCAGTGTTCTTTGACCAGTCCAGTTTATTGTCAATTCGTATCCCCAGGTATTTGTAATCCTCCACCATGTCCACACTGACTCCCTGGATGGAAACAGGGGTCACCGGTACCTTAGCTCTCCTCAGGTCTACCACCAGCTCCTTAGTCTTTTTCACATTAAGCTGCAGATAATGCTGCTCACACCATGTGACAAAGTTTCCTACCGTAGCCCTGTACTCAGCCTCGTCTCCCTTGCTGATGCATCCAGCTAAGGCAGAGTCATCCGAAAACTTCTGAAGATGACAAGACTCTCTGCAGTAGTTGAAGTCCGAGGTGTAAATGGTGAAGAGAAAGGGGGACAAGACAGTCCCCTGTGGAGCCCCAGTGCTGCTGATCACTCTGTCGGACACACAGTGTTGCAAGCACATGTACTGTGGTCTGCCAGTCAGGTAATCAAGAATCCATGACACCAGGGAAGCATCCACCTACATTGCTGTCAGCTTCTCCCGCAGCAGAGCAGGGCGGATGATGTTGAATGCACCGGAGAAGTCAAAAAACATGGCCCTCACAGTGCTCGCTAGCTTGTCCAGGTGGGCGTAGACACAGTTCAGCAGGTAGACGATGGCATCCTCAACTCCTAATACAGTTTCAAGTTGCATTTCTGGATGCAGCGATGGACTGTGTTGAGTGACAATGGTTTTCCGAAGTACTCCCAGGCCCAGGTGGCTATAATTGTCACAGTTGCATGACGGTTTCTTAGGCAGTGCTGCCTGAGGGCTCGAAGATCACGCGCATTCAACAGTGGTTTCCGACCTTGCCCTTTACGCACTGAGATGTCTCTGAATTCTCTGAATCTTTTCACAATATTATGTAATGTAGATGTTGAAAGACCTAAATTCTCTGCAATCTTGTGTCGAGAAATGTTCCTTTTGAACTGACTAACAATTCTCTCACGAATTTTGGCACAAAGGGGTGAGCCACGACCCATCCTTGCTTGCAAAGACTTTGATGGACACTACTTTTACACCCAGTCATGATACCTCACCTACTACCAATTAGCCTGCTTAATGTGGAATCTTCCAAACCGGTGTTACTCGAATATTCTGTGCACCTTTCAATCTAATTTTAACTCTGTCCCAACCTATGTTGAGTGTGTTGCAGCTATCAAATTCTAAATTTGTGTAACTTTACAAAATACAATTAAGTTAATCAGTAAAACTATTGAAAATCTTTTCTTTATACTTTTGTCAGTTAAATAAAGGTTCACATGAATTAACATACCACAGATTTTTGTTTTTATTGCATTTTGGAAAATCTCCCAACTTTTCTGGAAATGGGGTTTGTATATACACACATTCTTCTTCTCTCTCTCCTCTTTTTCTCCCTCTGTCCCTCTCACTATACCCCTTGCCCATCCTCTGGGCTTCCCCCTTCCCCCTTTTCTTTCTCCCTAAGCCTCCTGTCCCGTGATCCTCTCAAATCCCTTTTGCCAATCAACTGTCCAGCTCTTGGCTCCATCCCTCCCCCTCCTGTCTTCTCCTATTTCGGATCTCCCCTCCCCCTCCCACTTTCAAATCTCTTACTAGCTCTTCTTTCAGTTAGTCCTGATGAAGGGTCTCGGCCCGAAACATTGACTGTACCTCTTCCTAGAGATGCTTCCTGGCCTGCCTGCGTTCACCAGCAACTTTTATGTGTGTTGCTTGAATAACTTGAAAGAGTTCTTTGACAAAGTAAGGATGGTTGGGATTGTGGAGTGGAGTAGGGTGGGACGGGGCAGGGTTGGGGAAGAGGTTTGAACATGTAAGCTTGTAAATATTACCTCATAAAATATTACAGGACTGAAATTCATATGATAAAAGGGATAGAACATACAGTATATGGCAATAAAACTTACGAAGAAAGCGTAAACAGGGAGTATTTTGAATGGCTGTATTTTATGCTAAAGACAAGTATATATTTGACAGGGCTCATTTTAATATATATCTTTTATTGTATATGATCTACCTTTGGGTATACAGGGCATAATTTCAAAGTTTGACATGTAATTTTGAATGGTGTTAAAAGGCGAGGAGCATAACACTAACATTGAGTGATGTAGACAGACAGCAACTTCTGAAATGACCAGCCACGTGAAATGAATTATGAAGTAATATAAAAATGAGGAGAGATTTATTTCATATAATTTTATTGACATGAAACTGGAGAGACCAGTGGGCATACATATACAAAAAGCTGAATTTAGCATGACGAATTGACGAGGCTTTTAACAAGACTTATGGGATCATCGGCTTTACAATCAGTGGTATATAGTACAAAAGCAAGGAAGTTCTGCTGAACATTTTTTAATCACTGTGATCGCTAGTTTGGATCTAACAATAGTACTTTGTTCCACTCTGGGTGTTAAATTCAAGAATATCAAGGTCTTAAAGAGGAGATATTTGAGATGCCAATGGCAAAACAGGGATGTGCACAGACGATATCCAGCAGGAATCACTAATCATAAAATATGTGATTTGCGCTCTAAATACATAATGTGTGTATTTAATATGCCCCTTCAAAAATGATCAATTTTAATTTCCTGCTTATGCCCTGACAGGAAGCCAAGATCACAGTTATGGGGAATGACTGAAGAAATGGTGTTGTCCTTCTTAGTAACTATTTTGGAAATTTTAGTGGAGATTTCAATATCATGGAAGGTTCTGATAGCATAAAAAGACAAAATGTTTGCATTGGCAGAAAGGTTGGTAAGTGGACCACCCAGATTTAAGATAATTGACAAAGGTGAGAGCAGAATACATTGCCGTTACTTGAAATCCCACCCTAAATGGATGGGCAAGGCAGTTTCATTAATAACCTTCAAGATAGAATTGAATAATTATTTGAAAGGGAAAATTTGACAGTTATGTTTCAGTCTGCAGGATGGACCCAGACCTTATAGATGACTGTCATTTTATACCTCCTATCACATATTTCCTGTGATAGAGGAAGCCCATGCTAGTTGTGAAAGGAAACCTGTGAATTCCTTCCCCTCATTTATTTCTCCATAACCATTCATTATCCCTTACATGCCCATTAACTCCCCCCAATTCTCCTCCGAAACACCTGTTCTAGGGTAATTTACAGTTGCCAATTAATTTACCTGTTAGGGTGTTTTTGGAATTAGGACATTTAGCAAATAACTTCAGCAGCTAATTTCAGCCACCAATCTTCAAATCTGAATATGGCATATAGATTAAATTTAAAAGGCACCTCTGAACAATGGGTTCCTAAGAGCCGTGAATCACAGTTAACGGGAAGACCAGACAATGCTGATTAAAATTCATTTCGATGTCTGTGGTGTGGGTGTGAAGCGGGAGATATGAAGGTTGTGTGTAGTTCAAAGGAAGCATTGTGGATACATTGTAAATATTGTAAATAAGGTCCTTTGAACTTTAGCGCATAAAATGTCTTGTAGCATTGGGTCAAGCAGACCTCTTCCTCCAAAAGGGGTCTCAATACACACCCGTTCTAGGGTAATTTACAGTTGCCAATTAGCCTACTGATCATTGGGAAATAGGAGGAGACCAAAGCACCTGGGGAAATCTTTGTGTTCACAGACAGAACATGTAAATTTCCTATAGACACTGCCTGAGTTCAGGACTGAACTGGGATTGCTGGATGTGTGTGCCTCATACAGTCATTGAGGATATAGCAGGGAAATGGGCCCTTTAAATAGATGAATGAAAAGTGATCTTACTAAACCATAGGTCTTGAGGTAGATATTGACGTGTTTTTACTGTTGAGAGAGCATCAAACAATGAGACATTGTTTCATGATAAGGAGTTGATCATTTAAAACAAATACTTAGACATCACTTCTCATAGAGAAGTCATTTTACTATGTCATTGTAATTCTCTATCTTAGAATGTTGTGGAGGCATATTCAGTAGAAGTATTTTAAAATGTGCTTCATTCATTTTTTGAAAGATGGGAGAATTGAAGGCTATTGGAATCTACGTTTGTAGTACAGAGGAGCTGAGACCGGAGGTACTGCAGATCATATTAAATGGCAGGGTAGGCTTGAGGGGCCAGGTGAAGTGGTTCAAGAAATTGTCTTACAACCACCTTGCCAAGGGCAATTGGGATGGCAATTAATGGAAGTCAACTTCTAAAACAGAGTTGGAAGCAACATCAAATAGAATGAAGAGATCCCATCAGAGCTATTGTTTGTACAGAATACAGTTAGTTGCGAGGTAATTGCGCGGGGCCTATCAGCAGATGAAACTAAGCTCGACGAAGGAATGCTTCTCGCAGGTCAGAGGTGGTTATTTAATATGAGAGGTTCGCAGGAGTTAGTCCGTTATGCGGGGCCTATCAGTGGAGGAGACTGAGCTCGACAAAGGAGTACTTCTCGCAGGTCAGAAGCAGTTATTTAAAACGAGAGCTTAGTGGAAGTTAGTCCATTGTGCAGGGCCTATCAGCAGCGGCAACTGAGCTCGACAAACTGAATAAGGGTACAGAAGGGATAAGCAGAGTGGCCATTGTCGGGACTGAGCCAGTGCCAAGAATGGAAGTGACAGGCTTTGGCTCATTTAGGCTTCGGCAAAGTCGGGCTTCATCAAGGTAAGTTGGTAGGTAGACCGTTTTTGCTTTTTCTTTGCACTTTTTGAAGAATAGAGAGCATATTTTGCTCTGGGTGTCAGATGTGGGAATCCTGGGAACCTTCCAGTCTCCCAGATGGCCACATCTGCACCAGGTACACTGAGATGCGGCTCCTGAGAAACCGTATTAGGGATCTGGAGCTGTGGCTTGAAGCCCTACAGCTTATTAGGGAGAGTGAACAGGAGATAAAGAGGAACTACAGAGAGTTAGTCACCCTGAGACTGCAGGAGTTAGATAAGTGGGTGACAGTCAAGGAAGTGAAGGGAAGAGCTCAGATAGTAGAGAGCAGGTTATCTGGCATGGGTCTTGGGGCAATTTCTTGTACCTCAGCTTCAACAAGGATCAGTACCAAATTGATCATTGTTTCTCAAAATAGCTTATGATAAAATTCTACCAAGTATGTAGCTGTTTTTGCAATGAAATTTGGACTTAAGAGTATTAGATGTACCAGTTGAATAGCTACCGATTTGTGCAAGGTGTGTACTGTATATATGGCTCTTGCAACTGTAATAATTGTGTCAGAATTAAGAAATGTAGATGAATTGAAGGCTTGAACACTGATTGATAAAAGTTGTTAGTAGGTGAGTGATGTAAAGGAAACGTATTTACCTAGTTGGTGGTACATTTGGTGGAATGTGTCATCTAAGCATGAGCATCTGGATCATTGCCATATTCTTGGAGCAAATTTGCTACTGCTTCTTTCTGCTGTCTTCTAAAAAGGAGGACATGTTACAATCCTAAATAACTTTGCCTTCCAAAGCATGCACCATTACTTTTACTGCTGTGTCTGAAGATCTGCGTACACTTTGTCTTGCATATTCCACTCTTTCTTAAAATACCATTGCCCATGTTCACTTGTTTTAAAGAGTCTCTTGCATCTTGCTGCAAGATAGCCTGTTCTTATTGTTAACATAGGTTGCTTTTGAATAGAGTCAAGCAGTTGCAATTTTGGATCTCAAGCAGCCAATAACCATCGTGGATGAAGCTTACTGAAATTATATAAAATATCAGAGTGCACCAATTTAAATTTTTACCTGCAGTTTTACAGAGAAGAACACTTAGATAGGAAGGCAAATGGAAGAGGGCAAAAAAAAAGCAAAAGAATTTATGATAAATGGTAGGAAATTAAAACATGCAGAGGAACATACAGAGGTTGGTGTGTGTATCTACAAATCCATGAAGGTGATGAGGTAGGGATGACATGGTGAAGAAGGTAGATGGAATACATGGCTTTTTTTGCCAAACTCTATAATGCAAAAGCAGAAAAGCCATGGTAAAACTGCATAAAATATTAATTAGGACACAGCTGGAGCGCAGTGTATAGTTCTGATCATTGTATTACAGAGGTGGAAATGAGATTTACGAGACTGTTGCCAAGGATAGGGAATTATAGTTGTATGGATAGACTGTCTAGACTGGGGTTGTTTTCTTTGGAACAAGAGACACTAAGGGGATATTTAGTTGAGGTGTATAATATTGTGAGACCTGGACAGGTTGAATGGGAGGACTTATTTTCTTGGCAGAGTTGTTAGTAGTTATCAGGATATAGAATGAAGTTAATTGATGAAAGTATTGAGAAGAGGCGAGATAAAAATAATTGTTGGGGTCTAGTACTCTGTACCTGAAAAGATGATGGAGGTAGAATTCTCAGCACATTTTAAATATACCAGGAAAAACATTTTAACAGTCACAATCTTCAAGGTGCTGAGCTAAGTGCTGGGAATTGGGATTAACCCAAAGCCCACTTCTGGCTGCCATGAATGGCTGGACAAATTGCCTCAATTTGTACCATAGATTCTATGATTCTATGTATTCTGCAGTGATTTACAGGGTTACCCAATTTGAAGCACCATATCTTGTCTTCATTGATTCATTAAAAAAAAGCCCACAAAGATAATTGCTTATTTTTCAAACTAATAAATTAAGAATATTGGAGAAATATGAGCTTTTTAGGAGAAATCAGCTTTTTAGGATATTTCTAAAGAATAACAGGAAATATAAAGTGTAGGTGTAAGTATGATTTTTTTGAGCTCTCTAAACTAATTGAAACCACCTCACACAATGTGCAAATGGCATATAGAATCATTAAGAATTTTTGAGATATGACTAACACTGCAAGACAATGATCTTTACCTGCAACAAGTTGCTTTTAAGTTATTAAATGGCAGCTATATAAAATGGGACTCCACTTGTGTATAGGCCAAAACCATTGGGGTTTGTACCTCTTCCTGAAAGACGTTAGTGAACCAGCAGCTTTTATGATCTTTACATTTGCTGCCAACTAACAGATTACATATTTGTGGACTCGGGACCTCTGGTTTTTACAATAGTTGATAGATAGTTGATGGAAGATTAGCAAGTTAAGGCACAGGTCAAAGAAAGTACCACGGAATGGTGAGATGTGATGATTGATGTTCCGGGGGGATATAAAGACTACCGGCATGTAGGAGTTGCAATATTAAACTGGAAAATTATTTCCAATGCCATGTTGAGAGGGTATGACAAAAAATGAAAGATTGCAGGAGCATTTAGCATGCATTGAAGGATGGCAGTTGGATTTCAATGTTGAACAGTGCAAACTGTGCAGTTTTTGTGAGAGTAAAAACGGGAAAGACTGCCTTAAATGGAAACATTTTAAGTGGTTAGAAGGTTATGGACTATGTTGTAAAGATACACAAGTGGCAAAAGATCATAAAGCAAGCAGTAGAATGCATGTTTTTGTATCTCACCGGACAGAATGGGGAAAAACAATGAAGTAATGGGAAACATATACAAGAGATTAGTTGCAATTGCTATATAGTGCTCAGTATTGAACACCCTTGTTTAGAAAAGTGTAGAAGCAGTGGAAATGAGTTTTTAGTGATGAAGCAAGATGTAAGATTTTCCCATGGGAGCCAAGAAAGTTATAGGATGACTTAGAGGAAGGTCTTCAAGGTCCAGAAAATTAATTAAAAATCAAAATGTATAAATAGTTACGATTTGCTTTTGAGAAAGTCATGAAAAAGTACTTTCTTTAGATTTAGAAAATTGTTTAGGATATTTCTGCAATAGGACAAATGGCAGAATGTATAATTCTCTACCATAAGCTAAAACAGTTTTTATGCATTAAAGGGCAAGCGAAGTCTGAGAATTTTTGAGAGAGCATCTTTTCCAATTAGATTTAGAACTTAGAACATATCTGCAATTGATCTATATCCCAGTGTAAAGAATACACTATTCTTTACTAGTCTTCAATGCTATCCTCAACACCACCAATTTTTGTATCATCCACAAACCCACCCATCTGCTTTTTCACCCAGGTTGTTTATATGCATCACAACCAGCTGAGGTCCCAGTACAGATCCCTGCGGAACTCCACTAACAACAGAATAAGTCCTTTTGATCATAAATGAAGACACAGATGTACACTTGTAGGACTGGAATGCTCCTTTTCTGTAGTAGGCTGTTATTATTTAATCAGTTCAATATTTGCATGCATCATATCACAAGGAGGCTGGATGAGTTGACAATTTTTTATGGTACAGGCAGTGTCTTGTTATAGTGAGTAGTTTAGAATAAGAGGACACAAATAGATATAACATTTAACAAATTTGAATTAGATAGAAAGCAAATCGAAATAAAGAACAATAGAGGTGATTGTACAGTGTCTATAAGAAAGTACAGAGGAGACATAGAGTAAGAAACAGCAGATGTCATCTGGAGCAAGACACAAGGCACCTGAGGAGCTCAGCAGGTCAGGCAGCATCTAGGTGGAGAAATGGCAATGGCAGAAACTATCCAGTTCCCTCCATAGATACTCCTTGACATGTTCGTCCTCCATTGTTTAGTATGATGCAATATATGCATAGGTTAAATGGACAAAGTTAATAAAACTATTTTACTGAAAAGAAATTTATCTTATTTCACACCTGGTCAGATGAATCCTAGATTTAGGACAAATGGACAAAGTTAATAAAACTACTTTACTGAAAAGAAATTTATCTTATTTCACACCTGGTCAGATGAATCCTAGATTTAGGAATCTTGTCAGCAATTGAAGATTAGAAGGCTAGATGACTGAATGAAAAATTTTGAGGGCACTGGAAAAGGTGAGCATAGGTATCAGAATCCCTGTTCCTGGAGAAGATTAACACTCTAAAAATTATCAACAGGCGCATACAAATGAATTATGTGTCCTTTGTGAAGACTGGACTATATTCTTTCAACCAGCATGTAGTCAAATTAATATCCAGATTGCAATTTAAAAATTACTGTTGTTAACATACTTTTTTTAAACTCTTGAACTTGTTTGGGATGCACTCTTCTATAAGTGTAGCAGTTTCCCCATGGGTGAGGAAGGAGTTTACATTTATATTGTATTCTGTTTTTAACTAAATTCCAAAGCCCCTAACAGACAACGAAATGCTTTTGGAGTGGTTTATCAAATATAATTAATTTTGGAAATGCAAAGTAAAATTCTTGCTTGAAAAACAAGAATAACACCATAGTATTTCAGGAATTCTGTACAAAAGCACTGAGCTGCTAACAGTGAAGCAAAATCTTGTTTTGTCCTTGTTCTCATATCAGTTTTTAATGATGTGGCTTCTTTATCAAAGCACTTTATCGGAAAGGAATGGATGTGGGTTAACCACCTCACACAACTTTATGCTCCAACAAAGCATTTGAGATTGGTTGTCAATAGAGTGTTGGATGCCAACACTATACACAGACTTTCTGGTATTCCTCAATTGCACAGCACGCATGTATGCATGAGAAAACCTTTTCAGTGTGTGCATCTTAAAGGGAAAGCATTCTTCCTGCATGTGATGTTTAAAGTTCCATATTTTAAAAGAAAATCAGCACTTCTGGAAACTCCTTTGCATGTAATTCTCCTGGTTTAATGCAGATGAAAGATAAAGATCAAAATTGCATGGCAGTTTGACCAAGTTCCTTGCTTATGTGGATTAGATGGTTGTAGGTTTAAATCCCACAGTGTTAAACATATAATCCTTTCTGACTTTTCATAGGTAGTGTCAAGAGGTTTTAACTTGTATATCACTTATAATAAACTATAAAAGATGCTTTAGCAACATCAGGCCAGTTTGTCTATCATCAGGAATGGAGAGACTTGGACACAATAATCCAAATATAAACTAATGGTTACTGGGGAGGGGGTGAAAACCTGCAGATTAGCTATGTGTCACATGAATAGATTTAACATAAAACCCCTTGAGTTATTGTGCTTAGTCACTTATTAAATTCAGTTTAGGTCCTCTGGGTATGTCAGGTGCATTCATGCAGACCTACTTGGCGTGATAAGTGATGCAAAGTGCTGTAAAACTGAAGTGTTTAGGCCTGCTTTGGATTGGTTAAACAGGGGCCCAATCACTCCAGTTGTGCCGCTGTGAACTCTAAGGCATATACTGTCTTGCACTGTTTTTAAATAGTATTCTTTGCATTCACTTCCATCCCCATATCTCTTCCCATCGCTGCCATTTTTCTTGGTGTCCCATTGATCACATCTCTGATCTTTTGGTTCCCTCACTGCCCGTACATTACCTGGTCTGCCTCAGGCTAATAGTTTACAAAATCAGAGCAAAGACTGAATATTCTTTGACAGGTGACTCACCTGGTGTCCTCTACAGCAGACTAAGACAAAAACATGAAAATTCTGCGCAGACATTTTTGGGTGTAGTGGTTGAGCCTAGGTTACTGGAGCAGTGAGCCATGTGCTGGTGCAGTCAAAAAGTTTTGGAATTCCTTTTTCCTGAAAGCTCTTGAGGCTGAAACCTTAAATATATTTAAACTGGAAATTGATTGGTTTTTAATCAGTTTTGTGCTCATGGTGGGAAGTTGGACTAGTGAATTTCTCATTGTTACCATCAGGACGGAGGTACAGGCACAAACTCAATGACTCAGGAACAGTTTCATCCCCTCTGCCATCCAATTTCTAAATGGACATTGAACACATGAACACTACGTGACTAGTTTATTTCTGTTTTTGCACTACTTTAACAAGCCTTATAGAATGGTGGAGTAGGTACAAGGGGCCTACTCTGGTTTTAATATTTTATGGTCAGTACTTTCGTGATATGACAAATTATGCTCCAAAATAGTTAAGCTCTGAAAAATGTGGAATGTTTAAATACAATGTCAACATTCTGTCCAGCATGCACCAGGGAAGGGCAGCATTTATTAAGCTTATTGAAGTAGTGTCTCTTTGAATTCTTTAACTGTATTTGTGTTAGCTCCTGTTTCTACACATATTGGTTGTGAAGGATAAAAAGAAAACTTGCACGGCAGAATTGGTTCTTCCTTTGCAATCTCCTGCCATGCAGAGAGTGGAATTTGGAACAAGTAGCTCAGGGAAAAGCTTTATCATCAAGATGGGGAGATGGCTGTGATTTTTGTATATGCATGGATTTACACTGAAATAATCATAATAACTATCATAAATGCTCTACAGAATCATAAGTTCAGAGGATAAGTGCTTAATGTACTCCAATATCCAGGGGTAAATTTTTCCCTATTTAATCATTCTTATTTGTTTTATTTATACCTTATGCCGTATAACCTAGAATTTTATGTTAAAGAGTATAAAGTAATTGATCTTTTCCATGCAAAACTCATTAATCCAAAACAAATGTCTTTGCTGAGAATGCTTTGTGTTGAGTGAAATGTACATGCAGTATCATTCTACCTTAGTGTTCGAGTATAAGCTCGATCTTATGATGCTGAAACTGGGAGATGATAGCAACATAGTTGAGAGCATAGGTTCAGAAGGTTTGTGGGGCCCAGAAGGTGATGAAAATGTGAGAATAGGTTATATTCTTCATCTAAGCAAACTGATGAAGTGCTTTGAGATGCAAACAACAGGAATTCTGCAGATGCTGGAAATTCAAGCAACACACATAAAAGTTGCTGGTGAACGCAGCAGGCCAGGCAGCATCTCTAGGAAGAGGTGCAGTCGACGTTTCAGGCCGAGACCCTTCGTCAGGACTAACTGAAGGAAGAGTGAGTAAGGGATTTGAAAGTTGGAGGGGGGGGGAGATCCAAAATGATAGGAGAAGACAGGAGGGGGAGGGATGGAGCCAAGAGCTGGACAGGTGATAGGCAAAAGGGATACGAGAGGATCATGGGACAGGAGGTCCGGGAAGAAAGACAAGGAGTGGGGGGGGGGACCCAGAGGATGGGCAAGAGGTATATTCAGAGGGACAGAGGGAGAAAAAGGAGAGTGAGAGAAAGAATGTGTATATAAAAATAAGTAACAGATGGGGTACGAGGGGGAGGTGGGGCATTAGCGGAAGTTAGAGAAGTCGATGTTCATGCCATCAGGTTGGAATATAAGGTGTTGTTCCTCCAACCTGAGTATGGCTTCATCTTTGAGAGGCTGGTGATGAAACTTATCAACTCTTGCCTGAGAAGTGGCTTGGATGCACTCCAATTTGCCTATTAGCACAACAGGTCCACAGCAGATGCCATCTCATAGGCTCTTCACTCAACCCTGGAACATCTGGGTGGCAAAGGTACGTACAGTACAGCAGCGCTCCCCAACCACCGGGCCGTGGACCGGTACCGGGCTGCAAAGCATGCGCTGCGGGGCCGCGAGGAAACGGTATGATTTGGCGATAGGAGTCAGCTGCACCTTTCCTCATTCCCTGTCATGCCCACTGTTGAGCCATTACGCATGCAAAGTCATTACCCGCGTGTCATCCATGTCAGCGCGGGCAGGAGATCAACTCCTCGAGCTTGCAAATGACAGCAGGCTGAAAAGTATGTTTGACATAGCATCTCTGCCGGCATTCCGGATCAAAGTCAAGGCTAAATATCTTGATATAGCCACGAAAGCACTGAAAACGTTGCTTCCATTTCCAACATATCTCTGCAATGAATGCAACGAAAACTAAATTGTGGAATAGACTGGACATAAGGAACCCCCTTCGAGTATCGCTGTCTCCCATCACCCTTCGATAGGACCGTCTTGTTGCAGGGAAATAAGCCCAGGGCTCCCACTGATTCAGCGAAATTGGTGTGTTGCAATGATTTTATATGTTCATAACGGGGAAAATATGTGTGTTTAATATCCAAATGCCACTTGAAATGTTATGATGCTATTGACTTACTTATATAACCATATAACAATTACAGCATGGAAACAGGTCATCTCGGCCCTTCTAGTCCGTGCCGAACGCTACTCTCACCTAGTCCCACCGACCTGCACTCAGCCCACAACCCTCCATTCCTTTCCTGTCCATATACCGATCAAATTTTTCTTTAAATGATAATATTGAACCTGCCTCTACCACTTCTACTGGAAGTTCGTTCAACACTTACTTCAAGCTCCCCTGTCCTCCCGTGATAATTGACTTATAGCTATATTCATGCGAGGAAAATATGCTCTGTGTGTTTAATATTAAATTCGTTAGATAAACCCTTTTAGAAACGAAATTGAGTGTATTAACCACTTATCACCTACATTCCGGTCGTGATTAACACCGCCCTCCCCCGAACAGAATCGCCAAAAACGATTTGTAGAAAAAATCGGCATGTACACACATGCACAAATCACGCATGCACACTGGTGCCCGCGCAAGGCTTTATGGTCATTGTAGTCTCTAAGGGTAAACAACATATTTGACTGCTACTCTTGTCCGTTGGCAACCCTACACCCCCCCCCCGCCCCCCGCCACCGGGTTGGCCGGTCTGCAAGAATATTGTCAATATGAAACCGGTCTGCAGTGCAAAAAAGGTTGGGGACCCCTGCAGTACAGGATGCTCTTTATCAACTACAGTTTGCTATTCAATACCATTAACCCTTCAAAACTAATCAATAAGCTTCAAGACATTGACCTCAATACCTCCCTGTGCAATTGGATCCCTGATTTCCTCACATGGAGACCCCAGTCAGTTCGGATTGGCAAAAATATCTCCTCCATGATCTCCATCAGCACAGGTGTACCACAAGGCTGTGTGCTTATCCTTTGCTCTTCTCACTCCATGCTTATGAATGTGTGGGGCTAAGCACAGCTCCAATGCCATATTCAAGTTTGCTGATGACACCATTGTCATAGGCCGAATCAAAGGTGGTGATGAATCAGCATATAGAAGGGAGATTGAAAATCTGGCTGAGCGGTGCCACAACAGTAACCTGTTATTCGATGTCTGTAAGACCACCAAGTTGATTATTGAAGTCAGGAGCAGGAAACCAGGAATCCATAAGCCAGTGTTCATCAGAGGACCAGAGTTGTAGAGGGTCAGCAAATTTAAATTCCTCAATGTTATAGTTTTGGAGGATTTTTACTGGACACAGCACATAAGTGCAAAGAAAGCACAGCAGCCTCAGGAGTTCCTCTGAAGTTTGCAAAGATTTGGCTTAACATCTAAACCTTTGATAAACTTCCATAGATGTGGTGTGGTGGAGAGTATGTTGACTGGCTGCATCATAGCATGGAATGGAAACACAAATGCCCTTGAACAAAAATTTCTACAAAAAGCAATCCATTATGGGTAAAGCCCTCCTCACCATTGAACTGGTCTGTGATTAGAGTTGTTGCAAGAAAGCAGCATCCATCATCAGGGACCCTCACCAGGTAGGTCCTGCTCTCTTCTTACTGCTGCCATCAGAAAAAAGCTACAGGAGCCTCAAGACTCACATCACCAGATTCAGGAACAGTTATTACCCCTCAATCATCAGGGTCTTGAATGAATAGTCATAGTCATAGTCATACTTTATTGATCCCGTGGGAAATTGCAACTTTAACAGGCTGAATGAAAGGGATAACTTCACTCAACTTCACTTGCCCAATCACTGAAATGTTCCCACAGCCTATGGACTCACTTTCAAGGACTTCTTATTTCATGTTCTTGATATTTATTGCTTATTTATTTATTATTATTATTTCTTCCATTTTGTTGTTCCACACAGTTTGTTGTCTTTTGTACACTGATTGAATGCTCAAGGGGCAATCTCATTGATTCTATTCTGATTATTATTACATTATGAATTTATTGAGTATGCCCACAAGAAAATACGTCTCAGATTGTGTACTTTGACAGTAAATTTACTTTGAACTTTTGAACTTTGAGCTATTAAGCCACAGGGAAACTTAAAAGTAAAGTGTTCCTAGACTGTACATCTGCCGTGATTGTTCCTGCAGCTGGCTTTGTGTTGTGTGATTGCCTTCTCTCAGGGTGGGATCATTGATTTAAATCAGGCTCACATAAAATATTTGCGTGACAATTTTCCTTGGGCTTCAAATACTCAGCTGCTAAAAGGAGGTGAAAGCCAGTGCATGCTGGAGGTTTGTGCACTCCCAGAATCCTTGTATGCTAGGCGGAGGAGGAGAAAAAAAGGGGGGGGGGAGAGCACATCTTTGATCACCTTTTTACCTATCGTGAATTTCTCCACCTCACTATGACTTCATCAGTCTAACCCCAGCCCCAGTGTTTCTTCAGAAACTCCTGTGCAACCTCTATTTTCTCACCACATCTCAAATCCTGTGTGCATGTCATTATTTTGTTGAATCTCTTGACTGTTGATTTCTGACAAGTAGACATTAATGTTAGTCTTGGTTCAATATGGCTGGGTATTCGTTTTCTGTATTTTATAAATACACTCACTGATCGCAAATTTTGTTAGCGGGGTGTAGTTTGGGTAGTACAGCTTCGTACCTTCAATGTATGACTTACTGAGTGTTCAATAGTACTTAGATTACAAACTAGTTATCTTTATGATTTTGAAAAGAAAGGATGGCATTAGCAGAATGGAATTTTGGAGAGAAGAGTATAGACAACACTCAAAACCATATCAACTAGCGGGTAATGAATTGCTTTCAGGAGCTCTCACTTCAAAGGTGACTCATCTGCACATTCATAAATAACTTAAGAGTCTCTTTTGATGTTCTATTTTTAAAGAATAATGTCTGGCAGCAACACAAAAAGAATGTGATAGTCTCTTTCAACCTCTTATTCTTTCAGTTCATGCTTGCATGCACCTCGCTGGTTCAGTTCAAAGTTCTAATAGGTAAACCAATTCCAATATTATCATGTTCACTATTCTCAACTTTTGCATCAAGTTCACTGATATTGATGGATGGACATAATCAGATGCTTCAAATCAACTGTTTATGGCTTGAAATTGATTGAATAAAAGGATCTTATGTAGTTATAGATTCCATAGTACCCAGTAAACAGAATCCTAAATACATTTTATTTAGAGCTTTTTCTGCCATATTAGTCTTTCATCAGTTGGTTAAGAATTGTAAACAAAATCAGATGTAAGTTTAGAGTTTTTGGGCCAAAAATTGTTTCAGGTACAGTTATGTGCAATTGGGTATGCTAAAAGCTTGCTGGGCAATGGAGCCATTGTGGTTTCTTCCAGGATAACGGGGGAATAGTTGTTGTACACACATGACAGAGAGTGAATTGTGTGTGCAAGTTCTGCAGCTCCCCAGCTCCCCAGCTCCCCATCTTGGCTTGATCAGCAAATGACACCTTGCATAATCAGAAGTGACAAGAGAATCACATACTAACCTCCCACATGATGATTGGCAATTTCCATGCATTTGATACACCTTCACGTAGAGGCCGCTTTGTGCAGTGCAGTGATTCAATCAGTGTTTTTGTTTGGACTTTGCAGGTCACAGGATCTGATCAATACAAATAAAACACACCTAATTATCATAAGCATAACTGAAACGCCAAGATGTGTTGGACACCTGCAGTGATCTTTGATTTGTTTTTGCAGCTTTTTGCATTGTCAGTTTGAATAACTCCTTATATTCATTCACCCAATAAAATTGCCAGAATTCACCTTCCATACAACATAGTTTTTATGAAGAAGAGTCAAAATGAGAACTAATTACAACAGTCTTGATAATTTTATTTCTAATACTCTAAGTAACGACCATAATCTGTGCAGACCGAGACCACGTAAGAATGCAAACACGAGGAAATCTGCAGATTCTGGAAATTCAAGCAACACACATAAGATGCTGTTAGAACGCAGCAGGCCAGACAGCATCTATAGGGAGAAGCACAGTCGACATTTCGGGCCGAGACCCTTTGTCAGGACTAACTGAAAGAAGAGATAGTAAGAGATTTGAAAGTGGGAGGGGGAGGGGGAGATACGAAATGATAGGAGAAGACAGGAGGGGGAGAGATGGAGCTAAGAGCTGGAAAGTTGATTGGCAAAAAGGATACGAGGCTGGAGAAGGGAGAGGATCATGGGACGGGAGGCCTCGGGAGAAAGAAAGGGGGAGCACCAGAGGAAGATGGAGAGAAGGCAAGGAGTTATTGTGAGAGGGACAGAAAGAGAGAGAAAAAAAGGAAAAAATAATGAATGAATGAATAAATAAATAAATGAATGAATAATGGGGTAAGAATGTGAGCAGGGGCATTAACGGAAGTTAGAGAAGTCAATGTTCATGCCATCAGGTTGGAGGCTACCCAGATGGAACATAAGGTGCTATTCCTCCAACCTGAGTGTGGCTTCATCTTTACAGTAGAGGAGGCTGTGGATAGACATATCAGAATGGGAATGGGACGTGGAATTAAAATGTGTGGCCTCTGGGAGATCCTACTTTCTCTGGCGGACAGAGCGTAGGTGTTCAGCGAAACGATCTCCCAGTCTGCGTTGAGTCTCACCAATATATAGAAGGCCTCCCACTTTCAAATCTCTTACTATCTCTTCTTTCAATGAGTCCTGACGAAGAGTCTCAGCCCGAAACATCGACTGTGCTTCTTCCTATGGATGCTGTCTGGCCTGCTGCATTCCACTAGCATTTTGCGTGTGTTACCACATAAGAATGGTTCCTTTTTAAAAAAAACACAGAAACAGGCCTTAACCTGTCAATTAAGAGCTGTTTCTATGTGAGTTTCAGCATATCCTCCGGATTGTAATATAATTTTAGGTTAAATTTTCAATGAAGTCTAAAGTCCATATTTCATTATGAATGAGAAGGAGACATTCAGCTCATCAAGTCTATGCTACCTCTCAGAGCATTCTCATCAGTCTCATTTTCACACCAATTTTCCAGTAATTTATTCTCTGTTAAGCACCCATCAGATTTTCCCAATTCTGCTAATTGCCACTTACATTATGGTCAATTTTCAATAACCAATTGAAGGAGGGAGGAGAAGATGGCGGCGCGACGCAACGCGCGCGGTCGTTCCGGATTTATATCGTATCTGTGAAGTAGGATGCCGTGCACAATCCTGATTTGATAGAGACAGACGTGAAGAAGCACGGAGGAACATCTGGAGAAACTTCTGAAATGCCCGCTTCGCTGCCGCTGCTACTGTGCGATCGAGAATCTCCAGAGGGAATGCCCCAAATCCTAGGCCTTGCCTATTGCCTGTTACCGGGGCTGGGGTCGAAGCACTCGGCAGAGATGGTGCTCGGTGCATCGGTGTCGGAGAGCTGGTCGGAGGCTCAGAGTTTTCGGACGGACTCGGAGTTGGGCTGTGGTTGGATGCTTCCGGGATGCTGCATCGGCAAGTTTGCGGCGCTGCAGGTTTACTATCTGCATGAGATGATGGGACTTTAGAGAAACGTTGAGACTGTACCGAGGCCAAGGTCTGTTCTTATCAAATTACGATATTGCTTTGCACTGTTGTAACTATAAGTTATAATTATGTGATTTTTGTCAGTTTTTCAGTCTTGGTTTGTCATGTGTTTCTGTGATATCATTCTGGAAAAACATTGTATCATTTCCTAATGCATGCATTACTAAATGACAATAAAAGAGGACTGCGTGTCCTCATAATCTAATCTAATCTAATTGTTATTAGAATATCTTTGGGATTTAGAAGGAATTTGGAGCATTCTGAGGTAACTCGCACAATCAAAGTGAGAATATGTCAACTTTACACACAGAGCACTCAAGGACAGGAATGAATTATTGTTAATGAAATGAGGCAGCAGCACTACCTGCTACATCACTAAACTGCTGTAATTGGCATATAGATTTATAAGTTGCTGTAACCCAGGATTTTTTCAGTTTCGTTTTGGATTGCATGTTTTGCTTGCAAGGTCAGGTTTAATTTCCCAGCTCTTTTGAAAGGATGATGTGGAACTGCTTTCATGAGCCACTGTAGCCCTACTAATGTAGGTGCCTCCACAGAACTGTTGTGTAGGAAGTTCTGGGATTTATACTCAGCAACAGTGAAGGACCAATGATATCCATCATAGGGAGATTGAAGATGATTTAGAGGGGAAGCTGTAGGTTGTTACCATATTGTCCCATGTGGTAGAGATTGTGTTTTGGACTAATCTGCGCAAATAAATGCAGTGCATTTTCAGATGATACACAAGGTAGCCATTGATGACATGTAGTAAAGGCATTGATTTATAAGGATGGTTAATGCGTACCATTCAAGTGAATTGTCTTGGATGCTGTCAGGCTTCTTGGTTAGATTTGGATTAGATTAGATTAAATTCAACTTTATTGTCATTGTGCCGAATACAGATACAAAGCCAATGAAATGCAGTTAGCATCTAACCAGAAATACAAAGAATAGTATTATTTACAAAATAACTGCGAATAAAAAGTAAGTGCTACAGCCACAAATATAAAAGTACTGAGACAGTATAATATTGGTGCAATACTGCTTAGTGCTGTGATGTGAGGTTCAGCAGGGTCACAGCCTCAGGGAAGAAGTTCTTCCTGTGCCTGCTGGTGCGGGAGTGGAGGCTCCTGTAGCGCCTACCGGATGGGAGGAGAGTAAAAAGTCCATGCTTAGCATGAGATGCATCCTTGATAATGCTTTTTGCCCTGCCCAGGCAGCGTTTATGGTAGATGTTCTCAATGGTGGGCAATTGGGTGCCGATAATCCGCTGGGCAGTTTTCACCACGCGCTGGAGTGCTTTGCCGTCCGATACAGGACAATTGCCATACCACACTGAGATGCAGTTGGTGAGTATGCTCTCAAGGGTACAGCGGTAAAAGTCCGTCAGTATCCTGGGACAGAGGTGAGCTTTCTTGATGCTCCGCAGGAAATTAAGGTGCTGTTGCGCCTTTTTGATCAAGATGGAGGAGTTCAGGGACCAGGTGAGATCCTTGGAAATGTGGAGACCAAGGAGTTTGAAGCTTGATAGACGCTCCACTACAGCTCCGTTGATGTAGATGGGGACGTGAGTGTGGCTCCTGGCATGACTGAAGTCCACAATGATCTCCTTGGTCTTTTGGGTGTTAAGGGCCAGGTTGTTATCGGCACACCACGCAGCCAGGTGCTGGACCTCATCCCCTCTGATCAGTCCAACCACTGTGGTGTCGTCTGCGAACTTGATTACGGAGTTAGAACCATGTACAGGAACGCAGACATAGGTGAAAAGGGAGTACAGAAGAGGGCTCAGCACACAGCCTTGAGGAACACCGGTGTTCAGGGTGAGAGTGGAGGAGGAGAGGTTGTCTAACTTAACTGATTGGGGTCTGTTAGTCAGAAAATCCAAGGTCCAATTGCAGAGGGATGAGCTGATACCAAGCTGGCGAAGTTTCTTGAATGGTGTTACATAGATGCACTTGTTCAGGCAAGTGGAAAGCATTCTATCACACGTGGTTATTAAAAGGTAGAAAGGATTTTGTCTGGCAAGAGGGGAATAATACAATGCCGGATACCCAACGTGCTCTTGTGTGACAGGAATAATTCTAGTTGAATTGTTGATCAATGGTGTTTCTAACATCCACCGTCCCCCCCCCCTCCACTTGGGGCAGAATGAGGAGTTTTGCAGTATCCCAAGCTCACATTTTACTTGGCCCATTGATGTTTCATACTACCAGAAGATATCATTTTCCAATATTTGGAAAAAAAATATCTGAAAAATTCTTGCCAGATTTAACAAATAAACTATCTCAGAAACCCCTGTGCTGTTCCAGTGATGATCTTCTGGAGGCCAAGAGTTTAAACGGTTTTTAAGGATGTTATTGAGAGTGAATTCTGGCAAAGAATAGGAGAGTGTGAAGTATTTGCACTTTATTGAATCCAGGAAATGAGAGATTGGTTTTCCTTGCAGCTTGCCAACCAGACCTAATGTTTCACCTCATTTTTTTAGAGCTGCTCAATATCCCTATGATAAATTAAAATACTCTCTTAAAAGTTATATTTTCCTTATTTTTGTTTTAAACCCTTATCCTAGCAGTGTCTGTCATTGTAACTTTTAGAGGATATTTGGCCCTAATCACAATTTTGTCTTCAACTGAATAGCATATGCTCTAATCTCCATTTTTATCTCTTCAGAAAGTAGGTCACTATTAAGCCGAATAATAGAATTTTTTTCTAGAATGCTGCATATTATGTACACCATAAATCCCAAATCATTTCACTTCCAAATAATTTACTTCTCGAAATTTAAGCTCAGGTATATTGAAAAGCTAAAGATGATTAGCCCATTGTCTCTGCACACAAGCAACAAATAAGATGTGCGACTAAGTGAGCTCCAATTCAGATTTGTACACTGAAAATTATTATTGACAACAGATAATTCCAATTCTTTCTCCAGGCAGGCAGTAGCTTCTATATTTGCCATCTACAAAATGCATTTATTCATTTAGGGCAGGTTAGCATTACCTTCTAAATAACTCCTCCCACCAAGGATCAGAACAGCATGTGATTGGAACACTTACAAGTTTTCATCCAAGTGGTCCATCTTGCCTTGGGAATGTAGAACCATTACTTCACGGTGGGTTGTCTAAATCCTGGAATTACTTATTCATAAGTATATTGTTACAGTGATTCAAGAAGGAGGATCACCATCACTTTATATAGGGTATTTCAGAACAACAATAAAAGTTGGCCTTTTTACTGATGACCACATCTTGAAAACATAATCAAGGAAAATATAATTTATTCTTAATTCAGAATTTTAGGTCCAGTGATATGGTAGATCTCTCTTATTACCACTAAATTCCTAGTTTCCTTTGTTATATACTTTATTTAATTTAAATTATTGATACATAGTTTAAGATGAGCACAAGTTACTAAATTGTAGGTAGTAAATTGCCTTGCCCTACACTGAACAGAGAACAGTACAGTACAGTTTAGGCTCCTTGGCCCACAATATTGTGCCAACATTTAACCTGCTCCAAGATCAATATAATGCTTCCCTCTCACATAGCCCTTCATTTTTCTTTCATCCTTGTGCCCATCTGAGAATCTCTTAAGTATCCCTAACATATCTGCCTCTACCAGTACCCCTGGCAGCGCATTCCATACACTCACCTCAATGTGTAAAAACCCACCTCTGACCCCCACTCGCATATTTTCCAGCAATTACAAATGTAATGTAAACGTAATTATGCCCTCTTGTATTAATCATTTCCACCATAGGAGAAAGGTGCTGGCTGTCCACTCTATCTATGCCTCTTATCTTCGAGTGAAAGTGAAGCAATCCTGATTGAATAATTAATGAATGCTTATTTACTTGTTATTCTTTCATTTTCCGTCTTAATGTGATGCCACTTTACACTGACGCTATGCACTTTATTCAAATACAGGCCCAAAATGTAAGTAACTTAATACAGCAAGTATTATTTTGTGATTGCATAAATCTGCACAAGATTGTCCCAATTATTATATTTCATTGGCACCATAGTGCCTCCTCTTGGCAATTATTTTTCACATATACATTGAATGCTATTAGAACATAAGCATTTTGTTTCATTGCCAGAAGTCCAAGTTTGTAACATAGTATGTTAGTTCTATGCAGGTTATAATTTGCGTCCTTGAATTAATCCATTTGGATAATTATTATAATTAACTATTCTGGTTCTCTGTGAGAGCTATGCATTCAGTTCCATTTCCTGCCCCTTTTAGATTTCCCTTTTGAAGATGTTTACCCACTTCTCTTTTGAAAGAACTGTAGATTTTGCTTTCGTCATTCTCTTATTTGTAGTTCTGTTAAACAAATTAATTGAGAAGAAGCAGAATCTTCCATACTATTGTTTTGTTATCATTTGAATCCATGTCCTTAAATTACCACCTCACAGGTAGGTACAACTAGTCTCTCCCAATCTCCTTTAATACAACCTTTGTGTTAATCTTGTTTAGCACATAGCCTTCAGTCCAATGCATTACAATGAGAATGACACTTTACATAGTATCTTTTCAGTCTAGTGCCATTAATAATGAGACAAGTTTTACCAGAAAATTGTAACATATTGCATGCTCTCTACATTGACGTTTCTCTAACAGTGTTCAGGTATTTGACATTTGACTTTTCACACGGTTCAATAGGGCGTGTAAACTTACTGCAGTAATTAAGCCACAAAATTTTGTCTGGTGAATCAAGTTAGACATGTCTCAGAAATTGCGAGCACATTTATTTCAATGGGGAGAAAATCTTATGAAGAAGAAGGGCAGATGTGAATTAATGGAAGTTTAGTTGATCACCAAGCATGGCAAAATGCAGACCCTTTGGCTCAAACTAATTCTGCCAAGCTCAGCAAGCAACTAAACTTACAAATAGCCAACCCGAGCTACCGATATTCTGCAATGTAAATTAATTTAACAGCAATATTGTGTAAAATGGGTGACAGAGTGGAAATACGCCTTTAACAACGGGTATTGATAATCCGTCTTATAAAGACACTGTCCAGAAGAAGGCAATGGCAAACCACTTGTATATAAAAACAATTGCTAAGAACAATCATGGTTCTGGAAGGACTCTGATTTCCCATGTCATGCAACACGGCAAATAACAAACAAACAAAATATACTGTAAAAGAAAAGGCTAGAAGTCTTCAGCATCTGCAGAAAGAAAATAGTTTTAATGAATTGTTCATTATTTTCCATTAAAAGTCATCTACTGGTTAATTAACCTGTTTTTTGAATTGATTTTGTTTGAAGCTTATTTGTGTGTTCAACCATTTTCATTTCTAATTTGTTTTTATTTATTATATTTGATTGACTTTGTGATGGTCTATGATTTTTTTCTTGAAGTCAGTGTCATTCAAAAACATTCAAGGTCATTGTGGTGTTTTGGAGCTGGAAAGTTTGGCGTGATGGGGCAGAGTTTACTTAATTGCTATGTGAACCCAACTTTTAAGATGGAATACTTGGGCAGGAAATGAGGAACCTGGAAATGGAATTTTGCTGTTACTCTACACTAGCACCTCATTGCTGGCAGCACCTTATGGCCCGATTTCTGGGACTATTGCATATCGTTTAAATAGCTTATTTATTTATTGACGCAAACAACAGGAATTCTGCAGATGCTGGAAATTCAAGCAACACACATAAAAGTTGCTGGTGAACGCGGAAGGCCAGGCAGCATCTGTAGGAAGAGGTGTAGTCGACGTTTCAGGCCGAGACCCTTCGTCAGGACTAACTGAAGGAAGAGTTAGTAAGGGATTTGAAAGTTGGAGGGGGAGGGGGAGATCCAAAATGATAGGAGAAGACAGGAGGGGGAGGGATAGAGCCAAGAGCTGGACAGGTGATTGGCAAAAGGGATATGAGAGGATCATGGGACAGGAGATCCGGGAAGAAAGACAAGGAGGCGGGGGGGACCCAGAGGATGGGCAAGAGGTATATTCAGAGGGACAGAGGGAGAAAAAGGAGAGTGAGAGAAAGAATGTGTGCATAAAAATAAGTAACAGATGGGGTACGAGGGGGAGGTGGGGCATTAGCGGAAGTTAGAGAAGTCGATGTTCATGCCATCAGGTTGGAGGCTACCCAGACGGAATATAAGGTGTTGTTCCTCCAACCTGAGTGTGGCTTCATCTTTACAGTAGAGGAGGCCGTGGATAGACATGTCAGAATGGGATTGGGATGTGGAATTAAAATGTGTGGCCACTGGGAGATCCTGCTTTCTCTGGCGGACAGAGCGTAGATGTTCAGCAAAGCGGTCTCCCAGTCTGCGTCGGGTCTCGCCAATATATAATAGGCCACAACCTGATGGCATGAACATCGACTTCTCTAACTTCCGCTAAGGCCCCACCTCCCCCTCGTACCCCATCTGTTACTTATTTTTATGCACACATTCTTTCTCTCACTCTCCTTTTTCTCCCTCTGTCCCTCTGAATATACCTCTTGCCCATCCTCTGGGTCCCCCCCCCCTTGTCTTTCTTCCCGGACCTCCTGTCCCATGATCCTCTCATATCCTTTTTGCCAATCACCTGTCCAGCTCTTGGCTCTATCCCTCCCCCTCCTGTCTTCTCCTATCATTTTGGATCTCCCCCTCCCCCTCCAACTTTCAAATCCCTTACTAACTCTTCCTTCAGTTAGTCCTGACCAAGGGTCTCGGCCTGAAACGTCGACTGCATCTCTTCCTACAGATGCTGCCTGGCCTGCTGCGTTCACCAGCAACTTTTATGTGTGTTGCTTATTATTTATTGATCTAGTTTTTGTAAAACGGATATTAACAAACAGTAACATTGTGTATGTTGGTGCAAGATGCTTTCATAACCATTCATAGAAAGTCTCATGTTACATCATTTAATTATTCAAAAGCACGCTTAAGTATATAACAATGAAGGGAATATATGGTATTCATTGAAATTCTTATTTCTATTTAATTTATAGCATAATCTTATAACTTCTATGTAGAGCACTGGGGACTATTACAGGCAACAGTAGATTAGAGAGTTTGGATTGGTAAGAGAGGAGGATAAAATATAACAAATTAAAATTGCAGCCTTCTTTATAATATCCCTTTAACTATATTATTGCCAGGATAAGAATGAGTACTAGTTGTATTACTGCAATTGACACTTTTTTTTACAAATCATTAAGTAGCTAGATATGACAAGAAAATGTAACTTTGTTTTTTTCATTTTTACAATGAAGAATTGACAACATATTTTTTCAGTTGGATTAATTATGGATGTTTATTCTTTGGTTGATTACGTCCTCATTATAACTTTAATTACTTAAGGTTAGTGCATAATGAAACTGAAGTCAACTGATTTTTTTATGCTGAATGATTTTCTGTACTAATGGCTTAAATCTATAAATCACAAGTAGGCATATCATTCATCTTGCTTTCCCAAGAACCAATGATTTTATTAAATTTGTTTGGAAATATTATCCTTTGATCACAAATTTTGCATTGATTTGACAGCGAGCATTATCCTTTCCAATTACTGAATTATGAAAGTGTTGGTAGCTTGAGATTTTTGCCTATTAAACAGTTCTGTAATTCATTGCAGAACTCTGAAATTTTCTTTCAGTCTTCACCATGGGTCCTTTCCAACACCATCAAGGGAAATCAGAGAATTAACAAACAATTAAGGAATTTATGAGACTGTGCCTTGTAATTTGAAAATATCACATTTTATTTCAGTAGGTTGAATTGAGCTTTAATGGCATATGAAACCAAAGCCATAATTACTACAGAGCAAACTCTTTGGATATAAAATTGTATTTTATTTTTATTGGGGATTTGCAAATAGAAAAATATACTTTTCGAAGTTTATTTGATATTTCATTTCCTACCTTAATTGTATATGCATATTCCAAATTTTATTTTGTGCTCTGTAAACAGTATAAAATATAGCCCCACACACTAAATGCTGGCTGAACTCAGCAGCTAAGGTAGTGTCTATGGAAATGAATAAACAGTCGACGTTTCGGTCTGAGATAGCCATCCCTGTCTGAAACACGAGGAAGTCCAGATGCTGGCGATCCAAAGCAGCACACATAAAATACTGGAGGAACTCAGCAGCTGAGGCAGTGTCTATGGAAATGAATAAACAGTCGACGTTTCAGGCCAAGATAGCCATCCCTGTCTCAAACATGAGCAAGTCCAGATGCTGGAGATCCAAAGCAGCGCACATAAAACTCTGGAAGAACTCAGCAGGCCAGGCAGCATCTGTGGAAAAGAGTAAGCGGCGATGATTTGGGCAGAGATTGGTGAAGGGTCCTGACGAAGAGTCTCAGCCCAAAACAGCAAGTGTTCACTCTTTTCCACAGATTCTGCCTGGTCTGCGGAGTTCCTCCAGCATTTTGTGTGGGTAGCCATCTGTGTCTTTTTCTTCCTGGTTTTCGTTCAAGGAAAATTCTTCACTGTGACTAATCGGTAAGCTTGATAACATCAGGGTTACTAAATGCCATGCTTCTCTTTGAATTGTCACCAGGCATCAACTGATGTCAGGGCTGAGGTCCACTGATCCCAAATCAATCTCTTTCATTAATAACAACGACATGTTAGGCAAAACACATACAGAATAGAATTTTAGTGCCTCCCAACTTTGATCAGCTTGTGAATAATCAGATTTGTATCCAGCATATCCAATTTTATCCTCAACAGATAGAGAGTGATAGAACACCAAAATAGAATAACTCCTGCTTAACCGTATTGATGAAGAATCAATAAACTTTTTGTTGAGCAGATGAATTCCATAGGAATGGGAGGTGGGTAGAAAATTTACTTACCTGAAGTTAGATACAGAGACTTTAAGGACTTCGATCTGGCTTACAAAGACCACAGAGTTAAGTAATTCAACACGGTCATACAATTATAATGGCAGATTTTAACTTGTACATTACTAGAGCAATGCAAAAATTTGTAAATGAATGTAGAACGCATCCAGAGCAGAATTTTTTCAAGTAATTCCAATATTAATAGTGAAGACAGGGAAATATAGTAAGCTTGGAAAATCCAGTCTGAATGGAATTTAGTGACTATCTTAATGCTTGACCTCAAGTCAATCAGGAAGTGGTCTGCATAGAATGTCTGAAATATTCTGCAGGACTTGATGGACACAGCCTGATGGTTGCGGCTCAGACTCTGCTTTATTCTGGATCATTTGGACAACTGAAATTCGTACATCAAGCTGCTGTTTGTTGACTAAAACTCAGCATTCAACACAATCATCCCATTCAAACTCATCATCAAGCTTCAAGACCTGGACCTCTGACCTCCCCCTGCAATTGGATACTTCCTAATAGGCAGACCTCAATCAGTGGTGATTGCTAACAACATCTCCTCCTTGCTGGTGCACCTCAAGGCTGTGTGCTTAGCTCCCTGCTCCCCCCTCTGTAAGTATGTGACTGTGTGGTTAAGTATAGCTCCAATGCAATTTTTAAATTCACCGACAACACTACTTTTGCTGAAAGCTTTACAGGTAGCAATGAGTTTGCTAACCAGAGCAAGATATGACATCTGGTTGAGTGCTGCCATAATAGCCTCGTACTCAATATCAGCAAAACTAAAGAGTTGATTGGACAAACATGTATCATTTCAAAGTTCACAGTAAATTTATTATCAAAGTACATACATGTCACCATATACAACTTTTCTTGCGGGCATTCACGGGAAAATACAAAGAAGCACAATAGAATCAATGAAAGTTCGCACATAATAAGGCAGACAAGCAATCAATGTTTAAAAGACAACGATCTACAAATACAAAAGGAAAACATATATAATAATATATAAATAAGCAATAAATATCAAGAAACTGAGATGTAGAATCCTTGAAAGTGAGTCCATTGGTTGTGAGAACAATTTAGTGTTGGGGTGATTGAAGCTGAGTTACATGGAGAAATCAAAGGTGGAGAAAATCAGTTGCTTTAAGTTCCTGGATATTGACAATAGACAACAGACAATAGGTGCAGGGGTAGGCCATTCGGCCCTTCGAGCCAGCACAGCCATTCACTGTGATCATGGCTGATTATCCACAGTCAGTATCCAGTTCCTGCCTTATCCCCATAACCTTTGATTCCTCTATCCTTAAGAGCTCTATCCATCTCTTTCTTGAAAGCATCCAGAGACTTGGCCTCCACAGCCTTCTGGGGCAGAGCATTCCATATATCCACCACTCTCTGGGTGAAAAAGTTTTTCCTCAACTCCGTTCTAAATGGCCTACCCCTTATTCTTAAACTGTGGCCTCTGGTTCTGGACTCACCCATCAGCGGGAACATGCTTCCTGCCTGCAGCGTATCCAATCCCTTAATAATCTTATATGTTTCTATAAGATCCCCTCTCAGCCTTCTAAATTCCAGAGTATACAAGCCCAGTCGCTCCAATCTTTCGACATATGACAGTCCCGCCATCCCAGGAATTAACCTTGTGAACCTACGCTGCACTCCCTCAACAGCAAGAATGTCCTTCCTCAAATTTGGAGACCAAAACTACACACAGTACTCCAGGTGTGGTCTCACCAGGGCCCTATACAGCTGCAGAAGGACCTCTTTGCTCTTATACTCAATTCCCCTTGTTATGAAGGCCAGCATGCCATTAGCTTTCTTCGCTGCCTGCTGTACTTGCATGCTTGCTTTCAGTGACTGATGTACAAGAACACCTAGATCTCATTGTGATATATTGGATGACTTTTCATGGGCCCAACACGTACTGGAGTCATAAGGGAAGTATGCCAGCATCTTTACTTTCTTAGACTAAGGAGGTTTGGTTTGTGACTGAACATTCTGACAAACTTCTACTATGTATTGCTGAAAGTATGCTGACTGGTTGTATCATGCTGTGGTACTGCAATTGGAATGCACAGGAATGTACTAAGCTGTAGAGAGTAGCAAGCTCTTGCTAATACATCACTGCACATCCCTCCCCATCATTTGTAGTATCTACATAGGGTGCTCCCTTAGGAAGGCAACATCCATCATCAAAGATCCCCACCATCCCAGCCATGCCACGTTTTTGCAGTTACTATCAGGTAGGAAGTACAGAAGTCTGAAGACCCATAGCAGCATGTTCAAGAATTAAAATATCTTTATTGTCATTGCATAGTACAATTTGTCATGCACCAATACAGTGAAAATGAGCTTGCGACTCTCATACTCAATGCTATAAAACAACAAGTAAAATCAAGTAATCAGCCAGTACAAGCAATGTCCAGCAGTACAAAAGCACCACTCAGATGCATGACAGCCATAAAACCAGTATTAAAGTAGCAATATAACAAATTTATGGATGATGCTTAATTGATTGGTTCAGAGCAATTATAGCTCTGGGGAAAAAGCTATTTTTCAGTCTGGAAGTGCAGGCATAGAAAATCTTATAACGTCTGCCAGATGGAAGAAGTTCAAACAGGATACGTTTACCCTTCAACCATTTGGTTCTTGAACCAGCCAACAAAACTCTAATCACCGGAGTTTAGTAACGCTAACTACTTTGATCACTTTGCACTAAAATTGGACTTTTTATTTGTTCTAATTGTCTTCTTTCTTGTGAAAATTGTGTATGCTTTTTGTTTGTTTTTCTTGTGAATGCTACTTATCCAGTATGATGCCATGTTGCTGTGATACTGTGCTGTAATGATCTATGTTCTATTAGAAAAATGTCAAGAAGATCCTGTTTAAGGAGATGCCCATTACTGAGTGTTGCAGACTGATACATTCCAAGATTCAGGTGCTGAGGAACTAAAGCTTGTTATAACCATTGCAGAGGCTATGTGGTGAAATGCCTTAGCTTGAAGTTCCACCATTATTGCACAAACAATTTCTAGAGCTGTGTCTAAATCTCTCACAATGGAAATTATATAAAGAAAAATGTTTACATTTATGTAAGAGCGAATGCTTACATAACTGCTGACATATTGTTGATTTTATAAGTTGAGTGACCTCTCTTGTTCTGTGAGTGGTGACATTTGAACATCCTGCATTATATATGTGCAAATTTTTGAATAAAGTAAATGCTTCAAAATAAAGTGTTGCTGCCTCCTGTCGCATGACAAACCAAACTAATAGTCTAGTTGATGGAGGAAAAGCAAGTGGCAGGAAGGTGCAGCTGATGTCAATTATTGCTGTGGAACAGAATGATGCCTTTCATATTTCAGACCTGAGACTTACAATGGTAATAATAACTTATAGAATGCTATCATACTGACAATGTAGTACAAAGTGCTTTACAATGGGATTTAGAATGGGAGGAGAAAGGGGCACATTTCAAAGGTGAAATTTGGGGTCATATTTCAGAAATTATGAGGCTTTGAGAAGGTGTTTCTGAATCAGGGTGGGTAGTATTGGGGAGTGAGAAGTTGAGTTGGGTTCACTTTTCAATCTGGGGAGTACAATTCAGAAGTTTGGCTGTGATTGGGAAGGAGGAGGAGGTTTAGAGGTTAGGAAAACAATGTTGACTAGATTGAGTTGACAAACTGGGTTTAGCTGAACTGAGGAATGTAGGCTGGTTTAAGGAAGGCACCATACTTCCATGTGAATCCAGTCATAAAGAGCACACTTGCCCTTTCTGGTCTCCAAGAAATAGCTGAGATATTTTTCCCCCATCTTCAGCACTTTGGAATCAGCAGCTCTTTCTAACAGATATTCCTTCACAATTGCACATTCCTTAAACAATGCATAGTTTTGTTTAGGTTCCGCTAACTTAGGTTTTACACTGAAACCTCAGAGATGAGTGGTAGAGACCAAGTAGAAATTTTTCCTCTATTTTAATAAGTAAATGGAAGTGAAATTTAGAAGCAAAGTCATCATTGTATTTTGGAGGTTGAGGGGATTTGGAGGGCTATAATCTCAAAAGGGGAAGTGGCAATTATTTCAATGTTCACTTTGGTGAGTAATACAAATCATAGATTGGTTGTATCCAGGAAGGAAGAGAAAATTGAGATGTTTGGAATGTTATTAAGGATCTTGAGATTGATTGCCAGAATAAATGCTGAGGACCAGTTTCCTTTAGAATAAATGGACAAATCTCAGGTTGAGTCATTGGCTATTTAAATCAGTGAAGAGCAGAAATCCTTGATTCTTACAACAATGGGTCTTTGGAATTCTCTATCCAGTGTTGCAAATAAACATATGATGAATCTTAGAAGAACTTTGGACAAAAGAGGTGATGTGGGGATCAAGGAAGTGGATGAGCTGATCAGCCATGATCATTAAAGTAGAGCAGTCGGCTTTAGGGGGCAAATGCGTTACTCTGGCTCTTCCTCATCAAAGGTTGTCAAAAATTCTAAGTATGCAATATCATGAGGCTTTCCAATATCCACTTAGGATGTCACTTCCTCAAACCTTTAAGTATTTTGTTTCTTTGGAAACTATGTGAAGTACTGTTTATTTATTAACTTACTTGTAAGACAAATATATGTGTAGTTAACTGATCTTGTTTCATCAAATCGATTGAACCAAGATTCCAGTTACTTTATTTTCAAACCAGCACCCAATTCACTTTGTTCATCAATTCTTTTGTGTTGACTTAGAGTATCAGTTATCCTTAGTTTTGCCAGAAAATAACTAAACTCAGCCAAATAACTGAAAAGATCACAAATTTTGTAGACATTTTTTAAAATTAGGAATATATAATTTATTTGAAATTTGTTAACTAAGCAGTGTAAAAAAAAACCTGCTGTATATTTTTGATCGATGATAAAGAAGTTTCATATCCACTTCACTTCACACCAACTAGCTTCCCTCTCCACTCAGTCCTGATCCAACGTCTTAACTTGAAACACCAATAATTTCTTTCTCACTGCAGGTGCTGCTTGATGTACTGATATTCCCCCCTGCAGTTTGTTTTCAGAATCAGAATCAGGTTTATTGTCACTGGCATGACTTGTGAAATTTGTGAACTTAGCAGCAGCAGTTCTATGCAATACATAATATAGAAGAAAATAAATAAATAAATGACAGTATATGTATATTGAATAGATTAAAAATCATGCAAAAACAGAAATAATATATATTTAAAAAGCAAGATAGTGTTCACGGGTTCAATGTCCATTTAGGAATCTGATGGCAACGGGGAAGAAGCTGTTCCTGGATCACTAAGTGTGTGCCTTCAGGCTTCTGTACCTCCTACCTGTTGCTAACAATGAGAAAAGGGCATGCCCTGGGTGCTGGGGGTCCTTTATAATGGACACCGCCTTTCTGAGACACCACTCCTTGAAGATGTCCTGGGTACTTTGTAGGCTAGTACCCAAGATTGAGCCGACTAAACTTACAATCCTCTGCAGCTTCTTTTGGTCCTGTGCAGTAGAACCACCCCCCGACTCCCCATAACAGACAGTGATGCAGCCTGTCAGAATTCTCTCCATGGTACTTCTTTAGAAGTTTTTGAGTATTTTTATTGACATACCAAATCTCTTCAAACTTCTAATGAAGTGTAGTCACTGTCTTGCCTCCTTTATAACTACATCAATATGTTGGGACCAGGTTGGATCCTCAGAGGTCTTGACACACAGGAACTTAAAACTGCTCACTCTCTCCATTTCTAATCCCTCTGTGAGGATTGGTATGTGTTCCTTCATTTTGCCCTTCCTGTAGTCCACAATCAGCTCTCTCATTTTACTGATGTTGAGTGCCAGGTTGTTGCTGCAACACCGGTCCACTAAATGGCATATCTCGCTCCTGTATGACCTCTCGTCTCCATCTGAGATTCTAGCAACAATGGTTGTATCATCAGCAAACTTATAGATGGTACTTGAGCTTTGTGTGGCCACACAGTCCTGGGTATAGAGAGAGTAGAACAGTAGGCTAAGCACACACCCCTGAGGTGCACTATTGTTGATCATCAGCGAGGAGGAGATATTATCACCAATCTGCAGAGACTGTGGATGCTGCTTGACCTACAAATATCCCCCCAGCACTTTGCTTTCTGCTCCAGATTACAGTATTTGTAGTTTCTTATGTCTTAAATTACAGTTCAGATTCACTCCTGCTTTAAATGAACACTGTCTTATTGCCTGTTCGAATGCTTTGGAAAACTGATGTGATTTGGCATTTAAATGTGTAGTTGTATTCTTCATCTTCCAGTTCATTAAGCTTATAATATCCCCATAATAAAAATGCCTTATACTACTGTTCTGAAGTTGTTTTGTTTAAGCCTGGGAAAGTTGACACTTGGTTGTATGAGTATCCAAACCATAAGGTGTAGAGTGTTTGGCCTAACTGTGTGTGAAAACACAAATTGATGGGATCCTTTGGGATTAATTTGTGCTCTCCTAGCCTAGAAGAGAGTTTAAGAGGTGTTCTCTATAGGAGGCCATGAGAAAGACCAGATAGGAGAATTGCAATCTGCCTTAGTGTTAGTTAGCACATCTATTGTACACAGATGCAGTAATCATTATCAATAGATGTGAATTGATTTGAATAGTTGCTGCATATTTAATGAAAACTCATTTGTTGCAAATCGTAACATTGTCAAGCATGTGTCATAGTGCCCCAGTTTAATTGCCAAAATAGTCTTTCATAATAGACACTATTAAAGATCAAACTATTTTCACAAAATTGATAAAATTGGTTAAAACAAAGGTAAAACTAATGAATGCTTTCCTCTAAAAGTAATTATATTGTCTCAAGTGTGCATAAAAGAATAATTTTGCTGGTTCTAAAATTAGATTTATAAAATTTCTGCTTGAGCTGTAGGTAACTGGCCTAAAAATGAATCTCTGAGGAATTTAGCATTATGATGTTTTGACTTTGACCTACTTCTCATATCATTTGAAGTGCAAATAATTGTAAGCTTTTGTAGTATACATAAACCTCAGTATCATCAGAAACAGAACAGTGCTTTTGGGGAATATTGTTTTGAAAGAAATATTTTTTGTATATTTCCAGACAAAATAGGTGCTATATTTGAGAACCAAGATTATTTTCTTGTATTTTAGCCCAATTTGTTTAGAACCAAATGATTCATCAAATGGTGAAGAATTAAGCAGTGGAATCTGCCAGTTTGTAAAAATTGACTCCTCTTAATTAAAGCAAAGCAGCAGGATACAAAGATCCTGCCCTACACCTGATTAAAGCCAAATGCACCAAGGACAGCTGGATTTGGGAGGAAGCAGTAATCTGTACTCAGCTGGGGGTGTAAGAACACAAGAAAAAGGCTGAAGTAAACTCAAGCAAGCTGCTTTATTGTCACCCTCTTTCGAATTTTCAGATAACCCCATAGGAGTTCTCTGCTGCTGGGATGTATGTACCAAAGGGACCTGCTGTTAATGGAAGTAGATTGTTCACTAAAAAAAATTAGTATAATTATATTTAATATCTTAATATTTCCATGGATATGCACGTATCAAAGTAGTTTTTGTACACTAGCTAAACATATGTTTTTATTATGAGTAATTTAAAATAACAGATTTCTGTGGATAAAAATCTTGTATTTGCAGTGCTACTGCAAAGCTATTTTATCACAGAATTACACATGCTGTATTAGAGTCTATATACGTTTTGTTTATTAAAAATGAAAGTTATCAGAATTCCTGTTCAGGAAGAATTTATTTTTATTTGTTATTAGTCTTGTTTTAGTGATTACAGATAAATAAAACTTTCAATGTTTCATTTGTTAAAATAAATGGTGTGCACCTCTGGCAAGAACATAGGAAGTTTAGCCAGCAGCCGTAAGGAGTTGAACAGGACTTGTAGTGCCAAGCCCTGTATGACTGTTTTGTCTATACCTCTGATTTCTGCTTGAACACTCCAGATGGCGCTGTTGTTGAAGAGCAAAGTTTCATGAAAAACTGATGAAATAAATAATTAAACCTCTAATACTTGCTAAGCAGGGTGAAGCTCTACATTTTGTCAGTTTCAACCATGCTCATTCACTATAAGCTACTTTGAATGAGTTGAATGCAGCTCAATCTGACTTGCCACGACTGGAACACCCCATTCCTACATGTGCGCGCATATACACACACACACACACACACACACACACACACACACACACACACACACACACACACACACACACACACACTCTCTCTCTCTCTCTCTCTCTCTCTCTCTCTCTCTCCTTTTAAAATACCTGGACTAGATGTAAGAAGGTCGACCCTCTACCCAATTCTCAGGTGAGGCCCTCTACAGACTCAAGCTGTTCTCAGCCAGCCTACCACTAAAGCGCTGTACCTAGAGCACTCTGATATCGCTTGACAGAACGTATAGTCTTACTCCCTGTCAGAACAGGGAGTCACTTAATATTATATTTAGTTGTTGTAAATTATCTTAAAAGTAACAATACAATTAACAAATTAAAAATAAGATGTATTAATGCACTGAGAAATAATTGTTAGCATAGAAGGAAAATAAGTAAAAAATAGTAGCTTATTTGTCTTTTCCTCTTATCTACTGGAATTTCTTTAAAGTAAATGAAGTTGCTACTCTTATGTCTGCAGTGAGGATTGAAGAGTAGGAATGAATAAACTGGAGTGTAAGGCTGAGAAATGCCAACACAGTTAAGCTTCACTGGTTGCCTCCACATAGGCCCAGAAAGAATTCATATGATGCATACTCCAGTTTCTGCAACTCAGCACTTCCTGCTCCAACAACAGACTCACATAAGTTTGGTATTTTTTTTATTTGACAGGGGCTGAATGGTGCAATTTTTGAGGTTTTATGTACGGGATATACTGATAAACAGTTTGTCCCAGTTATTTTAGATCATGACTCCATTTTTGTTGCAGTGAATGCATTCTGCATCAATGATAAGAGAGAAATTACTCTTAGTATTGAACAAGATGTGTTAAATAGGATAGCTGAATCATATGTGATCAGATATTGAATAAATATTGTTCATTGAGGGTCACATTATATCCCCCATCTTAACTATTAAATCATAAGTTGGTTAAATGTGCCTGCATTTATGAGTTTGCACTTTGAGACATTGTATATAATTGGATCTTCTTTCCACTGTTCCATGCAGTTCTTGTAAAGTAACAAGTGAAAATTTTCTTTAGGATATTCACTTTTATATTACCTCAATATTTGGAATGTGCTGTTCAATATTTCATCAATTAACATTTTACATTTCTGAAAAATGAAAACAGATGCAGAATATTTCAAATATTTTCTTTTTTTTATCAGAAATATAGTTGAGTTTTGTTTTTTATTTGCAGTGCAATTATGAAAAAAAGTTGAACTTTTTATATTCCATTTGTTTTCAAGATACAGTGGACTCCAATTAGTTGGTACACATTGGAACTAGTACATTTTGGCCAAATTAAAGGGCTGTTCTAATTAGCTGAACTTCAACTGAGTAACAAGTTATGTACGTAAGTGAAATATAGAATAAATTAAAATACTATCAATGCACTACAGTAATATAAAACTGTAGTAGTTCAGAGTCAGAATCAATATCACTAGCATAGGTCATGATAAGTGCTGTTTTGCAACAGCAAACATTGCAATGCATAATTTAAAATAACGAAGTTATAATAGGAAATATATATTAAAAATTTAATTAAATAACTAGTGCAAAAAGAGACGAAAATAGTGAGGTAGTTTTCATGGAGTGATTGTCCAATCAGAAAACTGAGGGCAGAGGAGAAGCTGTTCCTGAAATGTTGAGAGTATGTCTTCAGGCTCTGGTATTTCCTCCGTGATGGTAGTAATGAGAAGAAGGTATGTCTTGGGTGATGGGCAACCTTAATGATGGATGCCACCTTTTTGAGCATCACCTTTTGAAGATGTCCTCAGAGCTGGGTAGGCTAGTGCCCATGATGGAGCTGGCTGAGTTTACACCTTCCTGCAGCTGTTACTGATCCTGTGCAGTGCCCCCACCCTCCATACCATAGAAACATAGAAAATAGGTGCAGGAGTAGACCATTCGGCCCTTTGAGCCTGCACCGCCATTCAGTATGATCATGGCTGATCATCCAACTCAGAACCCTGTACCAGCCTTCCCTCCATACCCCTTGATCCCTTTAGCCACAAGGGCCATATCTAACTCCCTCTTAAATATAGCCAATGAACTGGCCTCAACTGTTTCCTGTGGCAGAGAATTCCACAGATTCACCACTCTCTGTGTGAGGAAGTTTTTCCTAATCTCGGTCCTAAAAGGCTTCCCCTTAATCCTCAAACTGTGACCCCTCGTTCTGGACTTCCCCAACATCGGGAACAATCTTCCTGCATCTAGCCAGTCCAATCCCATTAGGATTTTATACGTTTCAATCAGATCGCCCCTCAATCTTCTAAATTCCAACGAGTATAAGCCTAGTTCATCCAGTCTTTCATCATATGGAAGTCCTGCCATCCCAGGAATCAATCTGGTTAACCTTCTTTGTACTCTCTCTATGGCAAGGATGTCTTTCCTCAGATTAGGGGACCGAAACTGCACACAATACTCCAGGTGTGGTCTCACCAAGGCCTTGTACAACTGCAGTAGTACCTCCCTGCTCCTGTACTCCAATCCTCTCGCTATAAATGCCAGCATACCATTCGCCTTTTTCACCGCCTGCTGTACCTGCATGCCCACTTTCAATGACTGGTGTATAATGACACCCAGGTCTCATTGCACCTCCCCTTTTCCTAATCGGCCACCATTCAGATAATAATCTGTTTTCCTGTTTTTGCCACCAAAGTGGATAACTTCACATTTATCCACATTAAATTTCATCTGCCATGAATTTGCCCACTCACCTAACCTATCCAAGTCACCCTGCATCCTCCTCACAGCTAACACTGCCGCCCAGCTTCTTGTCATCCGCAAACTTGGAGATGCTGCATTTAATTCCCTCATCCAAGTCATTAATATATATTGTAAACAACTGGGGTCCCAGCACTGAGCCTTGCGGTACCCCACTAGTCACTGCCTGCCATTCTGAAAAGGTCCCGTTTATTCCCACTCTTTGCTTCCTGTCTGCCAACCAATTCTCTATCCACATCAATACCTTACCCCCAATACCGTGTACTTTAAGTTTGCACACTAATCTCCTGTGTGGGACCTTGTCAAAAGCCTTTTGAAAATCCAAATATACCACATCCACTGGTTCTCCCCTATCCACTCTACTAGTTACATCCTCAAAAAATTCTATGAGATTCGTCAGACATGATTTTCCTTTCACAAATCCACGCTGACTTTGTCCGATGATTTCACCGCTTTCCAAATGTGCTGTTATCACATCTTTGATAACTGACTCTAGCAGTTTCCCCACCACTGTTGTTAGGCTAACCGGTCTATAATTCCCCGGTTTCTCTCTCCCTCCTTTTTTAAAAAGTGGGGTTACATTAGCCACCCTCCAATCCTCAGGAACTAGTCCAGAATCTAAAGAGTTTTGAAAAATTATCACTAATGCATCCACTATTTCTTGGGCTACTTCCTTAAGCACTCTGGGATGCAGACCATCTGGCCCTGGGCATTTATCTGCCTTTAATCCCTTCAATTTACCTAACACCATTTCCCTACTAACATGTATTTCCCTCAGTTCCTCCATCTCACTGGACCCTCTGTCCCCTACTATTTCCGGAAGATTATTTATGTCCTCCTTAGTGAAGACAGAACCAAAATAATTATTCAATTGGTCTGCCATGTCCTTACTCCCCATAATCAATTCACCTGTTTCTGTCTGTAGGGAACCTACATTTGCCTTAACCAATCTTTTTCTTTTCACATATCTATAAAAGCTTTTACAGTCAGTTTTTATGTTCCCTGCCAGTTTTCTCTCATAATCTTTTTTCCCCTTCCTAATTAAGCCCTTTGTCCTCCTCTGCTGAACTCTGAATTTCTCCCAGTCCTCAGGTGAGCCACTTTTTCTGGCTAATTTGTATGCTTCTTTGGAATTATACTATCCCAAATTTCCCTTGTCAGCCATGGGTGCAGTACCTTCCTTGATTTATTCTTTTGCCAAACTGGGATGAACAATTGTTGTAGTTCATCGATGCGATCTTTAAATGCTTGCCATTGCATATCCACCGTCAACCCTTTAAGTGTCATTTGCCAGTCTATCTTAGCTAATGCACGTCTCATACCTTCAAAGTTACCCTTCTTCAAGTTCAGAACCTTTGTTTCTGAATTAACTATGTCACTCTCCATCTTAATGAAGAATTCCACCATATTATGGTCACTCTTACCCAAGGGGCCTCTCACGACAAGGTTGCTAATTAACCCTTCCTCATTGCTCAGACAGTGATGCAGCCAGTTAGAATGCAGGAATGGTGGCAGAGCGAGCAGAGATGGCTGAAGTTTCTGGGAATAGTTCACAAAGCTCAGGATAGATGTGTCCCACAGAGGAAGACAAAGGAAGTTAAGGGCTGCATAAAAGCCAAGGAATGGGCATATAAAATAGCAAAAGTTAGTGGGAAGTTGGATGATTGGCAAGCTTTTAAAATAAAATAACATAAAGTAGGATACTAAATGTTTTTCAGTTATATAAAGAGTAAAAGGGAGGTGAGAGTTTATGTTGAACCACAGGAAAATTATGCTGGTGAGGTAGTAATGAGGGACAAAGAAATGGCACATGTACTTTGCTTAAGTCTTTACTGTGGAAGACACTAGCTGTATGCCAGAAGTCCGTGGGTGCCATTACTATAACAAAGGAAAAAGTGCTAGACAAACTCAAAGGTCTTAAGGTGGATAAGTCACTTTGACCAGATGGACTACATCTCAGAGTTCTGAAAGAGGTTGCTGAAGAGATATTGGATGCATTGGTCATGATCTTTCAAGAATTACTTGATTCTGACATGGTCTTGGAAGACTGGAAAATTGCAAATGTCACTCCACTCTTTAAGAAAGGAAGAAGACAAAAGAAGAAATTATAGGCCAGTTAGCCTAACTTCAGTGGTTGTGAAAGTGTTGGGAGTCCATTATTAAGAATGAGGTTTCAGGGTGCTTGAAAAGTAATGACAAAGTATGTCAAAGTCAGCATGATTTCTGTGAAGGGAAATCTTGCCTGACAAATCTGTTAGAATTCTTCATGGTTGAGTCTGTGGTAAAGAAGGCAAATGCAATGTTGGCATTTATTTCAAAGGGGATAGAATATAAAAGCAAGGAGATAATGCTGACCCTAGTCAGGCTGCACTTCAAGTATTGTCAACAGTTTTGAGTTTGTGGATGTAACTAGCAGGGTGGACAAAGGAGACACAGTGGATATGATTACCTTGTATTTTCAGAAGGCACTTTATAAGGTGCACACACATGTTTACCAAGATTAAAATCTATGGCATTACAGGAAATATAGTGGTATGGATAGCAGAATGGCTGACAGGCAGGAGGCAGCAAGTGGGAATAAAAGGGGCCTTTTCTGCTTAGCTGCTGGTGACTAGTGGTGTTCCTCAGAGGTCAGTATTGGGACCACTACTTTTAACATTGTTTGTCAATGATTTAGATAATGGAATTGATGACCTTGTGGCAAAGTTTGCGGATTATACGAAGATAGGTGTAAGATTGGGTCGTGCTGAGGAAGCAATGCAATTGTAGCAGCACTTGGACAAATTGGAAGAACAGACAAAAAAATGGCAGATGGAATACAGTGTTGGGAAATATATGATAATGCATGTTGGTACATGGAACAATAGTGTGGACTATTATATAAATGGGGAGAAAATTCAAACATCAGAGGTTCAAAGGGACTTAGGAGTCGTGTAAGATTCTCAGAAGTTTAATTTACAGGTTGAGTCTGTGATAAAGAAGGCAAATGCAATGTTGGTATTTATTTCAAGGGGAATAGAATGTAAAAACAATGAGATAATGTTGAAGCTTTATAAGGCACTAGTCAGGCCGCACTTGGAGTATTATCAACAGTTTTGGGCCCCATATCTCAGAAAGGATGTGTTTTCATTGGAAAGGGTCCAGAGGAGGTTCATGAGGATGTTTCTGGGAATGAAGGGGTTAACATATGAGGAGTTTTTGGCAACTTTGCGGCTGTACTCATTGAAATTTAGAAGAATCTGTGGAGATCTCATTGAAACCTACCAAATGCTGAAAGGACTAGATAAGGTGGATGTGGAGAGGATGTTTCCCCTGATGGGGGTATCCAGAACTAGAGTGCACAGCCTCAAAATTGTTGGGCGACCCTTTAGAACAGAAGTAAGAAGAAATATTTTTAGCGAAAGAGTAGCAGATCTGTGGAATACTCTGCAACAGACTATGGTGGAGTCAGAAGTTGATAGATTCCTGATTTGTCATCAAGGATATGGTGAGAAGGCAGGTGTATGGGGTTGAAAGGGATCCTGGATCAGCCATGATGATATAATGGAGCAGACTCGGTAGACTGGCCCAATTCTGCTCCGATATCTAATGGTCTTATAAAATCGAAAAACTATTCTATCAGTATCACATTATAATTGTTCATGATGAAGAGGTATCAGTCTGGGAAAAGAGAAGTAACTTCGAAAGAAATAGTTTTGAGAATTTGAACACACATATGTGGAGATCCAGTATGGTTTGTTTCCGGTAGGCTGATACTAGTTGGCTATGTTACACTACTAGCAAAGGAGGGAAGAGCACCTCACGCATAAGATGTTTACTATACACATTTAACATACCAACAGTGATCTTTGGATTAGTCTGATTACTTAAGATCAAAGAAATTCCTTGCATTTTTTCTCTGAAAATACTGAATATTTTTATCTGTTATCTGAATAGAGAGAGGTATTTCTTTCCACCGTTGTTCACATTGATATTTCTGTAAAGCAGCGTCACTTTATGCATTCATATAAACAATTATCAAAATAAAACTAATGCATAGCATTAACTCAAAGGGGATGAGGAAAATACAACAACACAGTTGAAAAGTGTTATGAAAATCAAAAATCTGGAGGTTTTACTGATTCCCTACCTCTACTGAAGGAGGGGGCTATCAACTTGAATATCTTAATCATTTTAACAAGCAGACAATATAGATATGAAGTAGACTCGGATAGTTTATCTTAGCATCCATTTAACTCTTCTGAATTTAGATTTCCCATTTTAAGTGCATTAATGTGTCAACTTTATCCCTTAGCATTCATTTTTGTTGAGGGCTAAAATTACTGCCACAGTCTAGGTCCTCCATTAAGCCTGTAATGACAGACATTTACAATCCAGTATCTGTTTGGCTAACCATTTGTCCTCACATTAGATAACGTTTTTTGGCTTGCAACATGGTCTTCAATCTTAATTCTTTTTTAGGAAGTGACTTCAGCACCCATGAGTTTTATTGCCACATATAGACATCAACAGTCAAGCAATTGGCTTGCAAGGGTTTGCACCTATTCTCTCTCCCAAACTTTTATTATGCTTCAGTGGTGGAATGCAGAGATCATCAGATAAGGGCATGAAATGGAAGACTGTGAGAGATAAACTGCACATGGGAATCAGATTGTCCATAAAACTATGTCAGAAAAGTATACCCTCCCCATCATTTTCCCTTATCTCTCAACTATTCATTATTAATTTGATGGAGTGGGGGAGCTGTCAGACTCTATAGCGCAAGTTGTTTATCTTTCATTATAATCTTCAACCTACTGTTCACAATTTCTGCAATTTTGAAATAGAGTTACCAGTCAGTTTCTTACAGCCTTGCACTAAAGATTACAAGGTGGTTTGATACATTCTGACCAAAGGAATTGGTTACAGAAGAACAAATGACCTTTAAATGGAAATGTTATGATTTTTATGATCAGTGACACTATTGTAACTTAAAAGTTTGGCTCGGAGGTAAATTTCAAGCTGTGTCCAAAGCTTTTAACTAAAATCAAAGGAACACAGTCACTTAAGAGCTGCAGTGCTGAGATATACAGTAAATTGATATCCAATTCATTTTTCTTTATATGCATCATGGGAGTTGAAGACTCCGTGTAAAATGTGGGAGGTGAGCAACTTTGGCTCTTTAACAATTTTTTCAACTTTATCCCATCGAAAACAGAACTAATACACAAAAGCTGATTGTCCGTCCATTTTAACTATTTCAGTGCTTAACTGCAGAGCACTCTCTTTCACAGCATACTAAACTGTGCCATCCATAATAAACACAATAATACAATTCTATTAATTAATACAATCAATTAAATCATCTGCATGGATGTACACCTTCCAAGTTATGAACATTGAAATATCTGGCATCTGGACACATTCCAAACCTAAAGCAGCCTTTGCAATTGGAAAATAACTCCACTGATCAATCAAGGCAAGATTCATATTATTGAAAGCAATGATGTAGAGTATTAGTCCAAAACTCTTTTTGAAAGAGCAATACAAGCAGGGTTAATTTAAATAACCTAGTTGGCAAGGCACAAATAGGTCATGGAGATTCTCCCATTTCATGCATGGAAACATCTTTAATTCTATTGAAGTCAGCAGAAAGAAAAAGCAAAAGTGCAGTGCAAAAAGAGTGTAGATCCCTCATTTCTCACAAGGTAAAATTACATAATTTTCTTGAAAGCGTTGTTTTCCTTGGTAATTTCAGAGTTAAAAAAACAAGGAGTAGTTGATGGGGTTAACCCTCTCTGCACCCTTTCTAGCACTTAAACTGACAAGCACTGCGCTTTCTTATGGGCTTTCAACAAAGGGTCCAAGCGTAGCTTCAACTGCAAATGTAACTAAGCTTCCCTACCTTCTCCTGGCAACTACTAACATATCAAAAGGAGGAATATGTTTAGTTTTCATCAGGGCACTGGTGTTTTTGATTTTTCTTTGGTACAATGCCCAAGGACTTACCTTGAATGCTGTGAACAGAAATACCCAAAAATAATTAACTGGGACAGGGAAAGAAAACGCATTCATATTTTAAGTGATTTCCATAAATATTTAAAATTAATTTCTTATAATTTACAAAATAAGGGTAACACATCAGAAAATGTTTTTGGCCATCAGTTTACCCTTTCAACAATATATCACACCACTCCTCCCTTTCTTCAAATGCCTTCATTAAGTTGGTTATACAATAAAATTGTCAATGTTGAGTTCAGCATCTCCCCATCATATATTTGCAGGCAAAACATTTGTAACCCATAGTTTTAACAGTTATGAGATTCACTGATGACTCAAGAAGGTTTAATTTCCTCTGTTGGTTCAGGATTAACTTGATCACGTAAAATTCCATTGCTTGCTATTTTAAGCATAATTATTAACCCTTTTTTGTGAGTTAGGTGTGCATTAATATAGCAGACAATGGAATTTCACATAAGAATGCTAATCTGTGAGCATTAGAGAACATTAAACCAAGTTGTTAATGCCAGACATTCAGAAACAAAACTACAATTAAATACACAAATACAAGATCCTTATGCCAATGAAAGCTTTTAAAAGAAAATGATGAATGCTTACATCGTAATTTATTGTTGCTGGTCACAAACTCTTTATTTACTAGAATTGCAGCCTGTAGAATTTCTAGCAAAACAATAGCTTAGGAAAATTAGGGTTAGGAAAGTCAAGTATGCTGGTATTCCCTGATTTTGCTGCCAATATTTCTTCTTTCATTCTGCTTTGACTGCAAAGGATTTTTAGCTGCATTTATTGTTTAATCAGGTAAAGTGGGCCAGAAGGTGCATTGCAGAATACCAAATTAATTTGTGCTAATTAATTTTTTTCCTGCACCTTTAAAGGGGACATCTGTTATTCCATCTTGAGATTCACATGTTCTCCAAAACACAACCACCACAGTCAGGATTGCAGTGCCTTTAAATGCAGATTGAGTTTGTAATTTACACCAAACATTACTAGTTAAAGGCAAGGGTGCAACACCGAGTAACATTGTGACCTCATCTTCACTCTTCACTTCCTTTTAGTGTTCACAACTACCTAGCCAGACTCTAGGTTCTATGTTATTTAATTTAGAGGGGGTGGGCAGGCAGTGGGGGGGGGGTGCTGGGTGGTGAAAATAGGGGCAGTAGGTAGCATAGCAGTTAGCATTATGCTGTTACCGCTCCAGTGAGCTGGGTTCAATTCCATCGCTTTCTGTAAAATGTTTGTACGTTCTCCGCTTGACTACAGGGGTTTCCTCCATGGACTCCAGGTTCCTCCCATATTAAAAGATGACTAAATGGTTAGTAGGTTATTTGGCCATGAGTGCAATTGGGCTGCACCAGCTTGTTGGGCCAGAAGGACCTGTTACCATGCTGTGTCTCTAAATAAAATTTAAACTTGTAATGAACTAAGAACATTAATGGAAAGAGATGGTTGCTTATATCATCTGCTGTATATAAATCTAATTATAATTTTGGATGAGACAGAAGGAGAGTATCAGAAGGAGGATTTTAGTGACAGCCTCATAGCCTCTCCTGTTTTGAATCGTACTGTCCACAACAGCAGGTGATGCAGCTCCTGTGCCCCAATGGCCACTGTAACCAATGACTGACTGCTACCTTGATCTCTAGAGAGTAGGTTTGTAAATATCTTCAGATGAAGTGATTTTCATGGATAGCTACACTGTATTTTCGATACGCTGGAGTTTACGGTAGTGTCAAGTGCAGTACACAGAGCACAGTGTGAGTAAGTGTACTGGCAAATATTGTTTTTGGTAGAATATAGCACCTGAAGAGGCATGCACTGAACTTGACCACATATGTAAGTTGCTTAAGCTTATCCACTACATACAGGTCTTCAGTTTTTCATTCCAGGAAATAATCTTATGAGTTACTTCCTTTCACTTCACTTGCAAAATTAATCTGGTGCTTTATAGTCTCTGGCAGATTCTGTCCACCCTCCTCAAACACTCAAAAAGAGTAGAGCCTGTTCTGTCAGGTTTTATACGAGTACATGTCAAATCACATTTACTACTGCACTCATTCCAACCAGGTCTTAAAGCCACAATGTGCAGACCATTAAGAGATACAGCCTGGCTTTATGTAACTTTTTTTTGGATGTTGCTAATCACGTTAACATGTTCATTATTTGCTTTGCTGCAATTAATCATGATTCGAATAATCCCATCATCTATAATTTACAGTGAAACTAAACCTGTTGACATTTGAGTTGTTAGTTGACAGTGGAATTGTTGTAAACATATCTCATTGATTCATAACACACCAAATTGCTATCTTATTCAAATTTCGTTCACCAAAGTGGGAATTCTAACAGATTGAAGTTATTTAAGTTTTTCAGTATATATACAAATCCTATTAACAATGTAATGATATTGAAAGATACATGGACTTTCATTTATATTAATAAAATTATGGTCATTATCTGGAATCAGTAAGTCTAATTCACAGATCAGTCATGTATCCAAAAATGCATACTTTTCTATATATTGCTAGAGATGAAAAGCAATGCAGGGATAATGTAAATTTGTCAAGGCTAAGGTTTTGAATTACAATGTAGTTCTCCACAGCCTTGGCAAATAATTCAGATTGCATCTTCAACTCTTTCAACAGTCCTAAAGTTGAAAAATTTATGTCATGCAAAAGACATTAGAGTCCATGCTCTGTGTCTCACCTTTCACTGTGCAATCAATACAACATTATGATGGAGTGGTTGTCAACAAGTAAAGTGCACATGAAGCACCCACTCCCACTTCGCAGTATATGTACTAAGGTTCTGAACAACACTATATAGTTATTGCACCTGTCCACCACCACCATCCTGCCTAATTGGTTGCTCTGACAGGTTATTAGAGTATCGTTGGGATTTTTACAACAAGCAGGCAATTTAAGTGATCATTTAATGATTCCAGACTAAGATTTGTTAAATTTTGTGAAAGAAATTACTTAGTTTAACTGTGTGAGATTTGAATTCATAATATCTACGTTGCTTCATTATAAGTTTTTTAAAAAAGTATACAAGTTAAATAATTAACATCATGATGACCCATTTTCTACAAGGCATCATTATATCATTAATACCATGGAAAAATTACATACTGTAATTACTTTATGGTAGACTGAATTACTTTTGCTGTTTGGGCTTTATACTGGAGAATATTGTTTCCTATTTAGTTTTAGACAATTGATTGCATTAAATGACACACCAAGAGAACAGATGAGGAAAGTAAATTAGAAAAAGAAGCAGTATTTCCATTGTACCTTTGTACAGAACATACTCAAGGCTTTGATAGGAGGATTGCTGTGTGGTTAAGTGACTAAATGCAGGCTGTAAATACTAAGCAAAGGAAGGCAAAGAGATACACAACAAGACAGAGAAAGGGAAGAACACGGAGGGTTTAAAACCTGACATGGCGAGAGACCAGAAATTTCATTGGGTCTGCAAGATGGGACAAGCAGGTTAACACCTTATGCAAGGTACAATTAACTTTCTTTACTAAAATTATTAATTACATTCAAATTAATAATAAATTAAGCTGGAAACCACATATAAATTATGCCAAAGCAAAAATGTCAAAATCTAATACAATACTGTACAAAGTGCAAGATTTCTTAAATCAGGAATCTTTGTATATATTATACTGTTCACTTACAGTCCCATACATGACCTACTGTGTAGAGGTATGGGGAAATACATACAAAACAAATACAAACTCAATTTTTCTACTCCAAAAGAAAGTCATACGAATTGTAAATAAGACAAGTTATTACAAGCCAACCAATCTACTATTTATTCAACTAAACACTTTAAAATTCAGAGATTTCATAGATTTTTAAATAATTCAAATTATGTATAAAGTAAAAAATGGACAGCTACCACAAAGTATCCAAAGGTTGTTTAAAATGAGAGAAAGTCAACATGATTTGAGAGGAACATGTATATTTAAAAAACAAAGGATAAGAACAAATGTAAAAAATCATTGTATTTCAGTCAGGGGGGGTGAATCTATGGAACAGTTGTAGTGAGAATTTAAAAACACAAGTTTAAAAAATTATTTAAAAATAATTTAATGAACAAATATAAAATACATGATTTAAACTGAATGGGAGTAATGTAAATAAATGATACTTGGAATTGGATTTTGGGTTAAAAGATTATGAAACTTTTTGTTTTGATGTGATGATTGATGCCAAATATGTTGTTGTATAAGTAAGTGGGGTGTGTGGCGCATGGCCAAGTGGTTAGGGCGTTGGACTAGCGATCTGAAGGTCGTGGGTTCAAGCCTCGGCCGGGGCAGCATGTGTGTCCTTGAGCAAAGCACTTAACACACAATGCTCCAGTCTACCCAGCTGAGAATGGGTACTGGCAAAAATGCCTCACAATAGACTGGCGTTCTATCCGGGGGAGAGTCGCGTACTCTCAGTCGCTTTACGCCTCGGAAACCAGCATAAGCACCGGCCTGATGGGCCACAAAGGCTCATGACAGACTTAGTAATTAAGAGGGGTAGGCGTAATAAGCTGTAGCTTCAGCCTACACTCTTTCAGTCTGTTTTAAAGAATATCTTTTTTTTTGTTGTAATTTTGTCCTATAAAATCATCATTGAAAATGATGCTTTTGTTATGTTTGTACTGACCGAAATAAATTTCATTCATTCATTCATTCATTCATTCAAATTCCTAATATTTATCAGCCCTTCAGTTCCACCTCCATCCCCATCCCAAACCATGGTTATGTATCCTACTGTGACAAGTAATTTTGTTTCTTTATCTACCTTTGAGGGATCCATAGCTGTCTTTACTCTATTGCTATTCAGGTAGGTAAAGGAGGATGAATCAGGAAAGAGATGAATAAAGAACAATATTGGAAACTCAAGATGTAGTATAGCACATCTGCTAGAATTCTGATGCAAAAGGAATCTAGCTACACTACAGGACAGGGAGGAAAGCTGAATTAACATTGCTTAGTTTTGATGCAAGGACACCATCCTGTATTGTTGAATCTGTTGGCTACCCTCTCTCAAAGATCATGAACACCATATCTCTTAGTCACCATCCACTTTGTTCTCTCCACTCTTCTCTCTTTGTGGCAACCTATCTTGTATATGCTTTGTCATTTTTTAAGTTATAGTTGAAGACTGTTGACCTGAAATGTTAACTCTATCTCTTCGTCCACTGACACTGATTGTTCCAGCATTTTCTAGTTCTATTTCAGATTACCTGATTTGCAGTTTTTTAAATAATTCTATACCAGAGATAAGATGTCTGCTTTTATACAGTTATTCCAATACTTACTGGTTTTAAGGTGTTGTACTTAAATGCATGCAGCATAAGGAATAAGGAGGATGAGCTTGTTGTACAGCTACAGATTGGCAGGTATGATATTGTTGCCATCACTGAGACCTGGCTAAAGGATGCATGTCTCTGGGAGCTGAACGTCCAAGGATACACGGTGTATCGGAAGGATAGGAAGGTAGTCAGAGGGGGAGGCGTGGCTTTATTGGTAAGAAATGATATTAAATCGTTAGAAAGAGGTGATATAGGATCGGAAGGTGCAGAATCTTTATGGGTTGAGCTAAGGAATAGCAGGGGTAAAAGGACCCTGATGGCAGTTATTTATAGGCCTCCAAACAGCTGCAGGGATGTGGACTACAAATTACAACTGGAAATAGAAAAGACTTGTCAGAAGGGCAGTGTTATGATAATTGTGGGGGATTTTAACATGCGAGTAGATTGGAAAAATCAGGTCGGCACTGGATCTCAAGAGAGAGAATTTGTAGAATGTCTGCGAGATGGCTTTTTAGAACAGCTTGTTGTTGAGCCCACTAGGGGATCGGCTGTACTGGATTGGGTATTGTGTAATGAACCGGAGGTGATTGGAGAGATTGAGGTGAAGGAACCCTTAGGAGGCAGTGATCATAACATGATTGAGTTCACTGTGAAATTAGAAAAAGAGAAGCCGAAATCTGATGTGTCGGTGTTTCAGTGGAGTAAAGGAAATTACAGTGGCATGAGAGAGGAACTGGCCAAAGTTGACTGGAAAGAGACACTGATGGGAAAGACGGCAGAGCAGCAGTGGCTGGAGTTTATGCGAAAAATGAGGAATGTGCAAGACAGGTATATTCCAAAAAAGAAGAAATTTTCCAGTGGAAAAAGGATGCAACCGTGGTTGACAAGAGAAGTCAAAGCCAAAGTTAAAGCAAAGGAGAGGGCATACAAGGAAGCAAAAATTAGTGGGAAGACAGAGGATTGGGAAGTTTTTAAAACCTTACAAAAGGAAACCAAGAAGGTCATTAAGAGAGAAAAGATTAACTATGAAAGGAAACTAGCAAATAAAATGTCAAAGAGGATACTAAAAGCTTTTTCAAGTATAGAAAGAGTAAAAGACAGGTGAGAGTAGATATAGGACCGATAGAAAATGATACTGGAGGAATTGTAATGGGAGATGAGGAGATGGCAGAGGAACTGAACAAGTATTTTGCATCAGTCTTCACTGAGGAAGACAGCAGGATACCGGACACTCAAGGGTGGCAGGGAAGAGAAGTGTGCGCAGTCACAGTTACGACAGAGAAAGTACTCAGGAAGCTGAATAGGCTAAAGGTCGATAAATCTCCTGGACCAGATGGAATGCACCCTCGTGTTCTGAAGGAAGTAGCTGTGGAGATTGCGGAGGCATTAGCGATGATCTTTCAAGAGTCGATAGATTCTGGCATGGTTCCGGAAGACTGGAAGATTGCAAATGTCACTCCGCTATTTAAGAAGGGGGCAAGGAAGCAAAAAGGAAATTATAGACCTGTTAGCTTGACGTCGGTGGTTGGGAAGTTGTTGGAGTCGATTGTCAAGGATGAGGTTACAGAGTACCTGGAGGCATATGACAAGATAGGCAGAACTCAGCATGGATTCCTTAAAGGAAAATCCTGCCTGACAAACCGATTACAATTTTTTGAGGAAATTACCAGTAGGCTAGACAAGGGAGATGCAGTGGATGTTGTATATTTGGATTTTCAGAAGGCCTTTGACAAGGTGCCACACATGAGGCTACTTAACAAGATAAGAGCCCATGGAATTACGGGAAAGTTACATACGTGGATAGAGCGTTGGCTGATTGGCAGGAAACAGAGAGTGGGAATAAAGGGATCCTATTCTGGTTGGCTGCCGGTTACCAGTGGTGTTCCACAGGGATCAGTGTTGGGGCCGCTTCTTTTTACATTGCACATCAATGATCTGGATTATGGAATAGATAGCTTTGTGGCTAAGTTTGCTGACGATATGAAGATAGGTGGAGGGGCCGGTAGTGCTGAGGAAACAGAGAGTCTGCAGAGAGACTTGGATAGATTGGAAGAATGGGCAGAGAAGTGGCAAATGAAGTACAATGTTGGAAAGTGTATGGTTATGCACTTTGGCAGAAAAAATAAACGGGCAGACTATTATTTAAATGGGGAAAGAATTCAAAGTTCTGAGATGCAATGGGACTTGGGAGTCCTCGTACAGGATTCCCTTAAAGTTAACCTCCAGGTTGAGTCAGTAGTGAAGAAGGCGAATGCAATGTTGGCATTCCTTTCTAGAGGAATAGAGTATAGGAGCAGGGATGTGATGTTGAGGCTCTATAAGGCTCTGGTGAGACCTCACTTGGAGTACTGTGGGCAGTTTTGGTCTCCTTATTTAAGAAAGGATGTGCTGACGTTGGAGAGGGTACAGAGAAGGTTCATGAGAATGATTCCGGGAATGAGAGGGTTAACATATGAGGAACGTTTGTCTGCTCTTGGACTGTATTCCTTGGAGTTTAGAAGAATGAGGGGAGACCTCATAGAAACATTTCAAATGTTAAAAGGCATGGACAGAGTGGATGTGGCAAAGTTGTTTCCCATGATGGGGGAGTCTAGTGCGAGAGGGCATGACTTCAGGATTGAAGGGCGCCCTTTCAGAACAGAAATGCGAAGAAATTTTTTTAGTCAGAGGGTGGTGAGTCTATGGAATTTGTTGCCACCGGCAGCAGTGGAGGCCAAGTCATTGGGCGTATTTAAGGCAGAGATTGATAGGTATCTGAGTAGCCAGGGCATCAAAGGTTATGGTGAGAAGGCGGGGCAGTGGGACTAAATGGGATAAAATGGATCAGCTCATGATAAAATAGCAGAGCAGACTCGATGGGCCGAATGGCCTACTTCTGCTCCTTTGTCTTATGGTCTTATGGTCTTATTCATTTGAAACTTCACTTTATTTACTACCAGTTTCCTTTTATTTGATCATTCTCTATATACCAATAGGGAATGCTTGAAAAATAAAATTCCACATATTAAATTTAAAAGCTGATTGCCTTGAGCAATTATCTTCTTCAGTAAGACAAAAACTTTGTCACATTCAGAAACATCAGCTGATTAGGATAAACAAACAGCTGAATTAAACATTGGTAAGAGGGAATGGATTAAATTGTGAAGTAAAATCGTATCATATTAGGGAGCATCTTTAGTACCCAGATGTTATATTTTTTATGAAATTGAGGTAGACTCACTACCATAAGGTGGGTTATCATAATAATGTCGACAAATAACCAGTAGTCTTGAAACAATCTGTTTGCTAGTTTTACTCTGGCTGACCAGTTTTCCCAGGACTAAAGAAGCACAGCAGCTGAAACAAGGCGATGACTGCTTCAGGGACATGGTAAATGTCTTTATAACCAAGAGATTTACAACTTTGCATTGCCAGGAGGAGCAAGAGTATTACCTCCTGAGCAAGAGTATTACCTCCTGACCATCTCATCTGATTGGGATTCTGGGCTGAACTTACCTGCTCCAGGGTGCTCCCCTCTTGACTGGAAGTCAAGTCTATCATGACACAGGCTGTGAATTTAAAACTTGACAGCATACAGGCAGAGAGTAGTCCAGAATCTCAGCCTTCACTGATGTAACCTTGTCTGATAAATATAAAGACCAAAAGGTCAGCATGCTAAGACTGCAGAAGTCAGCCAGCAATAGATTCAGTAGAGCCTTCACTTGTGAGAAACTATGCAAGGCCTTAAACTTTCAAGTATGTGAGAGTGAAGTGTCCTTAAGTAGCGATGAATTAAGCAGTAAGTGTTCTTTTCAAACCATGTCAGTAAGACCCCAAAGAGTTTACCCAGCAGGGTGTCCCTGTTCAATATTTCCTTACAGTTTTAGCTTTATGGAACTGTTTTTCATTGGAAGAGATCTCATGTTTCGTCTGGGTCCTGCAGCTCATTTGGCATGCACACTGCACCATCTTGCACACCCTACTGATTTACATGTCTTATTCAAATTATTGACTTTGTAACACTTTATAATTAGAAGTAAACTCTTCTATCAAATAGTACAGGAACCCAATAAGATTGCATCTCACTCAGATATGGAAATATGAATTTGAAATTAATAGAGCCTACATATAGGCTTAATTACACTTTCTAAAAAAATCTCATTAAAAATTTGGGGGAGAAAAACATTAGTTCCCTTCTATAAAAACCCATATCTTGTAATAATTAGGCATATTTATATTTGCATATCATGCTCGGAAATGTTTAATTTCAGGTTAACACTGACATCACTTTTCTCTATAATTTTTAGAATAGCTACAGTACTAGAATGAAATTGTGGCAATTTTACCAAAGAAACTCAGGTGGCACTGATTTCACACTGAAAAAAATGTTTGGGTGAATTTCCTTAAAGTACTTCTTCAATACCTTCACCAAAGCTCATCATTTCTCCTGAATCAGTTTTGTCAAGTGCAAAAACAAAAGCTTCCTGCATTCACATGTTTAATGCCCGACATCAGTGCATTTGGGTGCAGCAAGTTACCTAAAAGTTACACTAAATCCATTTCTGGAGTTTGAAAGTGATCATTTCCATCTTTATTGGGCTAAATTAAAGCATTGCCCACTATTAATACATCTGATATATTGTAAATGCCCTCCTAACTCTCACAAAACTATGAAAATGCAAGTTAAAAAGGAGAATAATGTGAGTTGCCTTAATGACTTGCCTGGTAGCATAAACATCTACAGTGAATTATACCAGTGCCTAAGACGAATAATGTGGGCTGCCCTAATGACTATCATCCGACAGCACTCACATCTACAGTGATGAAATGCTTTGAGAGGTTGGTCATGACTACATTGAACTCCCGCCTCAGCAAGGACTTGGACCCATTGCAATTTGCCTATTGCCACAATAAGTCAACGGCAGACGCAATCTCAATGGCTTTTCACATGGCTTGAGACTACCTGGACAACACGAACACCTATGTCAGGATGCTGTTCATCAACTATAGCTCAGCATTTAATACCATCATTCCCACAATCCTGCTTGAGAAGTTGCAGAACCTGGTCCTCTGTACCCCCCTCTGCAATTGGATCCTCGACTTACTAACCGGAAGACCACAATCTGTGCAGAATGGTGATAACATCTCCTCCTTGCTGACGATCAACACTGGTGCACCTCAGGGGTGTGTGCTTAGCCCACTGCTCTACTCTCTCTATACCCATGACTGTGTGGCTGGGCATAGTTCAAGTACCATCTATAAATTTGCTGATTATACAACCATTGTTGGTAGAATCTCAGGTGGTGACGAGAGGGCGTACAGGAGTGAGATATGCCAACTAGTGGAGTAGTGTTGCAGCAACGACCTGGCACTTAACGTCAGTAAGACGAAAGAGCTGATTGTGGGCTTCAGGAAGGGTAAGATGAAGGAATACATACCAATCGTCATAGAGGGATCAGAAGTGGAGAGAGAGAGAGAGAGAGAGCAGTTTCAAATTCCTGGGTGTCCAGATCTTTGAGTAACTAACCTGGTCCCAGCATATTGAGCGGTTATAAAGAAGGCATGACAGTGACTACATGAGGAGTTCAAAGAGATTAGGTATGTCAGTAAATACACTCAAAAACTTCTATTGATATACTGTGGAGCTGGGGTGGGGGTGGGGATTGCTACTGCACAGGACTGAAAGAAGCTGCAGAGGGTTGTAAATTTAGTTGGCTCCATCTTGGGTACTAGCCTACAAAATACCCAGTACCCAGGATATCTTCAAGGAACAGTGACTCAGAAAGGCAGCATCCATTACTAAGGACCCTCAGTACCAAGGGCACGCCCTTTTCTCATTTTCCCATCAGGTAGGAAGTACAAAAGCCTGAAGGCACACACTCAGTGATTCAGGAACAGCTTCTTCCCCTCTGCCATCTGATTCCTAAATGGACAGTGAACCCTTGAACACTGCCTCATTTTTTAATATATAATTTCTGGGTTTTTTTTTGCACTATTTTTAATCTATTCAATATACCCATACTGTGATTTATTTATTTATTATTTTTCTTCTATGTTATGTAAAGCGGTGTGGGTTTCATTTCCTAAGTTACAGAGAGAGGTTGAACAGGTTAGGTCTTTATTCTTTGGAGCGTAGAAGGTTGAGGGGGGACTTGATAGAGGTGTTTAAAATTATGAGGGGGATTGATAGAGTTGACGTGGTTAGACTTTTTTCATTGAGAGTGGGGAAGATTCAAACAAGAGGACATGGATTGAGAATTAGAGGACAAAAGTTTAGGGGTATCATGAGGGGGAACTTCTTTACTCAGAGAGTGGTAGCTGTGTGGAATGAGCTTCCAGCAGAAGTGGTTGAGACAGGTTCTATGTTGTCGTTTAAAGTAAAATTGGATAGATATATGGACAAGAAAGGAATGGAGGGTTATGGGCTGAGTGCAGGTCGGTGGGACTAGGTGAGAGTAAGAGTTCGGCACGGACTAGAAGAGCCGAGATGGCCTGTTTCCATGCTGTAATTGTTATATGGTTATATGTATTGCATTAAACTGCTGCTTCTAAGTTAACAAATTCCACGACATACACCGGTGATAATAAACCGGATTCTGATTCTGATTCTAAAAAAGGAACAGCCGATGAATGAGAAGCTAAAGTGAGTCAGCAAGGAAAATGAAACCAAGCCATTCACTATCTGTTCCCTCCATAAAGAGTTTGCCCATCTCTTGTATTGCAAGCAACGCACAAAATTCTGGTAGAACACAGCAGGCCAGGCAGCATCAACAGGAAGAGGTGTAGTCGACGTTTTGGACCTACACCCTTCGTCAGAACTAACTGAAAGAAGAGATAGTAAGAGATTTGAAAGAGGGAGGAGGAGGGGGAGATCCGAAATGATAGGAGAAGACTGGTGGGGGAGGGATGAAGCTAAAAGCTGGGAAGTTGATTGGCTATAGGGAAACAAAGCTGGAGAAAGAAAGAAAGGGGGAGGGGAACACCAGAGAAAGATGTAGAGCAGGCAAGGAGTGATCATGAGAGAGAGAGAGAGAGAAAAAAAGGGGGAAAGAATAATAAATAAATAATAACGGATGGGGTAAGAAGGGGAGGTGGGGCATTAGCGGAAGTTAGAGAAATCAATATTCATGCCATCAGGTTGGAGGCTACCCAGGCGGAATATACGGTATTGTTCCTTCAACCTGAGTGTGGCTTCATCTCGACAATAGAGGAGGCCGTGGATTGACATATCAGAATGGGAATGGGATGTGGAATTAAAATGTGTGGCCACTAGGAGATCCTGCTTCCTCTGGTGGACAGCGTAGGTGTTCAGCGAAGGTCATCAGGCAAGTCGTGGATAGACCCGAAGAGTGCTTGACATCTATTCAGGTGCTTGCATGGAAATTGTCACTTTAACAGGAACCACTATAGGACACCATGCAGATGCAGTTTCCCAATGGCATTTTACACCTTCTCGCAACCTGAGGAATTCTGCAGAGTTACTTTTCGCAGCATACGTACAGAAACAAAAAGTGCCACAATTGTGATTCGAGACTTTTGAGGAGATACAATGAAAGAACAAGTTGAGGCTGGCCCAAGTTCAAACTTCAAATTGAATTTTAAACTCTTTCCATTGTTAACAATCAATTTCTAAATTTGTTTCCTGTCACTGAAAACTCTGGTAAAGAAGCCATTCTATTAAAAGAAAACATAATGTAATAGCTTACCACACTTTATATGTAGCTGATGTTCTGAAAATAATGAAAATTCCTTTCTATTGAGGATTAAAAGAATTATCAATTGTAATAGAAGTTATTCATTGTTGTGTAAGAATTTAGTAAATTTGAGAAAAAAAATGTTGGACTGAACAATAGTGGACATGAATTGAAAGAACACATTGATGATCAAAGGATGTACTAGCAAACCTTCTAAAATAATCAAACTTGTCCCCCACCCTACATACCACCTACTAATAAGGAAGTCTCTTTGGGAAGGAAGTTGAAAAAAGCAGCTTTTCACGTAAGCAGTACAATTTCCTTGTTCGCAAATGCACTCAGAACATAGGAAATCTTAACAACAGGAAAAGGCTGGCTAGACCAACAAATTCATCCCCTTGTAACTTATCCTAACACTAGCTTCTCAAAATAATTCTCAATTTTTTTTTCACCAAAATTCATTTTGCCTCCTAAATCCATTTGTTTGCCTGATAAGTTTTTAATGATTTTATAATTTTGCACTGGAAATAATATAATGGAAATGATCAGAAACCTTTTAACAGTTAGTAAAAACTTTTTCTTTTAAATAAAATAGTTTACTAATGTATTAAAACATTGTGATAAACAGCAGCACTGGAATCGAACATTTAATCTAAAGAGTCATTCATGTTATCTAATGAGCATATTTTTAATTTGAAAACATAAGAGAGTCTAATATAAAATACAATCTCCTTTTCTTGTATGTATACTTCATTAGTCATGGGTAGCTCATTTTAACTGCCTCAAACATGAGCAGAATAGTCACCTTCTGTGTCACAATTTTTTTCTGATTTTATGATCTTTTAAGTAATATCACAATTAACAGTGAGATGAGGTTTCATATGTACTACTGTGGATTAATTGTAAACAGCCCTGCTTCGCTACTCACTAACAGGAAAAAATATTGTCAATAGATTTTAAAAATGTAAATTAACTACTATTTTTCTAATTTCTCAGTACTCTTATATCTTTGTCATATGCAATACAATGTATTTTAGTCATTCACCTGGAGCATGTGATACCCGTGAGTGCATAGGGTGTGTCAATAGAGAATCCTCGATGTTTTCATAATAGGCAGTTAATTTAGTAAGTTCACAAAAAGATAAATAAAATAGTTATCTTTTCCCAGACAATAATTACACATTTATTAAAATATGCATTGGTCATTCCATGGAAACTTATAACAGCCCAACTCCTTTAAAAAGTGCCACACGAGAGCATAATGTATTTATAGTGGGAGAGGGGTAAGAAACACGTATTTTACTAAGTGTGAATAAGATGGGTCAAAATGGAGGGAGCAGTTGTACTGAAATCAGTTATTATTTTAAATTTAGTTGGAATATTTCAGATTAAGGTTAACATAATAGAAGCGCTTACTTTTGTGCAGACATCAATCGCAGTTTCCATCCTTCTAAATAAAGTGGATTACAGTTAATTGGGCCATCAGTTAATCAGGCCAGTTGTTTATTTGGGACAACTCTTAAAGAACAAAAACTAACTGAGAATATAGCCAGGATCTCCTTCATTTATTTGGGACAATATACTGCTTAACTGGGACAGGAGACTGTTGCCGATCAGTTTCCAACGACGTCAGTTGCATGCGCTTGTGGGGCCATTAGACACTACAGTGTGCTTAGAGCAAAGTTCTTTAATAGCATTATTTGCGTGAGTTTGTGTTCAAAAAGCAGTGATTTTTGTCACTGATAGTTGGCATGAGATAAACAGTAAGGCAGTTCAGAACTGTTCTCTCTGTGGTTTCAAGCATTCAGGCTTGGAGATGCCAGAAACTTCTGGGGGAAAAAAAATGAAATGATTTCACTACTTTAGCAAGTAAGGAACAACGAAGAATTTGAGGGTATCGACAATAATCTTGAAAGAAAATGAAAATCTGGAGGATGCAATCATCGAAAGAATTGTATGAAAGCCGTACTAGGTGTCTGCACTGATTTTATTCATTTATAGTCATCTAGAAGAATACAGCAGTATACACTGGATGAATTCCTTCGTCGATAACTACTAGGAACTTGAAGAAGTCTCTGAACCAGTACATCATCTGTGGAAGCACAGCAGTCAACACACTTGGCCACTGGTATACCAACATTAAGAATGCATACCATAGCATCCCACACTCACACTTTAAAAAGTCCGTTCACCTGGCTGTACCTTTACTCCCAGCATATAGGTGGAGACTAAATTCTGCAACACCAGTAGTGAGGATCAAGAAAGTATAGTCAAGGGCCGCAGAGGAGCGCTTACAGGACTGCTTTGAGTTGGTGCACTGGACAATATTCAGGGATTCATGTTCGAATCTGAATAAATACACCACTGATTTCATTAAGACCTGTGTGGATAAGTCATGAATCCACCAAAAACTGTGGATGAACCAGGAGATTTGTAGCCTACTTAGGGCTAGATCTGTGGCATTCAAGCCCACTGATCCAGAACTATACAAGAAGTTCAGGTACAACATATGGAAGGCAATTTTAAGAGCAAAATATCAACTCCAACTGAGGTTAGAGACAGAGTTGAATGCATATGAACTCAAGCAGGGGTTGCAGACAATTTATTCCTACAATGTGAAACCTAACATCATGAATGGCTGTTATGCTTCACTCCTAGATGAGCTCAAAGCTTTTTATGCATGCTTTAAAAGGGGGACTAAAATTACATCTCTGCGAATCCTTACAGCATCTGGTGACTCTGTGATCTCGGTCTTGAAGGCTGATGTTAGAAAATTTTCAAGAAGGTCGACCCTCGCAAAGCCTCAGGGTCTGATACAGTGCATGGTAGTGCTCTGAAAACCTGTGACAACCAACTGGCAGGAGTGTTCAAGAACATCTCCAATCTCCCACTGCTGCAGTCGGAGGTTCCCACCTGCTTCAAAACTGCTACAATCATACCAGTGCCCAAGAAGAGCAGGGTGAGCTGTCTCAGTGACTATCGTTCAGTGGTGCTCACACCTACTGTGATGAAGTGCTTTGACTAGAATCAGCTCCTGCCTAAGTAAGGACCTGGACCCACTGCAATGTGCAATGTGCTTTGCTGCCGTTGCTACTGCGTGATCGAGAATCTCCGAAGGGGAAGGCCCCAAATCCTCGGCTTTGCCTATTGCCTGTTGCCAGGGCTGGAGTCGAAGCGCTCGGCAGAGATGGTGCTCGGTGTCGGAGGGCTGGTCGGAGGTCAAAGTTTTCGGACAGACTGAAGAGTCGGCTGTGGTCGGGTGCTTCCAGGGTGCTGCATTGGCAAGTTTGCAGCGCTGGAAGCTCATGGCAGGAAGAGAGTTTCTCTTCCTTCTACCGTCTGCGTGAGACGATGGGACTTTTGAGAGACTTTGAGACTTTTTTTTACCATGCCCATGGTCTGTTTTTTTATCAAATTATGGTATTGTTTTGCACTGTTGTAACTATATGTTATAATTACGTGGTTTTTGTCAGTTTTTTTAGTCTTGGTTTGTCTTGTATTTCTGTGATATCATTCTGGAGGGACATTGTATCATTTCTTAATGCATGCATAACTAAACGGCAATAAAAGAGGACTGTGTGTCCTCATAATCTAATCTAATCTCCACAATAGGTTTACCACAGATGTAATCTCACTGACTTTCCACTTGGCCTTCGATCTCCTGGACAATAGTAACACCTACACCAGGCTGCAGTTTACTAATTACAGCTCAGTGTTCAACACAATCATACTCTCATTTCTAATCAACAAGCTCCAAAACCTGAGCCTTTATAGCTCCCTCCGCAACTGGATCCTTGACTTCCCCATCTGGCGACCACAGTCTGTGCAGACTGTAAGAGACATCCTCCTCGCTGACAATCAGACCATAAGACTTAGGAACATAATTAGGCCATTCTGCCCATCAAGTCTGCTCCACCATTCCACCATGGCTGATCCCAAATCCCACTCAATCCCATACAGCTGACTTCTCGCCATATCTTTTGATGCCCTGATTGATCAAGAAATGATCAACTTCCGCCTTAAGTATATTCACAGACTTGGGCTCCACCGGAGTCTATGGCAGAGCACTCCACAGATTTACTACTCTCTGGCTAAAAATATTCCTCCTCACCTCTGTTTTAAAAGGTCACTCCTCAATTTTGAGGCCATGCCCTCTAGTTCTGGATACCCCCACCATAGGAACTATCCTCTCCATATCCACACTATCTAGTCCTTTCAGCATTCGGTAGGTTTCAGTGAGACCCCCATCCCCACGTTCTTCTAAATTCCAGTGAGTTCAAGCTCAGCTGCCAAATGCTCCTCATATGTTAATCCCTTCAATCCTGGAATCATCCTCGTGAACCTCATTTTGACTCTCTCCAATGACAACTCATGCTTTCTGAGATATGGGGCTCCAAACTGTTGACAATACTTGAAGTGCAGCCTAACTAGTGTCAGCATTTACTTGCTTTTATATTCTGTCTCCTTTGAAATAAATGACAACATTGCATTTGCCTTCTTTACCACAGACTCAACCTGTAAATTAACCTTCTGGGAGTCTTGCACGAGGACTCCTAAGTCCCTCTGCACCTCTGATGTTGGAACCTTCTTCCCATTTATATAATAGTCCGCACTATTGTTCCTTTTACCAACATGCATTATGATACATTTCCCAACACTATATTCCATCTGCCACTTTTTTTGTCCAATCTTCCAATTGCATTGCATCCTTAACACAACCTAACCTTCCACCTATCTTTGTATAATCTGCAAACTTTGCCACAAAGTCATCAATTCCATTATCTAAGTCATTGACAAACAATGTTAAAAGTAGTGGTCCCAGTCCTGACCCCTGAGGAACACCACTAGTCACCAGCAGCTAACCAGAAAAGGCCCCTTTTGTTCCTACTTGCTGCCTCCTGCCTGTCAGCCATTCCGTTATCCATACCAGTATATTTCCTGTAATGTCATTGGATTTCATCTTGTTAAGCAGCCTCATGTGTGGCACCATATCAAATGTCTTCTGAAAATGCAAGTAAATCATATCTACTGTGTCTCCTTTGTCCACCCTGCTAGTTACATCCACGAACTCAAAACTGTTGACAATACTTGAAGTGCAGCCTGACTAGTGTCAGCATTATCTCCTTGCTTTTATATTCTATCCCCTTTGAAATAAATGCCAACATTACATTTGCCTTCTTTACCACAGACTCAACACAAAGAATTCTAACAGATTTGTCAGGCAAGATTTCCCTTCACAGAAATCATGCTGATTTTGACTTATTTTATCATTACTTTTCAAGTATCCTGAAACCTCATTCTTAATAATGGACTCCAACACTTTCAGAACCACTGAAGTTAGGCTAACTGGCCTATAATTTCTTCTTTTGTCTTCCTCTCTTCTTGAAGAGTGGAGTGACATTTGCAATTTTCCAGGCCCCCAAGACCATGTCAGAATCACGTAATTCCTGAAAGATCATGACCAAATGCATCCAATATCTCTTCGCAACCCCTCTCAGGACTCTGAGAAGTAAACAACAGGAATTCTGCAGATGCTGGAAATTCAAGCAACATACATCAAAGTTGCTGGTGAACGCAGCAGGCCAAGCAGCATCTGTAGGAAGAGGTGTAGTCGACGTTTCAGGCCGAGACCCTTCGTCAGGACTAACTGAAGGAACAGTTAGTAAGGGATTTGAAAGTTGGAGGGGGAGGGGGAGATCCAAAATGATAGGAGAAGACAGGAGGGGGAGGGATAGAGCCGAGAGCTGGACAGGTGATAGGCAAAAGGGGATACGAGAGGATCATGGGACAGGAGGTCCGGGAAGAAAGACGGGGGGTGGGTGACCCAGAGGATGGGCAAGAGGTGTATTCAGAGGGACAGAGGGAGAAAAAGGAGAGTGAGAGAAAGAATGTGTGCATAAAAAATGAGTAACAGATGGGGTATGAGGGGGTGGTGGGGCCTTATCGGAAGTTAGAGAAGTCGATGTTCATGCCATCAGGTTGGAGGCTACCCAGACGGAATATAAGGTGTTGTTCCTCCAACCTGAGTGTGGCTTCATCTTTACAGTAGAGGAGGCCGTGGATAGACATGTCAGAATGGGAATGGGATGTGGAATTAAAATGTGTGGCCCCTGGGAGATCCTGCTTTCTCTGGCGGACAGAGCGTAGATGTTCAGCAAAGCGGTCTCCCAGTCTGCGTCGGGTCTCGCCAATATATAAAAGGCCACATCGGGAGCACCGGGCGCAGTATATCACCCCAGTCGACTCACAGGTGAAGTGATGCCTCACCTGGAAGGACTGTTTGGGGCCCTGAATGGTGGTAAGGGAGGAAGTGTAAGGGCATGTGTAGCACTTGTTCCGCTTACACGGATAAGTGCCAGGAGGGAGATCAGTGGGGAGGGTTGGGGGGGACGAATGGACAAGGGAGTTGTGTAGGGAGCGATCCCTGCGGAATGCAGAGAGAGGCGGGGAGGGAAAGATGTGCTTAGTGGTGGGATCCCGTTGGAGGTGGCGGAAGTTACGGAGAATAATATGTTGGACCCGGAGGCTGGTGGGGTGGTAGGTGAGGACCAGGGGAACCCTATTCCTAGTGGGGTGGTGGGAGGATGGAGTGAGAGCAGATGTACGTGAAATGGGGGAGATGCGTTTAAGAGCAGAGTTGATAGTGGAGGAAGGGAAGCCCCTTTCTTTAAAAAATGAAGACATCTCCCTCGTCCTAGAATGAAAAGCCTCATCCTGAGAGCAGATGCGGCGGAGACGGAGGAATTGCGAGAAGGGGATGGCGTTTTTGCAAGAGACAGGGTGAGAAGAGGAATAGTCCAGATAGCTGTGAGAGTCAGTAGGCTTATAGTAGACATCAGTGGATAAGCTGTCTCCAGAGACAGAGACAGAAAGATCTAGAAAGGGGAGGGAGGTGTCGGAAATGGACCAGGTAAACTTGAGGGCAGGGTGAAAGTTGGAGGCAAAGTTAATAAAGTCAACGAGTTCTGCATGCGTGCAGGAAGCAGCGCCAATGCAGTCGTTGATGTAGCGAAGGAAAAGTGGGGGACATATACCAGAATAGGCACGGAACTCTGAGATGTAGTCCATCTGGTCTAGGTGACATATCCACCTTAAGACCTTTGAGTTTGCCTAGCACTTTTTCCTTTGTAATAGTGATGGCACTCACTCCTGCTCACTTGCACTCACGGACCTCTACAGCTAGTATCTTCCACAGTAAAGACTGAAGCAAAGTACTTAAGTTTATGTGCCTTTTCATTGCCCCCATTACTACCTCACAAGCATAATTTTCAATATAAACTCTCACCTCTCTTCTACTCTTTATATAATTGAAAAAAAATTGGTATCCTGCTTTATATTATTGGCTAGTTTACCTTCATATTTCATCTTTTCTCTTCTTATAGCTTTTTTATATGCCTTTTGTTAGACTTTAAAAGCTTCCCAATCATCCAACTTCCTACTCACTTTTGCTACCTTATATGCCCCTTCCTTGGCTTTAATGCAGTTCTTAAGTTCTGTTGTCAGCCACGGTTGCCTCGCCCTGCCTTTTAAGAACAACAACTTCTATGGGACATATCTATCCTGCAGTTTGTGAACCATTCCCAGAAACTTCAGCCACCTCTTTTCTGCCATTATCCCCACCATTATCTCCTTTCAATCCTCTGGGCAAGTTCCTCTCTGTTTGCCTCTGTAATTACTGATGCATGTAACTTACGCTTTACCCTCTTAAACTGCAGTACGAGTTCAATTATATTATGATCACTGCCTCCTAAGGGTTTCTTTATGTTAAGCTGACTAATAAAATCTGGGTTATTTTACAACACCTAAGATAGCCTTTCCCCTAGTAGGCTCGAGCACAAGCTGCTCTAAAAAGCTATCTTGTAGGCATTCAGCAATTTCCCTGTCTTGCGATCCGACACCAACCTGATTTTCCCAGTCCCCTTGCATATTGAAGTCCCCCATTGCAACTGTGACATTAGCCTTATTGCAAGCCCTTTCCAGCTCCCTTTGCAATCTCAACCTCACATCTTGGCTACTATTTGGACACCTGTATATGATTCCCATTGTGTTTTTTTTTCACTCTTGCATTCTTAACTCCACCCACAAAGATTCGACATTCTCTGACCCCATGTCAGCTCTTTCCAGAGATGTAATGAAGGCTATTATTTTGTCTAAAAATTTCACATCATCAGATTTTAAAGATGTAGTTGTCTGAAATAAAAGCAAAATACTGGACATATATACAGATAGGAAAATAGAGTTAACAGTTCAGGTTTATGAACTTTCATCAGAATTATGACTTATTGACTATTTCCAGTATTTTCTGCTTCTAATTAAAGTTTTAGAATTGTTCATTATGTGCTCCCTGTTATGGAATTTCATAACTAGATTTTAAAATAATGTTTAATTTTGTTTCAAACTATTAGCCATGCTAATATGCTATAGTAGCAGGGTTGATGTTTGTTATCACATGGAAGGTGCTTTATTAATGCAAAAAGTGCCAGTTTAAGAATTAAAAGAATCTATAAACAACAATAAAATAAATAAACAATTATTTTATTTTTGATGCTAAATATTGAAGGATAAATACTAGCACGTCACAGGGAAAACTTCTGTGCACTTTTCCAGTCTGGGTCTGGGTTTAACATCTGATCCGAAAGGTAATAGCTCAGCATTACAAAAAGACCACAAAAATAGTGAAAATGGCACAGTCCATCACAGGTAAAGCCCTCCCCAGCTTTGAGCACGTTTTCATGGAGCACTGTCACGGGAAAGCAGCATCCATCATCAAGGACCCCCACCATCCAGGCCATGCTCTCTTCTCACTGCTGCCATCAGGAAGAAGGTACAGAAGCCTTAGGTCCACACCACCAGGTTCAGGAACAGTTATTACCCCTCAACCATCAGGCTCTTCAATCGGATAACTTCAATCACCCCATCACCGAACAGTTTCCCAGAACCTATAGACTCAATTTCAAGTTGACTTCATCTCATGTTCTTGACATTTATTGCTTATTTATTTATTATTATTATTATTATTATTAATTTCTTTTTTTTTGTATTTGCACAGTGTTGTCTTTTACACATTGGTTGGGGTGGTCTTTCATTGATTCTGTTGTGTTTCTTGTAGTTACTGTGAATGTCCACAAGAAAATGAATCTCAGCATTTTATATATTGACATATATATAATTTTAAATAAATTTACTTTGAACATTTTATGTTTAATGCTTAAAATAAGACTGATGTCTCAATATTCTGGCAAATTAAACAAAAGGGATTACAATTATATTGTTCCTTGTATCTGAACTAAAATCCCTTGAAACAATGAATGAATTTTAAAACATTGCCAATATTTTGATAATTTGCTTGAGTTAACCTATACAAGTTTGGTTTAATGCTAATTAACTGGATAATAGATTTTGTCTAATGTTGTACACTCTCTAGTTTGTAATTAATTTCCATTTTACTTGTAACCAATACATTTTTTGCAGAATATATTTAAAGTGATTGTCAATGCGCATTTATTTTTACATTTCATTTAGATCTCCTTTGACCTCGCAGAATATACTGCTGATGTTGATGGTGTTGGCACTCTGAGGCTACTGGATGCCATTAAAACCTGTGGCCTTATTAATTCAGTGAAGTTCTACCAAGCCTCCACTAGTGAGCTCTTTGGCAAAGTACAGGAAATTCCTCAGAAGGAGACTACCCCTTTCTATCCTCGGTCACCGTATGGCAAGTATCCTAATGTATTTGTGTGTGTTGAATGTATGTCATTGTTCAGAGTATTTGATTGAAATGTAGTGTCATGCCCAAGATTTTTGTTTGGTTATGGGGTTTACCTATAACTTGGCAATTAAAAATTGTTTTCAAGTTAATGTAAGGGGTTGGTATTATAAATCGAGGGCTCATAAATAACTCAGTGGGTGCTGCACATTTTCAATGTCAAAAGTATGCCATCCAGTACTCTTCCAAGACTGGATTCACGATGTTGGCAAATGAGGCCTGATCAAGTCTGTGTTGTGATTGGAAATGAGAAGTGCAGGAAAGGCTATTACAACTCAGCAGTGGGTGATAGGGAGGGGCAGGGTTTGGATGTTGGAGATTGCACAGAGTGATGGATGAGTGTGAAGTTTTGTTGGCTGGGAGATCAAGAAGTTGATTTGGGGCCTTTGATTTAGAAGATCACAGGCTGACAGGTTGGGGTGTTGGGTATCTTGAATTCAGATGGATAATGAGGTGGTGATGGGATTCAGCATAGTATGGGAGGTATGAATCCAAAGGTTGAAAGGTAAGTAATTGATTTATCTGAGAGCAATCTTAATCCATGACTTTACTGGAAAGACCAGGTTGTCATGGGATTGTCCAACAATGGTTGTTAGTTATTGAACATGTTGTCATAGAAAGCACCAAGCTGAAAAGATCTATGCATTTAAAGATAGCGGGAAGTAGCAGGTTCCAGTAGTGGGAGAGATCGTAGGAGCCAGACAGTCTGTCAACACATTGGGTAACTACTACATCCCAGCATTGGCCCAAACTAACCATGCTAAGCCAGAGAATAGCAAAGAACTTCAGATCTCCGCGGTAACTGGCTGCCTGCCCGCACAGACTGGCCAGCAGTAGTCCACACAGACAGATACTGCTCACTCCACAATGAGACACATGGTGATGAGATCACTTTGACTATTTCATTGCTGCATGTGAACTAGTGAAGGTTTGAATTTTCAACTAGATTTCTGGTGTAGTGGCACGAATGACTCCTTTTATTTATCTATCGCACTTGTGCTGTTGTTCTTGAGTGCTAAGAGAGTTGGTAATGTAATAGGTTTAACTACTTAACAAAGGGTTGCAATTCTTCTGTTTAATTAACTTCTGTTCTCATGGATCCGCTCGTTCTGTTTGAAGCTTCACCAAAGTGGCTGATTTTAGTGAACTTGTACAAATGGGGCAGGCTAATCTGTTGTGTGGACTATCACAAATCATTACATTCTACTAAGAGCACAGTTGCACAGCTAGCACAGGTGCAATGACAGAGATTCAATTCTGAACAATGGTGCTCTTTGAGTTTCCAAATTGTCTCTGTATCCATGTGGATTTCCTCTGGATTCTCTCATGTTCTCCCTTGTCCCAAAGGCAAGTATATTAACTTGGCACTGTAAATTACCCCTAGAGTGTAGGTGAGTCGTAAAGCCTGGGGGGGGGGCGGGGGCGCAGTGGTGGGATAGTGGGAGTGTGGGTGTGTGGGTTTAATGAAAGAGATTCATAAGAGTGTAAATGGGTGCTTGATAGTTACTGCTGACTCGGTGGGCAGAATGCTCTGTTTCCAATTTATATCACCTACATTGCATCATTGTGCAAAATTAATGTCTATCTAATCTATCCCTCAGAGGGACCGAGCATTTTATTGATTTTTTCAGGCAAAAAATAATAATCTAACACAGCACAGATGATAACTAAATTTAAAAGGGAGAACTCAATTTGTTTCAAATCAGAGGTAAAGAGGTTCTTTACTTCTTCTGTGAATATTAAATCACCCCATTTTACTTATATTTCCCTTGCGCCTCTAACTCCTGGTGGAGTCGTCGGCGCGTCATCATGACAAGCTTGGCACCAGTCTGTTCCATCAGTCGTGGTTATGTGCCAGAGCCTGGGTCACCGCAAATGTTTTCCCTGTCCATTCTTTAATGTTGTCCATCCATCTTTTCCTCTGTCTACCTCTCCTTCTTTTCCCCTCCACAGTTCCTTGTAGAACGGTCTTTGCAAGGCCACTGGATCTTTTACGTGGCCGTACCATCTCAGCTTTCTTTTCTTCACCGTTGTGAAAAGGTCTTCATGGGGGCCAGTGTGGTGCTGAATGGTCTTGCGGACCTGCTCGTTTGTGTTGTGGTCCAAGTATGAGATGCCCAAGATGTTGTGATAGCATCTCATTTGCAATGCCTGTATCTTCCTCTGTAGCTCCGCTGTGAGGGTCCATGTCTCACATGCGTACACGAAGATGGAGAATACCAATGCATGCAGGAGTCTGATCTTGTACTTCATGGTGATGTTGCTGTCCCTCCATATTGTCTTGAGTTTGGATAGTGCAGTTACTGTCTGTGTGGTTCTTGCCAGGACTTCTGGTCTTGATCCTTCATCACCGATGATTGCCCCCAGGTATTTGAACTGCTGCACTGTCTCAAGTTTCTGACCATGAACTGAGATGTCTGTTATGATGGCACCGTTGGCATTTGCCATGAGCTTGGTTGTCTCAGCACTTATTTCCATTCCAACCTTTGTGGAGGCTCTGTCAAGATGGCTGACCAGGTTGGCCAGTTCATCCTCTTTTCCTGCAAGTCCATCAATGTCGTCAGCAAATCTTAGGTTTGTGATGTTCCTCCCTCCGATGCTGGCTGTGCCCACATGATCTTCAAGGGCAACATTCATGATTCGTTCCAGGAAGACGTTGAAGAGAGTGGGGGAGAGGGCAGCCCTGACAGACTCCTACAGAGGTATGGAACCATTCCCCGATGGTGCCCTGAGCAAGTACTGCACTGGTTGCCTTGGCGTAAAGCTGATGGATTGTATGAATCAGCTTCTAACCATGTTGAATTTTTTCATGGTGGCCTATAAGGCATCATGCCAGGCTCTGTCAAACGCCTTCTTGAAGTCTATGAAGACGTGGTAGAACTCTCTCTGGTGCTGAAGGTGTTTCTCACAGAGGGTGCGGAGGTTGAAAATCTGCTCAGTGGTGCTTCTGCCCTTACAGAAGCCTGCTTGCTTCTTGGCAATGATGTCTTCTGCCTGAGGTCTCAGTCTGTTCAAAATGATTCTGAGCATTACCTTGCTTACATGGCTGATCAAACTGATGGTATGGTAATTCTGGCAAAGTCGGAGATTGCCTTTCTTGGGAAGCACAATGATCAGCGACTGAGTCCAAGGTGTCGGCCATTTACCTGTCTGCCAGATCTTATTGCAGATGGTGGTAAGCATGTTTACCGTGGCCTCTCCTCCATGCTTCAGCAGTTCAGCAGGGATGTTGTCAACTCCTGCTGACTTCCCGCACTTCAGTGATCGTATTGCCATTTCAACTTCTTCACGCATGATTGGATAGTCTTCCTCATTGGAAGATTCCTGCACATTCAGCATGCTTGGATCCCCTTTGCTCTGATAGTTGTACAGTTCTGAACAGTACTCTGTCCCCCTTTCCATTATTTCCTTTTCTTCTGTGAGACTTTTGCCATTTTTGTCTTGGATGGTGTTCACTTTGGCTTGTTTTTCTTTGGTAAGGTCTTTCACCAGTGGGAATGCCTTCTTTGTGTTGTTGTTGGAGAGGCTGTCTTCAATGTCCGTACATTGTTTGGCTATCCATCTTTGCTTTGCTTCCTTCATTTCCCTCCTGATTTCCTTGTTGATTTTCCTGTATTCTGTTCATCCCTCTGCTGTGTTTTTATCTTTCTTTAATTTCCTTCTTATGTCACACATATCCATAGAACCCGCCTGTCCCTCACCTCCAGTCCCGACACTTTGACCTTTTCAATCTGTCCCGCGCTTGAATCGTCCAAATGCCATGTCATTCCTTGCTTCTGGAGCCAGGCCCTGTCACTTCAATTCACACACAAAATGCTGGAGGACCTCTGCAGGTCAGGCAGCGTCTATGGAAGAGAATAAAAAGCCGACATTTTGGGCCGAGACCCCTCATCAGATCTGAAAGAAAGGAGAAAGAAACCAGAAAAAGGTGGAGGGGAGGGTAAGCAGTACAAGCTGGCAAGTGCACCTCATATTGTGTGTGAGCAGCCTCCAAAGTGACGAATATACACATGTCACATATTGCCTTGTTTACTGTGGTTAAATGTTAATTCTCCAAATTAAAGTTGCTTGGAAGTAACTAGTAGGAGATTTTCAAGAGCAATCTTGAGACATCTGGCTGAATTTTCTGTCCCTTTTGACAATGCACATGAAACCAGAAACTGTGGAGTAATGAAGTAAGATGTTTTGCCATGTAGCCATGCTTTTCAAATGTTACAGCAATAAATTTAATCTGGATCTAATACTGAGGTTCTAGATATTGAAATTAAAAACAAGCTCTTTCAATGACCCAAAATACTTCATTCAGTGAGTAGTTTACTTATATGGGTAAGTTAGTTAGTTACTCATGCTGGAAGCAGCCATGTGACCTTCAGACAACAATCATTTTGGCTTCAGCTGGGATGCTGCTTGTAGTTGGATCGCCTGCTAACATTAGCCATTGAGGCAAATATGACTAAAGCAATTTGGATAAAGTGTCAGCAAATATTGGTATTTCAAAGTTCAAAGTAAATTTATTATCAAAGTATGAAGGTGTCACCATATACTACTCTGAGATTGATTTTCTTGTGGGCATTCACAGTAGAGCAAAGAAATAAATTAGAATATATGAATAACTACACACAAAGACTGACAAACAACGATGTACAAAAGACGAGAAACTGCAAATACAAAATAAAACCAGCAATAATAAAACATAAATAAGTAAATAAATAATACTGAGAACATGAGTTGTAGGGTCCTTGTAAGTTAGTCCATTGTTTGTGGAATCAGTTCTGAGTTGAGATGAACGAAGTCATCCATGCTAGTTCAGTAGCCTGATGGTTGAAGGGTAATAACTGTTTCTGAGCCTGGTGGTGCGGGACCTCAGGCTCCTGTACCTCCTTCCGGATGGTAGCAGTGAGAAGAGAGCATGGTGGTTGTCACTGGTGATTGAAGGTGCTTTCTTGTGGTAGCATTTCTTGTCGATGTACTCCATAGTGGGGAGGGCTTTTCCTGTGACGGACTGGGCTGCATGCATGATTTTTTTGTCAGCTCCTCCACTCTTGGGCACTGATATTTGATGATATTGTAGTCTGGCCTGTTAGTAATCTTTCAAAGAGTATGGTACAAAGTGGAAGTGGGAAAAGGCAAGAAAATACTAAATGCAGATTGCCTGCATGTAGGCTTTTCTCATTTCGACTTAAACAGTTCATTTGATGTTACCAGAACACCTGTTATTAGCAAATCATTATTTGCAAATTTTTACTGTGTTTACATCTACTTTAGAATGATCAGTACTGACTTGTAGGGTATTTTTTATTTTACAGGGGCGGCCAAGCTTTACGCATACTGGATTGTGGTGAACTTCAGGGAGGCTTACAACCTTTTTGCTGTCAATGGCATTCTTTTCAATCATGAAAGTCCAAGACGAGGTTAGAAATACTGACACATTTAATCTGCTTTAAACTATTTCTAGTTTTATTTCCTTTGAGTTTTATTTTAAATTTGGAATGTAAGGTATTTAGGTGGCTGTGAAAATATTTGCATTGTATACTGGGATGCCCTCTTCATTTACCTGATGAGGTAACCATAGCCTTTGGCCAGGAGTAGATGTCTCCAGGTGGTGCCCAACCTTCCGAGAGTGTTTCTTCATCAACTCAGCAGAAGTTTAGACTAACAATATTTCCTCACGAGCGATATTCAAAAGAAAATGTTATCAATTTTAATCTTTATTGTGTTGATTCTTCTGAGTAAACAAATTGTATTCTGCCTAGAATTTTTGGGGCATCCGAATGAGTGCGCACAAATGTCATTAATATAGTGGGGAAAAATCTCTATTGATTGCATGAACTCGTATTTTGAGAATAATGCCTCACAATTACATCATTGGGAGTGTTAATGGGGGAGCTTTGTGTCAATGTTTTACCATCGTCGACAGTGTTCCTCCTACTGGGGTGGAAGTCACCGAGGATGGAGTGATGGAGTTCTGGCAAGTGAGATACAGATGAGTTGGAGAAATTGCTGTCATTAGCTAGTTAATTAGTAGAGTGGGAACTGAGCAAAGGGTGAAAGACACAGCTGGTGTTGGGGTGGGCAGTAAGGATCCTAAACACCACTGGTGTTGGGGAGGAGGAGATATGGATTGGAGACACAACTGGAGTTAAGGGGTGGGGTTAAGCATCAGGGACATTGTCTGTGTTGGGACTTGGGATAAGGATTGGAGACACTGTTGGTGTTGGTGGTGGGGGGGGTAGGTATCTGTGACAATGCTGGTGTTGAGACTGGGTGTAAGGATCAGAGACTGTTGATGTTGGGACTGGGATTAAGGATCGGAGACACAGTTGGTGTTGGGACTGGAGTTAAGGATTGGAGACACTGTTGATGTTGGTTGTGGGGTGGGTGGTAAAGATTGGAGACACGGTGTTTGTGGAGGGGTAGGGATCAGAGACAGTGCTGGTGTTGTGACTAGGTGTAAGGATCAGAGACAGTATTGGTGTTTGTGTTGGTGGGAAAGGACCGAGATACTGATGGTGTTGGGACTAGGTGTAAGGATCAGAGACACTATTGGTATTGGCTGAGAGGGAGGATTGGAGACACTGCAGGTCTTGGGTTGAGGCTAAGGAGCAGAGACATTGTTGGAATTGCAGAGGGAGGATTGGAGACACTGCTGGTGTTGGCATTGGGGTTAAGGACTGGAATGTACTGGTGTTGGGACTGGGGGTAAGGATTGGAGACTCTGTTGGTTTTGGGATGGGGTAAGGATTGGAATCTGCTGGTTTTGGGACTGGGTTAAGGATCAGAGATACTGCTGATGTCATGTTTGGGATAAAGGATTGAACTCACTCCTGGCATTGGTTGGGTGGGTAACGATTGGAGGTACTGCTGGTATTGGGACTCCGGGGAAGGATCGCAGACACTGCTGGTGTTATGACTTGGAGGAAGGATCGGAGACACTGTTAGTATTGGGACTCCGGGGAAGGATCGGAGACACTGTTGGTATTGGGACGCCGGGGAAGGAACGGAGACAGTATTAGTGTTGGGACTAGGTGTAAGGATCAGAGACACTATTGGTGTTGGTTGAGGGGGATGATTGGAGACACTGCTGGTCTTGGGTTGAGGCTAAGGAGGAGAGACAATATTGGAATTGGAGGGGGAGGATTGGAGACACTGTTGGAATTGGGACTCCAGGGAAGGATCGGAGACACTGTTGGTACTGGGACTCCGGGGAAGGATCGGAGACACTGTTGGTGTTGTGACTTGGGATAAGGATTGGAGACACTTTGGTGTTTGTGGTGGGGGTTTCTGAATTGGAGACACTTTTGGTGTTTGTGGTGGGGGTTTCTGAATTGGAGACACTGCCAGTGTTGGGTCTGAGGATAAGGAGCCGAGGCATTGTTGGTGTTGGGACTGGGAATAAGTATCGGAGACACCGCTGGTGTTGGGACTCGGGGTAATGATTGGAGACACTGTTGGGGTTGCTGTTGGGGTGTAAGAATTGGAGACACTGCTGGTTTGGGACAAGGGGATAAGGATTGGAGACACTGCTGATGTTGGGATTGGGGTTAAGGGTCGGAGACACTGTTGGTGTTGGAACTCAGGTTAAGGATCAGAGACGCTTGGTATTGGTGGGAGGGTGGTGTAAGAATTGGAGACACTGTTGGTGTCGGGTCTGTGCTTAAGGATCGGAGTCTACTGGTGTTGTGACTGGGGTTAAGGATCGGAGTCTGTGGGTGTTGTGACTGGGGTTAAGGATAGGAGCCTGCTGGTGTTGTGACTGGGGTTAAGGATCGGAGTCTGCTGGTGTTGTGACTGGGGTTAAGGATTGGCAACACTGTTGGTGTTGGGACTTTTGGTCAGGATTGGAGACACTGTTGGATTTGGTGTTGGGATGTAAGAATTGGAGACACTGTTAGTGTTGGGACTGGAGTTAAGGATCGTTGACACTGTTGGTATTGAGGCTGGGGTTAATTTCGTTGACACTGTTGGTATTGAGGCTGGGGTTAAGATCGGAGACACTGTTGGTATTGAGGCTGGGGTTAAGATCAGAGACACTGCTGGTGTAATGATTAGGGTTAATGATCGGAGAAACTTGCAGTTGGAGGTATAAGGATCAGAGACACTGTTGGTGTTGGGACTGGGTGTAAGGATCAGGGATCTTTGGTGTTGAGACAGGGGTTAATGATAGGAGAGCCTGCTGGTGTTGGGACTGGGTGTAAGTATCAGAGACACTTTTGGTGTTTGCTCTGGGGTTAATGTCTCCGATCCAATGTCTCCAATGGACAATAGACAATGTCTCCAATCCACTACATAATGTACTGGGTGGGCACAGGAGTACATTCAGCCAGAGACTCATTCCACCGAGATGCAACACAGAGCGTCATAGGAGGTCATTCCTGCCTGTGGCCATCAAACTTTACAACTCCTCCCTTGGAGGGTCAGACACCCTGAGCCAATAGGCTGGTCCTGGACTTATTTCCTGGCATAATTTACATATTACTATTTAACTATTTATGGTTTTATTACTATTTAATTATTTATGGTGCAACTGTAATGAAAACCAATTTCCCTCAGGATCAATAAAGTATGGCTATGACTATGACTAAGCAACGGACACTGTTGGTGTTGGGACTCAGGGTAAGGATAGTAGACTCTGCTGGTGTTGATACTAATGGTAAGGATCGGAGACTTTGCTGCTTTGGGTTGTTGATAACAATTGGATACACTGTTTCTTTCTGAGTTTGATACCCCTGCTGCTAATGTATGGATCCTTTCATATTGGTGCAGAAACCTGTCCAAATGTGGTTTTGTTTTTTTTCCAATCCATCTTCAGCTTTTTGAACCAGTCTCTTACTATCATGAAAGGTCATGCGCTTGAAATGTTAAATCTATTTCTTTCTTAGCAGATGGTGTCTGGGATCTGCTAAGTATTCCCAGTATTTTATGTGCTAGTTTACCCTTCCTGGTAAGGCTCATCTGTGAACATAGGAACAGTTCATTTTTCCTAATTTCAGGGTCCAGCTAGAGATGCTCACCAATGGCTAAACGTGTTGTTATATTTGACCTTTCCACTTGGGAATAATCTACATCTATAAAAAATATCCAGATCAATTTCATGAATGTTGACCCCACTTTAATTTTGAAAGTTATTTTTGCATCAACAATGCCACATACATTTTTAGCCCATGGTTTGATATGACATTGACATTGCTCATTCATTTCAGTATCATTAAATACTTTTATAGTTTTCTACTCTAATTGATTCCCTTCCTTTAATATTTTGCTTGATTATCACAATTTTGGTTCACTGTGCACTCTTGTACACAGAGCTGGTGTCCTGTGCTTGTAATAATTAAAGCAAATCTGAACTGATAAACTTGAACTGTGGGTTACTGTGGCAAAGGTTGCAGTATTTCTAACCTTACTTTCTGGAGACACCATTTGTTGTCCTGTGACTTGGCCTCAGTGTTGGAGCTCCGATCATTTCTCATGCCATGAGTCTGCATACAGCATTCTCATTAATGTGCTTCCCAAGCTTAAACTTATTTACATTTTTAAAGGACTAGCATAAATCCCCAGGGACTGACAAGGTGTCCCTCGGACCCTGTGGGAGGCAAGTGCAGAAATTGCAGCATCCCTAGCAGAGATATTTAAAGCATATTTTAGGGCTTTGACAAAGTTTCGCATGGGAGGTTGGCCAAAATGTTTCCGTCTCTTGGCATTCAAAATTAGGTAGTAAATTGGATTAGACATGGGCTTTGAGGAAGAAGTCAGAGAATGGCAGTAGATGGTTGAATCTCTGTCTGGAGGCCTGTGACTAGTGGTACTTCACAGGGATTGGTGCTGGGTCTGTTGTTATTTGTCATCTATATCAAAGATCTGAACGATAATGTGGATAACTGGACCAGCAAATTTGTGGATGACGCCAAGATTGGGAGTGCAGTGGACAGCAGAGAAATTATCAAAGTTTGCAGCAGGATCTTGACAAGTTGGATAAATAAGCTGAAAATGGCAGAAGAATTTATTAACAGAGACAGGTGTAAGGTGTTGCACTTTGGGAGGACCAACCAGAGTAGTTCTTACACAGTGAGTGGTAGGGCACTGAGTAGTGTGGTAGAACAGTGGGATCTGGGAATACAGATCCATATTTCCTTGAAAGTGGCATCACAAGTAGATATGGTTGTAAAGAAAGCTTTTGGCACATTGGCCTTCATAAATCGATGTATTGAGTCCAGGAGTTGGTATGTTGTGCTGCAATTGCATAAGATGTTGGTGAGACCTAATGTGGAGTATTGTGTCCAGTTTTGGTCACCTATCTACAGGAAAGATATAAATAAGATTTACAAAATGCAGAGAAGATTTACAAGGAGATTGAGTGGAGGTTTAAGAGAGGAATACAAAATTTTGAGCGGTATAGATAGGGTAAACACACGTAGGCTTTTTCCTCTGAGGTTGGTTGACGGTACAAATAGAAGTCATAGATTAAGGGTCTAAGTGAAATGTTTAAGGGGAACATGTGGGAGAACCTCTTCACTCAAAGGGTAGGTGAGAGTATGGAATGAGATACCGGCACAAGTGGTGGATGTGGGGTTGATTTCAACATTTAAGAGAAATTTGTAGAGGTATATCGATGTGAGGCATTTGGAGGGCTATAGTCCATGTGCAGCTCTATGGGACTAGACAGATCAATGGTTTGGTATGGACTAAATGAGCCAAAGGGTCTGTTTCTGTGCTGTAGAGCTCTATTACTCTATAACTCTATATAGGCATCCATTAGTCTCATGAAACCATGGATTTGCGCCTTGGAAAGTTTCCAGGGCGTAGGCCTGGGCAAGGTTGTACGGAAGACCAGCAGTTGCCCATGCTGCAAGTCTCCCCTCTCCACGCCACTGATGTTGTCCAAGGGAAGGGCATTAGGACCCATACAGCTTGGCACCGGTGTCATCGCTGAGCAGTGTGTGGTTAAGTGCCTTACTCAAGGACACACATGCTGCCGCAGCTGAGGCTCAAACTAGCGACCTTCAAATCACTAGACGAACGCCTTAACCGCTTTGCGTCAACACTCTATAACTCCATGGTTATAGGTATTCAATATCATTAGTTCAATAGTTCCATTTAATATCAGATAAATGTATACAAAATACATCCTGGAATTCTTTTACTTCACAGACATCCATGAAAACAAAAGAGTGCCCCAAAGAATGAGTGACAGTTAAAACATTAGAACCCCAAAGCCTCACAGCTCCCCCACCCCATTCACTTCTGCAAAAAAAAAGCATCGGCACCCTCCATCTATGAAGCATGCAATGACAAAGCCCACAATAAAGACCATGATCTGCAGTACAACGTAAATTAATTGTTCACCTGGCAATTCAACGTGCCACAGGTTCTCTCCCTAATAAAGGGAAAAAGAGGTGTAGAGCTTGAATACATAATAACATTAATTTAGTCATCTGTAATTCCAATGCAGAGCTGTCTTTCAGCATTCCTAATTATCTCAGCCTTGGTTGTAAATTCTGAAACTCTACCTTTTACTTCTGATGGTGCTGGAATGAAATGGTTTAGAAACATCTCTTATATCACTAAATGGGATATTGAATTTAATTTCTTGTATGATCTAAGCAGTGGTGCTGTGCTAGCCGGAGAGTGTCCAGCACATCTTTAGGAAAAAAAGCCAAAATAAACAAGCTCATTAATTAGGTGCCACCCAGGGTGATTTGAGTATCTCAGAAGCTGCTGATCTCCTGGCATTTTTGCGCACAACAGACTCTGGAATTTACAAAGAATGGTGCCAAAAACAAAAAAAATCCAGCGAGTGGCTGTTATCTGAGCGAAAACGTCTTGTTAAATCCATTCGCTGAATTTTTTTTTTGTTTTTGGCACCATTCTTTGTAAACTCCAGAGTCTGTTGTGCGTAAAAATCCCAGGAGATCAGCAGTTTCTGAGATACTCAAATCACCCTGGGCGGCACCTAATTAATTAGCTTGTTTAGTTCGGTTTTTTTCTTAAAGATGTGCTGGACGTGCTCTGGTGCTCTCCGGCTAGCACTGCACCCCTGGATCCAAGTAGATTTGCCAACATTTTAAAAATATCTAGTCTCATTTCTCCAGTCAATCATTGTTCAATCATAAGTACTTTTCACTTCACACTTTGGATGTATGAAATGAAAGGCTCCCATACTTTGTCATAGTCTCTTTCTGTTTGGGACTTGACCATCATCTCAGATTATCTAGTGTTCCAATGCTTACATAGCTCATTTTACAATCAATTTTGCATGAACTCCCTTTTCTTCTTGTGCTTGAGTTCATACTTCAAATCCCCTCAATTGATATAAGTTATCATATTCACCTTACCAATGCAAAAGTACCTTATGACTTTTGATTGCAGTCGTCCTTTACCATTCTGCCATTGTCACTTGTGTGGGGTTTGTGGTTTCCATAGATTCTCAACATTAAATAAAGTCCATTTTCAGAGTGTCCAGATAAGTACACATCAGAATCAATTTATTATCACTTATCTATGATGTGAAATTTGTTGTTGTGTGACAGCAGAGCAGTATAGCAGAGCAGCATAAAAACATAAAAAGACATTAAAACAAAGCCTAGAAGTTACAAAATTAAATAGATTGTGCAGTAAAAAAGGAATGATGAGGTTGTGTTTATGGATTCATGGACCATTTAGAGGCCTGATAATGGAGGGGAAGAAGCTGCTCCTAAATCATTGATTGTGGATCTTCAAGCACCTGTACTTCTTCCTTGATGCTGGTAATGAGAAGAGGCCAAGTCCTAGATGTTCCATTGAGCTCAAGCTCCTCAAAATAGGGCAAATCGTCCTTATTCAAGGGCTTCTCATAGACTGCCAGTCCAGAACTTTCTGTAAACATTTGCAGTGCAGAGAACAGTCCCTTGATACAATCCTTCAAGAAGTAACAGCATTATCTTGTGTTCACAATCACCATTGCCTGTGCTGCCTTTATTATAAGAATTGGACAGCAGAGAAAATTCAGAAGGACTCAAGTTTTCATATTGGATGTGCAAGGAGTGGTAAGGTAAGCTTACAGGACAATTCAAGTCACCCTTTTCACACTTCAAATTGTTGGTCATTCAGAATTATTCTGGCATTGCATTCCAATATATTCGAGATGCAACACTGAGCATCATAGGAAGTCTGAGATGCAACACTGAGTGTCATAGGAAGTCATTCCTGCCTGTGGCCATCAAACTTTACAACTCCTCCCTTGGAGGGTCAGACACCCTGAGCCAATAGGCTGGTCCTGGACTTATTTCCTGGCATAATTTACATATTACTATTTAATTATTTATGGTGCAACTGTAACAAATAACAATTTCCTTCGAGATCAATAAAGTATGACTATGACTAATATGTACACTTTGGCAGTTGTCCATCTTGGTGTGCTAAATGAAATGGAGTTGCAGAGTAGTAGTTAGACACAGGACAGATAAACCCATGGTCTTTGACAAAGAGGGTAACAAGGGCTCAGATCCACTAATCAAATGTTTTGAGAGTGTTCAGAGTCCTGTCCTCCTATGTCAACCACTCCAAAGAAAGTATCCCCCGAGGCTAGGGTTTTCAAAGTCAGTGGTGATAGTGACCTGTGACTACTTGAGGTTCAGTTGGGAACCCATGCTTTGTTCACTGATTATTGTCAGCAGAACCTGGTGGAAACTGTGTTCTTCCAAGTAGCTGGTTATCCGTTCCAAATATCAGTTGTTTGCTCCAGTTTGATATTGAAGATGCTCTCTACACAAGGAAAAAGGACTATGTCTGCTTTTACTTCAGCTAAGAACATGAAGCTGAATGCATGTACATACATTTGCAAGCAGTACCAGCTCTCTGAAGACTCAGTGGGTTGATAGTGTTCAGGCGTCTCTGAATACTAAACGTGAAAAGTGGATCGTGCTCATAATTACAGATTCATGTGTGGCGAGCTTGCCCTCTCCTACAGTACGTGAACAATATCAGATTTGGATGATGATGTCACCTTAGCCATAATTAACAGCAAGGTCCAGCGTATCCACTGTACCCTACCCCTACCTTACTGCTTCTCACAGCACATTTGCTTCACAAAAATGGCTTGTTTGTCTCTGCATATTTACAAGCAATAATTAAACCAGAAAAGGCATTCATTTGGATTTCCATTTAGTTTTGGAAGTCTTGCTACTGTTGGAGAAGTAGAAATCTGTTTGACAAGATGTAGAGTGTTGAGGGAGAGCAGGCAGTATTAAGAAATTACATCAATGGAAAAGAGGTTGGTGGTGGTTAACAGAGAATGGAAGGGTAGGTTTTTGAGGAGAGACTGATAGCAGTTTTTGAAATGAGATGCAGTAGTTGATGAATTATAACCATTTAAAACACAATCTACTTTGGAGGTCTTTTAGTGGATTTGAATGAATATCGGATGTTCCTGGAACTATGAATACTAAGTATTATTTGTAAATGCATTTTGTCAAGAGTAATTTCTTAAATATGGCAAATAAAGCAGCAATGCTTATGAATTAAAATTATTAAATCGTTTCAAAACATCTTAGAAGTTAGTATTAATTTGGGCCAAAAATGTCCTTTGGCCCTGCTAATGCTGATTCCATGATCTTTTGTCGCACTTCTGTTTCCAGTGCTTAATCTTCCACAGATGTGCAGATATATCCATTTTTGGTGAAAATGTAAATCAATGCCCATGTATGTACGATATCAAAGGACATGCTCTTTCCAAAGTAAGGCATTGATTTACAGTGGCAGAATAAACTGGACCTTATTTTGTTGATTAATTCCTCAATTTTACTAGTATCTTTGGAACTTGCTCACAAAACATTTGTGACTGACTAAAATTAGAAATTAAATGCAAATCTTAATTGAATATTAAATTAACATGCAATTGTAAATGAATTGCTCATGTGCTTTCTTTTGTTTGCTCACTTCATTTACTGAATCGTGAGAGCAGGTAAGTCTTAATGTAAAAGGTATTTACGATTTTGCAGAAATGTCTTTATTCCGTTGACATTGCTGGATTTTTCTCCCCTCTTTGTGGGAAATCCAATCAACATCAAACCGTGACTACAAAAATAAGTTGCCAAGTAGAGGTAATTTAGAGTGAAGAGTGAAACATAGTAGAATATACCACATTGCTTTTGTTTCTTTCAATTGCCAGTTATTGGGGATGAGAGTGTGGAAACTTTATAAGACAAGCTTGCAGATCCTTTATTGTTACTATTTGCCACGTTCTGAATTGGACGACAAATCTACAGCAAAATTGTGTCATCAAGGCAAAATAAGATGTTTAAGCAGTAGGAAATCCACTTGGCTTGCTATAGTATCATCTGTCTTGCATACATTTGCTGTCAAACTGGGCCTTAGATCAAAAGCCTTTGGATTTTTTTTGAGTTTATAATAAAATTGCACAAAGGACACATTTATGTTGTAAAATGTCTGCCTGCCAGTATTTTTTTTCAAACTCAATTGTAGTATGGCTAATTGCCAATCTTTGAAAAAGAAACCCTATTTTGATTCTTAGCATTACTTCATCAAATAATTTTTAAGTAATTATTATAAATTTAAGCAAAGAGAACAAATACCCAAAATTCGTAGAGCCAAGTATTTTTTTCTCTGAGAAATTAATACTTTTCAGAAAATTTACCTATGGATTGTGAGTACCTGCTGTTAAATAGTGTTGATTTTGGCAGCCCTTAGTAAGCAAATTAGGTTTAATCTCTCTGATCTCAGTAGTCTGTTCAGTCAGCCATGACATTCTCAGTGTCCATCCTTTTCTGCTTCCCAGCTGTTCAGAGCCATGGCTGAGGCAATTCTCTGTGGGAGTGTTGAAGATCACCCAGTTTAACAGCAGATGGCGGCTAGAGAAAAATGCAGTCACCAAGACAGAGTTCAAATTGGGTTCAAGGGAAATAAAGTACTTTTCTTCTGTTGCTGGACCCTATTTAAAATATTTATTTATTCCAATTTAGGTTGCAATTAAATCCAAAATTGCACTTATTTTATTTCAAAGGAAATACATTTGTTTCTTCACATTTTTATAGTATAGGAATCTTATAGCTTAGGATGCAGTTTAATAATAGGAATCCAATGAGTAATTTAATAATTGATTTGCTATCTGAAGGAAATAAGTTTAACTAACATCAGTATATTGTGTTAAACTCGATTTAATTTGGGCAAGTTGGATGCTTAGTCCAGTTACAGTGCAGTTACCTTGACTACTTAAAATTCTGCCGTTACAGTTTTATTACAGTTTGCACGACACCAAATATGGCTAGAAATCTGGAAACAAAGCAAGCAGCAGCAAGAAAATTAATCTGAACAAAAATGATGACCTGCTGAAGTTATGGCATTGAGACTCAGAACAGCACCCTGTTCTGTCTAAATCTACTATTTTAACTCAGAGATGGCATAAAAGGTTGTTCACTGGCATGTTCTTTTTTTGGCTTAGCAGGCAGTTTGTGTTAAAATGAACAGAGCGAAGTAAGTGATGGGAAACTGTGCATAAAGAATCAGTAAATTTGATTTGATGCTTAATTTTGCCAGAAATTATTGCTAATTCACTTGCACTGTTGCTGTATTACTGGTTTAGATTTTGCCACATGAAATAATTTCAGTTTTGATGACATAAATTTTATTTTACATGTTTCACTATCACATATAGTTAGTTCATCACACAACCCTTTTACTCATTAGTTCTGATCATTCATCTTATTTTCCTGCTGTGTCACCTAAAAGAAGATTTTGATTTTTAGGCTACTTTGATGTGAGGTATTTTTAGAAAAGTTAATGACTGCAGTGTTGTAATTTTTTTTCCTCTTCAAACTTTAATATTTTAAAAAATAAATTATGGTAGCCTGGAATATTTGGTGTCAGTCTGTCAACTAAATGTTGTATGCATTTTAATTAGCCTGGCTCATGAATTGAAGCTCTAGTTAATAAATTAAACCTATTAAGTAGTTCATAAACAGGTTTTAGAAAGTTGTTTGCTGTGTAAATTGAGCTCCTGGCTGTTTGGTTTGAAGCTTCTAGGTTTACTTAACTGACAGATGATCTCTTAATGCTAAAAAAAACTAGTAATTCTTAAGATGCTAAATTCATTTTTGTTTCTATTTTAATACAGTTAAACAGCCGGAATAACTATACTGATGTTATCTGTTATCTTTGTTTCAGGGGCTAATTTCGTAACTCGGAAAATTAGTCGGTCAGTGGCTAAGATTCACCTCAGACAGCTGGATTGTTTTAGTTTGGGCAATCTGGATGCCAAGAGAGATTGGGGTCATGCCAAGGACTACATTGAGGTAGGCCATTGGCCTAAGGCTGTTCAGAAGTATTTCCCTGCCTGGATGATGCGTTTCACGCATCATCTCAAAAAATTGCTTGATCTGTTATGAGTATCTTGTGAACTTGTGCCAGAGGAGAGTTGCTAACACACTGTACAGTCAATTGCAGCCTAGGGAATTCAGTTCCATGGTGGGCTACCCCAGTTCTAACCTAACTAAAAAACAGTCTTTCTCTTCATTCAGAACAGTTATAAGTATACTTTTCATTGATAATGTACTCTAGAAGGTCATTCTGAACTGCATAGCAACATTCATAATTTTTTCACCCTTTGGTTTTATTTTCTTGTCTATTTATTGATGGTTAAAGATGCTACCATGTGGTCTTTTAAAATACTTTTGGTTTTGTTTTCTATTGTGTCGTATGGAGCAATATGAGACTGTGTTAAACTCCACTAGACAGCAGCAAAAATAGTGTCTGGACTAGGCTAACCTGTTTCCCTCAGTTGGGTCCTGATAGGTTTCCTGTGCTTACAATGCTATTTCTGTCTTTTTGAATCATACATCCCTGGGACACAGACACTGGTTTTCCAGAGCTATTTACGTAATTTGAACAAAAGCTAGAAAAACCTACAAAGCAAGAAAATCTGACAGTTTAACAAGGGTTCAGCAACAAGTTTATGGTAAATGCCTCCATGTGGGTATACTTTTGATGTGAAAGAGCACAGCAAATCCATATGTTTGATACTGGTTGTACAAACTCCACAGAACTTTATACTTGTGATGTGTTTGGTTCCTATTTAAATTTTAATGATAAACTTCAACTGTGTTTTTAAAAATGGTGTGCGTATATATAATGTATTAGAAAGATCAGTCTGTGATTAGAGATGGAGAGAGAAAATTATAATTTCCATATATTGTGCTGCTTTGTTACAATTTTTCTGTGTTAAACCTTGCCTAGTACATCCAGTCTTTGGCATTGGTATGATTCTAAGGTAATTTCGGCAATTTGTTTTCTGCCTCACAAGTTGAGGAAGATTAAACAATATGAGCAAATATTTATTTGATTAAATTCTATTAATTTCAGCAAAGGTTTGTTTCATTAACTTTGATTAAAATTCAGATTTTTTTTATTATAGCTGCTGTTTCATAATCCTTATAAAAATCTAGCACTTATAAAGATTGAATGAGTCTAGTTTAAGATAAATGCTGTGGTTGCTAACAAATGGCAGTGCAGGAAGCCAACAAAAATATAGGAGCAACCTTTTTGTTTATTAAATTTGGCTTAGTCTACATGTTTAAAAAAAAAGCTAAAGTCCGATCTGATCTTATCTGTAGTTGGTGCATGAGTCAAAGCTGCCAATGCCAGACCCATTTTACCAAAGTGTATCTAAAATATCTTTCTTTTCCTGCTTTTTGAACTTTCTGAATGATTAGAATGAATAGAAAAGTTTCTGTACTGTTTCACTTAATGTTTTTGGGACAAGTTTAAATTACACCATCATTATTACTGCTTAATCATCTTAGCATTTGTAGTGGGAACTAATTGTGAAATTATCTGCGCTGACTATTATAATGGAGGGAATCTCACAGCAATATTGGCATGCACTTACATACGATTAGAAGTGGAAATCCAGATTTTGCCGTAAGTGATTCCCTGCTCCTCCACAGGGAATGCTGTATAATCCTCTGCGTAATTTTTAGAAAGCAGTGAACTGATGAGAACTTGAGGTACTTACGAACATTTTTCTTCTGTTAAAAGCGTGATAATGTTACATTATGTTTAAGAACTTTTAATGGTGTTCTAAAACAGAATTGCTTCTCATCAAGCTCCCTAATTCTGAAAAAAGAGTAGTGGATTATCATTTCCTCAAGTAAATATATTTGTTATAATGATTGCTCATGGATACTCCAACACATATTTGGATTGCAGTTGTAGTTTATATTTTAGATAGTATTGTAACTTCCCTTGCATTCAATATCTTCTGTATTTTTGTTTTACACCTTTGGTTTCCAATAACTTGCCTTTTTTGTTAAAAAAAAGTAGTCAACTAAAATAAGAACAGGAAATTCTGAGAATAATGGAAAAGGGGATAAAATGACTAACATCTAAGTAGCACTTTTCCATCTTCAGCACATCCCAATGTACTTTACAACTAATGAAGTACGTTAGCAAGTCCAGGCAGTATAACAATGCAAGAAACAAATAATCAGCTTAGACACGATGGATTTCCACAATAAGAAGGAGAAATAAATTGATGAAGAAAACTCTGTTACTTCTTTATTGAAGGGCATTGTGGAATTCTTTACATGGAGGAGGTAGACAGAACTTCAAATTAACAACTGAACCAGTGATTCTAGTTTATATTGATGAAGATTTTCATTATACTATGAGCTACTTATCTTGGCATGAATTTTCATTCTTCCTTGCTTTCAGTTTCACACATTTTTAAGGATTGTTGATGGTATTTTGGAAAAGGAATCCTTTGCAAATTTCTCTCCTGAATGAATGTTAGCATTTGAGCTGTACTTTTACTGGATATACAGTGCCTTGAAGTGTTCTGCCCCCACAGCTACTTTCACATTTTACACTGTCCCATTTTCTCAATTTAAAACATGTTGAAATAGGATTTTTGAGCTGATCTGCAAAACATTGTGCATCATGTCAAATCATTTACTAAAAATTAAAAAAACAAAATTTGAGGCTGAAAATGTATGTATCCCCTTTGTAATCTTGCTAACTGACCTCAGTAGCAATATATTACCTTACCAACTCACCCAATTTGTTGTATAAAATTGGAGGATGACCTGTTTTCAATGAATTCATAGGAATAAATATCCCCTCTCTCTGTAAGGTCCAACAGCATGGTAGATTTTCAACAGACCAAACCAAAATGAAGATGAGCATTCAAGACAACTCAGGGAAATGATAAAGGAGAAGCACAAATTTCAGGTAGTGTACAATACCACCCCAAAGGCAGTGAACTTACCTCATAGCTCAATGCAATCCATAGTGAAAAAGTGAAAAAATATGAAACCACAGCCACACTGCCTAGATCAGGACACCCTCGAAACACAATCAGCGGAGAAGAATGGCATTTGTAAGAGAGGTCTCTGTGACAGCAGCAGTTGCTCTGAGTGAGTTGGAAGGACTGTTTGGGGCTCTGAAACGTAGTGAGGGAGGAGGTGTGGGAGCAGATGTAGCACTTGTTCAATTTGTCGGGGGGAGATCAGTGGGGAAGTACGAATGGACAAGGGAGTCACATAGGGACTGATCCCTGCAGAAAGTGGGGGGAGGGAAAGATGTGCTTGGTGGTGGGATCCCGTTGGAGATGGCAGAAGTTGCAGAGAATTATGTGCTGGATGCAGAGGCTGGTGAGGTGGTAGGTGAGGACAAGAGGAACTATATCCCTGGTAGGATGGCGGGAGGATGAGTAGGAGCAGTTGTGTGTGAAATGGAAGAGATACAGTTGAGGGCAACGTTGATGGCGGAGAAAGGGAAGCCCCTTTCTTTGAAGAAGGAGGATATCTCCTTAGTTCTGGAATGAAAAGCCTCATCCTGAGAGCAGATGCAGCGGAAACGGAGGAATTGAGGGGGGGATGGTGGATGGAGGAACAACACCTTATATTCCTTCTGGGTAACCTCCAACCTGATGGCATGAACATAGATTTCTCGAACTTCCAGTATTCCCCATCTCCTTTTCCTCTTTCACCTTACCTCCTTGCCTGTCCATTGCTTTTCTCTGATGTTCCTCCTGCCTTTCCCTTCCTCCATGGCCTTCTGTCCTCTCCTATCAGACTCCCTGTATCTCTTTCACCAAGCAACTTTCCGGCTCTCTACTTCACCCCTCCCCCTCCTGGATTCACCTTGTATTTCTCCCTTCCCTTCTCTCACCTTTTAACTCTACTCCTCCTCTTTTTTTCCCTCCAGTCCTGCTGAAGGGTCTCGGCCTGAAACATCGACTGTACTCTTTTCCATAGATGCTGCCTGGCCTGCTGAGTTCCTCCAGCATTTTGTGTGTCTTGCTTGGACTTCCAGCATCTGCTGATTTTCTCTTGTTGTGAATATTTTGCATCAATGCACTTGCATGGGAACCAAATAACATTCTGATTTGGGCTAAAGCTGTAGCATCTGGTAAGTCAAATCTTGCGTTCCATGCCCAATCCTAACTATGCCTATATTGTTTCCAGTTCCTATGTTGATGCAATTTGTATTGATCGTGGTAACCTTATTAAATGCTACATATACGCTGTACAATTTTACTCAACCCAAAATAGTCTGAACTTTGTCTGTTCTGTTGATATATGGCCTGCTTCATGAATTATTACACAATTCTCAAAAGAATCATTTTATTACTTTGCCATCTTGGTTCTTACTAGGCTTACTTTTCCCAATGGCTTATGAACTCAGTGTTGCATTTGTGAGGGGTACAAAGTTTCTTCTGTTTTGCCAATGTACTGTGGTGGTAATAGATTGCCAAGTATAACATTTTAATTTAGCTTTTGTAGTTGCACTGATTCTCTTTGTGATTACCTATGCAGATTATAACAAGATGAGCTTTGTTACCTTCATAAGCAGCCATTTTTTCTTAAATCCTTTGAGAATGCAAACTATTGGCTAGCTTGCGTTAATTACAGTAACTATATAATATCAAACAGGAAAATAATTCTATTAAACTTATTGCTAAGAAAAAAGTATTATATATAATGATTGAAACGTAACTTGATAGTAGCTAAATCACCCTACAAGAATATCAATTCAGATAACAATTTTTTTTACTTACAGGCCTTTGGTTCATGGCTAACCAGCTATGTGATTTTTGCTTTGTTATTATTATTGCTAGTGTCAGTTTATTAGTGTTATCTATACTGAGATACAATAAGAAGCTTTTCATTGCACACCATCCAGGCAAAGCGTGCCATACGAAAGTACATCAAGGTACTGAAAAGAAATCAGAATGCAGCATATAGTGTTGCAGCAATAGAGACAGAAGTGCAGGTAGTTGGGACATTTTTAGCTTTATTTGGCAATCAAAGGATTGTGTTCAAAAATTGAATATCATTTATCTTAACAGACAATCCAGAAGAAAGATAACTAGTATTTCAATCAACACCTCTTATCCTTATTTTTTCAAGATGTTATAAAGGCCATTGACTTAACTTCTTGTGATATTCTTACCCATGCACTAGCATTTTCGATCAATGACAAGCAATTTGGGTTTGTGTTGGCAAGTGAAATTAGACATTGAGGTCTAACATTGAAAATTCACCCTAGAACATAACATATATTTCTATAATCCTCAGTTATGCATCCTTGTACTCAAAGGTGAAGGGACTATGAGATAGCCCCTGACATGATATCACTTTCATTGAATACCCAGGGAGGCTGATGGTGCTCTGAACTTGACAGCTTGTGGACAGAATGATCTCAAAGAAGTTGAGGGGAAATAGAAAAAAATTGAATGCCGTCGTCCATACAGCACTGCTATATTGCTGAAAGGAACTTGCAGGATTTGAAAGTAATTCAGAGATCTCTGAAATTGAAATTGAAACTTTTTTCAGATATAATACTTGTCAAATTATGCTAGCAATTTCACAGAGGTTATTTGAGCAAGGTAATGAATTTGTCCTTTGGTATCAATATTGTGTCTTAAAAACATGTTTATTCTCCACCATAGTGGAGGAGAAGATCATGGTTTTTGGGAATGCACCAACAAAGACACGGACTGACCATTATGGAATATAATCTAAAGGGAAAAAATTATCTGTATTTTGCTTGTAAACAGTTTATAAAAAAGCCATCTTTTCCATCTTAAATTACAATATTATTTTACCTTGCCACCTTAATGCTGTAATGTGATGACCATGACATTTTTGATGCAACATAATATTTCTAAATGACTACTAGTGATATTGCTTGTGTCTGTTAATTGGGAGTTCAGTTATCCATTGTACAGGTAATGTTTCCTCAATGTAGGCATGTATCAACAGACGATGCCATAGCCACAGCACTACATCATCCTCACTCACCTGGAGAAGGGGGATGCTTGTTAGAATACTGTTAGACAATAGACAATAGGTGCAGGAGTAGGCCATTTGGCCCTTCGAGCCAGCACTGCCATTCACTGTGATCATGGCTGACCATCCATAATCAGTATCCAGTTCCTGCCTTATCCCCATAACCTTTGATTCTGCTATCTTTGAAAGCTGTATCCATCTCTTTCTTGAAAACATCCAGAAGCCTGGCCTCCACTGCCTTCTGGGGCAGAGCATTTCACATATCCACCACTCTCTGGGTGAACACGAGGAATTCTGCAGTTGCTGGAAATTCAAGCAACACACATCAAAGTTGCTGGTGAACGCAGCAGGCTAGGCAGCATCTCTAGGAAGAGGTACAGTCGACGTTTCAGGCCGAGACCCTTCGTCAGGACTAACTGAAGGAAGAGCTAGTAAGAGATTTGAAAGTAGGAGGGGGAGGGGGAGATCCGAAATGATAGGAGAAGACAGGAGGGGGAGGGAAGGAGCCAAGAGCTGGACAGTTGATTGGCAAAAGAGATATGAGAGGATCATGGGACAGGAGACCAATGCCCCACCCCCCCCCATACCCCATCCGTTATTTATTTATATACACACATTCTTTCTCTCTTTCTCCTTTTTCTCCCTCTGTCCTTCTAACTATACCCCTTGCCCATCCTCTGGGTTTCCCCTCCCTCCCCCTTTTCCTTCTCCCTGGGCCTCCACACCTTGGCTTGTGGATTATGAGTCCAATAACTTAACTACTGCACCACCACACAGCCCCTCTCCCCTCCTTATCTAATATTACACTGGATTTAAAGCTCAGTATTCTAATAACATGATTTGCTTTCTCATAAATGCAAAAAGTATCACTTTGGTAATGATGAGTTCAGGCACTTCTTCATTGCATAAATGATTTTTATAACACGTAAGTTACTGGTCCTTTGTGTCTGCTTTTCCAAGATACAAACGTTTGTATATTAGTTGATCTTATGCTTTGCAAGCCATCTGTACTGTATAATAATTGGCTGAAGTTTCTACAATTTGTCTAAATGTCATTCACAGCAGCAGCCAATTATTATAGTAGCACAGCCATTTCTTGTACTCTTGGTTTCACTGCTATGTTCTACATAGAGTATATTGCTTAATAATGACTCTGGATTACTGCTTTCTCCTTTGCAAATGTGTCAGGTGAACTTGACTTGATTCTCTTTACCTAACTTCTCTGTCCTGATTTGGTGATCATAACTGATTTTTACTTGTAAACTAAAGATTTTAAAAAATGCTAGTCACTTTTCTACTCATTCCATTCAGTTTTCTCTATCCTCTTCAATGGTGTAGTTCAGCTGAATCCAGTCATCCTATCCAGCTGACCTTGATCCAGTTTTGTAGCCATGAACTGTATTGTTTTGCAAGTATGCTTCATTTCTGATCTTGAACTGTAATTAAACTAGTAAAGTCTTTCATACTTACTCTAAGTAACACTCATGATGAATCTGGCCTTTAAACTATGCAAATAAACTTGTTTCTCTGATTGACATTTGCATAAATTATATTGATGTTGGTCACAGATAAGGAAGGTGCATCTGTGAAAGGATATAGACTTTATGTTTATTTTTATACCTTTAATAATATAGGTAATTATTAAATTTATTTAAACCATTATTTTTACATTTTTGGCAAATAATCATGTGAATACATCCTGCACATGTTGTATTATTTTGCATTTTTTTCCTCACATGTGTTTTTCACAATTAGTGCACAGTTCTGAAAGGGCCTTGTCTCAGTGCCTTTACTGCAGGAAATAATTTACTTCAAGTTGAACATTTTGGCCTGCCAAATTGTTGGCTCTAAATACTTCTGGTTCCGCTTCATAGCTTTCTCAGAATTTTTTAATGCATAGTGTGTCTTCTAGGCTGCTGTGCTTTGTGTCTTGGTATGTTTCTACCACATCCTTTTATGGATGAAAAGGAAAATAATACCACAAAGCTTTTTTTACCCCCTTAAAAAAAAATCAGGACAATGTAAAATTTGTTTTGCTTGTAAAGAAAATGAGATGCAAGTTCCATGTTTTTTTTAATCCAATGGTAACTTTATTAGTTCTAAAGTTTTATCATAATTATTATTTTAGGATTGAAAATTGCTCATGTGAATATTATAAAACTGAGGAGATCCCAGAGAGACTTAAGCAAGCAATGTTAAATATCCAACCTACCTCAATATGGGAAATGTTTTCCTGAAGCTCTGTTGAAAAGGGATAGAATTTGGCTTTCTTGCATAAAAAAATAGTAAAGGTACAGGTGGTAAAAATTTAGTGTCCCATTGGGTAGGTAGTGGGGCCCACAATCAGTTTTCAGTTATATGTTGGTTAATCCCTGCAATGTGTAGAATATAGGTGCTGTATTTTTAGATTGCTATAATATCCTGCAAACTTGAATTTTAATTTAGATTCTGCACAGTGCTTTCATTGACAATGAAATTCTGTTATGACTGCAATCTGGGTCTGATAATCCCCATATCTAAGATATTTTTGTACAAGAAGTTCTTTAATTAGTTGATTTCACAAGTAACAGTTCGACTTAAAACGAACAAGTAGATTATCAAAAAAATTAATTTTAACCCTTGTTGAGGTAAGTGTTGTAAAATTATTTATATAAGTGATTAAATTCCAAAACTTTACTAAGTGCTTGAAGCTGATTGCTGTGTAGAAGCTGAGGCTACAGAGAGTGGCTCTGCAGGTGCTAGTTTGGGATCAATCACTTCAGAACAACATGAGGACTCAACACTAAGTTTTATTTCTAGTTCTGCATTATTCTCCTTGGGTAGGTAACTACAGTGACTTACATATTTGCCCCTTGAATTTTTGCTGATCAAATGTTAGCCTCACCAAAAAACATGAAAGATTTTTTGATGCTTATGGAACTTTACAGCAAAAGAGGTTGATTTATCGAATTTTGAGGAAGGATTTTTGAGCTTGGAATATACTGTTATTAACCAGTTCCCAATCCAAACTATCTTCACTTGCTTTCAATTTTGTACACTCTCATTTTCAGATTCTTTATTATGCTTTATATAAAATTATTTCAAAAGCTTTCAGGAAGCTCAGTGTAGACTCTGTCATATTACTGATCTGGAAAAAAATAGATTTACAGCATTGGACCAATTTTCATTCCATATAAATTCACATTGGTTCTCAATCAGTTCATAATTGTTAAATTGTTCTGTTAATTGGCCCCTAATTAACAATTGTATTGATTTCATTACACTAGACTTTGGATCAATAAGCCAATATTTTCCTTGTTTGCTTCTCCTAAACTTTGTAAATGATTAAAGTTTTCCCAGATTTAGTATAATTGGCCTGCTTTGTTCATGTTTATTGTTCATTGGAGTCCAGCAATGGTAGAGCTTTCTGCTCCTGTTATCTCCCTCTAGCAATTGTCTCCAACCTTCATTCCCTCCTTCTCAGTCTTGTTCTATTGCATGAGATTGACAATTTCTTTCCTCCCACAAATGCTACACAACCCACTGTGTTCCTCCAATAGATTGTTACTTGCTCCTGATTACAGCATATGCAGTCTCTTGGATCTCCATAAACCAGCATCATCTGTGATTTTGTTCATTCAGTCTCTCAAATAAGTTCCAGGTGCAATTTCCAGTGTTCAAAGTGCTCTGTAATTGTGAATGACTTCTACATGTCAGAAAGGATTACCCAAATGACAGGTCTTGATTGATACTCCTTCCTCTGGACTTCAGATGAGCACTGGTCCAGACTTTTGTGGTTGAATATTATAAATGAGAAATAGCCACTTAGACGTGATTTACTGAAATAACGCAACTGAGGATAAAGCTAAGGTAAATAGTGTATTTAAATAATAACATTCATACAGCTTAAGAAGTGTCATTCTATTTGCTGATTTTTGAAGCAATAACCCTTAATTTGTTATTATATAACATAAATTTATACTTGCAAATTAATTAACTGAATATCCTGTTTCTGTACTGTACATTTCAAGTAATTCTAAGGAAATGATTAATGTGGTTGTTCATGGTCATCATTCATACCTTTCCATTTAAAATATAACATGGGGGTTTGCTGTGATTATTGATATATTGACTCAAGATCAAAAGTCCTATTATGAAGTACAAGAGGTCCGGTGGTTATGGAAGACCTGACTTATGAAAATACAGCGTTATACAAATACCCCCAGACTCTGCTTTTAAATTCAATACTCCTATCTCTTCACCAAGAAACAATGCAGAGATCATCTATAAAAAGAGCCAATGCCTTCTCCAAACCCTCCTTCAAATAAGATCATAAATTATGAATTGTGAGAGGTGATCAGAGCCACACTTTCTTTTATTAACCTGCCAATGATTTTCTCACTGATTAGCTAATCAGCTGTTGCCTATCACTCCAGCTGACATGCAATAAGACAAACATGTGTCAGAGTTAACTTACTGGTAATAACACCTATCACCTATGCTGATTTAACCCTTACAAATCAGTCCCTTAGAGCTATTGTGCCTAAAGTTTTCATATTATGATTTTGGGGGAAATTGTTTTCAATTTACAAGAGATTCAGTTTATTGATGGTTCTCAGGATATCAACCTCTGAACACTGTACTGTGACTTATGATGAACAGAACAGTTTTACAGAAGCAAGACTAGTGAGCTGCTACTTGTATTTATACGCATTGAAATTTCAGCTGATTAGTTTGGAATAAAACTCATTTTCTTGCTGATTTATTATTTTAAATTGATTTAGGTTTTTTACAGTGTGCTGCTGTTGTTTACAGTACAGATTGCATATGGACACTTCATGCATAGACATACATTCAGAAGAGTATTTTGTTTGCATTTGATTGTATGGTTTTGTGGAAATAAGCCAATAAACTTGTATATAGGGGTATTACGGAAGTAGTAGAGATTAGTTTTATTGTGTGATGCTAACGTGGCCGAATAATAGATGCCAATGGTGAATTCTTATAGTCTAGTTATTGATTTTGCATCTAATCCAAATGGCAGTAACTTCTCTATTGCCATGTTAAAAAAATATATAGATTTTATGCGGAATTTTCTACAGTGAGTCTTTTGAATCCACAAACACCTTTTTAAAAGGCCAGAGAGTTTAATTTAAGATTGCATTCAATTTTGGACATAATTTTAATATTTGATTAAGATTTAATTAGAAAGCTATGAGGGAATGATGTCTGCGATTAGGGCACAGATTTTGCATCCAGTGTTTGAACACTGCACTATATGGTTTTAAAAAGAGGCAAGTCTCGTGTATGGGAGGGGAGGAAATTAACCTTAAGGATGTTAATGAGATTCTAACAGCAGTTCACATCCCCTGTATTGAATGAGAAGAAAAGGGAATTCATTATCAAATTCAGCACAATTGAGAAACCTTTATTGCATCAATGCTGTAATATCAGTGATTTCAGAAGAATCTCTTCAGCTTTCCAAAGTACAATGGTTTTACAATTTGTACTTAGCAGCTGGATCTGACTGAAGTCATCTTGTTTTGAGGAGCAAATTTTTACAGTTTAACACATGTGCCTTGCATGCTGTCTATATTGCGAAGGGAGGAGTATCTAGTATGCCTTGCGTTGGATACGGTGACCAAGTAGTAATGTAAACTTTTTAAAATCATTTTATTCTTTCTGATCACCTCCTGAAATTTCTCGGAGAGTACTTGTTGGGAGAAAATCGAATTTGTTTCCTCGCAGAATGGAGATATTTCTCAGTTTTTCACTGGTTCTGGTCTCATGTTCAATTATAATTCATGTGCATCTCTAATCTTTCTCTTTCCCTGTCCTTTTTCTCTTAGTTTCTGCTCAACACCCCCATTATGCATTTTTAAATTGTGGAATACCCATTGAATACCCATTTAAAGACTTTTAAATATTCAACCAGTTGGAGAATGTTTTAAATCAATTACCATGTTGACTAATGGAATGAAAGTACAGCTAAATATTTTACACAGTGAAGAATGGTGTTATGTAAGGTTAAAAGGCAAAACACCTGAAACAGTAACCCAATCTGCTTTAATCCTGATTATCATGTTTTAAAAAGGGCCTCAAAATATATTGATAAAAGAAGGCAAAACACCATGAGGTGGCTTTACTTGAGTACATATGGGCCAAAAACAAAAGTACTGTTTCTTCTCACAACCATCTTATTAGATTCAACTCCATCTCCCCACTTCTTCTTCTCCCATACCCTGGAATTGGATCTTCCCCACAATTTATTTCCTGGACTATCATCTGTTTCACAGTCTACCAACTGCTTCCCTTCCCTTTGCTGCCTCCATAGTTGGATCCACGGATAAACAACATCTTCTACTACCCTGTGATTAATTCCCATTATCAACAAGTCACATCACCTAACAGCAAGGTTTACTGTCCTCAGTTCATCTGGAGGCTGGTCCACAAAACATACTGTTTAAGGGCAATTTACAAACAAAACAAATTATAAAATATCTTGTAGTTAGTGATCTCTCCCACACCCAGCATTGACTGGGTCTTGGTGATAAGATTAAGACTAAAGTGCCATTTAAGTAGTACAAGTTAATTTTTAAAATCAATTTTTTTTACAGTGATTTTCGTGTGGAACCTGTGGTACTCAGCGTAATTTGACTGTATCAAAGGTATCATTTAGAATCCCCACAATTCCATCCGGTACAAAGAAAGGCTGATATGCAGATTATAGTTTGAATATATAATATTTTGATACGATATGGTAGTTACGAAGAAAAGAATTGTCAGTTAGTAGAAGAACAATGTAGGAGATTTAAGTTGAAAGTAAGAGAAATTTGTTTATGCTAAATTCTGAATTTTTGGAATTTGTTGATTCACTGATGGAGGTCACTGAGGTAGGATTCAAAATTAGGTTGAAAGTGATTTAAAGAGATTGAAAGGGATTCATGGACAAATATTCAGAAAGAAAGACAACTCTGATGTTAGATTAGTCTGTTTGAGGCTGATGGATGGTTGAAGTCCTGATTGATTATGAGAGTGTAATAAAAGTTTTAGATTAGTTGAAAATTATAATTTTGCTTGGCAAAGCAATCCCGGATACTAATTTCATTTGATCTAAAATCTGAATTCCTTACCAGCAATTACAAAAGACAGAATAAGAATCAGGTTTAATTTCACTGACATATATAGTGACATCTGTCATTTTGTGGCAGCAGTATATTGCAATACGTAATAAAACTACAAATTACAATAAATATATATGTATGTGTGTGTTTGTGTATGTGTGTGTGTATATTACACACACACACACACACACACACACACACACTGAGGCAATGTTCATGGGTTCACTGTCCATTCAGAAATCTGTTTGGGGAGGGGAAGAAGCTGTCCCTGAAACGTTGAGTGTGTGTCTTCAAGCTCCTATACCTTCTTGATAGTAAGAATGAGAGAAGGGCATGTCCTGCATGATGTAGGTCCTTAATGATTGATGTGGCCTTTTTGAGGAATCCCCTGTTGAAGGTGTATTGGATGCTGGGGAGGCTAGTGCACATGATGGAGACAGACAAGGAAAGACTGTTATTTCATAGACACAAGAGACTACAGATCCTGGAATCTAGAGCAAAAAGAAACTGCTGGAAAAAATTAGCAGGTTCAGCAGCATCTGCAGAGGCAAATCTGTACAGTTGATGTTTTGGGTCAAGACTGTATCGGGGCACTGTTGAAATTCATCTAGCCAGCCCCATTGATTTAAAATTGCAATGCATTGATTTAGATGTTAGTAGTTTACTTAATCAACTTAAAATGGTTGCTTGTGTGGATTTGAAAATGGGAGTCTTCTGGAATTTGACCTCGTCTCATTATGCAATAGATTTGGCAATATTCGTAATTGCACTTGAACATGGGTAATTAGCTAAGCACGGCTATTTAAAAATCACAAAAATCCCTACTATTAGATATTTGCTATTGTTGCATAAAAGATCCTAGTAGGATAAAGTGAAGGCTGCAGTAGCTCTTGCTTTTGTATGGTGTTAGCATAGAAAAACGTTTCAAGGAATTTTGAAACATTATCAAGGAAAATAACGACAATGAATGAAAGGAGACGAGGAGTGGTGTCTTAAGCTTTTGTTTTAGTGTTAGGCTCGAAGAGTAGGAGGCGATAAGATGGAAAGATGAGCAGGGAAATCTAAGATTTAAGTTCCTTGACAGCAAAAGGCATATTTGTTTATAGTGGGGGAAGGGGCCTGGGAGAAGAATAGGGGATAGAGTTTGGAAATGTGAAGGTCCTGGGAAAGGTTATTGAAGGAGGCAGGGGTGAAGAGCTGGAGAGTTTGAATACAAAGGTAAGAATTTTGGAGTGCAGTTGTATTTTCTGCAAATTCTAGATTGGAACAGATTGAAGCTTGGACAGGTTGAAATTTGGATTGTATTTTTTTGTGGCATCAGTGGATGGGGGGGCAACCTGATATTATACGAGGGGTGATTGATAAGTTCCTGGCCTAAGGAAAACGTAGTCAATTTTAGGAAACCTAGCACTTTCATTTTTCAACGTAGTCCCCTCCTACATGTACACACTTAGTCCAGTGGTCGTGGAGCATACGGATCCCTTCTTTGTAGAAATGGCCCATAGCAGGGGTGATTGATAGACAGAGATCAGTTATATAACTCTCGTTACATGCACGTGCAGTTCAACTCTTAGAGTGAAAATGCAGAAAGTTTGAAGTTTCTCCTCATCTACTTCTACCTTAGGCCATGAACTTATCAATCACCCCCGCTGTGGACCAGTTACTGAGATCCAAGATGCTGACTTCTACAAAGGAAAGTATGCTCCACGACCGCTGGACTAAGTGTGTAAATGTAGGAAAAATAAATGTGCTAGGTTTTCTAAAATTGACTCCTTCTATCAATCACCCCTCATATAATGAGAGGCATGGATTTCCTTAGGGTGGTAATGTAAAATACTCGAGGGCATAGGTTTAAGGTGAGAAAGAGAAAAATTAAGGGAGACGGGTGAGGTAAGTTTTTTCATAACAGAGTAGAAGGTGCCTAGAACACAGTACATGGGAAGTGGTGGAAGAAGATACAATAACAGTGTCTAAGAGGCCAGATACATGAATAGGCAGGGAATACAGGTACTGGTGAGATTTGTTAGATTGGCATGCTATTTGGCACACATGTGATGTACTGTTCTGTGCCCTTTGGTTCTTTGGTCACACATCACCCCATTTTGCAGCAGAGCTGTTATACTTAGGGAGTGTTTCTTTTTCAAGCTGGAGTTCCCAGATGATGAGGTAGTACAAAAGATATAAGAATGGTATATCAGAAAAACAAATGACAAAAATAAATTGTGAATAAAACCTTAGCAGAGAGAAAGGAAAATGATTGGAATGATCATCTTCAAGGGTCCAATTCTTGCAGCCCCCTAACAAGATGTAGATGTTCTCCGTCCTTCAAACATCCATTAAGTACCACAGCCAATTACCACATAAAAGAACGTTTAACATGATCATATTGAGCAATTAAGCCTGGTGAAAGAAGACAGTGAAAGTGACTCAAAAAGTAAAGAAACGTGCATGTCATTGCAGGAAAAGAGATATAAATTTATGAAAAGCAGAGCTACATGAGAACAGCTGCATGTAGTATATTGCATTACATAATGTAATGTTGCTTTTATGAAAAAGTAGTTTAAAGATGGCTACAAATAATGCAATTGGACATCAGTGAGTATTTTTTCAAGGATTATGATTAGATTAGTTAGATTAGTTGAGAGAATTCATTTAAAAAACTTTTTGTCAGTCCTTCATTCCCATTTTATACGTGTTTAAAATTGATTCATGGTGTATTGTTAATCAAAAAATAGAAATCATCTTTGAAATTGCCTTGCAAGCCTGCGTGTAAGTTGATAAATGTGTAGTTTTGTGTATGTTAGATGTGTGAAACTTGTAACTGTGCAATTATGGACACTTTGAAAGCAGCTCCTCTTAGATATTCCTCAGTTAGATTTGATTTTATAGCATTTTTCACTTTTTGAGAAAGATGTGTTTTATGCCATCTTTGAAGTAGATAAAAAATATTTGGCAGCTGTGAGTCCAATTCCTTATTCTTCTCCCCCCTTGTCACAGGCAGTTATGGCTTAGCAATTAATTGCAAGTGAAACCTTAGACTGAACACATAGTACAAGTGCAATAAAGTTAAAGGTTAAATAGCCTTACTATGCTGAGTGTCATTAAAAGTTTTCTAAGCCTCAACTCCCAGCTCAGTATGGTCCCATCACTGTTGGCTTCTGAAAGTTTCCCCTGTTGTTTTATTTTGAAGCAAAATTTGTGGTTATTTACACAACTTCATGGTGAGCTGTTGAAATAAACCAAAATAACTACCACACAGACACTGAGCATAATACTGAAGAGCCAATAATTTGTCTCTTATTTTTACTCTTATTATGAACTCATTCTGTGAGAGTTATTGTTTGAAGAATATCTTCATGAAGGTTTCTTCTTACTCATTATTTTACTGAGGAAGACGGATAGCCATAATTGTGATTCCTTTGGGAGTTCTGTACAGAACATGCCCCCTCATCTCCCCCCCAACCCCCCCCCTCTCTCTCTCTCTCTCTCTCCGTCTCTCTCTCTCTCTCTCTCTCTCTCTCTCTCTCTGTCTCTCTCTCTCTCTCTCACACACACACACCTTCTAAACCTTTGCGACATACCACAGACTGAATGTGAAATAAGACGTTCACCACATATTTACTCATGTGGCACACCCTGAGGGTTTTTTTTCTAAATGACGTACACCCTTTATAAATATAAAAGTTCATGCTACTGAGGACGGGAAGTGTTAACCAAATGGCACTTGGGACAGATGGACTGCTCATAGATGACATTTAAATAAATAAGGTGACGTACTAATACGTAGCCACCTGACAGGGTGATTTCAAGGATGAGGTTTAAAACAAACTTCTCTCCCATGCAGTTAACGTTCATTATACCTTTCTTGTTCCAAACATTACATTGAATGGAATGTATTGGTTCTCCTGAAATTTTTATCATTAAATGTAGGATCTCCTACAGCGGTAACCAGTGTTTTCCTGCAATTCAGCAGCTAAAGTATGTGCATTGTGTTACTCAGACCACCCTCGGTGCAGTTGCAAATGATGCAGATGGTCCTTAAAATCAAGCTGATAAACAGCAGGGTGGGGTGGGAAATTGTGCATAGAGGTAAGTTTGAATTCTAACAATTCTAAAGCAGTTTTCTCAGTGGTTTATAACAAATCTGTATCTGCATCTTCACTTTACTGAAACTATTGTCCAGCATTTGCTCATTTTCTTTAATTGGCAAATCCAATATGTTAGCCAATATTTATCTTAATAGTTCACCATTTTTTAAAATTACAGAATAATAAATCTACTAGCCTAAAAATTACTGCATGCAATGAGATATAAAATTCTGTAGTTACTCCAAATGGAATACAATTGTGATAATTTTGGCAGATTTGTTGTTTCTGCATCAGATATATAACTGCTTAATGTAATTTCCCTCAAGTGATGCTCCTATAAGATATTGCCCGAGAAATTGGCTTACATTGTCCTGAGATGTGCACTACTTCCTGTGCAACTCTCAAACTTGAGAAGAGGAACCACATTCAGATAGGTTTCTACAGTTATCTCATCCCCCTCCGCAATCAACAAATCTGGCTAGCATTCCCCACTCTGACTACATTCAAGACCTCAACTCAACCCTTAATTGCCAGCACTATTTGCATACCCATCTCCTTCATTTTGCTAAACAATGGAGCAATGTGTGAATGAAAGTAAGGCTTGTCCAAAAGTGACAATTGGACTTTGGACTTTGAGAGTGATTGAATTTGATTGTGATGAGCTCAGAACAAAATAGTTGTGAGTGCACCATTTAGCAACACTTTAGCAGAACTCCTCCAGTTCAAATGCATTTCTTGGTAAATGTACTTGTCTAGTATGTCAGTTATTTATAAGATTATTTATAATCTACATATTACTGTAGGTAACTGCAATTACTAGTAATCCACAACTTCCTGATTGTTTGCATAGGGAATCAGTTTAATTTTTTCATTTGGGAAAATTCCCAAAACCCACAGAGTGCACTTAAAATGTCACTTTTGGTCTTAGACAGAGTATTTGAATTTTCAGTTGTAGGTGTTTGGGGATCTAGATTGACCTAACAGCTAGCTTTTAATAATCCACAGGTAGGCTTGCAGAACTTTGAAATTGAGTTTATTTGGCAGACATTAAACAAAATCTCTGAGGACATTATTGGTACCAGACTGAATTTATTGTGCAGGCATCCATTCTGTTGTCAGGGCCTTTTCAATGTATCAACTGCATAGTGGACAAACTTAATTTTGTTAACTTTGGTGTATTATTATATTTAATTTTAAATCTCTCTCTGCAATCCAACACTATTATATGTTGGAACCTTTCAAAAATTCTAGTGAATATTTCAGCACTGTCCTTGTAGTTGAGGTCCATATGTTGATATCTATATCATGCTGCCTGAAGAATGTTACTTTGTTGAGAACTGTGATAGTTCAACTAATTGGAAGTTACTTACTTCATTCCATATTTTTGATCTTTGATACATATTTGAAAGCAATGATATATTTAGCTTCTTTGATTAGTCCAAGTAAAATTCAAAAAGGAGAAAAAGGAGAAAATAATGCTTTTGTCGTGTTTCTTAGTTTTTATCTATGCTCTGGTTACTGATTTATTTTTTTAAAAAGGAGACAATTGAGGTAATTTACATAGTCAAGTATTTTAAATTATACAATTCCAACTTTTATAACACTCGTCTGTGATTGGCGTTTGAAAGATATAGAAAGTTAATCTGAATATGGCATGGCAATTGTTCTGATAGTGGACTAGTAATCCACAATTCTGTTTTAATGATCTAGAAATATGAGTGTATGAAATGAGTACTGTACCAGTTATATTGCTATCATTGTTTCTTGATGTGGTGTAACAAGATTGATTTACTGGCGAGAACATTTAAGAAGAAATCAGAGTAATAAAATCACAGAAGGAGAGCATACAACTGATTTTTTTCTTACCAGGCAAAATTGCTCTTTGGGATAAAACCGATAAAATAACTTCCAGCTCTTTGACTAGATCTACAGATGTTCATGTGCTCATTCAATCTGTCTACAAACAAAGAGCTTTCCACGAAATTGTGTGGCAGCATCAATCTGCTAAAAGAGATGAAATCATATCGTATCTAATTAGACCTGGGTATCCATTTGATCCTTTGGCCCACCATCAACAACAGAATTGTACTGCAGCAGGCCATATAACCTGATCTTGCTCAAAGCATAGAAACAATCCTTGTTAAACAAAGTGTTTTGAAGACTATTGCTAGGAACAACACCACACATACCTACAAATAAATTGGATACATGATGAAACTAACACACAAACCACTATGAATGTTAAACAGCAGGAGTGACATAATGTAGGCACCGCTAAATAACCAAAGAACCAACAGATTAGTGTGAATTCTTCAGCTGTAGCTCATCCATGTGTCAGTTGCTGGACAATTAAACAAGTGTTGCTCTTCTTTGAAGTCCTTTGGGCCACAGATAACTTGGATCTACTCCAGTTCTCCTGGGTTCTGAGGTGGCTGATCAGCTTATGAGAAGTCTTCAGACTTTTCCACAACTGGAGCTATACCTTTGACATGGAGTGGGTCAACCAGTTCTGTGAGAATTCTATACTCCTTTCTTTTAATGTGCTGCTGTCAAATGCACTTGAGATACTCTGTTTCTACCTAGATATTTATTTTCCCTTCTGATTTACCCCAAGACAAGGATCCCCAAATATCAGTGAATTCAATAGGCATTTTTCAGGTGATTTTGGGAATATCCTTGAAGCATTTTCTTTGTCCTCTCAGAAATCTAATGCTGTGATTGAGCTCAGAGAACAGTGCTTGATTCTGGAATTAAGAGTCAGGCATGCAACCAATGTGATCTGACCATAGAAACTCAATGAACATTCTTGGGGCATTAGTGCATGTGCCATTCAGTAAAGGAACTTGATGTTGCTTCACTTATCCAACAAATGGATATGGATGATTTTATGGAACTGTTTGTTCTTTTCCAGTAGTTCAAAGTGCATCAATGCTAGTCCATGCCTCAGAAGAATTCCGAACATTGGGGATTATCGCTGTTTGATCATGAGTTTGGTTCTATAAATTGAAACTCAGTTTTTCAGACAGCCATGGGTTGTGCAGGTTCTCTGGAAGTAATTGTGAATTTCATTATTAATGCCTTCTTTCTCTGGGAGGTGCCTACTGAGATATAGAAGCTAATCTGCAATTTTCAGGATCTCAAAATATGCCTTGTAATAAAAGAAGAAAGCTTCATGAACAGGCCCATCCTCAATGATGGAAGAATCCCATCCCCTATGATGTCAGAGTGAATGCCAAATATAAGGTTAAGGAGTCTGCAGTCTTCTTCAATCAGAAGCAAGAAGTGGAGATCTCTCCTCGTTTTGTGGGCATCATTAGCACAGTATTCATATTTTTGTTTAGCAATTTATAGACTCACTTTGATATCAAAAATTGGTTAACTTTACTAGTTTGGCTTGAACCCAGCTTTTCTGAAGCACCAATCTAGAGCTACTGCCTGATTAAGAGGAAGTCTTCCGAAGGATATCCTATCCACTAAATGTAACATAAGTAACATCAATAAGTTTGGATGGTGATATTAACAGTATTCTTAATTAGCAATACTCACCAATATCCTGTTCACCATTGCCAAGCACAGGTTTTGCCAGGATTATTGAGCTCCATATTACATTACAGGACTTGACATCAACTATCCTTGGTACCAAGGAAGCATTGAATTGAGAGTGAAATCAAGGAGCCTGAGTAAAAGTTAAGTCATTAAGGTTTAGAGTGAAGCACTTCTTTTTCTTGAAAAGTACCTACCACTAATGTGGAAACATTTTTGGCTCTGGGAGACAAGTTAGCTTAGTCTCAGTAGATTACTGCAGAAATTTCTCAGGCCAACGTCCTGACTTCAGCTGTTTCATTAACACCCTTTCTTTTAACATAAGTTTGGTCATTAGTAGTTTTGCTGAAGATTTAGTTCACGTAATAGATGTCCAAATAATATTGCAAATTCTGAATTCTGCAGCATCAACATCCTGTGATTCATTCTTAACTAGACACTAAACTAGGCCAACAACATAAATGCAGTAGCTGTAACAGCAGTTTAGTGGCTGAGTACACTGTGGCAAATGATTTATCTCCTGACTGTCCAGATCCTTTCCAGAATCCATAAATCTGGTCTGATTGAATATTTCAACCTGAATGCAAATAAAGCAAAAAGATTTATTTTCTTTTTCAAATCAACATATTCAAGTATGATTTTGTTCCATTATGTTGTGGAAGCAATTCAAATAAAGCTGGAAATAGTACTTCTGTAAAATAGATTCTTGATTTTTCATTGATCTTCCCTTCACAGAATGCTCATCAGTTTGTCAAAAGTCTGAAGAACCACACAAAAGAGGACTATATTCTGCTCATATTTTGAGATCCCACTAGATTGTGGTTTTGTAAAGGTAGATACTGAGCTGGAATATTTAACTCAGTAATCTGAGCAGCATCCTCTATGGGAGTATCCTGTATGACAGAACTCACAAGAGTATCTGCAGCACATCCAAATTAGATTGAGCATAGATCTCACAGCCACAAAAGTAACTTTCATTAACTTCTTCAATTTTTTTTTTGCATCAGCCTCATGCTAATAACCTCTCTATGGAAAAATTGCACCCTTTCTTCTAATGCCACCTTTGTTTCTAGGTAATTCACTTTACTGCATGTTATCAACGTGTCCTATACCTCTTCTTCTCCTCTAAATTAAGTTTGGTCTTTTAATTTAACTTCTTAAATATCTGCTGATAGTCTTGTGCCCTTTCTTCTAATGCTACCTTTGTTTCTATGCAATTCACTTTACTGCATGTAATCTATGTGTCCTATACCTCTTTTTCTCCTCTAAATTAAGTTTGGTCTTTTAATTTAACTTCTTAAATATCTGTTGATAGTCTAGTGTCCCTCTGCATCTCATGGATTTTTGAAGTCCAGGAAACCACTTTTCCAGAGCTCATCTTTTGCATGAAACGTCAGATACTCTGTTTTGTTTTTCACATGGAACTTGAAAATCCCAATAGCTCAATTGGAAGTAAAGAAAGGAAACCCTCTCTTGTCTAGCCAAATATTCCTTGACCTATGAGTATCTCCTTGTGTCAACTAATTTATCTTTTACTTCAGTGTTGGTGGTGTAGACTGGCTAGTTTGCTTACATATGTTACTGCATTCAGTATAGAATATACTTTGGTTTATTACATGGGATGAACGTATAAAATAGGATCATTGAACCTAACTGAATAACATTTGACACTTAAATATCATTCTTTCAGAGAAACCATACTTTTTTAATTTATATTTTTCTAAGATTTAATGCTAAAATGTTTAGCATTCAAAGAAAACCATATGACCGGATTGTAGATTTTTAATACATTGTATTAATATTCAGAATCCAAGGTATTAATACAATATGAATAAAATTTATCAAATCATTTCCAATCCTCACAGGCAGCAATGGGGCAATTTATGCCAGTATCCTTGTATAACAGTGCCACCAGTAACACATCTACCTGTATGAAATACTACTATGGCCCCTTTTAGTACAGTTTTCATTAGTGATTTTGCTTCAGAGAATGCTTGCTGAGTGCAAATTGATGTACGTACCAGTGTATTGTTGCAAAGGTGTGCCAATTGGTAAACAGTTGCAGTCTTTTTACTATTTCACTTTGCTAATTGGACTTTGTGCATCTCTTGCAAATAGCAGACATATGGTAATGAACTGCTTGTAAGGTGATTGATTACAATGGCCAGAGATAACGTTTTATCTCTACTAGCGGAAGCAGGAAAAACATTAGCTATGAAGCACGGTTATAGTAAAAATCTGAAAGCCTTTAATTAAATTAGAGCTCAACTTAATAGCATGAAAATTAACCAGAGAAATCTCACAATCAGATGCAGATCTTTATCACAAGCTCTGAACTGATTTCCAGACAATGAGATTGGAATTAATTGCAGTCAAATTATATATTAAATGTCTTAAACATGTAGAGTGCTATCCAGACATTTAATCCAGTCCTTAGGGTCCTGCTCTTTAGGAGGCCATTGATCATGTAGTGAAGTAAAGCCAAGGCATATTGAAATTTGAGTTCACTGGCAAGGCAGTTGTCGGCAAATGCATTATGCATCCACACTTCCCTTATCTGTTTTTTTTTGGATTGGAATGCATATTTTGCCAGTATTACTCCTGTTCATAATCAAATAAAACTGAAACCGAATTAAAGACACAATTTCTATTATGTCACCTCATTGTACTGCAAGAGCATGCAAATAAACATAGTTTTGTTCCATGATAATTCGTCCTTAGGTTCAATTTTCAGAAAGCTGGTATACAATCATAATCACATTATTACTTAAAATGAGTGAAAGTTACTGAAACAAGCAAGTAGGCATCATGGTATTTCTTTTAAATTTATTCTGTAAACATGTATATTTGGCGAGATTGTTTCAAGTGAATGTAAGTATGGACATAGTAAAATCAATCTATTTGAATAGAAACATAGAAAATAGGTGCAGGAGTAGGCCATTCGGCCCTTCGAGCCTGCACCGCCATTTATTATGATCATGGCTGATCATCCAACTCAGAACCCCGCCCCAGCCTTCCCTCCATACCCCCTGACCCCCGTAGCCACAAGGGCCATATCTAACTCCCTCTTAAATATAGCCAATGAACTGGCCTCAACAGTTTCCTGTGGCAGAGAATTCCACAGATTCACCACTCTCTGTGTGAAGAAGTTTTTCCTAATCTCGGTCCTAAAAGGCTTCCCCTCTATCCTCATACTGTGACCCCTCGTTCTGGACTTTCCCAACATCAGGAACAATCTTCCTGCATCTAGCCTGTCCAATCCCTTTAGGATCTTATACGTTTCAATCAGATCCCCCTCAATCTTCTAAATTCCAACGAGTACAAGCCCAATTCATCCAGTCTTTCTTCATATGAAAGTCCTGCCGTCCCAGGAATCAATCTGGTGAACCTTCTTTGTACTCCCTCTATGGCAAAGATGTCTTTCCTCAGATTAGGGGACCAAAACTGCACACAATACTCCAGGTGTGGTCTCACCAAGGCCTTGTACAACTGCAGTAGTACCTCCCTGCTCCTGTACCCGAATCCTCTCGCTATAAATGCCAGCATACCATTCGCCTTTTTCACCGCCTGCTGTACCTGCATGCCCACTTTCAATGACTGGTGTATAATGACACCCAGGTCTCGTTGCACCTCCCCTTTTCCTAAATACTCCAGCTTGTGTTCTAGCTTTCTCACGATACAGCCAATCAGCAAAAGGGATAAATAGTTATTAAAGTCAAGGTATTATATTTGAATACATGCAAATCATATTGTAGTGCAGTTAGAAATTGGTAGTTATGATGTGTGGTTGAAAGGAGATCACAGCTAGGAGCATCCAAGGACAAACATTGTATCAAAAGGGCAGGCTGTTGGGAAGAAGGAGTGGGGTAGCTCTGTTAAAAAACTGAAATCAATTCCTTCAAAAGAAATGACATACTGCAGGATCAGAAGATGTAGAATCTTTATGGGTGCAGATGAGAAACTGAATGGGTAAAAAGACCTTGCAGGGAGTTATATACAGTACAGGCTTCCAAACAGTAACCAGGATGTGGGTTACAAATTACAACAGGAGGTAGAAAAAGGATGTAAAAAGCACAATGTTACAATGGTTATGGAGGCTTTCAATATGCAGGAAAAAATCAAATTGGTGCTGGATCCCAAGAGAAGGAATTTGTAGAATGCCTACAAGATGGCTTTTTAGAGTAGCTTGCAGTCGAGCCAACAAGGAAAAAGGCATATCTGGATTGGATGTTGTGTAATGAACCAGATTTTGTTAGGGAACTTAATGTAAAGGAACCGTTAGGAGAGAGTGATTATAACAGAATTCACCCTGCAATCTGAGAGGGAGAAATTAAAATCAGATCTATTGATATTACAGTGGAGTAAAGGGAACTACAGAGGCATGAGAGAGGAGCTGGCCAAAGTTCATTCAAAGGGGACACCAACAGGGATGACAGTAGAGCAGCAGCAGCTGGGGTTTCTGGAACCAATTCTGAAGGCGCAGGATTGATCCATTCTAAAGAAGAAGAAGCATTATTAAGGGAATAAGAAATAATTGTGGCTTGCAAGAGAAGTCAAAAACAGCATGAAAGCAAAAGAGAGGGCATAAAATATAGATAAAAATTAGTAGGAAGCTAGAGGATTATTGGGAAGCTTTTAAAAGCCAACAGAAGGCAACTTAAAAAAAAAGCAGTAAGGAGAGAAAAAATTAACTATGAAGGTAAGCTAGCTAGTAATTTAAAAGAGCGTACCAGAAGTTTTTTTTCAGGTATATAAGGAGTAAATTAGAGGGAAGATTGGACATTAGATCACTGGAAAATGATGCTTTTGAGGTAGTAATGGAGAACAACAAAATGACAGACAAGCTAAATAAGTATTTTACATCAGACTTCACTGCGGAAGAAGGACGCAGCGTGCCAGAAATTTGAGAGTGTCGGGACAAGGTAACAACTCAGATGAACTACACCCCAGGGTTCTGAAAAAGATAGCTGAAGAGGCTGTGGAGGAATTAGTAGTAATCTTTCAAGAATCAATAGATTCTGAAATGGTCATTCCACTCTTCAAAAAGGGAGGGAATTACAGGAAGAGGCATGAGAGAGGAGCTGGCCAAAGTTCAGGAAATTATAGTTCAGTTAGTCTGACACAAATGTCAAGGTGTTAGAGTCCATGATTAAGGATGAGGTTTCAGGTAAAATAGACAGATATCAGCGTAGTTTCCTTCAGGGGAAGTCTTGCCTGATAAATATGTAAGAATTCTTTGAGGAAATAATAGGCAGGATAGACAAAGGAGTGTCAGTGGATGTTATGTACTTGGATTTGCAGAAGGCCTTTTTGACCTGTGCCTCACATGCAGCTGCTAAACACAATATGAGCCCATTGTATTACAGGAAAGATACCAGCATGGATAGAAGAATGGTTGATTGGCAGAAGGCAACGACTGGGAATAAAGGTGACCTTTTTTGGTTGGCTGCCAGTGACTAGTTGTGTTTCGCAGATGTCAGTGTTGTGTCTGTTACTTTTCCCATTTTTATGTTAGTGATCTGAATGGTGGAATTAATGGCTTTTTGGCCAGGTTTGCAGATGATACGAATATAGATGGAATGATGTAGTCTGCAGAAGGACTTAGACAGATTAGGAGAATGGGCAAAGGCAAAGAAGTGGCAAATGGAATACAGTGTAGGGAAGTAAATGATCATGCACTGTGGCAGAAGGAATAAAGGCGTAGACCTTGCAGATTGAGTGTGTAGTAAGGAAGGCAATGCAATGCATTGTTAACGTTCATTTTGAGACAACTAGAATATAAAACCTTAAGACATAGGACCAGAATTAGGCCATTAGGCCCATTGAGTCTGCTCTGCTATTCCAACAAGGCTGATTTATTATTCTCAGCCCTACCCTCCTGCTTTCTCCCCATAAAGTTTGGCGCTCTTGCTAATCAAGAACCTATCAGTCTCCACTTTAAATGTGTTGATCAGACCACATTTGGAGCATTGTGAGAAATTTAAAACCCATATCTAAGAAAGGATGTGCAGGCATTGGAAAGACCTCGGAGGTGCTTTACAAGAATGATCCAGGATATGTGAGGAGTGTTTATGGCTCCGTGCCTGTACCTACTGGAGTTTAGAAAAATGAGAAGGGATCTTAGTGAAACCTACTGAATGTTGAAAGGTCTAGTCAAAGTGGACATGGAATAGACGTTTCTTAAACTGGGTGAGTACAGGACCAGAGGGCACAGCGTTAGAGCAGAAGCACATCCCTGTAAAACTGAGTTGAGGAGGAATTTCTTTTGCCAGAGGGTGGTGAATCTGTGGAATTCATTGCTGCAGCAGGCTGTGAAGGCCAAGACAGCGATAATCAAATGATAGAGCAGACCTGATGGGCTGAATGTCCTTACTCTGCTCCAATGTCCATGTCCTTTGGTCTTTTCTGTATCACCTCTCTACAGAAGGGATGTGCATACTTTAGAAAGAGTGCAGAGGAGATTTACAAGGATATTGCCTGGATTGGAGAGCGTGCCTTATGAGAGTAGGTTGAGCGAGCTTGGCCTTTTCTCCATGGAGAGACGGAGTATGAGAGGTGACCTGATAGAGGGGTTTAAGATGATAAGAGGCATTGATAGTATGAATACCCAGAGGCTTTTTCCCAGGGCTGAAATGGCTAACGCAAGGGGGCATAGTTTTAAGGTACTTGAAAGTAGGTACAGAGGGGATGTCAAGAGTAAGTTTTTCACACAGTGAGTGGTGGGTGCATGGAATGCACTGCTGGCAACAGTGGTAGAGCCGTAAACAATCGGGCCTTTTGGAGCTTAGAAAGACAGAGGGCTAAGCAGTAGGGAAATTTTAAACAGTTTCTAGTGTAGGTTATAGGGTCGGCACAACATCATAGGCCAAAAGGCCTTTCATGTGCTGTAAATTTTTATGTTCTATGTAATTTACCTCAAATGATATAAAATACATGTTTACTTATTGAGTGATGTGATAAGTTGTCAAGCAGATGTTCTCCAAGCAAAGAAAACTGAATCGAGCCAGATGCAATTCCTGTATATGCTGCTTAGTAGTCATATGTTAGAAAATGCATGGTCATGCACATTGGTAGTAGAAATAAATTTGCAGACTATTTCCTAAACAGGGAGAAAATCAAAAAATCTGAGATGCAAAGGGACTTGGGAGTCTTTGTGCAGAACACATAAAGGTAATCTTGCAGGTTAAGTCGGTGGTGAGGAAGGCAAATACAATGTTGGCATTCATTTCAAGAGGTCTAGGATACAAGAGCAGGTATGTGATGGTGAGGGCTCTATAAGGCACTGGTGAGACCTCACCTTGAGTATTGTGAGCAGTTTTGGGCTTCTCATTTAAGAAAGGATGTGCTAGCATTGGAGAGGCTTCAGAGGAGATTCACAAGGATAATTCAGGGAATGAAAGGGTTGTTATATGAGGAACATTTGATGACTCTGGGTCTGTACTCGCTGGAATTTAGAAGGATTGGGGGGGGGGCCATCTCATTGAAACCTTTCAAATGTTGAAAGGCCTAGACAAAGTAGATGTAGAAAAGATGTTTCCCATGGTGGGGGCGCGTAAGACAAGAGGGCACATCCTCAGGATAAAGGGGCATCCATTTAAAACAGAGATACAGAGAAATTTCTTCAGCCAGAAGGTGGAGGATTTACCATAGGCAACTGTGGAGGCCAGGTCGTTGAGTGTATTTAAGGTAGAGAGTGATAGGTTCTTGATTGGACAGGGCATCAAAGATTACGGACAGAAGTTCGAGGAGTGGGGCTGAAGAGGGGAAAGAAGGATCAGTCATGATTGCATAGTGAAGCAGACTTGATGGGCCAAATGGCCTAATTCTGCTCCTATATCTTATGGTCATGGTAGATAATGTCTACTTGTTTGTCTCTCTTCTCCACCACTGCCAACCCCTCCCATGATATCCTCTATGTATGACTCCAGTCATTGTGAGGAATATTGGGCAATCACTGGCTGTGCTTTTAACTGTCTCTATTTGCATAGAAAAATAACTAAAGTAATCACTGCAGATTACTTGAATTTGAATTATTAATTTGAGCTGAAATTATGTGGTTCTGTATAGCAGTAGGATGCTGCAAAATGGAATGTCATCCTGAGAGCATGATACAACAAGTCTCAGTCTCACCCATGAAGTGCCTGACAAAACTTTACACCTTTCAAAGCCTTGCTTCCAGGCGTTGCCAGCTAGAAAATCTGTTGAAGATCTTATATACTTATGTATAACACTAGCACTAAAAAAAGCTCAACACTGAAAATTATTTCTACAGTCCAGAAATATTTAAAGTATTAAAAGCTTTAATGCACCTTCAAAGGGGGTACCTCAAGAAGGTGGCATCCATTATTAAGGATTCTCAATATCCTGGACCCATCTACCATCAGAGTTCTGAATGGTCCATGAATACTACCTTGCTATTCCTTTTTTGTACTATTTCTTTATTTTTTTATTGCCTCTTAGAGTAATTTTCTATGTCTTGCACGGTACTGCTGTCACAAAGCAAAAAAAAAATCCCGACATATATTAGAAATAAGAAATCTGATTCTGAATTCACTTGTAAGGGCAGGAGCAGCTCTTTTTTTGGGGAGGGCTGATTACTTTTGAAAACCAGTCAATGTTTTGAATTTGTGCTAAGTTTAACATTGTTTTACACTTTTCGGTGTTGGTGAATGTCCAATACAGTTTCAGTGACCAGCTTTTCTGATCCTGAGGATACATGTTTTGAACTCCATGTGGACTCATCACAAGAGCTATAGACGGCCATACAGCAATTTTATCCTGCTTTGTGTTTTAATAAAGCTGCACTATTTGTTGTCATTAACTCCATTCTTGCCTAATCATCATCACCTTGAATATTTCAACATCTGTCTATCTTGACCTTGGATATATTTAATGATTCACCAACCACAGCTTCTTGATATCCAGAAATCCAAAGATTCGCAGTCCTTTATGAGATGAAATTCCTCCTTGTCTCAGACTTTTTCCAATGATTATGCCCCCATTTCAAAATTCTCCCAGTGGGGAAACATTGTCAAGGCATCCATGATGTCAATTACACTCAAAATCTTATATTTCAGTAGGTCAACCTTATTATTCAAACTCCCATAATTATACATAGAAACATCGAAATTATAGGCCTAATTGACTTTACCTTTTTTTAATTAGACAACCCTTTTATCCCAGGAATCTATCTAATGAGCTTTATCTGTACTGCCTTCAAAGCAGGTATATTGCTTCATAAGTAAGGAGGTAAAAATAGTACAAGGTACTCCAGACATCGCATCACTGGAGTCTGGTACATCTGTAGGAAAACTTTCTTACCTTTCATCTGAGTCCTCCTGCAATAAAATTAATTTTTGGAGTGAAACAGGTGAATGACCTGAAAAGCTTGATCAGTAAATTTGGGACTTCCACGTTCACACAGAAGTTCTGGTATTGTAGATGTTTTTAACTGTGGAATTTGCTATTTTTGAGTGAGTTCCAAACCATAACCCAGTAGTTACTTTCTAAAGTGGTTCGTATTTTATATGTTTTTGCAGTTATTCAGAATAATCATGTGTTTTCCAAAAATCAAACAATTTCCATGTTAATCACAATTATGTGATACAGAAAGATAGAGACCTTGTATTTAACCTAACATTTAATTTACTGTGTTGATATTCAGCCTGACAGTTGATTGGTGATGGCTACCTTGGTAGATCCAACAGATTGAGGTGTTTTTCCTTATTGCTGTGATCAGAAATTAGAGTACAGCGGGAGAATGGAAAGCACCTCAGATTCTGATGTGATTTATGAGTCTTTTAACCGAGAAGTATTGTGCTGAATTCAAATGCTTATTTAAAGGAGCTGTATCATCTTGCAAGGCAGTGTCTCTGTGAGGCCAAATCGGGGATTTCTTTGTGACAGTTCATAGAAGTAAAACATAATTTTACTAATCTTTTGGAACATGAATCATAGTTTATGTACTGTTGCACGATGATATACTCCTGGTAAACCTTTTTTAATCTGATAATAAAATACCATAGAAGAATTTGTATGTAAAGGCATGACAGAATTATTAGCAATCATGCTCTGCATCAGTAAACAGACTTTGAGATAAGCTCTAGGAAGACCTGCTTAGTCTGTATAGAAATATAGCTTCCTCAGACCCAGACAGCACTTTACGTGCTTATGATGATCAGTGAATTTCTTGCAGGTTTTATCAGAGGAAGGCAGATAAGTAAATTTACCAGTAATTCACCCCCTCTAACCAATATTTCTTCCCTCCATCTCCCTCTCCCTCCTATGTGCACATAATTCTATCTGTTTAATGTCAGGACTGGCTTTTGCAAACTTTGAAATTGATGTTGTGCAAATCATTGCCCCTCTCAATGTAAAGTGTGTTTAGATTTTCTCAAGATTTATGAATTCGATGATCTGACATTTAAAGACCAGTATAGAGTGTTCTGGGGCATCTTAAAGTGGTTAAGCACTTAAATATTTCCCCACCTATAATTACTTTATTATGTTGCTTAAAATCCTTATCAGAATCAGATCAGTAAGGGTACACTGGCAGAGTCTTGTCTTCATACAACATCAGTCATTATTATTGGCTTTGATTTGTGACATAGTGATATATTCCATAAACCCTGGAAGAACCTGATAACAATCAAACTCAGTATACACCTTAGGCTACAGTGGCAATATATGCCTTCTTAAAGTACTGGCAATCTATCACTAAGAATGTACATTACTTTGTACCCTATAATCAAGAGCCATATTGTTCTTCCTTAGTGTTCCCTGTTTTCAGATAGCTTGAGCAAATTATCTTAAAAAGGTCAGCAATGGGACTTTTATGCATTTGACTTTTATGATAAATTAATCTATCTTTTTCAGTGGAATATACCTGCATATCACAAGTTAATTACTCAAAGAGGTTTATCACTGGTGGTTTGTTAGTGGTGATCCACCCTTGATGAAATAACAGATAATGAGGAACATCCTTTTCAAATGCAGTGGTTTTACAGAGCACCTCAATCTGGGTTTCCTGTGGCTAACACACCGCAGACGACTGTCATGATTAGTCCTAATGAGTGACCAGGGATTTATTGTTTTGCAGGAGATAGGCGATGATGAGCTTCCTTGAATGACATATAGGGCTAAAATCTGAAATCCTTTCGAACCATTCTATATAGATTCTATCAGCTTCCTTTCAGTGCTTAAGCCTGAAAACCTGCTTAAAGATTAGTTATCTGGAGTGTTTATTGTTTGGCAATTTACTTGAACAGTGGAATCTGGGGGTGCTTCCTATGCTGACATCCACTGCATCCAATGGTGCCTTTCTGTTTACTGCTGAACCTCCCTCCCCAAAGATGAAATAAATCAAAGTTAGTTGAAACTCAGCCACAATAAATCAAGACCTGTCCGAAATTGGAGCCTACCCAGTCAAACTGTCACGGCTTGGCTTTCACTGAGGATTAATTAAAGGACTGATATAAAGCCCAGATGTGCTTAGGCAGAATAGTAAACTGCCTGGTAGTGGGCTGGAATAGAAGCGAGTCTCCCTGCTAATCTGCCCACCCAAGGAGGACGATAAGAGCACCGAGTCAAACATGTTCTTACTGATTTTATGGAATTTGACTTAAGATGAAAAAAAAGTGACCGGTAATAAATTTTCAATAACAATAAATCCAATAAACTGCTCCTAGAAAGTTTGCCGATTTCTCATAAATCTGTGTAGAAAAATTGATCTTTGTGTCATAGAAACAGGGAAGTTTTATTATCAGGTTAATAAATGGAAGATTTTAAAACATGACTTTGTGTATATAGATGCCTCTGCAAAGAATCCATTCTATTAATGACAAATACATCTTAGTGCATATTGTGTGTGAAGAGGAGAAAGAAGAAATCAAGCAAATAAAGCAAAAGAAGTTGACATGATGTTTGGATATAACTGGAAGAACTACCAGCTTTTCTTGCCAAGGCTGTACTTCCTGAAACCATGAGATTTAATTTCCGGACAGCTTTTTGTGCTGTGCCCTCCACCTCATTCTCCTCTTCCCCTTCCTTACCTCCTCCCCAAAACTTGTAATTTATGCCTTCCTATTCAGATATCTTCTTGTAAATGTTCAATTTTTTTTCCTTCCATGTTAATTTACTGCCTTCCAATGCTTGGTAACTACTGCAATTAGTTTCTATTGAACTAATTTCTTTCCTTGCATTTTCTGTTAAGTATAATATATGAAACATTCAACATGGTAAAAAGTACAAACTGCACAATTAGTTTATTTTGTATCACTTCAATGCATTTACCAATGCTTTGGATAAACCCTTTTCTTACTTCTCAGTTGTCCTCGCAATAAATATTTGTGGCTAAATTGATTTTGCTCATGGTTTAGATATTTAGCCAACTGATTGGCTTCATGGTAAGTACAAGTCTGTGATCTAAAATTGCAATGAACCATATGATAGATTCTGTACCATGGACTTTTACAACACAGAAGGAGGATATTCTGCCCCTTCTTTGTGCTGATGGATTTCACATGCAGTTGAAACCATACCCACTAGCTTTACCTCCATTGCTTTAATTACTCCAAATATTTACTCATTCCTGGTAAAAATGTATGGGATTCTATTTCAACAGTTCTTTGCATCACTGACTGGAAATTGGATCACATAGCACCATCTTGAACAATACACAGTCTGATATTTGTGAAAAATGAATCACAGTTGAAAATTGCGATCTTACTACCTGGACTGTGAAGTCCGCAGGTCTTATTTTCATTCCTCTGATTACCTGATATACTATCCCTCTAGGACCCCAACCATCAACAGTGCATTATGTAACTTTTTGGGTATTCCTCAGATGTTCAAAGATGACTGTCTGCAGGCTTTCATCTGCCTTCTGATACTTTATTCTGCATGATTTAAAGAGAACTTCCCCAACAGATCCCAGAACTGTACTGGGAATCTGACTCAGGTACATCTATTCAGAATAATTTATTTATCCTGTCCTCCCTCACTTTCTTCTGCCACCCACAATATTAACCTACTCCGTTCATCAGTCTGGTGCCTTACCTGAACCCAACCATGGATCACAACTTTTATTTCCTCTACCTCCACAACCCTAATCACTACCACAGAATAGCAACACTGTCACCACTTTGCACTACAATGAACTATATTTTTTGTTCTAATTGTGTCCCTCCTTGTATAATTTATGTTTAATTTATTTTTCTTATAAATGTTGCCTCTTATGCTATGTGCCTGTGATGCTGCTGCAAGTTATTTTTTCATTATACCTGTGCATACATGTAAACTCAGCTTCAACTTCAATGTCTAACCTGTCACTTACACTTACTTACTTTGATTCTCTCCTGCTCACTTTTCAAGTACTGACTCCCTCACAAGACTATAATCCCTGACAGTTAACCAGAATATTAATTATTACTCTGATCCGTCCACTGTTAGAACAGCACCATCTTGATCAGTAACCTGCACCCCCAAGCCCTTCACTCTGACATACCACCTGTCACACACTGGGCAAAGCTCTGGGCTATAACATTTTGTATGCTCATTCCACACTGGCCCTTCCTCATGTTTGGCTTCTTCAATAGCCTGGATCCTTGTGTACTATTGAAAATCACAACTATTGCACCATGACAGGCCCAGACACGTTTTCTAGATACTTGTGTTTTTATGATCCTTTCCAAAGGAGTGTCTCTCTTAATCTTTTCCTTCACTTATGTTGACAACTTTAGTATTTTTGTCCATCTCATTGACTTCCCCAATTGAAGGAGATATTTGTTTTCGTTAATAAAGTTTTACATATAGGAGGGAGATTTAAAATGTAGCTGAGTGATGCCATGGCAATGACCTCTTACTCAATGTCAGCAAGACCAAGCAGCTGATTATTCACTTCAGGAGGAGGAAACTAGAGGTCCATGAGCCAGTCCTTATCAGATGATCAGAGGTGGAGAGGGTCAGCAACGTTAAATTCCTCGGTGTTATCAATTCGACAGACATGTCCTGGGCCCAGCACGTAACTGTAATTATGAAGAAAGCACGACAGCACCTCTACTTCTTTAGGAGTAGGTGAAGATTTGGCATGACATCTAAAACTTTGACAAATTTCTGTAGATGTGTGGTGGAGAGTAATTTGACAGGCCGCATCACAGTCTGGTATGGAAACACCATTGCCCTTGAATGGAAAATCCTACAAAAATTACTGGATATGGCCTAATCCATTGTAGGTAAAGCCCTCCCCACCATTGAGCATGTCTGTCTATTGAGGTGCTGTTGTAGAAAAGCAGCATCGATCATCAGGGACTCCCATCACCCAGGACATGCTCTCTTCTTGCTGCTACCATCATGAAGAAAGTAGAGGAGGCTCAGGACTCATACCACCAGGTTCAGGAACAACTATAACCCTTCAACCATCAGCTCTTAAACCAAAGGGGATAACCATTTACCCATTATTGAAATATTCCCACAACCTGTAGATTCACTTTCAAGGAATCTTCATTTTATGTTCTCGATACTTAATGCCTATTTATTTATCATTTTTTACTTCTTTCTTTTTGCACAGTTTGTTGTCTTTTGCACACTGGTTGAATGCCCAAATTAATGTGGTCTTTCTATTATGGTTATTATTCTATTATGGATTTATTAGGTATGCCCACAAGAAAATGAATCTCAGGGTTGTATACAGTGACATACCATATGTGTACTTTGATAATAAATTTACTTTGGACTTCAAACTTTTATTTGAAACTCTAAATTTCCCTTCATTAAATTTCTCAAGACTTTTCTCCTAACTATTGTTTATTATCATTGATAATCACATTTGTTGAAAGCAGCATCACAGAATCATAGAATGGTAGAAAAAGCATTTAGAACTCTGGCCTTCGTCAATCAGGGCATTAAGTATGAGAGTTGGGTCATTAAGTTGCACTTGTATGTCATTGGTGAGGCCACACTTTATACGATTTTGGTCACTTTGCACAGGAAAGATGTGGTTCAACTGGAAAGAGTACAGTTTACAAGAATGTTGCCAGGGCCAAAGGGCTTGAATTATAGGGAGGTCGGCTAGTCTAGGTCATTATTCCGTGGAACATAGAAGAATGAGGGTGTGACCTTATAGAAATGTTTAAAATTATGAGAGACGCAGATAAGGTAGATGGTAGCAGTCATTTTCCCAGGGTAGGGGAGTCCAAAACTAAGAGCCATAGATTCAGGACAAGAAGGAACTTCCATTTCTTTGTGTTTTGTTCAGTATAGGTAAGTTAAGTTCCAGCTACTGTTTGTCCTCATTGGGAATTGTCTAATTTCTTTTCTTTCAACCTTACATTTGCTGATTTTGTTTCTTTGGTTCCTGTCTTGTAGCCCAAAACCAGAGCAAAAGTTGATTCAGAACAGGTGTTAATATGCATTACTTACAAATCTTTTTTTAACAAAAGCAATGATTATTGACTCTTGAAACATGTTTCCAGACTATCAGTCAAACTTTCATCCACGTGACTGAAGTCAAAAAACTCATTACTCTTCAAGTTACCATATGCACTGCCTGTAAGGTTACTGATACTATGTCGCGTAGCAGCAGGTCGAACTCTTGCCCATATGTATATATAAATTAAACGCGAGTTTAAAAAAAAATATATATATATTTATATTTAACCTGTGTTTAATTAATGGCTTTCTAACATTCCAGACTGATAGGATCAAGTGTTACTGAAATTACCCTGTGGCTACCAGCAGATTGCAAAGTGCAAAAAAATGTTGCTTTATCACATCAGCTTTGGAATTCAGAGCAACAAGTACCAAGTCATACAACCGGGCTATTCTCCAGTTTTTTTTCAGGAAGGCACAATTGACTGCTTTAGTTTCAAATGTCCCATCCCTTTGTTACCACAAATAGTCACTGCCACCTCTTCAATTCAAGATCCATGGTGGAAGTGAGACAGAGTAAAGATGATGCAGGGGTTTGAGAAATACTTGAAAGCAAAGACTCAAATATCACATTGAGTAAAATATAAGAGATTTGCAAAAGGCAAACAAGTTTCAAAGATTAACAGACACATGAAGCAATCACAAATTGGTAGGAAGAAAAGAAATAAAGAAGCCATTAAGAAAGAGGCAGTGTTTGACCATGAGAAATGTCACATGATATTAAATTTATTATAAAAAACATTTATTATAGACCTTTAATCTGTCATATTATGCTCATAGTAAGGCAGCATAATTTCTTCATTGAAAGATATGCAAATTGATCAGTTGGTATCTTTTACAAACACCCATATCGATCATCCCAATTGGCAACTCTGTAGTAATCCGAGAACCACAACAAGGATCATTATTACAGTCACATTGGGAATGGGTGATATTTTTCATTAAAATGAATAGAAATTGCTTTCCTGAAAATTGCTGGCTAAATTAATTTGATTCTTTTTTTCATCGGGTGTCCACGAAAGCTCACATATTTCACAATAAAACAAAATAAATTTCAGTCTTCAGTGGCTAGATATTGGTCCTGTAAGTGGGGTTGGTTTTTCTTGAGAATTCTCCAAGCCCAGGGCTATCAAATCCACTCCTAATGTCTAGCAGCTTCTGTGACTGATGCCATATAATTCAGACTGATAAATGAGCAACTGAATCTTCTCATCGGATGGGCTCAGTAACCACAGCGTGGTAATTGACTGAATCATTGAACCTTTCAGAGCTTTCTTAAAAGATGTTGAAACTTAAAATGTTGAAACTTAATTGAAAAGTGCAAATTGTCCTTGTCATGATGTCATTTGTCCTAAGTAAAAGAAAAACGAAGAATTACTGTACTCAGCTAGTCAATCTAAATCTGGGACAGTGAAACAGAGGCAACATTTCAGGTGGAAAATCCATCATCTTTGTGTTTGTTTTAGAATCACTATTTGCAGTCTACTTTTTGATCATGTCATTTTTTTTTGAAGTTGTTTATAGTATTTTTTTTCGATTAAGGTGGATAACACTTTGGCAAAAGCAACTATCTAAATATACTATTGCTGCCTTAGTATAAACTTGTTTTTGTTCTTTGTTTTTGCAACCAGTAGTGAAAATATATTCTGATGCGTGATGTGGTAGGTGATGCAATCCTTTTTCTGTCCGTGTACATGTTGTACAAAGCCTCAAGTTAAAACTTCTGGTAAAGAAGCAGTTAGTGCTCCAGGAATCCTTATCCCTGAAACCTGAAACATAAACTTGCAATTATCTATCTGCACATGAACACTCCATTTGTGATGTTATTTGTCTTTTCAGATTTAGGATATAACAACTGTAAAGCTGGAATATGAATGAGACATTCATGTTCAGACTGGAATGTGGACTACTGTAGGTTTAAACATTGCACGAGGAATGTACAGTATTTCAGTAAGAAAACGTTGCGGTAGTTAGATGTACAATTGAATGTCAACAATTGTACAAGGAAACTAATACTACTGACATGAAAGCCAGTAGTTCAGAAGCAAAGTTCAACTTGCATTTTGCAAAGTTAATGTTTAGCAGTTAAAGACTTTCTTAAATAAAACTATTTGTTGTCACATGTACAATGGTTTAAATAATAAATGGCCACTTTGCCATCTCAAATTATTCCATAAGGCAAACCATTGTGTTGAAGATTCCCTTCTATACTGACAAAATTGATGTTGCAATTTGAATCAGAATCATGTTCAATATCACTGGCATATGTTGTGAAATTTGTTGTGCAAATATGTCATGCCTTGTTTTCTTGAACATGATAATTGTACAGTGTGTATTTCTGTATGATTTATAGACCAAATTGTGAATAGAACTATAGTGCTATCCAGAAAATCCTTGTTATGACCTGGCATTTGTATTTACATGGAACATTGAACAGTATAGCAGAGATATAGGTTGTTCAGCCCATGATGGTGTTCTGAACTAATTAAACTGATAATTAATCACCTAACTAAACTAATCCCTTCTACCTACACAATGGCCAGAGCCATCCATTCTCTGCATGCCGATCTAAGAGCCTCTTAAATGCGCCTACCATATTTGTAATGTTTATTGATAACACCAAATGTTCAGCAACAAGCAGGGCCTCAAAAAATCCTTCCAGGTGAGGCAACACTTCACCTGTGAATTTGTTGGGGTTGTCTATTGTATCTGGCACTCCTGATGTGGCCTCCTTGACATTGGTGTGACTCAACATAAATTGGAGGACGGCTTTGTTGAGCACCTCTATCCATCTGTCAAAAGCGGATTTTCCCAGTGGCCAACCATTTTAATTCCAATCGCAGTCCATGGCCTCTTCTCTCTTCTCACCTGTCTATTATCTCCCAGGGATGCCCCTTCTTCCCTTTCTCCGTGGTCCATTCTCCTTTCCTATCAGATTCCTTCTTCTCTAGCCCTTTACCTTTCCCACCCACCTGGCTTCACCAATCACTTTCTAGATTGTTCTCCTTCCCCCCCCTTCACCTTTTTATTCTGGTATCTTTCCCCTTCCTTTCCAATCCTGATGAAGGGTCTGGGTCCAAAACGTTGACTGTTTATTCATTTTTATAGATGTTGCCTGACCTGCTGAGTTCCTCCAGCATTTTATGTGTGTTATTCTGGATTTCCAGCATCTGCAGAATTACTTTTGTCCAACAAACTTGTATACTTTTATTTTGAAAATCAATTTAAAGCATTTGTAGATTTTTTACGGACGTAAAAATTGTGGAGTGTTTTCTCACACCACACACAACTTACTGAAATTTAAAAAAGTATAATTGTAAGAGATTAACAAAATAACCAAAGATTGTGATTTGTATTGCTGTTAAAGGAATTACAATTATGGTTGGACCATTTCCAGAGTTCATGTTTGCAATTTTAAAAGTTCTTCCACAGAAATCTAACAGCGGTTCATATTAACAGTGAATAAGATGAGTAGGTCATGATAGCAAACAATATTCATACAAAATTATATCTTACTTATAATTGAAGTGATTCTGAGCATAGCTGTCATGTAATAAATGATTATGAAACATTACAAGTAGAATCAGTCAAAGCTCAAACTCATATCAAAGTACGCAGTACTTCAAATCATTCACAATATTTTATACATAATAGTGGAATATGAGCCACAGACCTCATAGTATCTTCCCATTACTGTCTATTTTCTTGCTTTATTGCAGCTCCCTGGATACATTTGCTTGTACTTGTAGATGTACAAACCCATATCTTCTTCAGTTCTCAACCTGCCCTCCACACCAGCATCTAATTTTTGCCTCTCCCTTGCAAATCATGTCCTTTGTGTTTAAGTCTATACTTTGCTTTTTCCTGAGTAGTTTCTAATTCATCATTCCTGATATGTAAAAGCTCTCTATTTCTGAAACAAAATGAAAGACATGACTATACAAATATTATAATTATTATAATAACTGGCTTTTAAAATTGAAAGAACAGCTCCGAACAGTCCTTACAGGTGAGGCAACACATCACCTGTGAGTCTGTTGGGCTCATCTACTGTATCCGGCACTCCTAATGCGGCCTCCTGTATATCATAAGACCGAATGTAGATTGGGAGATCGCTTCACTGAGCACCTACACTCTGTCCACCAGAAAAAGTGTGATCTCCTGGTGGCTACCCATTTCAATTCTACTTCCTATTCCCATTCCAACATGCCAGTCCATGACCTCCTCTACTGCCACAATGGGGCTGCTCACAGATTGGAGGAGCAACACCATATATTACATCTGGGTTGCCTCCCACCCTTCTCCTTCACCATTCCCCATTCCTATCTCCCTTTCACAACTTATCACCTTACCTGTCCATCACCTCCCTCTGGTGCTCCTCCTTCCCTTTCTCCCATGGCCTTCTGTCCTCTCCTATCAGAATCCACCTTCTCCAGTACTGTATCTCTTTCACCAATCGACTTTCCAGCTCTTTACTTCGCCCTTCCCCCTCTCCCGGTTTCACCTATCACCTACTACCTTGTATCTATTTCTATCCTCCCCCCATCTTGTTACTCAGACTTCTCATCTTTTTTTTCCAGTCCTGATGAAGGGCCTCGGCCCAAAACGTCAGCTGTTTACTCTTTTCCACAGATGCTGCCTAGCTTGCTGAGTCTCTCCAGCGTTTCGCGTGTGTATTACTTTGATTTACAGCATCTGCAGGTTTGCTCTTGTTTGTCATCGAAATAATGCTGTATTTCCTGTAACCAGAATCAGAATCAGGTTTATTATCACCGGCATGTGACGTGAAATTTGTTAAGTTAGCAGCAGTAGTTCAATGCAATACATAATCTAGCAGAGAGAGGAAAAAAATAATAAATAAAATAAATAATAAACAAACAAGTAAATTAATTACATATATTGAATAGATTTTTAAAAATGTGCAACAACAGGAGTACTGTATGTTTAAAAAAAGTGAGGTTGTGTCCAAAGCTTCAATGTCCATTTAGGAATTGGATGGCAGAGGGGAAGAAGCTGTTCCTGAATCACTGAGAGTGTGTCTTCAGGCTTCTGTATCTCCTACCTGGTGGTAACAGTGAGGAAATGGCATGCCCTGGGTGCTGGAGGTCCTTAGTAATGGACGCTGCGTTTCTGAGACACCGGTCCCGAAATGTGTCCTGGGTACTTTGTAGGCTAGTGCCCAAGATGGAGCTGACTAGAATTACAACCTTCTGCAGCTTCTTTCGGTCCTGTACAGTAGCCCCTCCACACCAGACAGTGATGCAGCCTGTCAGAATGCTCTCAAAGGTGCAACTATAGAAGTTTTGGAGTGTATTTATTGACATGCCAAATCGCTTCAAACTCCTAATAAGGTACAGCTGCTGACTTGCCTTCTTATGACTACATCGATATGATAGGACCAGGTTAGATCCTCAGAGATCTTGGCACCCAAGAACTTGAAGCTGCTCACTCTCTCCACTTCTGATCCCTCTGTGAGGATTGGTATGTGTTCCTTCATCTTACCCTTCCTGAAGTCTACAATCAGCTCTTTCATCTTACTGACGTTGAGTGCCACCTTGTTGCTGCGGCACTATTCCACTAGTTGGCATACCTCACTCCTGTACACCCTTTCGTCACCACCTGAGATTCTACCAACAATGGTATTTGTAGATGGTATTTGAGCTATACCTAGCCATACAGTCATGTGTATACAGAGAGTAGAGCAGTGGACTAAGCACACACCCATGAGGTGTGCCAATGTTGATTGTCAGCGAGAGGGATATGTTATCACCAATCCGCACAGACTGAGGTCTTCCGGTTAGGAAGTTGAGGATCTAATTCTGCAACTTCTCAATCAGGATTGTGGGAATGATGGTATTAAATGCTGAGCTATAGTCGATGAACAGCATCCTGACGTTGGTGTTTTGTGTTGTCCAGGTGGTCTCAAACCATTGAGATTGCGTCTGCTGTTGACCTATTGTGGCGATAGGAAAATTGCAATGGGTCCAGGTCCTGCTGAGGCAGGAGTTCAGTCTCGTCGTAACCAGCCTCTCAAGCCAACTGTGCAGAATTACACTTATCCATTGTTGTTAACTAATTATTCCAGGTTACAATGATTACCAGATTTCTTAAAATTAATAAGGAAGAACCAGTTGTTCACTCATTGCCTTATTTCACTCTTACAGTTTTGGAAAGTGTGGGAGCTTATGAGATACAATACCAAATAATTAATACTCATCAGAGTGAGATGTTTACTCTGTATCTTTCCCCACAGACCAGTTTAAGCATATTCCCAGCATTTTCCGTTTTGTTAAAAAGTATTAGAATAATGTTTTATGAAATTGTTTGAGTGACCCTATGGCAGCTAGCTTAACTTTGGGAGAAAATGACCCATGAGATTTATCTAATGTATTAACAGATTGGATTTGAGGAATACTCTAAATTTCTTCATTGCTCCATTTTATGTGCTGAACCTTATTAACAAGCATCCAAGTAATATATCTCCTGATTAGTATGTGTGTGTGTGTGTGTGTCTATCTCTCTCTCTCTCTCTCTCTCTCTCTCTCTCTCTCTCTCTCTCTCTATATATATATATATATATATATATATATATAGTAATCCCTACTCTTTGTACTTCCATGTAATGTATATTCTGTTTTTGAGGTAGAGAAGTGATCTTGTCCCATGAATTCAGTAAAATATAAAACTATGAAATCAATGGAAATTATAGACACAAGGACAGACAGGGAATAGAGGGATGTGGGCTTTGTACAGTCTGATGAGGTTAGTTTAGATTGATTTATTTGCCAAATGATCCGTTCTTGTATTGTACTGGTTTATATACACTCAGCAGGTCAGGCAGCATTTGTGGAAAGAGAACCACCATTAGACAGTACTGTGCAAAAGTCCTAGGCACATATATATATATGACTAGAATGCCTAAGACCTTTACACAGTGCTGTATTTGTCATTGTGGAGCAGAGATCAAGTTTGTAAATCAGGCAGCAATAAAGGATGTTTGTAATATGAAGATGGAGTGTTGTAGGAGGGGTGTGGAACAGGTGGCAGAGAAGGAGTACCAGGGGTGGGGGGGGGGCCGACACGGGTACAGGCACACCCAGCCCTGAGTCACCAGGCAAGATCATTTGATTCCAAACAATTGGTTCATTGATCATTACAGAATGTCTCTCTGGTGCTTCCCACTCCCCGCCCCTTTCTCTTCCTCTTTTCCCAACAATGATTCCCCTCTCCCTGCTCCTTTCCCACTCACAGTCCAAAACAGAGACCCATGTCAGAATCAGGATTATCATCACTCATGTTATGTCAGAAAATTTTTTTTTTTAGTGCAGCAGTACAATGCAATACTTAAAATTACTACAGTACTGTGCAAAGGTCTTAGGCACCCTATCTATGTATATCTGCCGAAGGATTTTAAACTGTGCTGTAGTTTCATATTGAAATCTTTGATATGAAACATTAGCTTTACTTCTCTTTCCACAGATGATGTCTGACTGCTGAGAGCTTCCTATATTTTCCATTTTTATTTCATAATTTCAACAGCAACTGTTTTGTTCTTTCGGGGGATGTTCTAATACTAAATTTGCCTGTGTCTGACTTCACCTCCTTCTCTTTCACTAGTTCACTCTAGCACCATAAGAAACATTAGTTATCTCTGTACGTATGCTTAGGGTATGACACTCACAGTATTAATTCATTCTATTAGAACTTTGAAACAATTTAGTTACATGATAGAAGCAAATATTTTTCTTTCTATGCCTATCCTGTAACCTTCAATTTCATTCAGATCAAATATTTATCCAATTCCTTTTTGACACAGCTAATTGACAGCGTCCCAACCATTTTCACTTGGCATCTGTTCAACATGTACATTTATATGTGAAAGGGCAAAGTAATCTACTCATCTCTTCTCAGAAATATGTATTCTTTATCTCCATGACAGTAACTGAATTTCAAAATGTACTTTGAGAAATGCTTTGAGATATTTTCAGAAATCGGATCTGGTGCTGTATAATAATACATCTGTCATCGATCTCTTTCGTTTCCTTATGATTTGATCGTTGAGAACTCATGTACATGAGCTTTGTTACATTCTGAGTCAGGTGAGTTGAATACATCGAACGTTGTCCATGTTAAAATATGAAATTGAAATACAATTTGTTTTTGACATCAGGTTTATAAACCAAATCAATCCTGTTAACGCTTAGGTGTTGGAATCAGTCTTGTTTTCTCTGTCCTTTCTTATACAACAATGAATGACTGTTGCAAAATGTTGAGTAAGCTGTGATACATGGAGAGTTTATTTCACTGACTCATTGACATTATAGACTCATCGTAATCCTGTATGGCTATACATTAGAAAATTTGTCAATGATATAAAAACAGATGATCACATTTGTATTAAAAATTGAATAAGCGATTTATGTTTGTGTGAACTTCAATAGTTTTGAAGTAAGTAAACAAGGAGAGCATGGAGCTTTGCTTTAATGAGAAGCCACTGAGTTGGATTTAACCATACAAAGTTTTAGAAAGCAGTGCCAGCAAAAAACTGGAACCCAGGCAAAGCTGTGTTTCTCATTCGTACAGACATGTTTTCAATATATATCTGTAGACAGTGGTGCCTGGTATCTGGCATTCTTATTATAAGCTATTTGGTGTACTCTTTACATCTCATTGTCATAAAACTGTGTGCTTTTGAGACTTAAGCGAATTTGCTTCCTTTTAAGGATCTGGCTGAACAATTCTTATGATTGGTTCTGGATAATATTTGCTATATCAGTCACAGCAGCAGCTAATACTTGCTGCTTGGTTTGTTACAAGGATGGAAATTCCAGCTTTCAGTGTAGCGAGTCCACCCTTGGAATGAATCATCAACGGCTGAAGCTGGCAATGGATTGTAGAAGCCTCAGTGAAGTACTTAGGGAATAGGCAAGAAGAGACTCCATTTGTGGAAAGTGTATCTAGAAAGAGGAGTGTGACCAAGCAACTGGGTTTTGTGGTAAAACTGGTTAGATTATTAAAAATGGATACCCGTATTTTATCATCTTAATTATAATTGTCTCACTTGCATGTTTTTAAATGTGTTTTAAAAATTCTTCAAAATACATAAGTTTACTGCACAACTTAACATTTTATTTGGGAGACTGACCTTAAACCTACCCCATTAAATCATTAGTGAGACGGAGAAACAGGATTTGGAAGGATTATACTTAGTTCTATATTTGGTCTATAATGCCGTGACTTCACTTGATAATCCAAAAGTAGCTTTATCACTGATCTGTTTAGGGTTAGATTAATTTAATCACCAGATTCTCTTGAGATTAAGGCTGTTGCCTGTTTAATCGTGCTGATGTTAGCTTTACATGGACTGAAATTATTTTTGGCTCAATTATATGCTTTAATCTCAATTAGTTGCGTTAATCTATTGTTGCACTGCAAGCCAATGAACATTTTAATCAGCGTTGACCGCTGCAATATGTGGTAACACCTGAAACAGCTCTGGAACAAGCCTGGAACTATCCCCCTTCATCTTTATGGGGAAGTGCTGGACCGAACTAGTGGAATTGTGGGGGAGTAATGTCAGGGGGTTGGGGAGAGGTTTTAGTGGCCGTGGGAAACTTAGGAAGCAGCAAAACTGGAAGGTGGGCTAGCATATGAAGGATGGACTTGGCAGAATTTGATGACGAGTTCAGAGCTGCAGGGTAGAGAGGTGAGTGAATAAGTTTGAAAATGGTGCAAACTGGGCTGACAGGTTGGTGGTCATGAGCTAAGTGTGGGTGGGCACTGATAGGGGGATGCTGGGGGCTGGTTGCTGCAGAAGAGTTAGTTAAGGCTGTTACAACAATTGCCACCGTATGCAGTGATGACAATCAGAGCTGGAAAGGACATCATTCTAAGACCTTTCTGAGGCAGGTTCTCATTATAGATTGGTACTTCCTCAGATGTTCCTCCCCCTTTAAATAGCACTGAACCAGATCTCATCAACATTATGAAGTCCTGCAAGTGTATGAGAAGTGCACTGATGGAGTGTATATTGTATGTGTAGAGGAATAGTCTGGAAGTGGTGCCTTTATGTGTGTATCACATACCACTGCTCTTCTTCAGGTTCTGTATATTAATCCATCAGGCACTCAGTCTGGAAAGCATATTGTACACTTGAACAACTCATAACAAGTCCATGATTTTACACTCTCTTTGCATTTTCAGCAGAATTGAATCGCATGACAAGTAAAAAAGAATGACCAAGCACATCATGATCCAAGAATCTAGGTTTTTAAATATTGTAGCACTGTAAAACATGTAGTAGAATTCCCATGCTGATTTCAAGTCATGGCCTTCAAATTGTAGAGGATTTTCACAAAATTATTGGTTATTATCATAATTTCAGCGGCCAGGCCACATTAATTGCTCTGACAGTTGCCGAATTGCTTCACAACATAGCCTAAAAGCCCAAATATATGCACTTAATATCTCACTAAGTACCTCTACTAAAACCCCAGGATTCAAGGGAATGATTTAGTTTTCAGTCACATTAGTTGCATATGAACTATGCCATTATTATTATTAATGTAAAACTCCTCTTGCTCACAAGGTTTTGTTTAACATTTCTTCTCTTACAGGAAATGAACTTCACTGGTGAAGCCAGCAATTGCTACCTATTCTCATTTGCCCTTAATAGTACCTTTTCAATGCTGATAATGAAGTTCTGTTAGATTTTCGATCCTGCAGTGCTAAAAACACAACGATATATTTCCAATTACTGGTAACACATGACTTGGAGGGGAACATGCTGGTCATGGTGGTCTCTTTTGGTTGCTGCCTTTATCCATTGCTGGACAGGTCAAAGATTTGGGAGATGCTGTGGGAATTGGCTAGGCAATGAACTGCATTACATTTTGTCAACTGTATACACAGCTGTTATGGTCTACTGATGGAGAAGGAAGTGTTACGGTGGTAGATGGAGTGCCAAACGAGTAGTCTGCTTTGACCTGGATAGTGTGAAGATTCTTGAACGTTGGAGTTCCACTCATCAAGGCAACTTAAGAAAATTTTATCTTACTGCTGAAAATCAATGAGACTGAACACTCTGCATTCATTAGTGAATGTCCTGAATTCTAAGCAAATGATGAAAGGCCATTGATGGAACAATTTATGTTTAGAAATGTCCCTTGAGGAACTCAGGGTACTTCTGAGCACATTGTATCCTGCAAGATACATTGTCTAATGCTCCAGCTTCGGATAACTCACTCTTTCTTTCTATTTGTAACAGAGCTAATTTATTTCACCTGTCATTATTTTGGCTCATTTTTGTCTTTATTTTTATTTCCTTTGTATATTCTGCCTTGCAGGGTACTGTTCACAGCCTTACTAGTAACAATACACTACATTGACAAATAAGGTTAAGTTATCCCTATCTGCTCATAACTGCCCTAACTCTCTGTCTCACCCTATCAGAGATGGTCCCTGGGTTCTGGGTTCCACCTCTGCGATTCCTCTCCCCACTTTCTCCGTGTCACTTTACGTACATACAATCAATTTGTATATTTTTTTCTGTGTATGTGTGTGTGTGTATATTATATATATGCTATGTATATAATTATTTATTTCGGATAGATGGAGCTTGTCAGCCTGGGAAGGCAGTTCCTCTAAGAGAGGAAAAACTCTGATTTCAAACCTCCGCTGCCTTGCGGCCATACCCACTTATGAGAAAGGCTTCGGGAGTAAACCCTGAAGACAAATCCAGAGCTGGAGTTCCTAAGGCAGTCCAACGTTGCTTTCAACCTCGCTCTTGGCAACTCCTGCGACATCACCGGTGCCAAGCTGTATCAGCCCTTGCCCTTCCCTTGGACAACATCAGTGGCGTGGAGAGGGGAGACTTGCTGAATTCACAACTGCCGGTCTTCCATGCAACCTTGCCTAGGCCTGCGCCCTGGAGAGACTGAAGAAAGACTTTCCAGGCACAGATCCATGGTCTCGCGAGACTAACGGATGTCTTATATAAGTATTTATATTTTTTGTTTGTGTTTTTTATTATTGTGTTCTTTATCTTTTGTGTCTTTTAGTGTTGCATCAGATTCGGAGTAAGGATTATTTTGTTCTCCTTACATTAAGCAGTCTTGAATCTTGAATCTAAAGCTGACTTGTTTTATTTTCTTTTCCTAGCTGTGATGAAGCTCTGATGTTTTCCACAGGTGCTGCTTGATCAACTAATTACTTCCAGTATTTTCTTTTTGGTTCAAACCTGGACTTTAGATGATTGGCCTCAAACACCAATTAACATTTCACTTTCTTGTTGGTATAAATCCATACCATGGATACTGGTATGCTTTCCACTTGATCCCTACTGACTTCAATTTTATCAAGATTTCTTAAGATTAAGTCTGCCGTTAACAAGCTTGTAGGATATTTCTCCCAATTTCAACACCTTCCCCAAATATTCATGAGGAGGACTATGGAAAGTCACCTGAATTGGTGTGACTTTGCCTTACCTATATCTGGTGTATCTGTGGATGTCAGATGGTCAGCCCAGTTTTATTCTTATTATGTCCCAACTGTTTTGGTTTTGTCATGTGAATGGTTGGCAAGGCTACTTCAGACAGCAGTTAAAATCACCATGTTGGTGTGGGTCTAATGGCGCACATAATCAAGACCAGGTAAGAATGGTAGGTTATTTTAATTCCAGAAAGACAATTATGAGCCAAAGGCATTTTATAATAATTTCTTGGTTTCATGATTACATTTACCAAAACTAGCTATTACCAAAAAACATACAATTAAATCATCTGAATTTAAATCATTGTGGCTGTTGTGGCTTTTATACCGTGTTTCTTTGGATTGTTAGTGCAGACTGCTGTATTGTACCACCATAAACTCAAGAGATTCTGAAGATGCTGGAAATCTTGAGCAATACACAGAAAATAATGATGAACTCAACAAATCAGGTAATAACTATGGAGGGGAAGAAACAGTTAACATTTCAGGTCGAGACCCTTCACCAGGATCGGAGTGGAAGGGGAAGGAAGGCAGAATTAGAAAGTGAGAGGAGGAGAAACAGAAATACAAACTGCCATGTGAAACGCCAACCGTGCTCTTTTCCATAGATGCTGCCTGGGCTGCTGAGTTCCTCCAGCATTTTGTGTGTGTTGAGGTGATAGATGAGGTGACTGAGGTAGAAGGTCGGTAGGTGGGAGAGAGTAGTTGAGGTAAGAAGCTGTGAGCTGATGGGTGGAAGATGTAAAGGGCTGAAGAAGAAGGAATATTATAGGAAAGGACAGTGGACCAAGGAAGAAAAGGAAGAACGAGGAGAACCAAAGGGAGGTAATGGGCAGGTGAAAAGAAAAGAAGAGGGTAGCTAGAATAGGGAATGGAAAAAGAGAGAAGGAGACTGACATCATTCATTGCTGAGATATTTAACTGCAGCAATTGTGCTGGCGATCTTTAAATATAAACAAATATTAGTGCCATATTGCCAAGAGATGCAATCAGACCCAAATAAACTGTGATACAAGTAGTAAGCAATATGATTGGTCTCTTTAAAAGATGTCATTGTAAATAGCAGCTAATAATTGTACATATATTTTTGGAGTAAATGCTAAGCAGTACTTGTTACAACAAATGCCATAAGTATTAGGTGTCGAGAAAGAATATCTTGTTACTATAAATATCAAACTGTTTCTTTTTTAAAATCAATTTGAAAAAGGTTTCATTGCTTTAAATTCACAAGTGTAGTTAGAATATTTCCAATGAAAGGCTGTATAGTCAGCTGATCAGGTTTCTAAGAGGTTTACCACACTTTTGTATCTGTAATGATCTGTCTCACTGACTTTGCTTAATTTATTCAGTCACCTATTTTGTTATGAAGTAACAAAGAAGTTATATGCCAGTCCTAGAATCTAATTTCTAACAATGGCAATTACTTCAGTCAAGAGAACCTTTGGGGTTCCTCATTTAGAAAAGTGATTCATCTTTCTGAGATGTCCTGAAATGGCTACTGAAAAAAAGGGTCTGAAATTCATTTCACTGCCATGCACTTTTGCCACCCTCTTTGGGACTTCTCTCTTCAGCTTCAGCTTAATTGCAGGACTGATATAAACAAGAGGCTTAGTGTGAAACAGTCTACAAGCAGCTGGAGGTGAACTGGCAGCACAGACAGAGATCAGGTTTAGAGCCACAGTAAAACTGCATGGTTTTATCTGTGTGATATGGAACAAGAGTTGCAGCTGTGTAAGGTCCATGTATATCTAGTCATAATATTCAGAAGAATTAGTCTCTGTATTAAGGTTGTTAAGGGAAGAAAGTGGATATCCTTCTTTCTTCATTTTGTTATTTAACTTTATGCTGAGGGGAAGAAATTGCAAAAGTCTTGCACTCACTGCAATTATTTGCATATTCCTATGGCAGACTAATTGTAAATAAAAGTATTTTTCATGTGCCTTTATACATTTATAGACCTTTTAAACATGTCCTGAAGTTTATAGTGAAGATAGTTGTATTTTTTTTACATTTTACTGTGCCTGTGCGTTGAGAAAGTACCTGAACTCAAAACTCTGGCCCCAATGAACTAATTGTTACCATGGCACACACTAGATCACTTTAACAAAAGAGTATTACATTTCTTGACCGGGCTGGGTTGAACAGTTAAAAGATATTACAGATTTTTCATCACCACCACCCCCACCATCACTCCAATAAGTTATTCAGCATTGTTTAAGAAAAGGCAAAGCTCCTGTAGTCTTTAAAACATCTGTATGGCTATGTAATATATAGATTTTATCCTCATAATTTTAATCTCAGTTTAAAAAAATTCAAAAGCTACCGTTTTTAATGGCAGAATGTGAAATGTTTCTTTCAAATATTTAGCAAACTTACATGAGTTATATATTGAAGGTACAAATACATGCATCTAATAACTATAAAATTATATTGTGTTTCCAGACTGATAGTCTCTGTCGAACCACAGGGCCACTCTTATTACACAAGCAGTACATACTTCTTTTCTATGATATGATTCCAGTTTATGGCTGTCATCACATGGTAACTCTAGAAATTCAGCTCCTATGCTTGTTAAAGAGAAAATTATGTAGTATAAGCTTCATTTGTACATAATGTAACATTAGTGGATTAAATATTGTATATGGAAAATATGGCTTGAAAAGAATGCTTCATTTTTCATTTACTTGCCCTTAAATCATCAGTGCAAGGCTGCAATGACAAGAATCAAAAACAAATGTCTAGTAAGTAATATTTGCAGAGTGCGCCATCTAAGTATGTAAACAATTGCTTTAAATCCTATCCTGTTACCACTTTTTCTTGGTTTGTGCCCTTAGTTGATCTCAATGAATGAAGGTAGCTTGTGTCCTAATGTGGGTTCAAGAGAAATCATTCCAGGAGTTCCTTCTTCTTCACTACTTGTCATCCCAATGAGTGAGCATGGGCATTTGAATATCTAGTTGAGATTAGGAAATGATTGGTCAACTCCTGGGGATGCCTCCACCGCATGCCTGCATCTCAGGACCACGCATGTCAAATGTTTCATTGAAACCTGTTTTCATATTAATAATAACTATTTGGATAATGTAATGGGTGACAGTTAATATTTACAAAATGGCAGCTTTTAAGTAACTTCACGGCAGGGTGTACTGGGACTGGAGGTGGTGGGGAGACAAGCAACATAGCTCTAGGACTTCCTTTTCAGCCACATTTGAACAAGTACCAGGGATAATTGTTGAAGATATTTCATCCAAAGCTTTACAAAAGTCTTTTTGACTTCAACAGCACAAAACTACTGTGCCATGCCAATGGCTTTCGGGACAGCCTGGTGAAGGAAGTCATTGAAATAAAACTAGAGAGAAAAAAAAATTAACGAAGATGAAGGTCTTGCTCTAAGTAAGGACTAGAATTTGATTATAAATAAGGTGAGACAGTGGAAACATGATTGGGTGAGGTCTAACCAAACAGGAGGGTTGGATTACAGGGGTATATATACCACTGGTCTAGACATGCCTAGGCATTATCCCTGATGAAGATGGCAGAGTTTGTCATCAAAACATTGGATAAAATCGATACCTGTACCTGGCTGGAAATCAGAGAAGAGTTTATTCATCATATACGCAGGGAAAACACTAGATCCTTTTTCTTCTTTCCCAATCCTCCTCCTTTTATTCAGATTCATATTTATTTTTTACATGTACATTGAAACGTACAGTGAAATGTGTTGTTTGTATTAACAACCAACGCACCCAAGGATATGCTGAGGGCAGTCTGCTAGTGGTCGCATTCCAGCGAAAACATAGCATGCCCACCATGTCTGGCAGAACAACACCAAACACAACAAAACAGCAAAAAACAACAACAGCAAAACAAACCCCATTCCCCCCTCACACCCAGCCACCCACACACATACTGTACACATCCATCTAACCCCAAGACAGGCTGTCTGCAGCCTCCAGCGGGCTCATGGATTTGCAGACATTGAGTCTTCAACTTCCACAGCAGATTCATAGAGATTTGCAGATCCAGGACACCAGCCATCGTGCCTTGAATTCTGGACTTCCGATTGACCTGTGGGCTTCCAGTCGATCTTTGTTTTCCACCAAGGGCTTCAACCTTGGGGATGTCGATGATTAAGGAACTGGATGAGAACCCAAACTCCAGGCCTCGAACTCCAGTCTATTGATGATGACAGGATCCAGACACTAGGCCTCAAACTCCAGTCTTGCTAATTCGTGTACCTAGGGGGTCACCATTGCTCGTACCTCCTGCCTGCACGGAACTCTGATCCAAGAACACACTGATGAATCGGTGGCAATACCGGAGGGGGCACCTGCTCTTGGCCTACTGGTCTACCAGCCCAACCTCTGACCAAGTCCACGTTGATGGCCTTTGAATGTGGAGCGGAGGCTTAGACTCCTGCCGGTACTCTGATTTCCCCCACAACCCTGATCCTAAACCCTAACCTGGCCCCTAACTCCCCTCTCTGTCCCCACAAACCTTAAAAAAAATGGCTAAGTCTGAGCTGTGTATTTAGAAACATAGAGATCCTACAGCATAATACGGGCCCTTCAGCCCACAAAGCTGTGCCGAACATATCCTTACTTTAGAAATTGCAGCGATTTGACAGAGATTGCAGCTCAACACCATCTTAACTAGAAGGTTTCCTGCCTCTAATAGCATAGTCAAATCATACTTGAGTGGTGTATGTACTACATACTTTTTTGTCAGTAATGTTATATACAATGCATGTGATTCATCAAAGTGCAGATGCTTTTAAAGCCTTTTTAATTTTTCCTCTGTGGACAAAATCTTTGAAGATATCTTTTTAATGTAACTTTTTCTCTATCCCCTTGTTTGGATAGAGAAAACGAGCTCCCAGTAAATGTGTTTGCAATACTGTTTTTACCAACAACAATCCTCCAGGTTATCCACTTTCAAAAGAAAATTGCATAGCATTCTAAAATGGCCTTGTAAGTAATATCTATTAAAATTTGGCACATGTCCTTAGAGTTGTTATTATTATGGTACACTAGATTCAAAATAAAACCTTGTGTTGAATATTCAAGCATGCAGACAATTTATGCAAGAATACGTCTGTTATTTTCTTTGAAAAATACTAAAGATGGTGTGCTCATTTCATTTAAAACCAGGCCTTAAATTTTCCAATCTGCAGTCAAAGGTACATCTTACAAACCAGAAATATTAAGGTTTGAACAGGATTTGTTCTTGGTACCTTAGAGATACAATTGTCTTTGGCTGTATCACCATCTGGTATGGAGGGGCCACAGCACAGGATCAGAAACAGCTACAGAAAGATGTGATCTCAGCCAGCTCCATTAGGATCACCATCATCCCCAGCATCGAGGATACCTTCAAAAGGCAATGCCTCAAAAAGGCGGCGTCGATTATTAAGGACCCCCATCACTAAGGACATGCCCCTTCTCATTGCTACATTCAAGGAGGATGTTCAGGAGCCTGAAGATACACACTCAGCACTTCAGGAACAGCTTCTTCCTCTCTGCCAACGGATTTCTAAATGGACAATGAATCCATGAACACTACCTCATTATTTTTTCTCCTCTCTTTTTGCACTATTTATTTAATTTAGTTTTTATATATACTTACTATAATTTAAAGTTTAAAAAATTATTTTATAATGCAATGTGCAGTTGCTGCAAAGCAACAAATTTCATGACATATGCCAGTGATGTTAAACCTGATTTTGAACACCTCCAGGTTGAGAGTGCAAATAAAGGCCAGGGTTTCCAGTTCCTTATTAATGTTGTGAAATGTCAGATGCAGTGACATACTTTGGTCATCAGTGTCCAATAGGTGACATGAAGTGTGTGAAGGAGAAAGCACACAATAGACACCTTCTTCTCCAAATACTCGAAAAAGAAAATGTAATTTAAATGCTATAATGAAAAGTGTGCCATACAGCTTCACGTGTATTGATATACATGTTTACTGTAGATCATTTCAAATGGGTTGGAATAAGCATTATAACATTGTTCATAAGCAGACTTTGGACATTTCATGTGGCTTCTAAATATGAAGTAGTTTATGTCTCATTTGTCTCTCTATCCATGGGTGGAGGAACATCTGCAGTCTGATATAGCACTGGGCTTGAGAGTACCTCCTATTGCTCATTGCTTTTAACCCAACTGGAAGAGATAAAGGCTAGTGAGTGGCCTGTGTATTACCTTTGAAGGTTTCCCTTTAATGTTGTGAGTGAAGGGTTGAATGTTAGTGGTAGGTTGGGTACAAAAACTAATATAGGAACGGTAGTGGTTATGTATGTGAGTGGAGAAAATGATGTGTAATTTGTTTATATGTATGTCCTTGGTTGGATAACTGTGTCTTTATGAGGGACTACTTTTCTGGTTCTATGGAGATCATCTTAACATGCCTTATAAGGCAATGAAGTTCCTTGCAGCATGACTCCATTAACAGGGATCATCTCCTCTGGTCGGTCTGAAATCCACTCTGGTAGGTTTTCACATCTATCTATCTCTCCCTCTCCCTCTCCATCTCTCTCTCCCTCTCTCTCCCTCGCTTTCTTTCTCTCTCTTCTCCTCTCTCCTTCTCTCTCTCCCTCTCTCTCTTTCTCCCTCTCCCTCTCTCTCCCCTCTCTTTCTCTCTCTCCCCTCTCTCCCCCTCTCTCTCCCCTCTCTCCCCCTCCCCTCTCTCTCCCCTCTCTCCTTCTCTCTCTCCCTCTCTCTCTTTCTCCCTCTCCCTCTCTCTCCCCCTCCCTCTCTCTCTTTCTCTCCCCCCCTCTCTCCCCCCCCTCTCTCCCCCCCCTCTCTCCCCCCCCTCTCTCCCCCCTCTCTCTCCCCCTCTCTCTCCCCCTCTCTCTCCCCCTCTCTCTCCCCCTCTCTCTCCCCCTCTCTCTCTCCCCCTCTCTCTCCCCCTCTCTCTCCCCCCTCTCTCTCCCCCTCTCTCTTCTCCCTCTCCCTCTTCTCCCTCTCCCTCTCTCTTCTCCCCACCTCTCTTCCTCTCCCTCCCCCCCCCCCCGGGAAGCCATAACATGCATTTCTGTTGTCTGCCACCATGGGGAATATGCCTTTAAGAGCCAACTTCTTTCTGTTTTTACTTGTACAGCAAAGTCCTGATGGCTGCAATAAATAGAGAGTTGTACTGTTGGGAAGCAAGCAGCTTATGTTTTAACGCAAACACCAGGAATTCTGCAGATGCTGGAAATTCAAGCAACACACATCAAAGTTGCTGGTGAACGCAGCAGGCCAAGCAGCATCTATAGGAAGAGGTGCAGTCAACGTTTCAGGCCGAGACCCTTCGTCAGGACTAACTGAAGGAAGAGTGAGTAAGGGATTTGAAAGCTGGAGGGGGAGGGGGAGATGCAAAATTTGCATCTCCCCCTCCCCCTCCAGCTTTCAAATCCCTTACTCACTCTTCCTTCAGTTAGTCCTGACGAAGGGTCTCGGCCTGAAACGTTGACTGCACCTCTTCCTATAGATGCTGCTTGGCCTGCTGCGTTCACCAGCAACTTTGATGTGTGTAGCTTATGTTTTAACACTTCTTCTGCGAGTAAACCACCCTCACACTGCAACAAACTTGTTTGATCAACTTCACAATGTTTTGAGTGGGGCTGATGTAATATCAGTGCTAATCACAAAAAATGTCTTGGAATACTGAGAATAAATGAAATGCATATACAAGGCCAATGCAAATTATAGTTTGTCAATTCATAATTTTATACTATCTATATATTCCTAGTCATTTGCAAACTGCCTGTCTTTGTAGATGCTGCTCTTCATCCTACTTTGCTTCAGAATCATGTTGTCAATAGTGCTGCATTGGTATGAAGTGAGAAGTTCAAAGTAAATTTACTATCAAAGTGTGTGTATGTTACCATATACTAACTTGAGATTCATTTTCCTACAGGCATTTACAGGAAAAGTAGAGAAACACAATAGAATTTACAAAAAAAAACTATACATAAACAAAGACTGACAAACATCCAATGTGCAAAAGAAGACACTGTGCAAATAATGAAAAATACCAGAGAACATGAGTTGTAATGAATACTTGAAAATGAATTGTAGAACCAGTTCATATTTGTGGTGAGTGAAGTTATCCATGCTGGTTCAGGAGCCTGGTGGTCGTAGGGTAATAACTGTTCCTGAACCTGGTGGTGTGGGACCAAAGGCTTCTGTACTTCTGGGGGAATGTGAAGGTGCCTTCACATTCTTTATTCAAAATGAGCTTGAAAAGCATTGAGCTCATCTAGCCTTGTGATCATTTATATTACGCAAACACGAGGAAAACTGCAGATGCTGGAATTTCAAGCAACACACGTAAAAGTTACTGGTGAACGCAGCAGGCCAGGCAGCATCTCTAGGAAGAGGTATAGTCGACATTTTGAGCTGAGACCCTTCGTCAGGACTAACTGAAAGAAGAGCTAGTAAGAGATTTGAAAGAAGAAGAGGTTTGAAAGAAGAGTTAGTAAGAGATTTCAAATCTCTTACTAGCTCTTCTTTCAGTTAGTCCTGACGAAGGGTCTCAGCTCAAAACGTCGACTGTACCTCTTCCTAGAGATGCTACGTGGCCTGCTGTGTTCATCAACAACTTTTATGTGTGTTGCTGATCATTTATATTACTTTGTTTTGGTTGTAGGAGGAGATGGCATTCAAAAATACTAAATTATGTTTAGATTTCATTTTGAATATTTAACAAGAAAGTAATCAAAATTTGACACTGACCTCACTTTAAGATGAGTAGTCATCACTGTTCTTTATCAAGTGAGGTGGCTTTGAATGATTGCCTTCAAGGAATGAAGAAAAGTAGAGTGGAAAGATTAAAGGAGAGAATACTAAAAATGAGGTTCTCACTGTCTGGAAGCTTTCTTTTCACTGGTGGAATGAATGAGATCAGGAAGCAATTAAGATTAGGATTGTGCACAAGGCCAATGTGAGTGGTATGGAGATTTCAGAGAGTGATAGGTTTGGAGAAGTTCATAATATATGCAGGTAGTGCTATATGGCTTCAATGTTGGTAATAAAGTGAAGACAGCAAGTACTTTGCATTTCTTCCTCCCCTACCCCCACCTTCTTACTCTTGACTTCTCATCTTATTCCTCCAGTTCTGATAAAAGGTCTCAGCCCAAAACATTGACTGTATACTCTTTTCCATAGATGCTACCTGGCCTGCTGAGTTCCTCCAGCATTTTTTGTGTGTTTCCCTCATTATATAGATTAACAATACTTCGAAAGGAAAAGAGAAACGCTTCACATTCAATTGAATAAACTAGTGTAGCAATTAGAATCTGTGTAATTGCTGGGACTCTGGTTGTTAATTTTGAGATTGAAGTTAATATTTTTGCAAATAAGTACAATATGTGGCTAGTGCTTTTCTGTAAATTCCATGTTCTCCCAGCACTTCAACTCTCCAAACTACTTGTCATCTTCGAGCTTCTCAGTATTTTCATTTCTTATTTTCACAGAACATGCAGAATATTAATACAACCATTTTATGCAGGAAGTACTGCAAAAGTCAGCTTTTATTCAATGCTGATAAAGCTCCCAGTTTACCCCAATCTCAGAAGAGCATCTTGTCTTTATGTCAGTTTGTCAGTTGCTGATTAGTGTGTATGTGTGAGCCTCCAATATGAACCTCACCATGAACTTCTGAGACCACCCAGATTTGTTTTTATAAGACTCTCACAGTCATCAGAGGAAAGAGACTTCCCAATGGTCATTCTCAGTGGATTTGAGAACTCTATTGAAAGGTTAACATCTAAGATATTATATTCAAACCCTGGTTTGGTGTCCTGGCTGAAAAGGCTGTGCGAGGTTCCACATAATGCTTGTTTACTATGCCATTATGCCTTTGTTGCTTTTCAAATAAAACACCAAATCATAGAATTTTTGTTGGAGTAGAAGGTTATTTGGATAATTCTCCCTTTTGGGAGAAAAATGTCAGAAGAACAACAGATTGGTAGGAAGACAAAGGTGCTGTGAGTTAACCCTTCAGATGAGAATGAAATTGTTTTATTTTTTTAAATTTTAATCTTTATTAGAAATAAATTTTTCTTCAATTTTAACCTCAAAAATTGTTAAATGCGCGTAATAGAATGAATGGAACATGTCTAAAAATATGTGTGTAGCTTCATGAACAATCAAGTAAATGCTTTTCTAAAATGTCATCACGGGAAGTCATTCTGTTCATGAAACATAGTAAAGAAACAGACTCTATGGTACTTGAAGTACATGCCAAGCATCAGACAACCATTTACATTAATCTTACATTAATCCCATTTTCAATTCTCTCCACACTTTCCTCATCTCCCCCCAGGCTCTACCACTTTACAGTGGCCAATTAATTTACCATCTTGCACCTCTTTGGGAGAAGGAAGAATATCAGAGCACCAAGAGGAAACCCATGTAGTCACAAGGAAATGGTGTATACTCCATAGAAACACTGCATTGAGTTCAGGATAAAACCCACATCACTGGCACTGTGGAGTAGTGGCTGTACGTGTTGTACTAACTTTATTGCAGATTATTTCATTTCCTATTGATTTCATGAGCTACAAATTACTTCCAGGTTTTTTGGTTGATGAATCTAATTGTACTCTTGCATTGTTTTGACTTTTGGGAGAGTATTTTAATTTTGAAATGGGAATGATGCCAGTTTATTTATACATCATGCAAAATATATCTTGATAAGTATTGGATTAGACAATGGTTCCTTTTATTATTGCTTCCACTAGTTCTGCAGTGTAGCTCAAATTGAAAAGGTTAACCTTTTATTGGGGACGCTGAGCTATTTTACATTTAAAGAACGAGCATATGATTTGTCAGATGAATGAAAATTAGTAATTAATGGATCAACAGATATTGTCGGACTGCTACAAGCCAGCAAGTAAATGGCTAACTTCCATTTACACATCTAAATACAATCAGCCTCTTGGTCAGGTTACCCCAGACAGTCTTGTTTAATCTGTCATTATTCAAATTGTAAATCAGTGCTGACTGCAGTTCTCATAATGTAACTTATTTGGATATATTTGTGATTGATTTGTAATCTGCTTGTGTGTAACAGTAGTTGACTGGAGCTATCGAAGTCACTGGAGCTTGGGAAGATTAACTGATAGACATGACATAAAATGTTGGACTTTTTCAGATTATTTGCAATTTTTGTTTAACTTATCACATAAAAGTTGGAGCACTGCGATGGCAAGACTTGGCAATATATTATGATATGGACACAAATGAATGTTAATATCTCCTGTTTTTAAATTCCCAGCCTTATTTGGCCACTTCAGCTATTTTCAGTCCCCTAAAGGTTGCCAAGAATCTCACTGGGTAAAATGCCACATTGGTGAAGACATCAGTAGATTAGCAGCCATAGTAAGCCTTCCAGTTATTTTTTTCTCTCTTTGTTATCAGTTCTTTAAAAACCTTTTTGGTGGATACAGAGATTTAACATGCAAAGTTAAAACGTCACTTTTACCAAACTTACATTACTACTTACTGTTTGATCAACCAGAGCACAAGTTGATAAGTGAAACTATATTTATTGTATTCATAGAGAATACCAAGTAGATATATTGAGCTGATAAGTGAAACTATATTTATTGTATTCATAGAGGATAGTGAGCAACACACACAAAATGCTGGAGGAACTCAGCAGGTCAGACAGCATCTATGGAAATGGTTAAACAGTCGACGTTTCAGCCAAGGCCCTTCACCAAGACTAGACATTGTAAATAGAGGCCTCGTTTGTATCTAAACTTTAGTCTAAACTTCACTCTGTGGCACTTTGCTGTTTGGTGTTCAAGGTGGTGAAAATTTTGAATGTCAATATTTGTTTGTTCACACATTTACTATAGTGCGGTAGTGTTAGTATGTGCAGTGTTATCACATAACAGACGTATACTGGGCAGATCACAAGTTTAAGATAAATGAATTAGCAGTACTGAATTGGAGTGTATTATTTCATCTAAAGCTGTGTGTTAAACTTCAGGTAGGATCAAGGGTTTAATGGCAGATAGGAAGCAAACCATTGCTATCATATTAAATAATTGCAAGATTTTGATGATTAAGTTCTCCCCATTGTTATGTTGATTAGATAATGGTATAGTTATTCTAGATTGTTTAAAGTTGTTAAAGCCTTCTGACAATTGCCAGAGGAATTTGTCTTGATTTCAGCACGTCTACAGCAGTTAATTATTGTAGGCATATGAGTACAGTATAACAGGGAGAATGAGCAGAGGGCACTAAATAGAAGAGGTACCACTAGAAGAGGCAGAAGGAAGGATGGGAGAAAGAAAAGTTCTCACCAATATGAACAAGAGAAGAATTCTCCTACATGGACCTCAAATTCGCTAAGATATATATGACTAAAGTCTAATCTCAGAGGAGGAGGGCTGCATTTCTAGTGGAGACAGGTCGGCGGAGCTGTGATTTTTATATACTAATTGGAACTTTTGTGTCAGTGAGGTTACTAATGCACTCTGGTCAAAGAAGACTGAATAATTACATTTCATTCACTCTAGCCAGAGAGTGGCAGGTAACTCAAGCAAAATTTTGCAAGGATTCCAGGCATTCCAAAGATGCTGGTGCCATGACTGCGATCACGCCACTTTATGAATTCTACATGTCAGCTCTGAGATGTATCATTACCAGAAGGGATTGCAGTCTTTGAAGCTTAAACTGGTGTAGGGCCACACTTTGCATATCAGTGGTTGAAAATGTGACAGCAGTCATGATGCAACTGACTTTTTTAAAAAACTGCAAATGATGGAACTCCAAAACAAAAAACACCGGAGATATTCACTACATTAAGCGGCATCTGTAGAAAGAGATACAGATTTAAGGTTTATTTTACTAGTTTGAGTTTTTGAAATGAAAAGCCATGACTCAGTTGATCCTCTAAGACTTGTGTTGTGGTCAAAGCTTATTCCAGTTCTCCCATGTAATCCCAATATGGCAGGGATTGTCAGTTTGCTCTCTAGGGTCTTGTGATCACCACCACGAATTTCTCGCTTTCTCGTTTTCTATTTTACTTACAACAGTCATAATGCCTTCATTCTGTATTGGTCTGCTGCCCAATGCGTAATTAAGTCAGCAGAACAAACCAATGGTGATCTCTGGATGATAAGAGGTATCAGTTAACCACATGCCTCCTGATTCTAGTGCACAAACCACATCTGCAGAAAATGTGCAAGTACAAATGTCACTCCACCAAATAAATACACTAACAAAATAGAACAGAATCATGCTTATATATTGACTGCATGGACTCCTTTGAAGAGCCACTGGGATGCCTGGCAGGGCAGCTCTCAAAATTCCTGGTCGTTTGCTGTATGCTCCACGGATGTAATGACCCTGGCTGCAGCTACATGGCAGTCAACTGCAGAACAGAAATAGGAAGAGGAGAAAATGGAGGAGAAACAAAGATCATAGTTTTATAACCAGTAATTTCATAACTTAAATCAAAACACTTAACTGTGCTGCTAATAGACAACCATCGTACCCTACTTAAAAGTATACTCCATCTTTCGCTAACCCTTAGTGTCCAAAATTTGGATGGCTATGCTTGTGCAGCAATGTATCCTGAGACTTTGGCCATCAAAATGGTGGAAGCACACAGCAGATTAGGTGGCATCTAGAGAAAGAGAAACAATTAATGTTTTAAGTTTGAGTTCCTTCATAAAGGGATAGTTAGAAATCTTGCCAGAGACTAGAGGAGATCTTCATGTTGGCATTCCTGGAAGAGAAGTGACAGTAAACTCAACAATAAATAAAAATAAAGAACGGATATCTCAAATAAAAACAAAAATACTGGAAATAATCATCAGCTCAGGCAACATCTGTGGTCTTGATAAACTTAGTGGGTTAGGCAGGATCAGTGAAAGAAAATGAACAGTTAACATTTCAGGATGAAACTATTCGCCCGGACTAGGTATCCAGAAGAATTTGTGTGTGACAGAAGTAGGCAGCTGAGATACATTTTCTTGCCCTTTTCATTGCAGGCTGTTAACTTGTCATATCTGGATCCACCTTATTTAAATGTTTTGTTCCTTTTTGAAAATTTAATTTAGTTACTCTAAGTAAAATTCGTCTTTCGCAACAGCTGCTCTGTTGAGTTATTATTCTCAGTGTAAAGCCCATTGATCCTTTGAAGGTGTTGAGTTTTGCAAGACTATGTTGCCATTTACTCCTGTTTTCCTATTAGATCTCAGCAATTTTTCTTAGTAAACAAAAAGTACAGTACTTTTAGCAGACTCTTGGAGTATGAAGGGACTTAGAAATTTCCTTGAACAATATCTACACGTGCGTTGTTCTTGTACTTCAGAAATTAAATTGCAAGGGCAGCAATTTCTTTTTATGATACTGGAACTACTAATTCATTCTTTTAACTTCTGTCAGTCCTGATGAAAGTCTCACTCTGTTTCTCCAGAGATGCCAACTGTCAGCCTGGGTATTTCCTGCATTTGCTCTTTCAGTTCATTCTTTGAAACTTGTTTGCATCCTTACCGCCATCATCACATCTTATTTCTCACATCACATTTGCTAAGGTACTGAGCTCATGCTATATGTGAGTCATTTAGTTTCAGTTTTAACTAACAAATTTCCTTTTGACCAAACACTAATTCGTGATATAAAAATATGAACAATTTGGTTCATGTGGTAGATGTAGTCCAGAGCAGTAAGTTTATTTGGGTACAAGGCACAATCTGTGCATCAACTGATAGAAAATAATGATGATGCTTATTACAGTCTGATAATAGCACCGGGGATCTCCCGTGACCAGTGCAAAATCTTTCATATATGCCGATGATTTTATTCTTGAAATCTAAATGTGTAATCCATACACGGATGTATGGATTTAATGTATGGGCTTCAGATTTAACGTCTGTAGGGAAATATAGTACAAAAATGTTTAACTTAAAGATATACCCCTGAGAATTATCTGATGCAGTGCCCAGTATAATGCACAAAAGAATTTCTGTAGGTTTATCCCATTTATTGTTTTGACCAAATAAACTTGACTCTTGTGTTAATTTTATTAGCAGGAAGTCACAATTATTACTTACAGTTCCTGTGTCTTTGTAGTGCAGTGTTAAAGTAGGTTCCAATTTACCAATGCATGTTTAAAAAAATTATAACCTATTTCAAATTATCTTATGTAGTTAAAATTATTATGCGCATGCCTTCATAAAGTAGGTGCAAAAGATTTTGACCTGTTTGAAGCTGTTAACTGTATCTCTTCTGTCACTAATCTTACAATATTAATCAGTGTTTGGCATGGAATGTGCTGAAAATTGTATGCACTGCATAGAATTTGAATTGCTGCATCTTACAACAAGAGAGTTGCTTAGTAGTTGCAAAACAAATGATATGACTGACTTAAGTAAGGAGACTGGACAAAAGGGGTGAGTTTCAACAGGTTGTCCACAGAACCATTGGCAAAAAATGGACAGAACCTCTAAACTAAACTTACAAATGCTGTTTGCATGGATTTCTATGTGAATGGACCAAGTGTGGAATCCAGAAAAAAAAACTGCTGGAACTCAGTATTCGAGCAGCATTTTAGGGATGGAGGGGAATGTGAGGTGGCAGGGAAGGAATTGTTGACATTTGAGGCTGAGATCCTGCATTGGGATTGAACTAGAACCAAAAGATAGTATGAAGAGGAAACTGCTGGAATCTGCTAAGGACATGATAGTGGGAACCACAAAAGGAGAGATGAAAAACAGATGGAACCAGATGGGAGAGGGTATCTGGGGGAAGTCTGTGAATAGTAGTAAATGGAACCATAAGGGAGGGGGACGAAGATGGGTGATGAGTGACGTATCAGTAAGTAACAAAAATGGAGAACCAAAGGTTAGATCAGGAGAGAGGGGAACACATGATATAAGGGATATCTAAAATTGGAAAACTGAATGCTTTTTGAGCTTACGTGAGTGGAATCTGATTGGGAAGGAAGGCATTAGATATTAGTTAGACGTAGCAGAACTTCATAAACAGTAAGTATTTTCAATTGAATACATGTAACTAAGTACCCCAGGTACTTGTTGGTCCTCACCACATCCAAGTCCTTACTATCAATAGTAATAGAGAGCAGTGCAGGCTTGGTCTGCCTGAAGTCCATCACCATCTCCTTTGTATTACTGATGTTGAGCTGCAGGTGATTCAGCTTGCACCATTTGACAAAGTCCTCCACCAGAACTCTGAAATCATCCTCCCATCCTCCCTTATACACCCAATTATTGCTGAGTTATCAGAGAATTTCTTCAGATGACATGACTCAGTGCAGTATCTAAAGTCTAAGGTGTACAGGGTAAACAGGAAGGGAGCCAATATAGTCCCCTGTGGGGCCCCGGTGCTGCTTATAGCCATGTCTGACACACAGCTCTGAAGCCACACAAACTGTGGTCTGCCAATCAGGTAGTCCATTATCTAGAATACAATGAAAGTTCCAACTTGTATCGAACAGAGCTTTTCCCTCGGCAATGAGGGCTGTATGGTATTGAAGGCACTTGAGAAATCAAGAAACATGACTGTACTGCCCTGGTTATCCAAAGGGAGTAGGCACTGTTTAGTAGGCAGATGACAGCATCATCGACTCCAGTGTACTCCTGGTTTGTAAACTGCAGGGGGACCGAGAGATGATTTGACCAGAGGTTGGAGCTGAGCCAGGTCCAGCCTCTCTAGGGTCTTCATGATGTGTGAGGTCAGGGCTACTACACGGTAATCATTCAAGACTTTCCATTGGCCCTTCTTGGGTATTGGGACCACACATGGGACCCTTTCTAGGCTGAGACAGATTGAAAATGCGCTGGAGAACTCCACACAGCTGTTCAGTACACTCCTTCATGACCTTATGGACATTGATTTGCCGTGTCTGAGTTTCCCCAGTGCCTTTCTCACCTGCTCAGTAGTGATGGTAAGTCCATAATGACTGGGGACTTGCTGGAAGGTGGGGGCTGGGGGAGGTGAAGATCGGACCGATAGCAGTTGGTGTGTGGAGCTGTGGATGGTAGGTGCAGGGCAAAAAGGGGATGTAGGAAGTGGTAGTCTGTGTTGAACTGGAGGGTGGAAGAGGTAGGAGAGGAGGCGTTGAAGTTGAGGGAGCATGGAGTGCCTTGGCTGGTGTGCTAAGGGGGGTGTACACAGGAGGGTAATTGGCAAACCTATGAAGAATTGATTTAACTCATTTGCCCATTCATGGCTGCATTCCAAGGCTCTACAGCTAGGCTACTTGAAGACAGTGATGTTCTTCTTGCCTCCCTACTCCTCCCATGTGCTACTCTGCCCAAACTTGTTCTCTAGCTCTCTCCTGTGTTCCTCTTTAGCCACTTTGATCTGCTCCTTTAGCTCCCTCTACACGTTTCAATTCCTCCCTGTCTCCCGATCTAAAGGCTCTCTTTTGTGTTTGAGAAGAGTGTTTAGGTCACTGGTGACTCATGGTTTGTTGTTAGGGAATCAGCAAACAGTCTTTCATGGTAGTACAGTGTCTGCACAGAAGTTAATGTAGCCAGAGATACAATTAGTAAGTCTATTAATGTCCTCCCTCCCCATATGGTTCACAAAGCACATTCCAGTCAGCAACAACAAAGCAACCTTTCAAGGCCTCAATCACCTCTGGAAACCATTCCTTTACTATCTTGGTGGTAGCTAGCTGCTGCTGTACTTTGGGCATATACAAGGGCATGAGGTGAACCAGGTTGTGATCTTATCTTCCAAGTGGAGGGAGAGCTGGAGAGCTGTATGCATCTTTAACATTTGCTACAAGAGACCCAGCGTTTTATTTCCTCTTGTATGACACTTGACAAACTGATTGAAGGTGGATATGGTTGTTGAGAGAGAAACATGGTTCAAGTCTCCGAAAACTGCAATGAATCCATTGGGTGTTGAGTCTGGGGTCTTGCAATGGTAGTGTGTTTGATGTCACCTGCAGTATCGGGACTGAGTTGGGAAGGTGAAATGTAGACAATGAACAATATGGCGTGGCTGAACTCACGCTGTAGATAATACGGACGCAAACTCACAGCAAGCATTTCAATGCAGGTACTGGAAATCAAAGCCACACCCACACAAAAAACTGGAGGACCTCAACAGGCCAGGCAGAATCTATGAAAAAGAGTAAACATTCGATGTTTCGGCCCAACTCCCTGCATCAGAAGAAGAAGAAGAAAGCTTTTAACTCTAAGTGGAGTCATTGGGACGCTGTCATGTCGGCGTTTTTTTTTTTAGCAGGCTTTCTTATTTTTATGAGGCCGAGTTGCTAGGGGCCTGCTGGATTCGAACTTGGGAGCCTTCACTCTGAAGTCCAGCACTGATGCCACTACGCCACCAGCCGGCCCTTCATCAGGACTTGGAAAACGAAGATGGGAAGTCAGAGTAAGAAGGTGGGTGGAGGGGAGGAAGAAGTACAAGCTAGTAGTTTATAGGTGAATCCGGGAGAGGGGGAGGGGTGAAGTAAAGAGCTGGGAGGTTGATTGGTAGAAGAGGTAAAGGGCTGGAGAAGGGGGAATCTTAATCTTTTCAAGTTCCTTGGCCCTGATCATCTCATTTTCACTATGGATGTCCAGTCCCTCTTCATCTCCATCCCTATCAGAAAGGCCTCAAAGCTCTCTGCTTCTTTCTGGACACCTACCAAACCTCCACAACTACTCGCCTCTGTCTGGCAGAACTGGTCCTCACTTTCAATGATTTCTCATTTGGGGAATGGTGAAGGGCAGGGAGCAATTTCCAGAAGTTCGAGAAATCGATGTTCATCCCATCAGGTTGGAGATTACCCAGACGGAATATAAGGTGTTGCTTCTCCATCCTGAGTGTGGTCTCATCTCAATAATAGAGGAGGCCATGGATTGACGTGTCAGATTAGGAATAAGAAGCAGAATTGAAATGAGCGGCCACCGGAAGATCCCGCTTTGTCAGGCAGATGGAGCATAGGTGGTCGGCAAAGCAGTCTCCAAATTTACGTCGGGTCTCACTAACATGTCTCAGTGGACCAGTGTTTAAACAAAACAAATCAGAGGAGCTAAGGAGCTAATCACAAATATTTTAAAGCAATTGGTGGATGGTTGGCTCGATGGAAATGTTGAAACCACATTAAATTCAAGAAAGCACACGGTGAGAAAGATAATGCTGGTGCTGTAACTCCAGAAACATGGAAATCTACAAAACTCCCTGACTTCCTTCAAAACTTTGGTGCAGATGATTCCTACAATGGCGATGAAGTAGGCTTTTTTTTAATTGTACCATGTCGAACGGTTCCCTTGGCCTTAAACATACTTTATACTTTATTGTCACCAAACAATGGATGTTCACAGAAAGCAATGGATTAATTATCTGCATTAGGTGTCAGTGGTGATTGTGTTCATTTACAGTCGATCAAAAGATTGTAGCAGCGTATACTATACGAATACCTCCATTGATAAATTTTAGGAACTAATACACAGTTTTATGCCAATGTAGTAGTATTGCTAGTATTCTTCTTCTCTTTCTTTCCAGTCCTGACGAAGGGGTTCGGCTTGAAACATCTTTTTACTCTTTTCCATAGATGCTGCGTGACCTGCTGAGTTCCTCCAGCATTTGTGTATCTTGCTAGTATTCTGTTTCTTTTCATATTTTATTGCAATACATAATTTGTTACTCAGGTAAATGGTAGTTTTTAAATACCTTTTTAACTATTTCCATGAAATTTCGGCTAATTGGGGCAGCTTTTTAATTGGCCAAGACATACTGATCCTGATGGGTCCTAATTAAACAGAATCCACTATGTATATAAAAAAAAGTAAATTAAATAAGTAATGCAAAAAAAGGAGAAAAATCTGTGGTAGTTCAAGCTCCTGTTACCTCCTTGATGGTAGCAATGAGAAGAGGGGATGCTGTGGGTGATGGGTGTCCTTAATAACGGATGCTGCATTTTTGAGGCATTGCCTTTTGAAGGTGTCCCCGATGTGGAGGAGGCTAGTCCCTATGAGAATGTTGGCTGACTTTATAACTTTCTGCAGCTTCTTCTGATGCTCTGTGGTAGCCTTTCCAGACCAGACTGTGATGTAGCCAGTTAGAATGCTCTCCACAGTACATCTGTAGAAATTTGCGAGTGTCTTTGGTGATATACCAAGTTTCCTCAGACTCCTTATGAAATATAGCCACTGTTCTACTTCCTTTGTATTTGCATCAATATGTTGAGCCCAGGATAGATTTTCGGAGATGTTGACATCCAAGAACTTGAAACTGCTGAGGACTGGTGTGCGCCCCTCGACTTCCCCTCCTGAAGTCCACAATCGATTCTTTGGCCGTACTGATATTGAGTGCAAGGTTGTTGTTGGGGGCACCACTTCGCAGCTGATCCATCTCACTCCAGTACACCTCATTACCATCTGAAATTCTGCCAACAATAGTTGTGTTGTCGGCAAATTTATAGATGGCGATTAAGCTGTGCCTAGCAACACAATTGTAGGTTTACAGAAAGTAGAGCAGTGGGCAAAGCACACATCCTTGAGGTGGCCAGTGCTAATTATCAGCAAAGAGGATGTTTTATTTTGGATCCACACAGACTGTGGTCTCCTGGTGAAGAAGTCAAGATTCCAGTTGCAGAGGGAGAAACAGAGGGCCAGGTTTTGCAGCTTGTTGAGAGTATGATTGTGTTGAATGCTACCATCAATGAAAAGGTACAGGTGGCTGAAGACAGACACTCAAACTTTCAGGAAAAGGAAGGGAACTTCTTCTCCGCCATCAGATTCCTGAAAGGACAATGAACTCAGGATCACTTCCTCAGTACTTTTACCCTCTGTTTTGCACTACTTAATTTAATTTATTTTTAATATATACTCATTGTGTAGTTTTATTGCTACGTAATGCAAATGTACTACTGCCGCAAAAAAGCAAATTTCATGACATGCTAGAGATACTAAACCTGATTCTGAGCTGTAGTCAAAAACAGCAGCCTGATGTATGTATTACTGTTGTCCAGGTGATCCAAGGCCAAGTGGAGGGCCAATGAGATTGCATCCGCTGTAGACCTATTGTGGTGTTAGCAAATTCCAGTGGGTCCAGGTCCTTGCTTAGAGTTGATTCTAGCTATGACCATCCTTTCAAAGCACTTCATCACCATAGATGTGAGTGCCACTGGGTGATAGATGTTGAGGCAGCTCACCCTGCTCTTCTTGGGCACTGGTATGATTGTTACTCTTTGGAGGTTGAAACCTCCAACTACAGCAGTGAAAGATTGAAAATGTCCTCGAGCACGCTCGCCAGTTGGTTGGCACATGTTTTCAGAGCCCTACAAAAAACACCATCAGGACCTGATCATAGGGTGACCAAATGTTGCAAGCATTCCGACAGGTGTAGTTTTATTCTCCCTTTCAAAGCATGCATAAAAGCTATTGAACTCATCTGAAGGTGAAGCACCACAAAAATTCATGATGTTAGGTTGCGCTTTGTAGGAAGTTGTGCTTTGCAAACCCTGCCAGAGTTGATATACATGTGATTCTGTCTCTACCATCAGTCGGAATTGGGTTTTCTTTTGCCCTTAAAATAGCCTTTCATAGGTCATACCTCAACTTCTTTTATAGTTATGGATCACTAGTCTTGAAGGCCACAAGTCTACCCCTCAGTAAACTATGAATCGCCTAGTTCATCCATGTCTTTTGGTTTGGGTATGCCCAGTATGTTCTCGAAGGCACACACTCATCCACACCGGTCTTGATGAAGTTGGTGATGACTGTAGTGTATTCATGCAGATTGGAAGATGACACCCTAAATATTGTCCAGTCCACCAACTCAAAGCAGTCCAGTAAGCCCTTCTCCACCTCTCTTGATTGTACCATCTTGATGCTCACCACTGGTGCTATGGTCTTTAATCTGTGCCTATAAGTTGGGAGTTGAAGTACAGCCAGGTCATCAGGCTTTCCAAAGTTTAGAGTAGGAAGGCAGGGTAAGTGATCTTTATTTATTTTTGCAGTGAGGAATACACCCTTCCGGCCCTTCGAGGTGTGCCGCCCAGGAACCCCCAACAACCCCCAATTTAACACTGATCTAATCACAGGACAATTTGTAATGACTAATCAACTTATTAACCAATAGGTCTTTGGATTGTGGGAGGAAACCAGAGCACCCAGAGAAAACCTTCACATTCCATGGGGAAGATGGACAGATTCCTTACAGAGGATGCAGGGATTGAACTCCAAATTCCATCAACCCAAGCTGTAATAGCATCGCACTAATCACTATGCCTCCGTGGTTCCCCATCTTATTGGTGGTATGCCAGTGGCCAAGTGTGTTGGTATATTTGTGATAGTTGTACTTCTTCAAGCTATCCTGGTTGAGATCTCCCACAGTGATGGGGAAAGCATCAGGATGCGCTGCATCGTCTGCTGATTATGATGTTCAGCTCCTCCAGTGTGTGCTGTTGGCCTGAGGTAGAATGTACACCACTAGATGAAACTCCCTCAGCAGATAAAAAGGACAACATTTGACTGCTAGATGTTCCAGGCTGGGTTAGGAGAACTGAGACCAAACCGGCATGTCAGTGCACCATGATGAGTTAACATAAGGCATACTTCATTTCCTCAACCTGTAACAGATTGAGCTGACCTGTATTTGCGGTGAATGATGAAGCCATCAGGCTGAAATGGTGGAGGATAGCCATATTTCCGTGAAGCAAGGTAAACAGCAGTCCCTGATGTCTCTTTGTTACAACAATTTTGCTCTGAGATTTTCAATTTGACTTTCCAGAGGCTGCATTCATCAACAGGATAGTCAGGAGTGGGGGTCTAATGTCTCGGCATTTCAATCGTTCCTGTAGCCCAGCACACTGTCCCCACTTCCGTGTTCTTAAAGGGAAATGCACTTGCGACCCAAGTCTGATGTCCGAGGTTCATTGATTTTGAGTTGTGATAGAATTTTTTAAATGTCTTAAAACAATTATGTTTTCTGAAATACCCATGGGTGTGACTGTGGGTTTCAACTATACTAGTCATAATGGGAATATTTGCTAATTCATATTGGAGCTGCATGCAAAGAGTTGCCATTTATGGGTGCCATCTTACTGAAAGATTGTGCGCTTTAATCTTGTGTACTGGAAATTACATTAAACAATCTTGAATCTGGAATTTAGTGTGACAGAAATATGTCTCTTTCGTATTCTTCAATACCCTCTTCCTTTTGACTCTAAGCATTTTCCCTTGTCTTATTTTCTATTAATAGTTCTTCTAAAACAAGCTTCTTTTATTTAAGACCATTCCTGCTTCCCAACCATTTGCACCTTGAATGAGGAATTCAAATTAATTGAATATGTATAGTAACCAGTCAAGTGTGGGGGGTTTTATTTATCCAGCTAATTGAATCATCGTGTCAACATGAAATACTGAGAACCTTTAAGTTCTGTAGTCAAACAAAATGGCATATCCCCTGATGGCTTAGTGAGTTAACTCAGTTAATAGCTGAAACAAAATAACAAGAATCTCCAATGTGCACGGACCGGTCTATACTGAATTAACTTTTCTAAGCCAGGTGACAGAGAAAAGTCTTGAAATTAACTTCAATTTCACGGGGTGAAGAAACGAGTATAGTTACTCACATTTTCTGCCTGTAATTGCTCCCTAGAATTGCAAATTTGTGCTTGAGCTTGTTATACTTTTGTAGAGGTTTTTAAGCAGCATTCAAGATGAATATGGCCAATTGGAGAAGTACAGAATTGCATCTGGCACTGTGGAATATTGCCCTAGTGTCAGGACTTCATAGAAAAGGAAAAGAAACAAGGCTGCTGTACCTAAAGAAAAAAATAAAGTGGTGATCCACATAGAATGTATTCAAAATTAGCAAAATTTATATTTATTGCCTAAATAATTACATTAAAATAACAGATGAATTTTGGAATGGACGCTGATATATTTGAATTTCCACTGCAGCCATTTTGCATTGAAAGATATTTTTATTTGCATTGAAGCACTTCTAAAGGAAGAAAAATTATTGTTGCATCTGCCAGCACAACACTGAAGAAAGTCATTCAACTAAAATTTCATCTGCCAACTAATTTGAATTCTGGATGCAATGTATGCTGGGATGGTGTGTTTTATTGCTGTCACCAGTTCGTTATTATCGATTAATGTTGTCTTTCAACAGGCCATGCTTGAGTATCCCCCCACAGCTTCACTATGTTGCTAACCTCTTAATACACATGCCTATCTACCTATCCACCAATTTCTCATTCTTTCGCTCTTTCCCATGCACAAACATTAAAACACATCAGTAAATGGCATACTTTCTCTTTAATTTTGTTTCTTCTGTTTATTCAATAACTTATTCCATGCAGGAGCAAACTAGCATCTGCTTAATATCACTCTTTAACACTACTTGTCATTATACTTCCATTAATTTCTTTCTGCTCTGCAATCCATCCATCCCATAAACATTTTTTCATTAAAAATATACTTTTTTTTAAAATGGAGCTATGCATATGTCAACTTAGATTGTAAATTCATAGCTGCTGCTAGTACTCCACATTACTTGTGTCAAGTTAAATGAGTCCTAGTACAGTTTCCAGCTGATACTTTGAAGTCAGATGACAGTTTAAGAGCATCAATAAATTCCAACATAAAGCTTTACATTGCCCTCATACTATGCAAGCTAATTGTTTGATCTTTGACTTAATAAGAGTCACTGGACTAAATAATTTGTCAAATTTGTAGTCCACAGTAAATATTCTGACTGCCCAGTTTATGAGTCCTTTTATTATAAAGTTGTATTAGTCCCATTTGGATACTGTCATTTGCAGTTTACAGCAACTTTGTCAAGTACTAGCATTATTCTTCAGGGTAGGTTTATGTACGTAGACAGAGTCTTATTGTGCACAAATATGTACCACGTGCTCATTAAGACTATATATAGATGAAAACAAAGCAAGTCTTTTATTTATAGTAAATGTTTCAAAGTATGACCAATTGAAAGCATATGTTTAAATTTGCAGAGTATAACCTAGCACATTCTGTAGAAGTGTATTTCTTGAAGTTTTAATTCTTTCAGAAATCCTAGTTTCCTTATAAAATTGTATTACAACAACAAAATTATCAATATGCATTTAAAACTGCCTGCAAGCTTTCTCAATGTAATGGGATAATTATAAAATAGATGAAATTTATCTTGTAATTGTTTTCCATTGCATAAGAACTTCAGAGCTGACAATAGTATCAAATCAGATACCTGTTATAATACCCAGTACTGACAATAAGGAGCCATTGGGCCTCTGAAACCTAACTGATCATCAAATACTCATGAAAGTATGCTTCATGCCAAAATTCTCTTTCTGTTATCTTTTTGGACAGTATTATGAAATTTTATGTATTTGTTTCTGTTGCTCATTCTTTGGGATGCATTTCTTGCAAGGGTTCATCTACCTGCTGAACCTAGGGTATTCCCATTTGGATTAGCAAGGCAATGCTGTGAGGATTTTTTTGATTTCTCAAGTGCCTTCAATATCCTACAGCCCTCATTTCTGGGAGAGAAGCTCTGTTCAGTGCAGGTTGGCACTTCCATTGTATCCTGGATAATGTACTACCTGACTGGCAAACCGCAGTTTGTGTGTCAGGCATGGCTATAGACAGCAATGGGGCCCCACAGAGAACTGTATTGGCTCCCTTCCTGTTTACCCTGTAGAGGAGGAGAAGATGGCGGCGCAACGCAGCTTGCGCGGTCTCTCTGGTGAATGATATCTGTAATCTGTCAAGTAGGGTGCTGTGCACAATCCTGATTTGATGGAGAAAGACGTGAGAGAACGGAGGAACACCTGGAGAAACTTCTGAAATGCCTTTTTCACTGCCGCTGTTACTGTGTGATCCAGAGTCTCCGGAGGGGAATGCCCAGAATCCTCAGCTTTGCTTGTTGCTCGGCGGCCGGGATGGGGTTGAAGCGCTTGGCAGAGATGGTGCTCGGTGCTCGGTGTCAAGGGGCTGGTCGGAGGCTCGAAGTTTTCGGACGGACTCAGAGTCAGCTGTGGTCGGGTGCTTCCAATGCATTGACAGTTGTCGGTGCCTGGAGGTTTATGGCAGAGAGAGTTTCTCCTTTCTGCCACCTGCTATCGGGGACAATCGGGAGTCGATCGGAACTTTGAGACTTTTTTTTTGCCATTCCCATGGTCGGCTCTTTATCAAATTATGGTATTGCTTTGCACTGCTGTAACTTTATGTTATAATTATGTGGTCTTGTCAGTGTTAGACTTTGGTTTGTCTTGTTTTTTTTGTGATATCACTCTGGAGGAGCATTGTATCATTTCTTAATGCATGCATGCATTTCTAAATGACAATAAACGAGGACTGAGTGTCCTCATAATCTAATCTAATCTAATATCCTGGACTTTAGATACTGCACTGGGTCATATCATCTACAGAAATTCTCTGATAACTCGGCAATAGTTGGGTGTATGAAGAGAGGATGGGAGGATGAATTCAGGGTTCTGGTGAAGGACTTTGTCAAATGGTGCAAGCTGAATCATCTGCAGCTCAACATCAGTAAGACAAAAGAGATGGTGATGGAAAAAACCTGCACTGCTCCCTGTTACTACTGATGGTGAGGACATGGATATGGTGAGGACCTACAAGTACCTGGGGGTGCACTTGGGTGACAGACTAGAGTGGAGCACCAACACAGAGGTTGTGTACAAGAAGGGCTGGAGTCGCCTCTACTTTCTGAGGAGATTGAAGTCCTTTGGAGTATACAGGCCTCTCCTTCACATGCTCTACCAGTCTGTTGTTGCCAGTGCAATCTTCTATGCGGTGGTGTGTGGGGGCAGTAGCATCCACACAGCTGATGCCAACAGGCTCAGTAAACTGATTAGAAATACTGGCTCTGTTATACAAATCAGACTGGACACACTGGAGGCTGTTGTAGAACACAGAAGCCTGCATAAAACCCCTGCAATTCTGGACAATGTTTCTCACCCTCTGCATGCCACCTTGGCTGAACAAAGGAGTACGTTTAGCAATATACTAAGATGATTGTGTTCCAAAGGGCGCTTTATGAGGTCATTCTTACACTCGACCATTAGGCTCTATAATGAGTCAACCTGTAGCTGGGGAAGTGATAACACCCTCCCGTTAGACTGTTTGAGGTAACTTTTTTTAAAAATTTTTTCTTACTTCTCTTCTAATATTTGTATATCTGTGCACTTGTAATGCTACTGTGACACTGTAATTTCCTTTGGGATCAATAAAGTATCTATCTGTCTATAAGACCATAAGACATTGGAGCAGAATTAGGCCACTCAGCCCATTGAGTCTGGTCCAGATATCATCATAGCTGATCCATTTCCCTCTCAGCCTGAATCTCCTGCCTTCTCCCCATAACCTTCCTTGCCCCAACTAATCAAGAATCTATCAACCTCTGCTTTAAGTACACCCAATGACCTGGCCTCCATAGGTACCTGAGGCAACAAACTGTACAGATTTGCCACCCTCTCACTAAAGAAATTACTCTTCATTTCCATTCTAAATGGATGGTCATCTATTCTGAGGCTGGGCCATCTGGACCGAGACTCCACCTTTATAGGAAACAACCTCTCCACATCCACTCTGTCTAGGCCTTTCAACATTCAGTAGGTTTCAATGAGATCCCCCCTCATTCTTCTAAATTTCAGTGAGTACAGGGGCCAGAGCCATCAAACACTCCTCATATGATACATTCCTGGAATCAATATCATGAACCTCCTCTAAACCCTCTCAAATATCAACACATTCTTTCTTAGATAATAAGCCCAAAACTGCTCACAGCACTCTAAGTGAAGCCTTACCAGTGCGTTATAAAGCCTCAGCATTACATACCTCTCGAGATGAATGCTAACATTGCTTTTGCCTTCTCACCACTGCCTCATCTACAAGTTAACCTTTAGGGAAACCTGCATGAGAACTCCAACAACAGGAATTCTGCAGATGCTGGAAATTCAAGCAACATACATCAAAGTTGCTGGTGAACGCAGCAGGCCAGGCAGCATCTATAGGAAGAAGCGCAGTCGACGTTTCAGGCCGAGACCCTTCGTCAGGACTAACTGAAGGAAGAGTGAGTAAGGGATTTGAAAGCTGGAGGGGGAGGGGGAGATGCAAAATGATAGGAGAAGACAGGAGGGGGAGGGATGGAGCCGAGAGCTGGACAGGTGATAGGCAGAAGGGGATACGAGAGGATCATGGGACAGGAGGTCCGGGAAGAAAGACGGGGGGGGTGGTGACCCAGAGGATGGGCAAGAGTTATATTCAGAGGGACAGAGGGAGAAAAAGGAGAGTGAGAGAAAGAATGTGTGCATTAAAAAGAGTAACAGATGGGGTACGAGGGGGAGGTGGGGCCTAGCGGAAGTTAGAGAAGTCAATGTTCATGCCATCAGGTTGGAGGCTACCCATACGGAATATAAGGTGTTGTTCCTCCAACCTGAGTGTGGCTTCATCTTTACAGTAGAGGAGGCCGTGGATAGACATGTCAGAATGGGAATGGGATGTGGAATTAAAATGTGTGGCCACTGGGAGATCCTGCTTTCTCTGGCGGACACAGCGTAGATGTTCAGCAAAGCGGTCTCCCAGTCTGCGTCGGGTCTCACCAATATATAAAAGGCCACATCGGGAGCACCGGACGCAGTATATCACCCCAGTCGACTCACAGGTGAAGTGATGCCTCACCTGGAAGGACTGTTTGGGGCCCTGAATGGTGGTAAGGGAGGAAGTGTAAGGGCATGTGTAGCACTTGTTCCGCTTACACGGATAAGTGCCAGGAGGGAGATCAGTGGGGAGGGATGGGGGGGACGAATGGACAAGGGAGTTGTGTAGGGACGCTAGCAGGCATGAACTTTCGGTTGCGGCCCCTGCCGTTGGTCTCGGCGGCTCCAACACCTCAGGACATATTCAAAACCCGGACTCCAGCAACGACCATGGAGACATTCAAAGCGATCGCGCAACCACCAACTGCGACTCCAGCCTTGAACTCCAGGCTGGGTCTTTATGTGCTGCTGTTGTGACTCCCGTCTCCCCTTCCCCCACCACCACTCCGCAGCCCCGTCTTCCTCAGATCCCACCGTCAACTCCTGGGCCCTCAGAGGCTCCATCTTCCTCTCACCCCAACCCTCCCCTCTCCATTGACAACCCCAGCCTCCCCCCTCCCCCCTCTGATCCCAGCTCTCATCCGTGCCGGGTCTTTACCATCCCCTCCGACCTTCAACTGTCGGAGGCAGAACGCTCTGTTCTCAGTAAGGGCCTCACGTTTGTCCCCCTTCGCCCACACCTCAGCGAGTTCCGTGTTCGCCACGATGCGGAACTTTTCTTTCTCCGTCTCCGAGCCTACTTCTTCGGCAAGGACTCTTCCACCCCCACCGATGACCCCTTCTCCCGTCTTCATCCCTCCTCTTCTTCATGGACACCCTGCTGTGGTCTTCTGCCTGCTCTGGATCTCTTTATTGCCAACTGCCGACGGGACATCAACCGTCTCGACTTCACCGCACCTTGTCCCCATTCCAACCTCACTCCTTCGGAACGCTCTGCTCTCCACTCCCTCCGCACTAATCCTAACATTATTATTAAACCCGCTGATAAAGGGGGTGCTGTTGTAGTCTGGCGTACTGACCTCTACCTTGCCGAGGCACAGCGACAACTCGCGGATACCTCCTCTTATTTACCCCTCGATCGTGACCCCACTAAGGAGCACCAGGCCATTGTCTCCCACACTATCAACGACTTTATCCGCTCAGGGGATCTCCCATCCACTGCTACCAACCTTATAGTTCCCACACCCCGCACTTCCCGTTTCTACCTCCTACCCAAGATCCACAAACCTGCCTGTCCTGGCCGACCTATTGTCTCAGCTTGCTCCTGCCCCACCGAACTCGTTTCTGCATACCTCGACACTGTTTTATCACCCCTTGTTCAATCCCTTCCGACCTATGTTCGTGACACTTCTCACGCTCTTAAACTTTTCGATGATTTTAAGTTCCCTGGCCCCCACCGCTTTATTTTCACCTTGGATGTCCAGTCCCTATATACTTCCATCCCCCATCAGGAAGGTCTCAAAGCTCTACGCTTCTTTTTGGATTCCAGACCTAATCAGTTCCCCTCTACCACCACTCTGCTCCGTCTAGCAGAATTAGTCCTTACTCTTAATAATTTCTCCTTTTGCTCCTCCCATTTCCTCCAAACTAAAGGTGTAGCTATGGGCACCCGTATGGGTCCTAGCTATGCCTGCCTTTTTGTTGGGTTTGTGGAACAATCTATGTTCCGTGCCTATTCTGGTATCTGTCCCCCACTTTTCCTTCGCTACATCGACGACTGCATTGGCGCTGCTTCCTGCACGCATGCAGAACTCGTTGACTTTATTAACTTTGCCTCCAACTTTCACCCTGCCCTCAAGTTTACCTGCTGCATTTCTGACACCTCCCTCCCCTTTCTAGATCTTTCTGTCTCTGTCTCTGGAGACAGCTTATCCACTGATGTCTACTATAAGCCTACTGACTCTCACAACTATCTGGACTATTCCTCTTCTCACCCTGTCTCTTGCAAAAACGCCATCCCCCTTATCGCAATTCCTCCGTCTCCGCCGCATCTGCTCTCAGGATGAGGCTTTTCATTCTAGGACGAGGGAGATGTCTTCATTTTTTAAAGAAAGGGGCTTCCCTTCCTCCACTATCAACTCTGCTCTTAAACGCATCTCCCCCATTTCACGTACATCTGCTCTCACTCCATCCTCCCACCACCCCACTAGGAATAGGTTTCCCCTGGTCCTCACCTACCACCCCACCAGCCTCCGGGTCCAACATATTATTCTCCGTAACTTCCGCCACCTCCAACGGGATCCCACCACTAAGCATATCTTTCCCTCCCCCCCTCTCTCTGCATTCCGCAGGGATCGCTCCCTACACAACTCCCTTGTCCATTCGTCCCCCCCATCCCTCCCCACTGATCTCCCTCCTGGCACTTATCCGTGTAAGCGGAACAAGTGCTACACATGCCCTTACACTTCCTCCCTTACCACCATTCAGGGCCCCAAACAGTCCTTCCAGGTGAGGCATCACTTCACCTGTGAGTCGACTGGGGTGATATACTGCGTCCGGTGCTCCCGATGTGGCCTTTTATATATTGGTGAGACCCGACGCAGACTGGGAGACCGCTTTGCTGAACATCTACGCTGTGTCCGCCAGAGAAAGCAGGATCTCCCAGTGGCCACACATTTTAATTCCACATCCCATTCCCATTCTGACATGTCTATCCACGGCCTCCTCTACTGTAAAGATGAAGCCACACTCAGGTTGGAGGAACAACACCTTATATTCCGTATGGGTAGCCTCCAACCTGATGGCATGAACATTGACTTCTCTAACTTCCGCTAGGCCCCACCTCCCCCTCGTACCCCATCTGTTACTCTTTTTAATGCACACATTCTTTCTCTCACTCTCCTTTTTCTCCCTCTGTCCCTCTGAATATACCTCTTGCCCATCCTCTGGGTCACCCCCCCCCCCGTCTTTCTTCCCGGACCTCCTGTCCCATGATCCTCTCGTATCCCCTTCTGCCTATCACCTGTCCAGCTCTCGGCTCCATCCCTCCCCCTCCTGTCTTCTCCTATCATTTTGCATCTCCCCCTCCCCCTCCAGCTTTCAAATCCCTTACTCACTCTTCCTTCAGTTAGTCCTGACGAAGGGTCTCGGCCTGAAACGTCGACTGCGCTTCTTCCTATAGATGCTGCCTGGCCTGCTGCGTTCACCAGCAACTTTGATGTATGTTGAGAACTCCAAGTCCCTTTGCACCTGAGATTTTTGAATTTTCTCCTCATTTAGAAAATGGACTTCGCTTTTATTCCTTCTACCAAATTGCATGAGCATACACTTCCCGACACTGTATTCTATCTGCTACTTCTTTGCCCATTTTCCTATTCTGTCTAAATCCTTCTTCAGCTTCCCTTCTTCCTCAACATTATCTGCCCCTCCACCTATCTCAGTTTTGACAATAAACTTGGCCAAAAAGTCATCAGTTGCACCACCCTATCATTGACAATCAATGTAAAAAGAAGCAGTCCCAACACCAACCTTTGTGGAACGCCAGCGGTCACTGGCGTCCAATCAGAAACGGCTCCCTTTATTCCCACTCTGTCTCCTGCCAGTCAGTCAGTGCCCTGTCCATGCGGTATCTTTCCTGTAATACCACAATCTCTTATCTTATTAGGAAGTCTCATGATAGCACCTTCTCTCAAAGGCCCTCTGAAAATCCAAGTACGCAACATCCACTGATTCTCCTTTGTCTATCATCCCTGCTAGTGTCCCCTTCCAATCAACATTGGCCAGTTGCTCTCTCATGCCTTTGTAATTCCCTTTACTCCACTGTAACACTGGAGCACCTGACTTTATCTTCTCCCTTTTAAATTGCAGGGTGAACTCTATCATATCATGATCACTGGCTCCGAAGGGTTCCTTTACCTTAGCTCCATAATCAGGTCTGGTTTATTACACAGTACCCAATCCAGAATAAATGATCCCTGAATAGGCTCAAACACAAGCTGCTCTAACAAGCCATTTTATAAGTATTCTATAAATTCTGTCTCTTGGGATCCAGCACCAACCTGATTTTTCCCAATCTACCTGCATATTCAAATTCCCCATGATGATCCTAATATTGCCCTTTTGTCATGCCTTTTCTACCTCCCATTGTAATTTGTAGTCCACATCCTAGCTACTTTTCAGAGGTGTGTGTATATAATGCCCAGCAGGGTCTTTTTACCCTTGTGGTTTCTTAACCCTACCCACAAAGATTCTACATCCTCCAATCCTTTGTCACTCTTTCCAAAAGGACCATGCCGCCGCCTCTGCCTGCCTGCCTGTCCTTTTGATACAATGTGTATCCTTGCATGTTAAGCTCCCAACTATAATCTTCTTTCAGTTACGACTCTTTAATGCCATAATGGCATACTTGCCAAATCTCTAACTGCGCTATAAGATCATCTATCTTATTCCGTATCCTGCATGCCTTCAAGTATAACACCTTCAGTCTGGTATTTGCCACCCTTTTTGATTTTATCTCCCTGTTGCATTGCAACTCATCCCTCTGACTGCAATTTTGACCCTTCATCAGCTTGTCCTTCCTGACAGGCAACTCTAGTCAACTATACTGCCATTGAACTACATACATGTATAACAGTCAAATAAGATGTTTCTCCAAACATAGTATTACACATAACACACAATAACATGAAAATTAGCATAAAATCTACAGATGAATTATGAATAAATAAACAAAGTAAAGTGCCTAAATTAAATATTGTAAGGTATAGAACAGATTAACTGGTGACATTTCAAGTCCAATGTGGCAGGCAGTTCAGAAGCCTCTATGATTTGAGGAAGAAACTATTTCCCATCCTGACCATTCTTGTTGATTTGCATTGTAGTCTTCAGCCTGATGGTAGAAAGTTAAAGAAGATAGCTGGGTGGGTGGGTAGGTTTTTGCATATGCAGTGCTCTGATAGATGTCCCTGATGGATGTTAGAGAGATCCCTATGATTATCTCAGCCATTCTCAGATACTTTGTAGGGACTTCTGGTCCAATACATAGCTGCTTCCAGACCAGATAGAGATGCGACTTGTCCGGACGCTCTCAATGGTGCTCCTATAAAATTCAGTTAAGATGGGTTGAAGAAAATTGGTGCTGGGAGCCTTGCTTGCCTAAATTGCCTTAGGGAGTGTGCCTTTTTGTACAGGGAGGTAATATTAAGGGACCAGTCGAGGTCATCATCTCACTGCGCACTGCCTCTGCTTGTTTACAAACTGTCTCATCCTCAGCCCTATCACTTCGGTTCCCGTCCCCCTGTCTTATCCCCAATTTCCCTGAAAAGCTGGTGGTCAAATACTACCTTGAACCACAGTTCTCTTGGTGAACGTTTTCCACAACCCTTGGAAGTTCCAAGAATTAGACACATTGACATGAAGAATTGGCAATATATTTCCAATTCAAGTTGTAACGCGAAATGTAATGGAATTTGGCAGGTGTTGGAGTTTCTAGGCATCTGCTGTCCTTACCCTTTTTGGTTTAGAGGTTAAGGATATCCAGTACTGTCTGAATATTCGGGGCAAGTGTATGTAAGTCTTTGTAAGTAACGCTTACTGCCGTCCCAGTGAGCCACTAAGAAAGGAAATGAATGTTTAGGATAGTGGGTGGGATGCCAATCAAATGGGTCTTTTGCCTGGATGGTACTGAACATTTTGAGATCTGTTGGTTGTGCATTGATTCAGGTAAGTGGAGGGATCCTATCATACTCTTGGCATGTGCTTTGTATATAATGTGTTTAGGGTGTCAGAATGTGCTTCATTTGCCTTTGGATACTTGGCTTCTGATTTGCTCTTGCAGCCACAGTATTTTTGTAGCATGTCTCATTGTATTTTTGATGAATGATCGTCACCAGGACATTGAAGGTGGGTGACTGAGTATTTGCATTGCTGTTGAAATCAAGGTTAGTTTACTAAGTCATCTTTTATTGGACTAACATTTTTGTGACACAAATGTTACTTAACACTTATCAGCCCATGCTTGAATGTCTACTGTCGTTCTTACTGCGGCAGGCATGGATTGCGTCAAATGGAATTGAACACTCATTGGCATCAGCTTCGCCTGGGCTTCCTAAGATAGCGCACTAAGCTCAGTAAAGTATTTAGACCAATGCTGTGATGAAGTTCAGAGCTATATCATTAGAGTAAGCAGGCTATTGGAGAGGAATAATACTCTTGGCAAACCCTTCCATCATTAATGATTGAGAGTAAACTCAATGGGCAGAATTAGATGTTATGGTTTTGTGTCGTTTTTGTTAACAAGATATATATGGATAATATTCCACATTGTCAATAGGTAGTGAGGTAGTGTCAACTCTGTTCTGTTCAGCCAACTTGGTAAGTGGCATGGCGAAGCACACCCAAAACTCTCTGATCCTTTCCCATCATCTCCCTGAACTTCTTCATCTTCGAAAGTCCCTCAATTGACTTTTGAAGCCCCCCCCCCCACTTTTTGGGGGCCGCTGATAACCTCAGGCCTCTTCCTTGAAATTTCCATCACCCTCATCTTTCTGTCACACTCAGTCTTTTACTAACTGATTCAATCCTTTCCACACCTCACTCGGTTTTCATCTAATTCCATTTGTTATTCGCTGGGTAGCTGAGTACAAATCTGGGAATTCCAAGATCTGCTTAGAGCCCTAAGATTTCTAGATCACCATTGCTTGATACAAACCATTTTCCTTCCAAGATTTTCATTCTTGTAACACAGTAATTAATCATTTCAATACTTTCCTCTCTAATGCTGAAGATCATCATTATACTACTCACTTTCCTATCAGAAGCTAGAAAAGTACTTCCCTTTTATAATAATTGTTACCAAGGGATTCTTTAACCTGGCATATTTGGCAATCTGCTTTTTCCCTCTTAAAATCAAATTATTTACAAATTGTTGGTTCTGTGAGTATCTGTGTCGTTCATGTTTTTTAAAATTTTTGACCATATTTTCCTTCTTCCCAAATCAACAATGTTCACCCCTACCTTCCTTTTCGTTGAAATCTTCCCCTATTTCTTCAATTCCTTTGTTGTAAATCATCAGGGACCAAAACCCTCCAGTTGTACATTATACTACTCACAAATTGAAATATTAATCTATGTTTCAATGGCTTAGCTGGTCTTTTGCATAGGGAGGCATTTAGATGCAATAGCCTTTGAAATTTTGTATTTTAATCTAAATTATCTTCTCAAACACATCCTTTCTAATTTCAAGGAGTCATAATTTGATAAAACATAGAAGGAGACATTTATTTGATCCTTCTTGACTAAGTTCCCATGTGGGAGCTTGTCAAAGGCCTTGCTAAAGTCCTTGAAAATGTCACAGGTAGATAGAATCATAAGTAGAGATTTTGGCACATTGGCCTCTATAAACCTAAGTATTGAGTACAGGAATTCGTCATAGTCATAGTCATAGGCATACTTTATTGATCCCAGGGGAAATTGGTTTTTGTTACAGTTGCACCATAAATAATAAATAGTAATAGAACTATAATAGTTAAATAGTAATATGTAAATTATGCCAGTAAATTATGAAATAAGTCCAGGACCAGCCTATTGGCTCAGAATGTCTGACCCTCCAAGGGAGGATTTGTAAAGTTTGATGGCCACAGGCAGGAATGACTTCCTATGACGCTCTGTGCTGCATCTCGGTGGAACGAGTCTCTGGCTGAATGTACTCCTGTGCCCACCCAGTACATTATGTAGTGGATGGGAAACATTGACCAAGATGGCATGCAACTTAGACAGCATCCTCTTTTCAGACACCACCGTGAGAGAGTCCAGTTCCATCCCCACAACATCACTGGCCTTACGGATGAGTTTGTTAATTCTGTTGGTGTCTGTTACCCTCAGCCTGCTGCCCCAGCACACAACAGCAAACATGATCGCACTGGCCACCACAGACTCGTAGAACATCCTCAGCATCGTCCAGCAGATGTTAAAGGACCTCTGTCTCCTCAGGAAATAGAGACAGCTCTGACCCTTCTTGTAGACAGCCTCAGTGTTCTGTAACCTCAGTGTTAATTGAGATGTTATGTTGAAGTTGTACGTATAGGACATTGGTGACGCCTAATTTGGAGTATTGTGTGCAGTTCTAGTCACCTGCCTACTGGAAAGATACCAATAAGATTGAAAGATTGCAGAAAAATCGAGAAGGATTTTGCCAAAATTTGAGAACCTGAGTAAAGGAAAAAGTTGAGTAGGTTAGGACTTTATTCCCTGGAGCATAGAAGAATGACGGAAGATTTGATAGAGGTATGAGTGGTATAGATAGGGTAAGTGTAAGCCAGCTTTTTCCACTGAGGTTAGGTGAAACTGGAATTAGAGGTCATAGGTTGAAGATGAAAGGTGAAATGTTTAAGAGAAACATGAGAGGAAACTTCTTCATTCAAAGGCTGCTGAATGTGTAGGATAAACTGCCAGCAGAAGTGGTTGATGTGGGTTTGATTTCAATATTTGAGAGAAATTTATATTGGTACATGGATGGGAAGGGTATGGAGGGCTATGGCCTGGGTGCATGTTGATGGGACTAAGCAGATTAATAGTTTGGCTTAGACTAGATACACCAAAGATCTGTTTCTGTGCTGTTGTAAGACTCTTTTTCCTTTCACTACCCTTCAAGTATTGCATTCTGATCATAACAACATGTAACATAAAACTGTGTCCATTCCTCTCCCCTCAGTTTCCTTTGCACTGTTCATAAAACCTGTTAGAACCACCCCTCTCCAAAGAACAACTGTGGATCTTGTCTCTGAATAAGATAAATTATTCACTTTAACACAATTTCATTTCATTTGGATCCAACAGTCAAATATGTAATGATCAGAGATAAGGAAGCAAGTGGCCTCAATTGTATTTTGTAATGCGATAACTTGGTATTGCAGACATAACCAGTGGGAAGAAACCCAACTTTAAATTTGTTGCTGCTTTCATATCAGAGGATCTGTCCTGGGACCAGCATATAAGTGCCATTTCAAAGAAGGTGTAGCTGCACCTCTATTCTTTTTAGGAACTTGCACGGATTCAGCATGCCATCTAAAACTTTGACAAACTTCTGTAGATGCACAGTGGAGAGTATCTTGACCGGTTTCAAGCCCTGTTTTGGAAGCACCAATGCCCAAGAAAGGAAAAGATGGAAAAAAATTGAGAAGATGGAAAACTACTTTTGGAAATGGTCTCTGAAGTGTATCACACTCAGAGAAGCTTAGTAGCTCCAAAAAAAGCTATAGGTATCTTGTTTGCAGAATTAATTTAGAGAATGGAGGACTATTTCAACCTGATTGTATGAGATAGCAGAGCCCTATAATTTCGACAAGTAGCTGCAGAAGCTGTGGGTGAGGACATGGTTGTACTCAGAGACTTAACAAGACATTGTAACTTTAAAGAGTTTATAAATCATGCACTGCTCATGCAGCAGCTCTTTTGAAAAGTTTAAGTACTATCGGACACTTAGCAGAAGTTTATAAAATAAAACACTGGTCAACTGAGGGAAGTTCAGAATAAAATATTTTTCTATGTGTTAATTTTTTATCATCAGAAGCAAGTGGTTTAAGGTTACTGTGGCTTCAAATGAATTAGGAATTGTTTAACTTCTTGATTAAGTACTACAGGACTACACAAGCTACTGGTTTTACTTTAATGGAACTGCTAATGCATCACCACATACACATAACATTGATTTCATTTCAGACCAATAAAGAGAGAACAGAATGGCAACAATTGAAGTAAATGGTAATATTTCAATGAAAAGAAGAGCACTTTTGCCTGACGGCAGATTTAAAGTCAAAATATCAGTGTGCAATCGACAACTCAGCAATGGAACCTTGGTCTGAGGTCCAGGTTTGTGGTCTGTAAAAGTACCTAGTTTATATCAGGAGTCACGTCAATCATGTATATCAAATGATTGCAGCCAGAGACACATCTGTTGGCACTGAATTAATCTGTGATAATGAATCTATTTCTGATGTTGTCACAAAATCGCTATCAGGATTCATAGAAAAACAATGACGCAAGAGTTTGCAAGTTCCTCAGTGGTAGTAATGAGTGTAACATCAGAGACAGGCATCTGGTTGAGAAGGCCAAAACCACAATGGAAGCCAGTCAGCAGACTGAATCTGCAAAGAATATGCTTAACTGAAAATGTTTACACACATTTTCTTCAAAGTGCCATGTATTTGTGGTCAGAAGGTTTAGAGATGGCATCATTTGTGTATATTATAAATATAAATGCAGGCACCATGTGTAGATAATTTTAATAAACACTCGTTCTCAAAGGTCCTGTGTCCTGTAACTGTTACTGTTCAGGGTCCAATTAAACCCAAATCTTACCTCAGAATATATTATAGTGACAACAAGATTAAATCTAAACACTACTGCATACCCCTCCTCTGTTAATGACAACTTTGTGAAATCCTGATGCATGCAATTCTCATTGATAATAATTGAGCCCACATTGCTCTAAATTGATGAATGAAGTGCAAACCAGTGAGGAAGCAATGGGGATAGACACTGCTGTTTCAGTATCAGCAGAAGAATGGAGCATTGTCTTACCCAAAATGAAGGAAGAATTTTGGAAAGCTTTTTGAGTAGCACAATTATTAGAGTGGCTGCCTTTTTAAGAAGAACATCTCTGTTATTTAATTGCTTCCTCTGTAATTTGCCAGTATTTGAATCAATAAAGGAGTAACAAAAATAGTTGAAGAGCGATTAAGCCTTGAAGTGAGACTTCACCTACTGAAATGTAAGTGATTGAAATCAAATGAATAGTCCTGAAAGTTGCTCTGCAAACCAAAAACTTTAAGAACCTCTGATAAATAGTGAAATCTGTGGGTGTTCAGTAAGATCTATAGCTCCATCATACTGTTAATGACAGGTACTGGGAGAGATATCTATCATCTCTACCATTTATATTCAGGAACAAAAATCAAAAAACTAAAATGCTTTGGCTGTGTTATGATATTGCCACAAAGCTAAATCAGTTGAAGTTTGGAAACTTGTCCAGCCTATGTCTTGGCTGAGAAATATGGAAAGGCCTGATGTTTTAATACAGGGTCTTTTTATCAGTTACCAATGTGTCAGAGATATCTACTGAAGCTACTCAGAAAAGGAGCAAAGCGTTGCAGGGTTTGGGTGAGAAACAGACCTGTTCCACGCTGTAGTGCAAAAGTGCTATAAAGAGATCCCTTAATCCTGCCTTACTCTGTATGATCCATGAAATGATTGTACAAAGAGCTCCGGATAAGGGCTTGTAACACACATTGTTTACACAGTGAATAATTTATTGGTTGTTTGGTGAAACTATTAGTTTCCACTTAGGGTAAGTGCTTGAGTTCTATGTGCTTAGCCCTATTCTGCAATTCCATTTGTGTTTGTCATCGTGATCTGACGGGTTAGGATACTAAAGAGAAATCTCAATGCTATGTGTCATGACCATGAAATAAACCTGAACGACATAGATAAGTGCACCCGTGAAGAGTGTACCAGCTTTATCCATGGTCAAGGGAATGATTATTGTGTGCCCTTGTTTTGCAAGACATGATACATTTAAGCCTTCAGCCCAGTAGCGCACAGTAATTATGTATAATATTGAGAGTTACTTACTAAATTGCCAGTATGTTCTCCTGCCTTGGGTAAAGGTTGTAATCTGGTTCTTCTCAAAATTATGGATGAAAGAAGTGAATAATGATTAAATCTTGAAAGTGCCAGGACACACCCAGAAATGGTCTCTGCTTCTCCAGCCTTTAACAAATATTGAAAGGATGAACCGGACCATTTGTTTCAGCTATTCACTCCATTGTGGCAGCTGTGGCATAAAGCATGCATTTTAGATAAACTGGTAAAATCTCTGCAGATTGAGCAGTTTTCAAATAGGGAAACTCACGATTCAAATTCCTAGTACAGGTTTCCCCCGCCATCCAAAGGTAGAGCGTTCCTATGAAACGGTTCGTAAGCCGAAATGTCGTAAAGCGAAGAAGCAGCTACCATTTATTTATATGGGAAAATTTTGTGAGCGTTCGCAGACCCAAAAATAACCTACCAAATCATGCCAAGTAACACATAAAACTTAAAATAACAGTAACATATAGTAAAAGCAGGAATGATTGATAAATACACAGCCTATATAAAGTAGAAATACTTCTCTACAAAGATTGCCTGCACAGATCTCCGTAGCGAAAATCTCACGCAAACGCTCTCGGCAGAAAATCTCACGCAAGCACTGTTGGCGTAAGCGCGCTCTCTAGTAACCTTTAAACTATGAAGCTGCCAAATCTACCAAATAACACGTAAAAATACACAGCCTATATAAAGTAGAAATAATGTATGTACAGTGTAGTATCACTTACGGGAATTGGGAAGACATCGAGCACACTGATGATGGTGTGTTAGGCTGAGTCGTCGAAGGTTGGGGTGGTGCAGTGGCCCCCACCCTCCAGGCCGCCGACTGATACATTGCCGCGAAGCACACAGGGGTAGCCGGGAGGCACACAGCACATCGCTAAGAAAAAAGCTGAAATAAGCATGCTAATTAATTAGGTGCTCCCCGGCACGTATATGTCGGTGCAGATCAGAGGCGATTGCCGATTGCATCGGCACTGATCTGGGCCGACAATTACATGTTAGACGGCACCTAATTAATTAGCATATTTATTTTGGCTTTTTTTTTAAAGATGTGCTGTGTGCCTCCCAGCTACCGCTGCATTATCCACCAATCGTTACAGTATCTGTCTGGGGCCCAGGGGTTGGGGTGGTGGGTCACGGCGGGGGAGGGGGGTATTATTTCATCGTCGATCAGGGCAGGCAGCTCATCTTCTCTTATAACTGCCCGCCTCAATGTCGAAGGTCGAGGTTCGTTATCTGCTGTGGCTGATGTTGCTTGACTGCTGAGCCTCGAGCATTTTTCTATCACACAGTTCTTTGTAAGGACTCAAAACATTCTGCAAATATCGCCTAAACCTACGTACCCTTTCAAAATTAAAGTCGTACTTTATTATTGCAGCGAAAATCTCACGCAGTTGCTTCACGCTCAGTTCCTGGACGACTTCGCTTTCGCTACTGCATTCGGTGTCGATTGTTATCCTTTCCTCTTCCAATTGCATCAGCTCTTCATCTATCAGTTCTTGGTCATGGGATGCCAAAACCTCTTCAGCATCGTCTTTGTCAGCTTTCACAAGCCAAACTCACTTTGTCCTTGCTTCGTTCACCACGATCGAAACGCTTAATTATGTCTAGTTTTATGCTAAGTGTAACACCCTTACGAGCTCTTTCAGGCTTTTCCGACACCTTAGAACTCATCTTGCTAACGGCTGCTCAATGCAACGTATTTAATCAATGCCGTTCCGAATCCAGGGGAGAGCGGCTGCTCCAGGTGCATGCTGCCTTTCTTCGTAACAGTGAAAACACCTTCTGAAAGCGATAACAGGGTACTAATGTAGGTCTTTTGTAACAGTGAGGTTTCGTAAAGTGAACATTCGAAAAGCGGGGGACACCTGTATTTGCCTTGTACGTTTGTATGTTGGAAAGTGCCAGGTGCACTTCAGGACTGACCTTGCAAAATTTTTGAGGGGAAAGAAACCAGAAACTAGAGTGCACAAGTTTAAGGTAAAAGGGACCTGAGGGGCAATGTCCTCACACAAAGGGTGGTACATACGTGGAATAAACTGCCAGGGACGGTACTGGAAGTGAGTACAATAAACCATTTAAAAGACACTTAGATAAACTTATGAATAGGAAAGGTTTAGCGGGATATGGGCTAGTGGACTTAGTTTAGGTGGGCACCTTGGTTGGAATAGATGAGTTTAACGAAAGGGCATGTTTTTGTGGTGTATTACTCTCTTCAATTTAAATGTTAAAAATATTATGTATTTAATTTATAGTTCACTTATTAGTGCATTTTGGTATAGTTATAAATAGCAAGTGTTTCAACTTAATTATCAATTAAATTGATATAAACAGGTGTGTTACATAGACACTGATCCACAGAAAGAGCTGATGGATGAGAGATTTTGTGCTGTGATTCAACTTTTTAGGAGGACAGGAGTAAAGATTGTTTCCAAGAGGAATAGTAGATGAAGTATCTTGTCATGACCATCACTCCAGTCAAAACACTGATCAATGTTCAGAAGCAAGTCACCTGTTCGTCTACTTTGATGATATGCTGATACCAGGAGAGAGGGGAAAAGAGTAATCTGCAAAAAAAAATGAAGTAAAAGAAAGAAATAAAGATGAACTTTTATAGTGCCTTTCATAATCTCAAGGCATCTTAAACATTTAACACCCATTTCTTCTTAACATATAGTTTTGATGTTATGTGGAAAACTGCAGCCTGTTTTTACACACAAGGCTCCTACAAATAAACAATATAGTCATAACTGGATACTCTGTTTTAGTGCAGTTGATTAGGGGGATAAGTTTACCAAGGATAACATCCCTCTTATTTGAAATTCTGAAATAAGTGTTTAATGTACTCATGAGAGGAGCAGAAAGGCATTATGACATTCCTCTGTAAGCCAACATCTCTCATACAGCCCTTTATTCATACTACTTTAGAAACAGTCTAGGTTTTTGGTTCCGTCTCAGATGAGCGCCAGTGCTCTAAATTAGAAGAAATCTAATTTTAAAAATGGCAGCTCATTTATTCAATGATATATTAACAAGTACTGTAAGTCTTTATGCCTTTATAATGCCTTTCACAACCTGAGAGTGTCCCAATGCACAGTCAGGAACATTTGAAGTGCAGCTGCTCACGTGTTGCAGGAAATCGGGTAGCTAGGTTATGTTCAGCAAGGTCCCCTGTCAACATGGTAATTTGTCTTTCTTTGTAACATTGGCTGAGAGATGAACATTAAATGGTATACCAGGAGGAACCCTCTTTAAAGTAGTGCTACACAATGTCATATTTGAAAAGAAAGAGGGGCCTTGGTTTAAACTGTCATCTTTGAACCTTCAACTCTGCTGCACTCAAGTGCAGTGTCAGCCTAGATTTTATGCTCAAGTCTCTGGAGTGAGATGTGAACCCACAACCTTCTGACTCAAATCAGAGTGCTACCACTGAGTCACAGCTGACAATTATGAGTATTTGCAAAGCTGCAGGGTCTATTTTTGTCCATTGGGACTGTATAGTCTAATATAATAGTCTTTTTGAAGATGGTGGTAATTTTATACCTCATGGCAAGAGGGTATTATAATATAATCATGATGAAAGTCCTGGGCACAGGATGGATCATTGATACAGGAAGAACTGTCACCATATGAAAGTGAAAAATGAGCTGCTCCATATATATTGCATATTGGTACTTGGAACAATGTGCTGCAGCAAAGTATACATTAATCTAGAATAAATCAAAGTTATTTATAAATTATGCACCAGCACAGCAGTCCTTATTGAAAACGAGTTTGTGTGCAAAAGGTGTGGTAGTGTCTGATTTATTGCAACAAAGGAGGTTTTGAGCAGATTAGGCTCCCTTGGCCCACTTATGGTAACTCTAAGTGCCGAGTTTGTGGTGTGAGAAGATATGAAACAGCATGTTCTGACTTCCATACCAAACAATGTAGCCTCTGTTGCCCAGACCTCCACTTCCTGTCTTATTGGGTTGGAATGGTTTAGTGAAGCCAGGGTTCAAAGCTCTTGGCGTCTACATATATCAGTTCTGAAGTTTTGCACATTGACTTCTTTAAAACATCTGTGTTTTTTATTTCACCTTCTGGGCTATCATCGTCATTCCAGCTGACAGAATATGCAGTTTAATAGTTATGTTTCTGGTGACCAAGCATATACTCGAGTATTTTGTAATTTAAAATGAAAATTTCATTCAGCCACTGTGGTATGCTCACTATGTTTTTATATTGCAGTGGATTAGGGCTCATGAAGAGTCTTGGCCCGAAACATTGACTGTTTACTCTTTTCCATAGATGCTGCTTGGCCTGCTGAGTTTCTCCAGCATTTTGTGTGTGCTGCTGGGTTCAACTTTGGATTTTCTTTCTTAAAATGTTTATCTATTTACCATGTGTTCTCTAAAATAATCTCTGTTCTTCTGTTTTGATTCATTAAAAGTTATTTTAATGGCACCAAGAGATCTAGACAAATCTATTTGAAGAGAAACTGAAAAAAAAACACAAACCTGTGATACCAGGTGTTTTATCTGTGATACCAGATAGGCTTAAATATTTTGATGCAAAGGTCAACCAGGTGCTGTTAGCGTGGTGTTCATGAGTTACATTGGAACTACACTTTTTCTAATACGTCTGCCAAATTCTGTTAACATTAGCTATTAGCAGAGGGTAAACCTGTTATATATTTAAATATAACATTAATAGACCAAATTAACCATTCTAGAAATCTTACCATTTATTCTGGAGCTAAGAAAAATATTGCTTTTTGAAAGCTTTCTACAAGACTTGTGAATTAATGCTTGAGATTACTAATTCTATGATTTGTTTTATTTAGAGCAGTGGTTGTCAACCCTTACCTGCTCGTGGCCCACTTATGACTTTCATTTACCTCTCACCCTCCTTAGTCCCTGTTACAAACGTTTGTAGTTGCTAAAGTTTATTTTGGTCAGCTTTACTAATTATTCTAATATATAGTCAATATTTATGTTTTAACAGGTTATTGGTAAAATTATATGTTGAATATAACGTTACAAGTGTATATGAAAAATAAAACTATTTCAAAGCTCTGAATAGGATACTTTATTTATAATATATTCTTTATTTATAATATATTCAAGGTTTCAAAGGGACATTTAATGTCAGTGAAATGTATACAATATGCATCCTGAAATGCTTTTTCTTCGCAATCATCCATGAAGATCAGAGGAGTGCCCCCAAAGAATGAACGACAGTTAAATGCCAGGACCCCAGATTCTGCCCCCCCCCAGCTCCCCTCCTTCCCATGGATAAGCAGTAGCAAGCAATGATCCCCTCTCCCCCCCAACTGGCAAAAAAAAGCATCAGCACCCGCCACCGAGCACTCAAGTGTGAGCAAAGCAACAGCAAAGACACAGACTTGCAGCACTTCGAAGACTACTTGTTCACCCGGTATTCGACATACCACAGGCTCTCTCTCTCCCCAATAAGGGAGAAAGAGATGTCTCCATTTCACAGCAAAAGAGGAGACATAACAAACAACTCGCTTGCTTACGATGTTAAACATCTGTTGCGACGCTTTTTCCATTCTCGGTGCCCAAAGATCTCAGGTCTCTGGGAACACAGCCTTAGATCTTCCATCTCCATGACACACCAGTCTCCTGCCCCGACACCGACCTCCAATCCCCCCATCTCCAGAGCTCTGAAATCTCGGTCTTCTGAAGGCGAGCGAAGTTCTTAGGCCATTCGTGAAACCCCAAGAGAGGGTCCCATTCCCACAAAGAACTTAGTCAGCATGTAAATCCAGGTCAGAGTCTTCAAAAGAACCCTGAAAGGGGAAAAATAGGGATATTAAAGATGGTAATAGAGCTGTTTCCGAGCAAAGAATTCGCCATTAGGCAGTTAATATTCTTCCAACCAACAATATTGTTACCTTCATTGTTTAGTGAGATCCTTGGACTGTTGCAAACTAGCAAGCTTTTGAATATCTAGTTGCAATTTGCTTAAAGGTAATCAAAGATTTCCACTTTTCACAACATCAAAACAGTTACAAGCTTTTGATGCTGGTAAAGAGCTTAACTAAAACCACATTCAGCTAAATAAGAGGTGGGAAATTCAATTAAAAACAACTTTGCTTTCTACTAGAGCTGTGGAAATTTATTTTGAATATCACTAGTAGAAATTTTGCTTGCTGTGTATGAATTTATATCACTCTGCAGCTCAATAAGACATTCTTGCAACATGGTGTCAATATCATTCACATTCAAATGGATTCACCACACAATCTGGAATATGCATCTTCAGCAGGTCTTTAAACCAAAATTCTATATCAGAGCTGTTTCAAATGATCATGATATACTATCATATCATCATCTTGCAATTCTATTTTATGAGTGGCCAGTGAAGGAAATTGCGTAAAATTGTGATGTCAAATCTTGCTGTTGAAAAGTTTGAGTTTTCGAAGGAAAGCAATAATAGCCTCTTTGCATGATATAGGATTGCAGTTTTTTCCTTGTAACTGTTTAATAAATTCAGTTGTCCAACTATATCTGGCAGTTAGAATATATCAGACTTAGCAGCGACAATTTGTTCTCCAAGCCGCTTATCACTTAGAAATGCTACAATAATACTATCAAGAAAACCAAATTGAATTTCCTTTCAAAATATGATAAGTATCAGAGTTTTAATGGAAGTATTAGTAGCAGATAGTGATGTAGTGGTAGACTACATTCTTGCCTCTCTGCAGTTTAGTCGTTTCTGGCAAATGATCTCACTGAAATTACTGCAGCCTTTATGTTCCATTATAAGTATTATAACATGCATGGGTCAGTGGAAGTCCACTGAAATAGTCTCCTGCTGCATACTCACTGACGGGCTTTGCTGTGGGCAGCCCTGCCCAATCTGCAGCTTGTGATTTGGAGGTGAATGTGGAGCAGGGCTCACCGGGCCACCTGCAGGGCGTGAAGAGTGAGTTTTGAATGGCAAGCAGAAGCAGATAGAACCACTTGTGTGTCTCATCCCCCTACAAACACAGGCTGAGCCATTTTGCTGTCTAATGTGCATCATCTAGCATATTTTCATTTCATTCACGGTTCTGATTAAATTACATATATTCATTTCATTTTTATTTATGTAGTTTATAATATTTTATTTTAAAAATATGCCTATTGTGGCCCATTCAGAAACACCTGTGGCCCCCAGTTTCTTGTTTTTTACTTGGGGCCCAACAAGTTCTAGCATGGCCCATTGATTTAGAGATGCAACACAGTACAGGCCTTTCCAGCCCAATGAGCTGCACCCCCTAGCAACCCACCTGTTTAACTTAATATCTGAATTATCAGATGCAACACAAAAATTTGATTTTATTTTCAGAAAACCAGAACACAGTAGATGCTGGAAGTCTGAAGTTAAAATGGAAAATGCTGAAACACACTAAGTCAGGCAGCATCTGTGCAAATAGAAACAGAGTTAAAGCTTTACGTCAAACAGCTGCTGTCTGACTTGCTGGGAGTTTTCAGGGAATTTTTTTATCTGAAAAATAGTCTTTTCATCAGCTTTAGGCAGGGAAATTTATCCATTTCATTGTTCTGTTATAGAGCATACTGTGAGCCTTCCATGGATAATTTGTATCTATCTCCTTTTGGGAAAGCAGACATAGAGAAAGTGAGGTGGGACTAATCCAGACCAAGAAAAAAATATCCGACAAGGAGGCACCCTTTCACCTAAATCTACAGAGTATGGCATTTGTCAATATTGCCTCAAGTCTACACAATGATTCAGTAAGGTAGCTTAGAGCAAGCTCTAATTTCAATTACGGAATGAACATGAATTATATATTCTGACACCTCAAAATCACAACTTCATATCACTAGTAGTCTAGACATTCAGCACATGAATAACAGTGGAGTTGTCAGCACTTAGTTATTACAAAGCACATAGACAGCCTTTCCAGTGTAGGCATGTGCATAGCTTAAGTGAAAATCTGAAAATTACTGTTCAATGTTAATGTTCACCAAAAATGTGAACTCTATTGCACAGTGCACAAACAGCACCTTGGTTCTGGTAAATATTAAAAGAGGACGTCTTCCAAAGTTATTGCTGAGCTCCACACGAAGTTCCTTCTAATAATGTTTTAACACCTTAATGAATTTTCATATCTCAGCTTTCATATTTATGTGACAGTTCTTCAGTCTAATTGTAAGGAAGATTTATGCTGTTCCTTTTTTCTGCTTATACAGCATAGATTTTCTATAAGAAGTGCTGAATCTGTAATTGCAATAAGCTGGCACATGGAAGCCGTCAAAAGTTAATGTTCATTCTTAAATGAATGGAAAGCATCGTCTTTCATTCACTATAAGCCCGATGATGCCCTATAAGTTCTATAAACCTGTGCCAACCAACTAGCGGGAGTATTCAAGGACATTTTCAACCTCTCATTGCTAGGGGCGGAAGTTCCCACTTGCTTCAAAAAGCCAACAATTGTACCTGTGCCTGAGAAGAATAATGTGGGTTGCCTCAAAGACTATTGCCTGGTAGCACTCACATCGACAGTGATGAAATGCTTTGAGAGGTTGGTCATGACTAGACAGAACTCCTGCCTCAGCAAGGACCTGGACCCATGGCAATTTGCCGATCGCCACAATAGGTCAACGGTAGACGCAATCTCAATGGCTTTCCACACAGCTTTAGACCACCTGGACAACACAAACACCTACGTCAGGATGCTGTTCATCGACTACAGCTCAGCATTTAATACCATCATTTCCACAATCCTGATTGAAAAGTTGCAGAACCTGGGCCTCTGTACCTCACTCTTCAATTGGATCCTCGACTTCCTAAGCGAAAGACCACAATCTGTGCGGATTGGTGATAAAATATACTCCTCGCTGACGATCAATACTAGTGCATCTCAGGGGTGTGTGCTCAGCCCACTGCTCTACTCTCTATGTACACATGACTGTGTGGCTAGGCATAGCTCAAATACCATCTATAAATTTGCTGACGATACAATCATCATTGGTAGAATCTCAGGTGATGACAAGAGGGCATACAGGAGTGAGATATGCCAACTAGTGGAGTGGTGCTGCAGCAACAACCTGGCACTCAGCATCAGTAATATGAAGGAGCTGATTGTGGACTTTAGGAAGGGTAAGACGAAGAAACACATACCAATCCTGAGATTGGATCAGAAGTGGAGAGAGTGAGCAGCTTCAAGTTCCTGGGTGTCAAGATCTCTGAGGACCTACCCTGCTCCCAACATATCGATGTAGTTATAAAGAAGGCAAGACAGCTACTACACTTTATTAGGAGTTTGAAGAGATTTCGCATGTCAACAAATACACTCAAAACTTCTATAGTTGTACCGTGGAGAGTATTCTGACAGGCTGGATCACTGTCTGGTATGGAGGGACTACTGCACAGGACCGAAAGGTGCTGCAGAAGTTTGTAAATCTAGTCAGCTCCATCTTGGGTATTAGCCTTCAAAGTACCTAGGGCATCTTTAGGGAGCGGTGTCTCAGAAAGGCAGCGTCCATTATTAAGGACCTCCAGCACCCAGGGCATGCCCTTTTCTCACTGTTACCATCAGGTAGGAGATACAGAAGCCTGAAGGCACACTCTCAGTGATTCAGGAACAGCTTCTTCCCCTCTGCCATCTGATACCTAAATGGACATTGAATCTTTGGACACTACCTCACTTTTTAAAAAATATACAGTATTGAACTGCTGCTGATAAGTTAACAAATTTCATGTCACATGCCGGTGATAATAAACCTGATACTGATTCTGATGGCGCTGTGCTTATTTGTCCCTTAAAGTGAGGCTGCTGTTTTGAATGTAAATTTCATATCTTCCAGATCAAAATGTTCAATCATCAGTAGGAAGACGTATGTTAGATTTTGCTGATCGTGAAAATATTGAAAATCACCTCAAGCTGTTGAAAATTCCTCTCCAACATCAGCCTGAAATCTTCTGGAATGCTGTGTTGTAAATATATTACTTTCATGATGATAATGTGGTGAATAATGGCATACCAAGTATGGTATGATCTCTTCTGATTCTGGGACATTACCGCTTCTCAACTGAGACACTCACCAAAAATATAGGTTTATTGTCACAGAGCCTGTCACCACAATTGTATGTACTATCACACATGCCTGCTAATTGCAATTTTTCTGCTTGCTTGATGGAAAAAGTAATGGCATAGGTGATAAGAAATTGGCACATTTCTCCTTACTTTCTCCAATAACAATCAGAGAGCAAATAGACCAGAAATGTTGTAACGGCTCATACCTTTAGTTTTCAAATTGCTCAGTGACTTTCATTAGTGAATGTTTGAAGGAAATATTTCCACAAAGCCCATCACTTGGTTTATCAAAAGAAACATGAAATTGCAATGCATACTAGAAAACATAGAAACATAGAAAACCTACAGCACAATACAGGCCCTTCAACCCACAAAGTTGTGCTGAACATGTCCCTACCTTAGAAATTACTAAACTTCCCCATAACCCTCTCTTTTTGTAAGCTCCATGTACCTATCCAAAAGTCTCTTAAAAGGCCCTATCGTATCCTCCTCCACCACCATTGCCGGCAGCCCATTCCGCGCACTCACCACTTTCTGAGTAAAAAACTTACCCCTGACATCACCTCTGTACCTACTCCCCAGCACCTTAAACCTGTGTCCTCTTGTGGCAGCCATTTCAGCCCTGGGAAAAATCCTCTGACTATCCAGATGATAAATGCCTCTCATCATCTTATACACCTCTATCAGGTCACCTCTTATCCTCTGACGCTCCAAGGAGAAAAGGCTGAGTTCACTCAACCTGTTTTCATAAGGCATGCTCTCCAATCCAGGCAACATCCTTGTAAATCTCCTCTACACCCTTTCTATGGCTTCCACATCCTTCCTGTAGTGAGGCGACCAGAACTGAGCACAGTACTCCAAGTGGGGTCTAACCAGGGTTAACATAGCTGCAACATTACCTCTCGGCTCCCAAATTCAATTCCATGATCAATCAAGGCCAATACACCATATAAAAGCAAACAACAGGAATTCTGCAGATGCTGGAAATTCAAGCAACACACATAAAAGTTGCTGGTGAACGCAGCAGGCCAGGCAGCATCTCTAGGAAGAGGTGCAGTCGACGTTTCAGGCCGAGACCCTTCGTCAGGACTCAATACACCATATGCCTTCTTAACCACAGTGTCAAACTGCGCAGCTGCTTTGAGCATTCCATGGACCTGGACCCCAAAATCCCTCTGATCCTCCACACTGCCGAGAGTCTTACCATTAATACTATATACTGAATGATTTGTAAGTGTAGAAGTAGGCACTGATTGCTGCTCCTGGTTACTTGTGTTCAGAAAGATGACACATGATACATGGAACACAATGCCTATGGATAGCAACAATTTCAGAAGGAAAAACTGTGAAGTTAATTTGAATTGTGCCCCTTCTCACCAACAAAAATCAGTAAGTTCTCCCTGCAGAATATAGCAGGAAGCTGTCTACCTAACGCAAGTCCTTGTTAGTAAGATTGCTTATTTTCCTACATGGTGAAATGTACACTCTTCTAAAGTTATTCAAAGGTTGATCTTAGGATACTAAAACTTGTGGAATGTTTTATATAAACCCAAATATTTCCTTTTCTCATATGCAAGACCATAAATGACATATAATTTCTGTGATTCACTTGTTTCTGAAGATGCTTAAATAAAACTCTACTGACACGTAAGTATGAGAATAGCGCTTGGAGTCCAACCACAAATAAACTTAACCGTGATGCTGACATAGTTATTGTATAATAATATATATTATAACTGTTGTAATTTACAGCCATAATCATTGTACTTCAATATCACATTTATGTGGGTGCTGAGGAAACAAAGCAAGTAGTCAAGATGGTACCAAGTTGTTATGCCGTGACTCAGACAGTTGTTTTTTCAGAATTGTAGGGATAACTATGGGGACAACACAGGGACCTAGGGGTCAAGTTAGGGCTTAGGAACAGAAATAAGGTTGAGTTAGAGGTCAGGGGCAGGAACTGATGTTCAGATTCTGGGCCAGAGAACTCTGCAGCCAAAGTTCAGAGATCCTGGAGGCCAGATTGGGTAGGTATTGATCTGTTCTGATGAAGGGCCTCAGCCCAAAGCGTCAACTGTTTACTCTTTTCCGTAGATGCTGCTTAGCCTGCTGAATTCCTGCAGCATTTTATGTGTGTTGTTAAAAAGTAGTGAGGTAGTGTTCATGAGTTCTATGTCCACTTACAAATCGGATGGCAGAGGGGAAGAAGAGGTTGAAGCTGCAGATTGGTGCTGAGATGAAGTGTAGTTTTTACTTCAATATCTAAAATATGTTTATACAGTTTCAGCGGCAGCCAAGGACAGAAAGAACACCATCATACGTGGTGAGCTTTTTCTCTTTGCGTGGGGGTGTTTCCTTAAAAACAGCCAGTGCACAGGTGTGGGAAGTGTCAGAGGCATCGGCGGCAGTGGAAGGTAGCCGGAACATCACCAAACGCAGTGTTTTTAATTCTTGCGTAGGTTTTTTCCTTACTTTTTAAACCATAAAAGAGAGATAGGATGTAGCAGAGCGGCCATCATCGGAGTGGGGGATAGTCAGGATGGAACTAAGAGGCTTTGACGAGAAGAGGCTGATGCCAAAGATACAGGTAAGAAGGGTAGGTTTTTCCGTAGTGCAGTGCAGTCAGGATGACTACACCTGTGGGAAGTACAGCCAACTCCAGCTCCTGAAAGACCGCATTAAGGAGGTGGAGCTGGAGTTGGATGAACTAAGGATCATCCGGGAGGCAGAGCAGTTGATAGATAAAACTTTTGAGCAAGTGGTTGCACTCAGAGTGCGGAGTTCAGGGAGTAGATGGGTGAACACCAAGAGAGCTGAAGGGAGAAAGAAGTGAGTGCAGTGTCCCCCTGTGACCATTTCCCTCAGCAACAGGTATACCCCTTTGGATACTGATGAGCGGGATGACCTATCTGGGCAAGGCAGCAGCAGCCAGACCTATAGCATATTGGTCAGCTCTGAGCCTCAGAAAGGAAGGGTATAGTCAGGCGGAGCAATTGTCATAGGGACTCAATAGTTAGGGGGACAGATAGGAGATTCTGTGGCAGCAAAAGAGACACTAGGATAGTGTGCTGCCTCCTGGGTACTAGGGTCTAGGATGTCTCTGAGAGGTTGCAGAATATTCTTGAAGGGGAGGGTGAGCAGCCAGAGGTCATGGTACATATTGGTACCAATGACTTGGGCAGGAGGGGGGTACAGATTCTGCAGAGTAAGTTTAGGGAGTTAGGAAGGAGGCTGAAGAGCCGGACCTCAAAGTGGTAGCCTCTGGATTACTCCTGGTGTAACGAGCTAGGGAAGGTCAGAACAGGAAAATAGCACAGACAAATGAGTTGCTGGGGAGATGGTGCTGGGGGCAGGGTTTCAACTTCTGGGATCATTGGAACCTTTTTTGGGGGACAGGTTGCACCTGAACTGGAGGGGAACCAATGTCCTGAGAGGGAGGTTTGCTAATGCTAATGGGGAAGGTTAAAGCTAGATTTGCCGGGGGGGGGGTGTTGGGAAATGAAGTGTACAGGCAGAGGGTGGGACGGTTGCCAGTAAAGTAGAGACAGCTTGTAGGGAACTTGTGAGGAACAGTAGGCAGATGATAGAGCAAAGATGCACCCAGCCAGATGGTTTGAGATGTGTCTATTTTAATGTAAGAGGTATCATAAACAAGGTGGATGAACTTAGAGTATGGGTCAATATGTGGAACTATGATGTTGTTGCCATTATAGAGACTTGGATGTCTCAGGGGCAGGAATGGCTGCTGAGTTTGCCAGGCTTTAGATGTTGCAAAAAGGACAGGGAGGGAGACAAAGAGATGGGGGTGTGGCATTGCTAATCAAGGGTGGTCTCACAGCTGCAGAAAAGGAGGACATTATGGAAGGATTGTCTACTGAGTCAGTGTGGGTGGAAATCAGAAACAGGAAGGGGGCAAAAACTCTACTGGTTGTTCTTTATAGATCCCCCAATAGTAACAGAGACATCAAAGAGTAGATAGGGAGGCAGATTCTGTAACGGTGCAATAATAAAAGGGTTGTTGTGATGGGTGATTTTAACTTTCCCAATATTGACTGACATCTCCTTAGACCAAGGGGATTGGATGGGGTGGCATTTGTCAGCTAAGTTCAAGAAGGTTTCCTGATGCAATATGTAGATAAACCAACTAGAAGAGAGGTTGTACTTAATCTGGTATAGGGAAATGAACTTGGTCAGGTGTCAGATCTCTTGCTGGAAGAGCATTTTGAAGGTAGTGATCACAACTATATCTCCTTTACCATAGTGCTGGAGAGGGGTAGGAGTAGACAATTTGGGAAAACCCCAGAAGTGCATTTGATGGCATTACTTCTATCTGTGGCACCAAGATGACATTCTTGAACTATATAAATATTTTTTAACACTAAACAGCTGGCATCAAAAGCACATGCCTCTGAAAATGAGGACCTATTTCTTCCAATGTAGCTATCTGAGTTAGGAAAATGAAAGTCTTCATGTAAATAATTCTGTATTGGTGGCTGTTTGAAGGGGCTGCAGAAAAGAGGAAGTATTGCTATCAGCATGGATTATACTTTATACTTTATTGTCACCAAACAATTGGTACTAGAACATACAATCATCACAGCAATATTTGATTCTGTGCTTCACACTCCCTGGATTACAAATATTAAATATTAAAGATATTTAAAATAGTTAAAATTAGTAAATATTAAAATTTAAAATTACAAGTCATAAATAGAAAATAGAAAAATGGGAAGTAAGGTGGTGCAAAAAAACCGAGAGGCAGGTCCGGATATTTGGAGGGTATGGCCCAGATCTGGGTCAGGATCCGTTCAGCAGTCTTATCACAGTTGGAAAGAAGCTGTTCCCAAATCTGGCCGTACAATTCGTGTTAAGAAGGACAACAAAAACAAATTTACATCTTTGTATTTCACGCGTTTATCAGATTTTCAAAGCATTACTTTTACTTTGAAAATAAAATAAGTTTAGTTAGGTACTGTGGAGATTTTTGATTGTTGTTGGAACTCACTATTTCATATCTTTATGTATTCTGTAAGTATTAGTCTGATGATTTGATGCAGAAATGTGGAATTAGTGCGGTGGAAATACAAGACAAGGGCATCTTGCCCAACCAAATCAGTGACCCAGATGAGAAACCTAAAATATCTTTCCATCCTTCTCTTGCAACTGTCACTTAAAACAGAATCACAATTCTAATCATATCATAAACATAATTCTCAGTTGCAAGTGACATGAAAGGGAAGCTTCCGAAAAATAATGTTGTTTCATGATGAAGTTTCATTTTCTGGGTTTAGAATTAAGCCTAAATGCTGGAATGAGTTTTGAATGTCTGCAAGAAATCCCTGAGAGAGAAATAGGGTAAAAGTGGAAAACAGAAAAATCGTCAAGGGTACGTGGGGGGTGGAGAACAAAATTTAATTGTAAAACCAAGGTTATAGCAAAGTAGAAGAGATTGATGTATGGAAATAACGAGAAGCAGAATAGGATAAGAGGGATAAATAGTGCAGAAGTGAAAAAGAAGAAAGGGAAAGCAATTAGATTCGGCTTTCTCAGGCTTTCCCTGAATGTAAGCAGAAACATTATCTTTAACCCATAAATTATGCTTCGGGCAAAGTTTGAATAGTACAGTGAATGTCATGAGGAATTCATCCACCTTACGTATATGTCAAAATGAGGTACAGCTGACATTATGAATTCACATCTATATAAGCCTTCCTATAACTTAATGTAATGTTGCATTTGCAAGTTAAATGGAGGCTCCCCAGAAGTATTAAACATTACAACTAAAATGCCTATTTTTCTTCCAAAAATAGGAAGCTTGCAAGAAATCAAGGAATTTGGGAGATTATGAAATATTATTTAAAGAAATCATTCTGATATATTATATAATGGTACAGTGAAGGAAGATGATCATTTATTGATTTATTTAGAGATACAGTGCCGCATGGGCCCTTTGAGCCGTGCCACCCAGCAACCCCAGGTTTAACCCTAGCCTAATTTAACCCCGACTATTTCACACTGACACAATTGTATTTCTGAGCTATACTGACTGTTCTGTTCTTACTGTACATGCTATTTATTACAAATTACTATAATGTGCACATTGCACATTCAGACAGAGATGTAACGTTAAGATTTTTACTTTTCGCATTTGTGAAGGATGTAAGAAATAAAGTCAATTCAATTCAAATTCACCAGACAACTTTACAAAGACCACGAAACTTACTAACCGTTACAAATTTGGACTGTTGGAGAAAACCAGAGCACCCAAAGAAAAGAAAACCCACATATTCCACAGGGAAGGTGTACAGACACCTTACAGATGGCACCAGGATTTGGATCCAAACTTCGGAATTAAATTACATTTTAATCATATTCAATGATAGTCATTCAAATACACCCAAATTTAATTCTGTAATATTCACACTTAAATGTTGCAGTTCAGGCAGCAGTGTGGCATTCTCCATTGATACTAGCATACAGAAGATACAGCACAGCCTCTCCCCTAGTTGTCCTATCTACATATTAGTAGTTGAAAGTAAATTGATTATCCAAGTACATATATGTCACCACATACAGTATTGCGGGTATTCACAGTAAATACAGATAAACACAATAGAATCTATGAAAAACTGTACACAAAGGCGGACAAGCAACCAATATGCAAAAGACAACAAATTGTGCAACTAGAGATAAAACAAAAAAAATTGTAACTATTGAAAACATGTTGAGGAGTCCTTGAAAGTCAGTCCATAGGTTGTGGAATCAGGTCAGTGTGGGGTGAGTGAAGTTATCCACTGTGGTTCAGGAACCTGATGTTTGAGGGGTAGTAACTGTTCCTGAACCTGGTGGTGTGGGACTTCCTGTAGCTCCATCCTGATAGCAGCAGTGAGAAGAGAGCATGGCCTGTATTCCGAATCAGAATCAGGTTTAACTTCACTGGCTTACGCTGTGAGTTGTGTTGTTTTGTGGCAGCAGTACATCACAATATATATTAAAGAACTATAAATTACATTAAGAAATATATATGCAGTACCTAAATCTATAATTCAGAAAGAGAGCCAAAAAAAAGAGGTAGTGTACATGGGTTCATTCATCTGATGGCGATGGGGAAGAAGCTGTTTCTGAAGCACTGAGTGTGTGTCTTCAGGCTCCTGAACCTCCTTTTTGATGGTAGCATGAGAAGAGGGGATAACCTGGGTGATGGAGGTCTTTTATGACAGATACCACGTTTTTGAGGCATTGCCTTTTGAAGATTTCCTCGATGCTGGGGAGGCTGGTGCCCATGGTGAAAATGGCTGAGTTCCCAACTTCCTGCAAATTTTCCCAGCCCTGTCCAATAGCCCTTGTATACTAGATGGTGATGCAAGCAGTCTGAATGCTCTGCACAAACAAGAGAAAATCTGCAGGTACTGGAAATCCAAGCAATGCACACAAGCTGCTGGAGGAACTCAGCAGGCCAGGCAGCATCAATGGAAAATAACACAGTCGATGTTTCAGGCTGAGACCCTTCAAAAGGACTGTAGAGAAAAGATGAGGAATAGATTTAAAAGGTGGGGGAAAGGGGAAGGAGAAACACGAGGTGATAGGTGAAACCAGAGGGGGTGAGGTGAAGTAAAGTGCTGGGAATTTGATTGGTGAAAGTGATGCAGGGCTGGAGAAGGGGAAATCTAATAGGGGAGGACAGAAGGGCATGGAGGGAGAAGCACCGGAGGGAGGTGATGAGCAGGCAAGGAGATAAGGTGAGAGAGGAAAAGGGGGATGGGGAATGGTGAAGAAGGTGGGGATAGTGGCCGTCAGTGCAAGGTTGAGAAATCGATGTTCCTACCATCAGATTGAAGGCTACCCAGATGGAATGTAAGCTGTTGTTCCTCCAACCTGAGTGTGGCCTCATCGTGACATTAGAAGAGGCCATGGATAGACATATCGGAATAGGAATGGGAAGTGGAATTAAAATGGGTGGTTGCTGGGAGATCCCACTTCTTTTGGTAGATAGAACGTAGGTGCTCAGCAAAGTACGCTCCCAATCTATGTCGGGTCTCAACGATATACAGCAGGCCATATCAGGAGCACTGGACAATTATCTGGTGCTCCTCTGCCCTTTTCTTTTTCCCATGATCTTCTGCCCTCTCCTATTAGATTCCCCCTTCTCCAGCCCTGTATCTCTTCCACTAATCAACTTCCCAGCTCTTTACTTCACCCCTCCCCCTCCCAGTTTCACCTATCACTTTGTGCTTCTCCTTCCCCTCACCTCACTTTGTAAATCTACTCCTCATCATTTTTTTCTCCAGTCCTTCTGAAGGGTCTCGGCCTGAAACATCGACTGTACTTTTTTCCATAGATGCTGCCTGGCTGCTGAGTTGCTCCAGCAGTTTGAGAATGCTCTCCACGGTACACCTGTAGAAATTTGCAACTATCTTTGGTGACATACCAATTCTCCTCAAGCTCCTAATGAAATATAGCCACTGCTGTGCCTTCTTTGTAATTCATCAATATTTTGGGCCTAAGATAGATGCTCAGAGATGTTGTCAGCCAGAAACTTGAAACTGCTCACCCTATCCATTGGTGATCGCTCGGTGAGGACTTGTGCGTGTTGCTTTGACTTCCCCTTCATGAAGTCCACAATCAATTCCTTAGTCTTACTGACATTGAGTGCAAGGTTAGTGCTGTGAAACCACTCCTTAGCTGATCTGTCTCACTCCTGTACATCTCCTTGTTACCATCTGAAATCCTGCCAACAATAGTTGTGTTATATGTACATTTATAGATGCCGTTTGAGCTGTGCCAAGCCACAGAACCGTGATAGTAGAGGAAGTCGAGTTTCCTGTACCTCGTAGCTACGTTCAATGTTGGGGAATGCTTTACCTGTGATGGACTGGACTTTATGCGTGACTTTTTGTAGGCTTTTCCGTTCAAGGGCATTGGTGATGCAACTAGTAAATATATATTGGGGTCCGTGTCCATAGGACACTCAAAGCAGCTGTGCAGGATGACTCTGTGGTTAAGAAGGCATACGGTGTATTGGCCTTCATCAATCGTGGAATTGAATTTAGGAGCCGAGAGGTAATGTTGCAGCTATATAGGACCCTGGTTAGACCCCACTTGGAGTGCTGTGCTCAGTTCTGGTCACCTCACTACAGGAAGGATGTGGAAACCATAGAATGGGTGTAGAGGAGATTTACAAGGATGTTGCCTGGATTGGGGAGCATGCCTGATGAAAACAGGATGAGTGAACTCGGCCTTTTCTCCTTGGAGTGACGGAGGATGAGAGGTGACCTGATAGAGGTGTACAAGATAATGAGAGGCGTTGATTGTGTGGACAGTCAGAGGCTTTTTCCCAGGGCTGAAATGGCTGCCACAAGAGGGCACGGGTTTAAGGTGCTTGGGAGTAGGTACAGAGGAGATGTCAGGGGTAAGTTTTTTACGTAGAGAGTGGTGAATGCATGGAATGGGCTGCTGGCAACGGTGGTGGGTGCGGATACAATGGGGTCTTTTAAGAGACTTTTGGATAGATACATGGAACTTAGAAAAAGAGAGGGCTATGGGGAAGTCTAGTAATTTCTAAGGTAGGGACATGTTCAGCACAACTTCGTAGGGCCTGTATTGTTTTCTATGTTTCTATATTCCACCATGCACTTGTAGAAGTTTGTCAGAGTTTTAGATGATGTACCAAATCTCTGCAAACTTTTAAGAAATTGGAGGCACTGCTAAACCTTCCTTGTAATGGCAGTTAAGTGCTGGACTCCAAATGGTTGTTTCATTTGGAGTTTCTCAGTTACTTCCAAATACCCTGAATTGAATTTAATCACGCATTTCTAAGCTACTCAGTATGTAGAATGGAAGAAACTCCTAAAATATCACCCTTGTAAAAATTCTTCACACTGAATTGACTTTTTCCAATTAGATACCATGTTCTTGTGAAGAAATACATAACCTTCGTTCTGTATCTCCCACAATTGTGCAGTCAAATTCAACTATTTTCTTTGGGGAGCATGTGAATACCTGCAAGTGGTTAAAAGGATCATGAGGAGCATTTTGAGAAGGCTCTTCAGATGGAAATAAAAGTCTTAACTCGACGTTTGCTCAGGTCCTCATCATTCTGTTTTCAATGCACCCAAGAATCTGCAGTGCTTAGACTTATCGAATCATATAACAAAGAAACAAGTCCTTTGGCGCATCATGACCTGACCATCAAAAAACTATCTATACTAATAACATTTCCAGAATGAAATCACTCAATAGGTGAAAACAAAACTCTTCTAAAACCTATTACACTGCTCCTTAAATCTATACCTTCTAGTCTTAGATAGCTCTGCCTCATTGATGATTCTGAATTTATAGATAGAAAATAAATTTTAAAGTCCTTTAAAAGCCATTTTCTGTAAGTAATTAAGGTAGACTTAAAATGTGTTAAAGGAAATCTGTAATGACTGATACTTATTTCAAAGAGGTTTTTTTTAACATTTTAGAAGTATTAAAGTACAGAAGCAGGTTATGCTAGCTCTTTACTGAAGTAATTTGAAAGTAGTAACATTGCTTGGTCTTACCTCATCAATCAATACTTTTCTTAGTTTCAAATATTTAATCTTAATTTTAGGATGTACACTTCTGTCTGCTCAACCATTTCTGTTCCTGAAGCATTTCATGCTCTATTAATGATGTACATAATGCAATAAATCCAATCTCGCTTCTCCATTACCAGGAAGGATCATTGTTTCTCGCTCCACAGATGCTGCCTAGCTTTCTATGTATTTACAGCACTGTTTTGTATCTCTTAATAATATTTTGGTATCAATTTAAATTGATTCTTTAACTGGGAAAATCTGAGTTTGAGAGCCTTAAAATATTTGACAGGTTTTTTTTCTACCTTCTTTCACCTGTTAATAGTTTGATCATTTTCATAATATTGTAATGTCTGAAACAGTCAGAAACATCCAGTCTTTGATAGTTCTAGCTAAATCAAACACTATGACGCAGTTGACTCTCAAAGTCTATATTGTGGCTAAGCTTATTTTAGTTCCCCTATGTGATCCCATTATAGGATGTCTACAGAATAAGAATCTTCTGTTTATGGATACCCTTACATATGAGAGAACTTCCATAACAATATGAAATACAGAAGTTTGATTATACATGCTTTGTATCTGTAGTCGGCACAATGACAATATAGTTGAATCTAATCTAATCTGTTTGTTCCATTGCATCGCAGAACTAATTCTCTCTCTCCTGTTTTTGTAATAGTGCTTTCTTATTAGTCAAACGTATGTTTGATGCCATTCATTACACTGTTATGGGGGTACAGTTCACATATCAAGTGATTTTTATGTATTTTCTTATTTATCAACAAACTCAATTAATGGATGCCTGTAAAAATAGTTGATTGGGTGTTCTTGGGTTTTTGTTACCCAGGGTAGGCCAGTATGGTGTAAATACCACTGTTGTTGTTCAGGGTCTTGCCATGAAAGTATGGCCGGCTTTCCCCTTCAAATCCACTGTCCCCATCGCCTGGCAGTAATTTGCAAGTTCTTTTTGTAAGTTGACAGCAAGCATAGGTGGCTTGCCACTACTGTGAATTTTGGCACATTTACTCACTTCTTCCCATTGTTTCTTCCACATTTATAGACTTTATGCTATGCTACATATTTCTTCTATTTATTTTTCTATAATCTTTTACTGTTTCTCACATTGCATGTTTTCATCAGCAAATGTGAAAATAGTGTTCCCTGACACTAATGTACTGAGCATACCACTTCCAGTCTAAGTAGCTCTATTTACATTAAATCTGTGTTTCCTGTATGCCAATTAACTTTATCCACCTTGCAGCACTTCCTCATGCCATATCCCCAAATTTTTTCTGAGCAGTTGTTTTTGAAATAAGTTATTGAACAGCGAGTTCATTCTCTTTATATAGTTGGCCGTGTGTTCATAAAGCTCTTTTTATATTTGCCAAGCATGGCTTTTATCAAATCCATTCTGGGTAAATCTTCATTAACTTAGTATTTTACAATGCTCTCCTGCTAGAGCTACTTTTTTAAAGTGTGCTGTCCTTGCATAGTGACAGTCTCAAAAAGGAGTGCAATCTGACACCCATTCCCTCCTGCAACACGTTGTGTAGTTTACATCCGAATTAATATTTTCCGCAAATGTTAGCTTTGTATAATGTCATTGAAACTTTCCAGTGTAATAAACTTGACACATCAAGAATGTGCTCTGAAGTGAATTTTTCACAGATGTTTTCAATAAAGCATATCCGTAGTTCAATGTAACCCATTACATATTGACAGTGGGACACTGTTGCCCTTTATCCATCCAAATAGTGCAGCTTAACAGACCTGGGATTTCGAGGCTTTCTTTGTGGTTTTGTGGGTGTCCCTGTCAAAACTTCCCATCCCGACGATATTTCAACTATCATGTCTTGTATAACCAAGCAGTTTAAGTATAATCATATTACAATCAATTGTTTTATTGTATTTCTTGGTTATTGTTAATATAATTTTATATATTGTGGAATATATTGTTTGAGGATGGCCAAATAAACTTTGTTACATTAGAACCTCTTGAATAGCATATCATCTGTCATTGTATATAACACAGTCTGCAGTTAGACATTCATGGAGGCAGCTTCACAATAGTTGCATGAATGCATAGGTCTGCTGTTACACTGGCACATCTCAAGGAAGCGTGCTTAGCCCACTGCTCTATTCACTCTACACCCCGACTTTGTGGCTAGGCACAGTTCAAACGCCATCAGCAAGTTTGTCAATGACATAATTATTGTTGTCAGACTTTCAGATGGTGATGAGGAGGCGTACAGGAGCGAGTTAGATCAGCTGACTGAGTGGTGTTGAAGCAATAACCTTGCTCTCAGCATCAGTAAGACCAAGAGAATTAATTGTGGACTTCAGGAAGGGGAAGTTGAGGGAACACACACCAGTCCTCATCAAGGGATCATGTAGGAAGGGTGAGCAGTTTCACGTTCTTGGGTGCAACATATCTGAGGATCTATCTAAGGCCAGCATATTGATGCAATTACAAAGAAGGAAGGACAGCAGCTATATTTCATCAGGAGTTTGAGGAGAATGGATGTATCACCAAAGACAGTTGCAAATTTCTACAGATGTACCCTGCAGTGCATTCCAACTGGTTTCAACACCATCTGGTATGGAGGAGCCACTGCACAGGATCAGAAAAAGACTGCAGGAAATTGTAAACTCAGCCAGCACCATCATGGCCACGAGCCTCCTCTGGACTGAAGACTTGTTCAAAATGCAATGCCTCAAAAAGACGACGTCCATCGTTAAACTCTCACCACCCTGGGCATGCCCTCTTCTGATTGCTACCATCAAGCAGGAAGTACAGGATCCTGATTACACACATTCTAGCAACAAACTCTTCCCCTCAGTTCAGATTTCTGAATGGACAATGAATTTATAAACACATCCTCATCATTTCCCCCCTCATTTTACATTATCTATTTAATTTATTTTTCTATGTACTTATTGTATTTTCTAGTTTTATTGCTTGGTATTGTAATATACTGCTGCCTCAAAACAACAAATTTCACAATATATGCCAGTGATATTAAACTGACGATTAGGAAAATTGCATAAGACATTGTGAAGGCTTGATTTTATCCATTTTTTTCACATGGAGGCAGTAGTCTTCCAACATCATCGTTTTGCTCTCGCTATTAATTTTTTTCAGTTTAAGCTTTCAGATTTTCGATTTAAAGTCTTCAAAGTTCCATTGCACTGGGCAACTGGGGTAATGATTTTTTTGCATGAAAGCTTTAGAGAAAGTGCTATAACTTATTGAAGTAACTGCACACGCTTTGTCAATTGTTTATCAGTTTGTCTGCCTTTATGTGTACTTTTTCCATTGATTCTACTATATTTATTTGTAGTACTGTGGATATCTGCAAGAAAATGAATCTCAGGATATTATGGTGACATATACATGCTTTAATAATAAATTTACTTTGAACTTTCGACCTTCAAATTGCATACAATGAGTACATTTTGGATAGAACTTTATTACACACCACAATAGAATTTCTAGATCACCATGTCGGTCTTCTAATGTTACCATAGATCTTTGATATTAAAAAATGAAACAGTAATTTCTGATATTTTCTATAATAAAGAAATTCAAAATAGAATGATTAGTACTGAAGAAAAGAAATACTATGTGCTCAGGCTCTTTCATTAAAAAGTCCTTGGTAATATCAGTGCATGTCATTTCATGATGAGAATTTTTGCTTTTTTAATGGGATTCAGAATTAGTTTTATTGTCACTAACGTATGTCATAAATTTCTTGTTTTGTGGAAGCAGCGCAATGCAATACATACAAATTTCTATAAGTTGCAATAAGAAATATAAAATAAATAAACAAATAGTGCCAAAAAGAGAACAAAATAGTGAGGTAATATTTACAGGATCATGGACTGCACAGAAACCTGATGGAAGATGGGAAGCAGCTGTAAGCAGCTGTTTTTAAAATGTTAGTATGTGTTTTCAAGCTCCTGTACATCCTCCCTCATAGTAAGAATGAGAAGAGGGCATGTCATAGATGGTGAGGGTCCTTAGTGATGGATGTTGCCTTCAAGTCAAGACAAGATTATAGGCAAATGAGCCTCCTTTCAGGTACGGTGAGAGGGTCAGGTAAATTCTTGTTCATGGAATCCCTCTGGAAGGTTTTGGTGGATGATAAAGGAATGACCCCATCTTTGCCAGCTATCAAAGCTTTTCCACTTATAGAACATTCTCAATATCTAGAAACAAAATAAAATGATAAAAAATGAAATGAATTTCAGAAGTTACTTCTTCGATAAAAACAAAATCACTAAAAATATTTCAAAATAATCGTGGGAAAATGCAGGCAAGTTCATATCAAACTACCAGCGATATCTAGGCCAATGTATAATTTGTCACCAATAATTTCTTTTGGTCATTTACATACTTAAATTCATCGTGAAAAAAGCAAGTAATTTGTTGATCAGTTTCATAAATTTGGTATTAGGAATAAAACACTTTTAGTGCCCAAGTAGAAACCAAACAAGCATGAGCATTGACTAAGCCGAAATGTTCCTTCTGATACTGGATAATTTCTCTGTTCCTACAGGAGCTAAAGAAAAAACCAAATCTTTTTCTTTCTAGAAGTCCGCTTATTTAAGTTGCTTTTGCATTCGTTTACCTCTCCTGGTTTGCAATTAAGGGATTGAACAGTAGATTGCTTCAATGAAACCTGATATAAAACATGAAATGAATTAGTTTGGAACCTGGGACCAGAATTTAATGAAGTTGCATATTTTTGTTGATTTTAACATAAACAGAAAGTGTCCCAGAATAAAAAGAGACTCTACGGTTTAATATTTTCCAGTCCTTCAGCTTATTTTATAAAAAACAAATACTGCAGCAGTTATTCGACTTGTATATTTGTAGAGTCAGATGAGAGGTCATTTGATGCAATGAAGAATATAATGAAAATTTAATTCAAGTACTTTCTTTTGAAAACCAAAAATTCATTTTTTTCAGAGGGTATTTTTGGCTCTCATTTTGTAATTATTGGTAGCTGGTCTTAAGCTGTACAGCTGTGTATAATTTTTGTCAGTTAGAACTATGCTGGATGAGTTTCAAACCTTCCTCAAGGCACTTGCAGCATGGTGTTTGCTGACTTGGTCGTGTGAAGTTAAGTTCTGTTACTGGTTGGAGAGAAAAGTCCCTGTTTACATACTGATATTCAAACCAAAGTTCCATTTGTGTTGCTGGCACCAATGTGATTGTATTGAAATGATAATTTTTGGAAATGATCGTTTTTGAAAATAATGATTTCCTGAAGCATTGTGAGGTATGGGAGCAGTGGAGCATTGGACCAGAACAGCTGAGAGAAACATAGGGGTCTCCCTACCATCCATCAGGCACGTTTATTAGGAGCGCAGTGTACGCAGGGCCCTTAGTATTATTAAAGATCCCACCCATGCATCCAACATCCTCTTTGACTTTCTACCATCAGGCAGGAGACAACAATGCACAAAAACAAGAACGGTCAGGATGAAAAACAGTTTCTTCCTCCAGGCCACTGAACTCCCTGCGCATTGTGTTTGAAGTTCTGTTCTGTGTCTTACAGTATTTAATATTAATGCACTTTAGTTTGTTACTTTCTGTGATTCGTCTGTAGATTTTATCCTTACCTTCATAAGTTATTGTGTGTTAGGTGTACTACTGTGCCTTATAAACTGGTTTGAAGAAACTTCTTGATTCTATATACATTATATGGTTATATAAGTTGTATACATGTATATAGTTAAATGATAATAAACATGCCTTGATTTGACATTGTCTGGCAAAAACTCCTCATACCCTTGTTCCTTCTGCTGCAGATTATGTTCGCACAACTTGCATACATGAACCTATGGAGTTGTACAGTAGATATTTCATGGATGCAAGTGATGAGAAATAGGAACTTCTAAGATAGGTTTTTCTGGAGTTAAGCATTTCTCAGTAGGCTCAGTAAGATGAATTTTCGTGTTTTTACCAAACATTATTAATAAGTTACCGGGATTCCTTAGCATAGAGTCTGACCCTGTGGCTCAGAAGGGTAGGGAAAGGAAGAAGGCAGCAGTGATAGGGGGCTCTATAGTAGGGGGTCAGGGAAGTGATTCTGTGGATGCAGGAAAGAAACGCAGATGGCAGTTTGCCTTTCAGGTGCTAGGGTCTGGGATATTTCTGAACGAGTCCATGATATCCTGAAGTGGGAAGGCGAACAGCCAGAGGTCATGGTACATATTGGTACCAACGACATTGATAGGAAAAGGGAGGAGGTCCTGAAAACAGACTACAGGGAGTTAGGAAGGATGTTGAGAAGCAAGACATCAAAGGTAGTAATCTCGGGCTTACTGCCTGTGCCACGCGACTCTGTATATAGGAATAGAGTGAGGTGGAGGATAAATGCGTGGCTGAGGGATTGGAGCAAGGGGCAGGGATTCAGATTTCTGGATCATTGGGACCACTTTTAGGGCAGGTGTGACCTGTACAAAAGGGACAAATTGCACTTGAATCTGAGGAGGACCAACACCCTGGCAGGGTGGTTTGTTAAGGCTATTGGGAGAGTTTGAACTAGAATTACTGGGAGGTGGGAACCAAACTGAAGAGACGGAGGAATGGGCAGTTGGCTCACATATAGAGAAAGCTTGGAGACAGTGCGGGAGGGAGGATAGGCAGATGATTGAGAAGGGATACGCTCAGAGCAATGGTTTGAGATGTGTATATTTTAATGCAAGAAGCATCATGGACAATGCAGATGGGCTTAGTGCGTGGATTAGTACTTGGAGCTATGATGTTGTGGCCATTACAAAGACTTAGATGGCTCAGGGGCAGGAATGGTTACTTCGAGTGCCAAGCTTTAGATGTTTCAGAAAGGACAGGGAGGGAGACAAAAGAGGTGGGGGTGTGGCACTGCTGATCAGAGATAGCATCAAGGCTGCAGAAAAGGAGGAAGTCATGGAGGGATTGTCTTCTGAGTCCCTGTGGGTGGAAGTTAGAAACAGGAAGGGGTCAATAACTACTGGGTGCTTTTTATAGTCCACCCAGTAGTAGCAAGGACATCGAGGAGCAGATAGGGAGACAGATTCTGGAAAGGTATAATAATAACAGGGTTAGCATGCTGGGAAATTTTAATTTCCCAAACATTGATTGGCATCTCCCAAGAGCAAGGAATTTAGTTGGGGTGGAGTTTGTTAGGTGTGTTCAGGAAGGTTTCCTGACACAATATATAGATAAGCCTACAAGCAGAGAGGCTGTATTTGATCTGGTATTGGAAAATGAACTTGGTCAGATGTCAGGTCTCTCAGTGGGAGAGCATTTTGGAGATAGTGATCACAATTCTATCTCCTTTACCATAGAATTGGAGAGAGATAGGAACAGACAAGTTAGGAAAGTGTTTAACTGGAGTAAGGGGAAATATGAAGCTATCAGGCAGGAATTTGGAAGCTTAAATTGGGAACAGATGTTCTCAGGGAAATGTCCGGCAGAAATGTGGTAAATCCTCAGGGGATATTTGTGTGGCATACTGCGTAGGTATGTTCCAATGAGACAGGGAAAGGATGGTAGGGTACAGGAACCATGGTGTACAAAGGCTGTTGAAAATCTAGTGAAGAAGAAAAGAAAAGCTTATGAAAGGTTCAAAAAGCTAGGTAATGATAGAGATCTAGAAGAATATAAGGCTAGCAGGAAGGAGCTTAAAAATTAAATTAAGAGACCCGGAAGGGGCCAAGAGAAGGCCTTGGTGAGCAGGATTTAAAGAAAACCCCAAGAGGATAAGATGTGAAAGAATAGGACCAATCTAGTGTGACAGGGGAAAAGTGTGTATTGAACTGGAGGAGAGAGCTGAGGTACTTAATGAATACTTTGCTTCAGTATTCACTACAGAAAAGGATCTTGGCGATTGTAGGGATGACTTACAGAAGATTGAAAAGCTTAAGCATATAGACATTAAGAAAGAGGATATACTGGAGCTTTTGGAAAGCATCAACTTGAATAAGTCTCCAGGATCGAATGAGATGTAACCTAGGCTACTGTGGGAAGCAAGGGAGGAGATTGCTGAGCCTCTGGCGATGATCTTTGCATCATCAATGTGGACGGGGGAGGTTCTGGAGGATTGGAGGGTTGCAGATGTTGTTCCCTTATTCAAGAAAGGGAGTAGAGATAGCCCAGGAAATTATAGACCTGAGTCTTACTTCAGTGGTTAGTAAGTTGATGGAAAAGATCCTGAGAGGCAGGATTTATGAGCATTTGGAAAGGCATAATATAATTAGGAATAGTCAGCATGGCTTTGTCGAAGGCAGGTCGTGCCTTACGAGCCTGATTGAATTTTTTGAAGATGTGACTAAACACATTGATGAGGGAAGATCAATAGATGTAGCGTATATGGATTTCAGCAAGGCATTTGATAAGGTACCCAATGCAAGGCTTATTGAGAATGTAAGGAGGCATGGGATCCAAGGGGACCTTGCTTTGTAGATCCAGAATTGGCTTGCCCACAGAAGGCAAAGTGTGGTTGTAGACGGGTCAAATTCTGCATGGAGGTCGGAGACCATTGGTGTGTCTCAGGGATCTGTTCTGGGACCCTTACTCTTCATGGTTTTTATAAATGACCTGGATGAGGAAGTGGAGGGATGGGCTAGTAAATTTGCTGATGATACAAAGGTTGGGGGTATTGTGGATAGTATGGAGGGCTGTCAGAGGTTACAGCGGGACATTGATAGAACGCAAAACTGGGCTGAGAAGTGGCAGATGGAGTTCAACCCAGACGAGTGTGAGGTGGTTCATTTGGTAGGTCAAATATGATGGCAGAATATAGTATTAATGATAAGACTCTTGACAGTGTGGAGGATCAGAGGGAACTTGGGGTCCAAGTCCATAGGACACTCAAAGCTGCTTCGTAGGTTGACTCTGTGGTTTAGAAGGCATATGGTGCATTGGCCCTCATCAACCGTGGGATTGAGTTTAAGAGCTGAGAGGTAATTTTGCAGCTATATAGGACCCTGCTCAGATCCCACTTGGAGTACTGTGCTCAGTTCTGGTCACCTCACTTCAGGAAGGATGTGGAAACTACAGAAATGGTGCAGAGGAGATTTACAAGGATGTTGCCTGGATTGGGGAGCATGCCCTATGAGAATAGGTTGAGTGAACTTGGCCTTTTCTCCTTGGAGCGACAGAGGATGAGAGGTGACCTGATAAAGGTGAAAAGATGATGAGAGGCATTGATAGTCAGAGGCTCTTCCCAGGGCTGAAATGGCTATCATGAGAGGGCACAGTTTTAAAGTGCTTGGAAGTAGGTACAGAGGAGATGTCAGGGGTAGGTTTTCTATGCAGAGACTGGTGAATGCGTGGAACAGGCTGCCGGCGATGGTGGTGGAGGCGGATACAATAAGGTCTTTTAAGAGACTTCTGGATAGGTACATGGTGCTTAGAAAAATAGAGAGCTATAGGTAACCCTAGGTAATTTCTAAAGTAAGTACATGTTCAGCACAGCATTGTGGGCTAAAGGGCCTGTATTGTGTTGTAGCTTTTCTATAATTCTGTGTATACTGGCCTGGCATCAACTGCTCTTTGTGGTAAAGAGTTTTGAACTGGTGGTATTCTTTGATTGTCAAGTTACGTGCTAGCTTCGTTCATGAAAAGCTGTCTTTAATGTTTTTGAATTATGTCCCAGTTAGATTCCCCTAATTTCATTTCTTCTCCCCATCAGTTTTTTAATGTCTTGAGAACTGATTAAATTGCCCCTTAATCTTTTAAATACCAGTGAATGCAATTCATTTGGTCATGAGGTGGTTAAAAGGAATTAACTTCCAAATCCTTTAGTATTTTCATTTTCTGGATATTGCTTTGGTGGTTATGTACAGTACTTTATAAAATTGAGCCAGGCAGTATGAAATCTAAGAGTTATTTTATTGGAGAATGCTAGGTGAAAGTAGCCAACTAAGTTTAGTTTTGCTTCTTCACCACAGGGGGCTCCATTATCTCTCTAATACTCCCTGGTGTTAAAAAAAAATCGGCATTCTTCCTCTTTATAAAGCCTTAATAGAAAGAAAATATTGCAATTAATCTTAATTATTTATATCTTATTTATGAGAATACCTTCAAATTAAATATGATTTTAAGTAGAGCTAAGTCAATGGAAATGTTACAAAATTATAAATTATGTTATCAAATATAGTCTTTAACTTTTTACATTCTTCAGAAAGCAGAGATTCTTTCTGCAGTACATGTTCATTGACATGAACGGCTCTTTCGATATTCATTTAACTCCTAATTTTCTAGTTGTGAGCCTATGCATTGAGCAGCAGCATCAGGCTTTTCTGAATATTAGAATCAACAAAGTTGCCTACAGCAGTAAATTGAGCAAATCGAATATCGGTCAAGTATTTAAATGGAGATATTCTGATCTGTACGTTTAGTGCATTAGAAGTATGTCATATACTGTATGTCTGAACTATCAGATACACTGTATATGTATACTTTTGAGTATTTATAAGATTCATTTTATTTGTTTCCCTCCCTGTTTTTAAAATTAGATCAACATTATTCTAGTCACTGCTTCAATTTAAAAGCAATAAAGTCAGTAATTTTCATGAACTTCACAATGGTGTGCCCTTTAACTACTATTAAGAGATAGGTGACAATTGTAAATGAGTTGGATCTCAATACAAGTAGAATCTAAACTCTTTTTTAAAAAGATTACCCTGGACCATTTCAATCTTTAGCAAAGGCAAAACGAAATGGGATGGGTGTTGAGGGGTGTGACAGTAATTCACCATCAAGAAGCAGGCCTGTCTGGTTATAGCCTTTAGGTTGAGTCCATTCCACCACTGTTGTACGCTTTACATTTTTTGTTAGTGTTGACTGAGTTGCTGAGTCTCTGTGAAGGTATAAAGACACTGGACAAAAAAAAAACTGTTTATACCACTGCTTCTGGACCAGAAGGAGCATTACAGTTCACCTTAGGTCTAACAGGGTTACCGACTTACTATTAATGTTTGCCATCTGCTCCTCTGCCCAGATCCTCACACATTGATATCATATCACCGCCCTGACAATAATTTTGCTAACCTGACCATTACTAGATCCTTTTTATCTACCCTTTTCCTTCCATATTTCCTACTTGTAATTCATTCCCTCTCCTGTTCTACTCCCAGCCCCAAGCACGGAGCAATTTAAAGATTAGTTGCAATGATCTTTTGTACTGGGGACTCAAGCTTTTTATACCAAAGAAAAACAAAACTTACCAATAAGAATCAAGTTTAAAATCTCTTTTGATAACATAAATTTAGCCCAAAGCTGTACAGGTTTGGCAACTATTATTTTCCCTTAAGCAATTATCATAATAAGATATCTGGTACAAAATCTAAAGCAAATAATGTCAAATTTAGTGACCATGCTTTGATGAGTTGAGACGCAGTGCAAATTGCAACACTTTTGGTTTCCCCCATTTCTCTTGGGCATAATCAGAATGTAGCAGGTCATTTTGTTTCAGATCTGTAAACTCAAATGTTACTTAAATGATAATTAAATAAAGGCTCAAATGTATGGATATTAGTTTCACTGTACATTTTAATTGATCCATTACTGAATTTTTACTGCATTGGATCTACTCTTGTACACTGAGCCAAGATGCCCTTTTTGCAAATGAATCATTTCACAGCTATTTTTGATGGTTAACTCCATTAAGTTGATAGCAGCTTTTCCCACCAATTCTGCCTTTGACTCTCATGACCCAGGCTCCTTATCCAAGCTTCCATTTCCCTACTGTAGCTTATTTTAGAAGACATCCATTAGTGCTGAAAATTGTATTTTGGTCACATGGTATGTAAAATAATTAGGATATCCTGAATTTGTGAAAGGTTGTATAGAATTATGTATTAATTAAAATATACAGTATTAACACTGACATTATAAACCGGCCAAAATGCTTCAGTGACTTTTGGAAGCCTCCCCCATTGTTGTGGCAATTTTCTATCCGTACTCATATGTTAAAACTTGTATATGTAATTACTTAGGTTCAATATGCTTACACACAAATTAGCCTTGCAACTCTTGATTTAGGAAGGTGGTAAATGATTTTTCAACACCACATGACCTTTGATGTTGGTCTCAAATTTGTATCTTTGTACAGTTTCCTCACATTGTTAGGTTATAGAGGTTCTGGAATCTGATTCTCACTAATGGAGCCACTAACTCACAGAGCCAGAGACCTTGGTTGTTCTCTATGTGGAGTTTACCCTTACTCCCTGTGACTGCCTGGGCTTCCTACAGATGTTACAGTATCCCCACACGTTCATACACATTCTAGATTTATAGGTTAATTGCCATTATATAGGTATATTGCCACTAGTATGTGGGTAAATGTTACATTCAGGAAAGTTGATGAGAATATTGGAAAAAGAAATGGGATTAATATGGAGTTAGTGTAAATGGATAAATAATGTTTGGCCTAGACTCTGTGGGCATAATGGCTGGTTTCCATGATGATTTGCAAGATGGTGCCAGCGACCAATGACAACATCCTGCTGACAGCTGACAAAACTAGTAGATATTCGTCTTCTTTTAAATATCTGTCTTTTTCTGAACTGTGATTGATTGCAGCCTGTAATTTCTATTTTAAGGTTGTGTTTTTGGGCCAACTAAACGATCTGGTGCTTTTGCGATCTCTCGGGGAATTCAGCAAGGTTGAAAGTGGAGTGTGCAAGGGTGACAATCAATTCCTAATAGTGAAATGTGAACCTTGGGTTGGCTGCATTACTCTGCGCTGATTAAAGTGTCGAGCAAAATTAAAATTGATGAGGACAAGAATGGAAAATGAATGGGTGTTCGGCGCTATCTGCGTTTGACCGGTCTCCTTGCTGCTGCCAGCGGAAGGTGCAGGAGATTTGGGTCCCACACTTCAAGGTTTGATTGCCTCAGTGACTCATGACTGTGGATTCATTTTACTGGGGACACTGCATTTTGATGTTTAATGTCCTCAGCGCTGTACATGGCTGTGGACTCGCTTTTGGGGACTCTACAATTCATATTCCATGTGTTTTTGTTTAATTTTTTTTATGCGATTTGATCGAGGCACCGGCACGGACCTGGCTGTGTGACTGCGGCCTGCAGCCACCTTTGGGAACTCCGTGGGACTCTGCGGTTTGATGATGCTCATTGTTCTCTGTGTTAGTTGCTCACTTTTTGTTATTTGCATGATTTATTCTTTTTTGTGTGTTGGGTGTTTGATGGTCTGTGTTGTGTGGAGTTTTTCCTCAGATGAGTTCTGTGGTGTTTGTTTTGTGGCAGCCTGTGGGAAGAGGAATCTCAGGGTTGTATATGGTATGGATACTTTTATAATCAATGTACTTTGAACTTTTTGAAACTGATTGCCTCCATGACCCTGTATGCAATTTTTACAACAGTGCAGCCACAAAGAATGATCTCTGGGACATCGGTTCATCTACAATTCAGTCTTTTCAGAGACTCTGAGTAAGATAGATGGAGCTTAGAAAAATAGAGAGCTATGTGGTAGGGAAATTCTAGGCAGTTTCTGGGGTAGGTTATATGGCCAGCACAACATTGTGGCCTGTAATGTGCTGTAGATTTCTATGTTCTATGTTCAAGGTTCTATCTCCATTCAGCCTGGGATTATCAGTTTTACTGCATGTGGTAACTTTGAGGACATCTTATGAAAGAGTCCTCACGTATCTGTTCTTTTCATTGATAATCTTATCTAATTGTTTTAGCACAGTGACAGAATTAAGAATGGTGTCACCACACAAGATGCACAACTAGTATTGTGTAAAACTGCATGTCAATGAGACCATGGTGAGATGGGTATGATAGATTAGACTCAGGTCTGGATCCATGCAGCTCTTGCTTAATAACTGGAGCAATTAAATATGTTGAACTACATTTCTTTTCAAATTGGGATGACAATAATTAATTTAAACAAATTTTGGAGACATCAGAAAAGGTAGAAAAGGGGAGGGTTGTCTTAAAAAATTAATATCTATGATGACTAGATCTGCAGCTTTTCTCAGGAACTCAGGAAATAAATGAGTTTATCCAGGTATTTTTTTCCTTTATTTGCCTCATTGTTTTTTTTTTAAATTCGGGAACACAGGAAATAATTATATTTACCCATCTAGTTTCTTCCTTTAATTTAGGACCTTAAGACATAGGAGCAGAATTAGGCCATTTGGCCCATCAAGTCTGCACTGCCATTCAATCACGGCTGATCTTTTTTTCCTCTTCTCAGCCCCACTCCACGGCCTTCTCCCGGTAACCTTTGATGCCGTGCCCAATCAAGAGCATATCAACCTCTGCCCTAAATATACCCAACGACCTGGCCTCCACAGCTGCCTGTGGTAATAAATTCCACAAGTTCACCATCTTCTGGCTAAAGAAATTTCTCTGCATTTCTGTTTTAAATGGATGCCCTCTATCCCAAGGCTGTGTCCTCTTGTCCTAGACTCCCCCACCACGGGAAACATTCTTTCCACATCTACACCGTCTAGGCCTTTCAGTATTCGAAAGGTTTCAATAAGATCCCCGCTCATCCTTCTAAATTCCAGTGAATATAGACCCAGAGCCATCAAACGTTCCTCGTATGATAACCCTTTGATTCCCAGAATCATCGTTGTGAACCTTCTCTGAAATCCCTCCAATGCCAGCACAACTTTTCTTATATGTGAAGCCCAAAACTGTTCACAATACTCAAGGTGAGTCTTCACCAGTGCCTTATAAAACCTCAGCATCACATCTCTGCTCCTGTATTCTGGACCTCTTGAAATGAATGCGAACAACTCATTTGCTTTCCTCACCACCGACTCTACCTGCAAGTTAATCTTTAAGGTGTTCTGCACAAGAACTCCCAAGTCTTTTTGCATCTCATATTTTTGGGTTTTCCCCTCGTTTAGAAAAAGGTCTGTACATTTATTTCAACTGCCAAAGTGCATGACCATGCATTTTCCAACATTGTATTTCATTCGCCACTCTCTTGCCCAATCTCCAAATCTGCCTAAGTCCTTCTGCAGCCTGCCTGTTTCCTTAACACTACCTGCCCCTCCAATCTTCATATCATCTGCAAACTTGGCAACAAAGCCATCTATTTCATCATCTAAATCATTGATATACAGCATAAAAAGAAGTGGTCCCAACACTGACCCCTACGGAACACCACTAGTCATTGGTAGCCAACCAGAAAGGGATCTTTTATTTTTTTATTCCCACTCGCTTCCTACCAATCAGCCAATGCTGTAACCATGCCAGTAACTTTCCTGTAATACCATGGGCTCTTAATTTGGTAAGCAGCCTCAAGCGTGGCACCTTGTCAAAGGCCTTCTGAAAGTCCGTATGTACAACATCCACTGCATCCTCTTTATTTATCCTACTTGTAAGCTCCTCAAAGAATTCCAACAGGTTCGTTAGACAAGATTTTCTCTTATGGAAACCATGCTGACTTGGTCCTATCTTGTCCTGTGTTACCAAATACTCCATAACCTCATCTTTAACAATTGACTCCAATATCTTCCCAACCACTGAGGTCAAGCCAACTGATCTATAATTTCCTTTCTGCTGCCTTCCTTTTTTCTTAAAGAGTGGAGTGACATTTGCAATTTTCCAGTTCTCTGGTACCATGCCAGAGTCCAATAGTTTTTGAAAGATCATTGCTAATGCCTCCACAATCTCGAACTCTACCTCTTTCAGAACCCTAGGGTGTAGTTCATCTGGTCTAGGTGAATTATGTACCCTTAGGTTTTTCGGCTTTTTGAGCACCTTCTCCCTTGTACTAGTGACTGCACTCACTTCTCTTCCCTCACACACTACAACGTCAGTTACACTGCTGTTGTCTACCACAGTGAAAACTCATACAAAATACTCATTTGTTCATCTGCCATCTCCTTGTTCCCTGTTATTATTTCTCCACCCTCATTTTCTAGTGGTCCTATATCTACTCTCATCCCTCTTTTTACATACTGGAAAAAGCTTTTACTATCCACTTTCATATTGTTTGCTAGCTTGCATTCATAGTTCATCTTTTCCCTCCTAATGATTCTTTTAGTTGCTCTCTTTTTAGGGTTTTAAAAGCTTCCCAATCCTCTGTCTTCCCACTAATCTGTGCTTTGTTGTATGCTCCCTCTTCTGCTTTTACGTTAGCTTTGACTTCGCTTGTCAGCCACGGTTGTACTATTTGCCATTTGTAAGGGTAAAGAATATTTTTGGAATACATTTATCCTGCACCTTTTTTCCCAGAAGCTCACGCCTTTGCTGCTCTGCTATTATCCCTGCCAGCATCTCCTTCCAATTTACTTTGGCCAACTCCTCTCTCATACCACTGTAATTTCCTTTACTCCACTAAAATACCACTATGTTAGACTTTACTGTTTCCTTGTCATATTACAAGTTGAACTCAATCATATTATGATCACTGACTCCTAAGAGTTCCTTTATCTTAAGCTCCCTAATCGCCTCCGGTTCATTACATAACACCCAATCCAGTGTAGCTGATCCCCTAGTAGTCTCAATGACAAACTGCTCTAAAAAACCATCTCATAGGCATTCACCCAACTCACTCTCCTGAGAACCATTTCCAACCTGATTTCCCAATCAACCTGCATTTTGAAATATTCCATGACTATCACAACATTGCCCTTTTGACACACCTTTTCTAATTCCCATTATAATCTGTGGTCCACATGCCAGCTACTGTTGAGAGGCCTGTATGTAACTGCCATAAGGGTTTCTTTACCCTTGTAGTTTCTTAACTCAACACACATGGACTCAACATCTTCCAATCCTATGTCACATCTTTCTACTGATTTGATACCATTCTTGACCAGTAAAGCCCCATGTCACCCTCTCACCCTCTCCAATACAACATGTAACCTTGGACATTCAGCTCCCAACTATAACCATACTTCTGCCACGTTTCAGTGATGGCCACAACATCACACCTGACAATCTGTAATAGTGCAACAAGATCATCCACCTTATTTCTTATACTCCATGCATTGAGATAGGACATTTCAATTACTGTGTTTGTTACCCTTTTTGATTCTGCATTCCCTATGCACTAATACTAACCCTGCTGGCTGCATTTTTGTCCTATAATCTGCCTGCCCTTCCTGACAGTCTGACTGCACGCTATCTTTGTTTTTTTACCATCAGTCCTATCCTGAGTCCCTTCACTCTGGTTCCCACCCCCCCCCCCCCGGCCAAATTAGTTTAAACCCTCCCCGGCTGCTCTTACAAACCTGCCTGGAAGAATATTGGTCCTCTCGGGTTCAGGTGCAACCTGTCACTTTTGTACAGGTCATACCTCCCCCAGAAGAGATCCAATGATCCAAGAACCTGAAGTCCTGCCCTCTGCACCAGCTTCTCAGCCACACATTAATCTACTAAATCCATCCTGTCTGTACCTTCACTGACATATGGCACAGAGAGCAATCCAGAAATTACTACCCTGGAGGTCCTGATTCTCAGCTTTCTGCATAGCTCTCTAGATTCTCTTTTCAGGACATCTTTGATTTTCCTTCCTATATCATTGGTTACAATATGTGCCAAGACATCTGGCTGATCTCCCTTCCTCTCCAAAATGTTGTGGACGCAATCCTAGACGTCCCTGGCCCGGCACCTGGGAGTCAACATACCATCCGGGTGTCCCATTCATGTCCACAGAATCTCCTGGCTGTTCCCCTGACTATTGAATCCCCTATCACCACTGCTCCCCTCTTCTTCCTCTTGTTTAGTGCCAGTAATCTGGTCTCCATGGCATTTCACTACAAGGTCATCCCCCACATCAGTATCCAAAGTGGTATGATTATTAAAGGGAATGGCCACAGGGGTGCTCTGCACTAACTGCCTATTCATATTTTCACTTCTCCTGACAGTCACCCAGCTACTCATCTCCTGCAACTTCAAGGTAACTACTTCCTTGCAACTTTGATCAATTATCTCCTCACTCTCCCATACAAGCTGAAGGTCATCCAGCTGCTGCTCCAGATCCCTGCATCCGGATGCACTTCACGCAGGTATAGTTCCTTGGGAGACTCTGGGTCTCCCAGGACTCCAACATTCAGCATGAAGAATACACTTCAGTCATTTACTGCACTAGCTACAGTAAGATAAAAATAAAGGAACCTTAACAGAAGTTTACGCAGAGCCAATGCCCATTTTGAGCCAAAGCCTGACACTTCTACTCTCACCACTGGCCTGATCCTAACAATGGCAGCCCTGACAATGGCCACACTGCTTATCCGTTCTGTACTTTTAAACAAGTGTCGCTGACCTACAAGAAACCTCATCACTGTGGCCTGCTCCTGCCTCTGATTAGACCGTCGGAATAAGCCTGAACACCCACAAAACTCTCCTTTAAAACAAGCTTCACTGACCTATGAGAAACCTTGTCACTGTGGCCTGCTCCTGCGGCTGCTTCACCTTATTGCCTTTCTTTAAATTCACGCTAATGAGTAAACTGGGGGAGAGGGAATCAGCAAGAGCAAATTCCATCAATCTTTAGTAAATTGATGATTACAGTAGCTAGTGTCATTTATGAAAGCTGTATTGTCTTCATTGAAGTATTCTTTATGTGTTATCTGTAAAAGCTCCCTTTATATGCAATAGCTTCCTCTTCCTCAGATAGAGAATTTGATTAATGACGAGCTAATAACACTTGTTAGCATTTGGCAGTCTTGACTGCTTATTGTATATTTAACTCATTGCTTATCACTGATTACTTTTGCGTAATCTGTTGGATTGTACAATGCTTTTCTGAAAACCCATTGCACACCATCAACTTGGGTGTTCTACCGTCGATGGTTATGCTTGATAATTTTGCTGTTGAATGGGCATTTGGAATGGAAAAGAGTGAAACAATGCATTGCCAGTTCAGTTAAAGCACTCTCAGCAAACAGGCTTGAGCAATAACAGTATTTCTGCACTTTGGCTAATGACACTTAAGTGGGCTTGGTCCTGATAATGTAATATATACAAAGCAGTTGCAGATCTGGATCCAATAATGTATCATTTACCACGTCTGGAATAGATCGTCTGGGCGAATTAACTGAACTCTTGCCCTGCTGTGCATTTTTGGTCTCTGCTCATTTGTTTGTTAGCCTTCTACCCTGTAACTTGACCTCTTTCCCCTCTTGCACGAATGCATCTTGACCTTGGAACTTTGAGATTCTGCTATCTCACGTGTTTCTCTATTTGCATATGATGGTAGTTAGGAAATAGCTTGAAATATTTGAAGGCTTGCCCCAGGCAAAATTGACAGGTGCATTGGGGAGCTAAGGATAAAAGTACACTGCTTGCAGAGTACAAACTCAGCCAGGTGAGCAGAGTTACCTAGTTGAAATTCTAAAGGATCGTCAAATACATGCTCATTCAGCTGGAGGTGGAAGGAACAGGCGCTGACAGTTTAGTATTGTTAACTACATAGGTCATAAGATCCTGTCTTCAGCTTGTTTCTTTTCTTTCTACATCACTCAAGGATGTTGAAGCACGAAAAATGGAGATTTGCAATAAATCAAACAAGAACTTTCAGGGTCATCTGACTGCTGGGCATAATTGAATGAGCATTTAGTAAATGAATTGTGTTAAAAAAATTAGCTTGTACAGGTTGAGCACACCTTATCCAGAAATCCAAAATCTGAAACCCTCAGAATCCGATTTTTTTCGGTGCTGACCTGACTCCACAAATAGGAAATTCTACAAGGCGCGAGGACATTCCCAAGTGATGTACGGGTTTCTGCACACCACTGGCAGTTCTGAGAAGTGACTCCACATACCTTGAGTGGGGCCCTATTGGCACCAGTTTGCTTTCAGCAGTCATCATAGCCAGACCGTCATGCATTACTCACAGTGATTATCATGTATTTTGCACTTATTCTCTGCTCTGTGCTGTGAAGGTATTGTTGAAAATGTCAAATAAGCCTGCAGTTACACCTGTAGGTAATAGTGAAGGGAAAAAGGGGAAGCATTTATGTCTATCTATAACACAGAAAGTCAAATTGTAGGAAAAACATGTCAACAGTGAAAGTTTAAAGCATCTAACAGAGGTGTATGACCTGAAGAAATGGGACAAACTTTTGAAGTTCTATGCTGAATGTAATAAAAAAAAGCTTAACAAAAAAATAGAAAAGTACTGCATAAAGCAAAAAATGAAGATCTCATATGTGTATTGAAAGAGTGGATTCATCAGCACTGGAATGAGCATATGCTGCTTAACGGTATACAGATCAAGAAACAAGCAAAGATCTATCACAATGAATGGAAATTTGAAGGTAACTGTAAATATTCAGCAGGCTGGTTGCAGAAATGTAGGAAAAGGCAGCAGCATTTCATTTTTAAAGATTTGTGATGATAAAGCGCCTGCTGATCACAAAGCAGCTGAGAAGTTCATTGATGAGTTTACCAAGATCGCCGCTGATGAAAATCTTACACCACAATATCAGTTTATAAAATCAAAGAAAGATTGCTATGACAAAAACCCTTGTTAATGAGGTAGACAACACTGGAAGAAATACTTTAAAAAGCCATCCGGCACAGTGCCTCCTCATCCCGAGAGCATCATCTTCCAGTTCCCTGAACTGCTTCTGATGTCTCTCATCACAGTGAAGTCAACAACGATGTACTCTCTCCCTCAAGTTTCTCAGACCTAATATAGTTGTAGTGTTTGCTGCTGCCTTTATCTTCTTCTGTCAATGAAGATCATCCTGCTTTTTTTATTGGTAATTACAAGGCGTTTTATTTTTGCATGAGATCTGAATTTCATCTGCACCTAAAATCCCATGTTTATGTGTAACATAAATGGGTCAGAGAAGAATGGCCAGATTGGTTCAAGCTGATAAGAAGGCAACACTACCCTAAAGAACCACATGTTACAACAATGGTGTGCAGAAGAACCACTAAGGAGAGGTTGTAGAGGAGGTTTAGCCTATATGTTGTCTGGATTAGAAAGGGTGAACTATAACGGAAGGTTTGACAAGCTTGGGTTGTTCTCTCTGAAGCAACAAAGGCTGAAGGGAGATCTGATAGAGATTATTTTAAGTTATGACAGGGGGCAGAATTGAGTGTAGTTGCTATTACTAACGAGAAGGTACTTGGGGACTTGAAAGGTCTGAAGGTAGATTAGCATCCTGGACCAGATTGACTAAACGCCAGTGTCCCAAAAGAGATAGCTGAAGAGATTGTGGAGGCATTAGTTCACAGCATCTTGGAGAGCTTGTCACAGTTCATCTGCAGTCTTTGGCTGTCTCATTTGCTTCTCTCTTTCCAGGTAATCCCAGACAGCCTTGACGATGCTGAGATCTGGGTTCTGTAGAGGCCATACCATCTGAAACTATAAAAATCTAGGGTGCCTAAGACTCTTGCACATTTCTGTATGTTATCACATAACACATCATATGTGCATACTTCACTGAAAGTAAAAGCAAACTAAGAGTCCTGGTTCTGTGTTTTTATTTCAATTAGTTTTATGTTTTGGAATTACAGAACATAAATAGTAATGATTTTTCAAGAATCACTAGATTCTGGAATGGTTCCGGAAGACTGGGAGATTGCAAATGTCACTGCACTCTTTAAGAAGGGAGGGAGACAGAAGAAAGGAAATTATAGGCTACCCTGACCTCAGCGATTGGGAAGATGTTGTAATCCATCATCAAGGATGAGGTTTCAAGGTGCTTGGAGGCACATGATAAAATAGGCCAAAGTCAGAATAGTTTCCTGAAGAGAACATTTTCCCTGACAAATACTGTATGTTGGAATTCTTTGAGGAAATAACAAACAGCAGAGTCAAAGGAGTGTCAGTGGATATTGTAGGCTTGTATTTTCAGAAGGGCTTTGACAAGGTGTTGCACATGAGGCTGCTTAACAAGTTAAGCGCTCATGGTATTATAGGAAAAATGCTCGCATAGATAGAAGATTGGCTAATTGTCAGGAGGCAATGAGTGGGAATAAAAGGGGCCTTTTCTAGTTGCCTGCCAGTGACCAGTGGTGTTCCACAGGAGACAGTGTTGGGAACTGCTTCTTTTCACATCATGTGTGTATCAATGGCTTGAATGATGGAATTGATGACTTTGCGGCCAAGTTTGCAGCTAGTATGAAGATAGATGGAGAGGCAGATAGTGTTGAAGAACCAGCGAGTCTGCAGAAGGACTTAGACTCACTGGGAGAATGGGAAAAGAAGTGGCAGGTGGAATATAGTGTAGAGAAGTGTAAGGTCATGCACTTTAGTAGAGGAATAAAGGTGTAGACTATTTTCTAAATGAGGAGAAATCAGATTTGCAAAGGGACTAGGGATTCCTTGTGCAGGATTCCCTAAAGGTTAATTTGCAGGTTGAGTCAGTGGTAAGCAAGGCAAATGGAATGTTAGCATTCATTTTGAGAGGACTAGAACAGCGGTCCCCAACCACCGGGCCGCGGGCCGCGGACCAGTACTGGACTACAGAGCATGCGCTACCGGGCCATGAGGAAACGATATGATTTGGCAATACGAGTCAGCTGCACCTTTCCTCATTCCCTGTCATGGCCACTGTTGAGCCATTAAGCGCGCGTCATCCATGTCAGCGCGGGAAGAAGATCAACTCCTCGAGCTTGCAATTGACGGCGGGCTGAAAAGTCTGTTTGACATAACATCTCTGCCAGCATTCTGGATCAAAGTCAAGGCTCAGTATCCTGAGATAGCCACGGAAGCACCGAAAACGTTGCTTCCATTTCCAACATATCTCTGCGATGAATGTAACAAAAACTAAATTGCGGATTAGACTGGACATAAGGAACCCCGTTCGAGTATCGCTGTCCCCCATCACCCCTCGATGGGGCCATCTTGTTGCAGGAAAGCAAGCCCAGGGCTCCCACTGATTCTGCGATATTGGTGCGTTGCAATGATTTTATAAGTTCATACGGGGAAAATTTGCGCTATGTTTAATATCCAAACGTTACTCAAAATGTTATGATGCTATTGACTTATATAACCATATAACAATTGCAGCACGGAAACAGGCCATCTCTGCCCTTCTAGTCTGTGCCAAACGCTACTCTCACCTCATCCCACCAACCTGCACTCAGCCCATAACACTCCATTACTTTCCTGTCCATATATCTGTTCAATTTTTCTTTAAATGATAATATCGAACCTCCTTCTGACACTTCTACTGGAAGTTTGTTCAACACTTACTTCAAGCTCCCCTGTCCTCCTCTGATAATTGACTTATCGCTAAATTCATGCGAGGAAAATGCGCTGTGTGTTTAATACTAAATTCGTTAGATAAAGCCTTTTAGAAACGAAATTGAGTGTATTAGCCACTTATCACCGATATTCCGGTCGTGATTAACACCGCGCTCCGAACAGAATCGCCAAAAACGATTTGTAGAAAAATAATCGGCAGGTGCGCGTGCAAAAAACGCATGCGTGCTGGTGTCCACGCAAGGCTTCATGGTCATTGTAGTCTTTCTCTGGGTAAACGCAATGTATTTGACTGCTACTCTTATCCGTTGGCAACCATCCCGCACTCCCCCCCCCCCCCACCCCTGGTCGGCCAGTCGGCAAGAATATTGTCAACATGAAACCGGTCCGCACTGCAAAAAAGGTTGGGGACCCCTGGACTAGAATATGAAAGCAAGGATGTAATGCTACGGCTTTATAAAGTATTGGTCAAACCACACCTGTGAGCGGTTTTGGGCCCCTTATCTAAGAAAAAATGTACTGAGGAGGTTTATGAGAATTATTCAAGGAATGAATGTGTTAACATATGAGGAGTGTTTGAGAGATCTGGGCCTGTCCTCGCTGAAATTTTGAAGAATCAGGTGGAATCTCATTGAGACCTATTGAATATTAATAGGCCCAGAAAAGATGTGGAGAGAGTGTTTCCTATAGTGGGACAGTCAAGGACTAGAGCCTCAGAAAAGAAGGACATTCATTTAGAATAGAGATGAGAGATTTCTCCTGCTAGAGGGTAGTGAATCTGTGGAATTCATTGTCACAGATGGCTGTGAACACCAAGTCATTGGGTATATTTATAGGTGAGGTAGATAAATTCTTGATTAGTCAGGCTGTCAGCGGTTATGGGGAGAAAGCAGGAGAATCTAGTTGAGAGGGATAATAAATCAGCGATGATCGAATGACAGGGCAGACTCAATGGCCTAAATGGCCTAACTGTGCTCCTATGTCTTATGGTCCATGTACATCTTTAAACAGTTATATAAAATGCAGAATGACTAAGGCAAAGTTGTCAACATTGAAAAATTGGTTGGTGTTGACTAGGAGTGAGAATAAAGCAGATTTGTTGAGAAAAGGAATTTGATGAAATTGAGAAAATGTAAACTGAGAGGTGATCCATATTAGATTAGATTAGATTATGAGGATACGCAGTCCTCTTTTATTGTCATTTAGTAATGCATGCATTAAGAAGTGATACAATGTTCCTCCAGAATGATATCACAGAAACACAAGACAAATCAAGACTGAAAAGCTGACAAAAACCACATAATTAGACCATATAGTTACAATAGTGCAAAGCAATACCGTAATTTGATAAGGAACAGACCATGGGCACGGTAAAAAAAAGTCACAATGTCTCTCGAAAGTCCCATCATCTCACGCAGATGGTAGAAGGAAGAAAAAAAACTCTCCCTGCCATGAACCTCCAGTGCCACAAACTTGCCGATGCAGCACCCTGGAAGCACCCGACCACAGCCGACTCTTGAGTCTGTCTGAAAACTTCGAGCCTCCGACCAGCCCTCCAACACCGAGCACCGAGCACCATCTCTACCGAGCGCTTCGACCCTGGCCCCGGCAACAGGTAATAGGCAAAGCCGAGGATTTGGGGCCTTCCCCTCCGGAGATTCTCAATTGCACAGTAGCAGCGGCAGCAAATTGGGCATTTCAGAAGTTTCTCCAGATGTTCCTCCATGCTTCTCACGTCTGTCTCCATCGAATCAGGATTGTGCACGGCCCCTACTTAACAAATACGATATCATTTCGGAGCGGCCATGCGCGCTGTGTTTCGCTGCCATCTTCTCCTCCCCTCCCAACTGACCAGTTCATCTCTGCAATTAAGAGCACAACTATTCTAGATGAAAAAAACTAATTTAGTTTGGATAGAGCACCTTTGACCCACACTATCTGTGCAGCCCATTGAGTTTGCTCTGCCATTCCATCATCGTTGATTTATTATCCCTCTCAACTAGATTCACCTAAAAATATACCCAAATGAAATTAAACCTCTTCTGTCTACACATGATCCATATCCCTCTATTCCCTGTATATTTATGTGTCTTCCTAAAAGCTTCTTAAATAACACTATTGTATCTTCTTCCTCCACTAATTCCAGTGGTCCTTTCCAGGCATCTATCATTTTCTATGTTAAATAAACTTGCCCCGCACATTTTTCTTAAACCTTCCCTTCACACTCCTTCAAATGTGTGAACCCTAGAATTTAATCTTTCTCCCTGAGAAAAAGATTTTGACTGGATGCCCTTTCTTTCTCTCATAATTTTAAGGGATTCCCCTTAACCTTTGATGCTCCAGAGAAAACAACATAAGTTTGTCCAATCTCCCCTGAATAACTCATTTCCTCCAATACAGGGGAGTATTTGAGTGAATCTCTTCTATACCGTTTCCAAAGCTTCCCTGTCCTTCCTGTAAAAGGGTGAGCAGAATTGCACTCATTACTCCATGTTCAGCCTAACCAAAATCCATATAGCTGCAACATGACTTTGTTACTGCTTGGTCAGGCGATACTAAATACCCTGACCAATTAAAGCAAGCATACCATATACCTTTACCACCCTGTCTACCTTCAGACAACAATGGACTTGCACCACAAGATCCCATTGTATACCAATGCTGTTAATAGTCCTGCCATTAACTGGTTACTTCCTCCTTACATTTGACCTCCCATTTGCTCAGGTTAAACTCCATCTGCCACTTCTCTGCACATACAGGTGTCCCCTGCTTTTCGAATGTTCGCTTTACAAAACCTCACTGTTACGAAAGACCTACCTTAGTACCCTATTTTCGCTTTCAGAAGGTGTTTTCACTGTTACGAAAAAAAAATTCAGCGCGCAATAAAAGGCAGCGCGCCCCGAGCAGCCGCTTTCCCCCGGATTCTCGCCGGCATTGCTTTAACACGTGCCTGTGAGCAGCTGTTTGCAAGATGAGTTCTATGGTATCGGAAAAGCCTGAAAGAGCTCGTAAGGGTGTTACACTTACGGTAAAACTAGACATAATTAAGCGTTTTGATCGTGGTGAACAAGTAAGGACAACGTGAGTTTGGCTTATGGAAGCTGACGAACATGATGTTGAAGAGGTTTTGGCATCCCATCACCAAGAACTGGCAGATGAAGAGCTGATGCAATTGGAAGAAAAAAGGATAACAATCGAAACCGAATGAGTAATGATAAAGTATGACTTTAATTTTGAAAGGGTACGTTGGTTTAGGGGATATTTGCAGGATGGTTTGAGTCCTTGTTAAAGAACTGTGTGATAGAAAAATGCGCGAGGCTGAGCAGTCAAGCAAGCCTTCCACATCAGCCACAGCAGACGACAAACCTCGACCTTCAACGTGGAGGCGGGCAGAGATAGAAGAAGATGAGCTGCCTGCTCTAATGGAAACAGGCGACGAGATGACACCCCAGTGTTCCACCACCCCAACCCCCAGGCCACGGACAGATACTGTACCAATTCACAGAGAATGCAAAGGTAGCCGGGAGGCACACAGCACATCTTTAAGAAAAAAGCTGAAATAAACATGCTAATTAATTAGGTGCTGTCGACATGTAATTGTCGGCCCAGATCAGAGACGACGCAATGGGAAATCGGCACTGATCTGGGCCGACAATTATGGATGGCACCTAATTAATTAGCATGTTTGTTTCAGCTTTTTTCTTAAAGATGTGCTGTGTACCTCCCGGCTACCGCTGGACTCCTGCGTTCTTCGCGGCAATGTATCACTCAGCGGCCTGGAGGGTGGGGGCCACTGCACCACCTAACCTGCGATGACTCAGTCTAACACACCATCATCAGTGTGTTCTGCGCTGTCTTCCCAATTCCAGTAAGTGATACTACACTGTACATACATAATTTCTACTTTATATCGGCTGTGTCTTTTTACGTGTTATTTGGTATGATTTGGCAGCTTCATAGCTTAAAGGTTACTGGAGAGCGCTTGCGCCGTGTTTTTGCCAGCAGTGCTTGCGTGAGATTTTCTGCCGATGGCGCTTGCGTGCAATTTTCGCTACTGAGAACAGTGCAGTAATGATTGTGGAAAAGTATTTCTTCTTTATATAGGCTGTGTATTTATCATATCATTCCTGCTTTTACTATGTGTTACTGTTATTTTAGGTTTTATGTGTTGTTTGGCATGATTTGGTAGGTTATTTTTGGGTCTGTGAACGCTCACAAAATTTTCCCATATAAATAAATGGTAATTGCTTCTTCGCTTTACGACATTTCGGCTTACGAACCATTTCATAGAAACGCTCTACCTTCGGATGGCAGGGGAAACTGGTATCTTTAATTGATGTATAATCCTGCTCTAAGTACTCAACAATGTGTCTACCTGGCCATTGCCTTCCAAACTAGCTTATTGCGACATGGTGTCTCATGCATCTGTAGTTAATTGCAAAAGGGTACACTATTTTCCAAGGATGATTTTACATATTATTTGAATAGGTGAACTTTCACGCTATTTATGCTGTATTTCACCATGGATGGCATGGTCCATCATAAAACAATGGATAAAATCATAAAATCAGATAGGAAACTTTAAATCTTCATTCTCGATGGGTTTTGTTTTTTTTTCCTTTTTTTGTTTAAAAGAGAAAAAAAAACACTACACTATAGAAAAAAAAAATTAAAATGGGACTGGGCAGTCCATTTTGAGGAAATGACCAAAAAAAAAGAAAGACTTTCTGATCAAATCTAAAACTTCAAAAAAAAAGATTGAAAGAGTAATAAATCAAATTAAATGAAAATATTGGATAAAAGGTCGCCAGATTTGCTCAAATTTAAAGGATGTATCAAATGTCTGACTTCTTATTTTCTCTAAACTTAAACAGGACATAATGGAGGAGAACCAATAAAAGACCATAGGTGGATTAGAATCCTTCCACTTCAATAAAATGGCTATCCTAACCAGTAAGGTCGAAAAGGCTATCGTACGTTGAGGGGAAACAGGAACAGGGAAACGTTGAGGGGACATAAATCATACACAGTTTTTTACAGAAAAACACCATTAGAACTACTAAAACATCGATCTTAGTGCAAAGTGGTCATAGTTTTGCCCATAACATTGACTGTTTACTCTTTTTCATAGATGCTGCCTGGCCTGCTGAGTTCCTCCAGCATTTTGTGTGTGTTGCTTGGATTTTCAGCATCTGCAGATTTTTGCTTGATGGTGTTGCTAAACTGTGGGTGATAGGTGTTTTGCCAATAGGTTCCAGAACCCAATGATTAAAGAGAAGTAGCTACTCTTGAATCTGGTGATGTAGAAATCAGAATCAGAATCAGGTTTAACTTACTCCACTGGCACATGTCATGAAATTTGTTGTTATGCGGCAGCAGTACAATGCAATACATAATAAAAACTAAGTTACAATAAGAAAGGTACTGTATATGTTAAAAAGTTAAATTAAATAAGTAGTTCAGAAAGAGAAAAAAAGTAATGAAGTAATGTTCCTGGTTTCAATTTTCATTCAGAAATCATTTGTCAGAGGGAAGAAGCTTTTCTTAAATCATTTAGTGTGTGCCTTCAGGCTCCTGTACTACTCCCTGATGGTAGCACTGAGAAGGAGTGTGTCCTGGGTGATGGTGCTCCTTAATGATGGATGCTGCCTTTTAGAGCCATCGCTCCTTGAAGATGTCCTGGGTGCTGGGGAGGCAAGTGCCCATGACGAAGATGACTGAGTTTACAACTTCTGCAGCTTATTTTAATACTGTGCAGTGACCCCCCCCCCCCGCCACCAGATTGGACCGTGATGCAGCGAGTTAGAATGCTGTACACGGTACATCTATAGAAATTTGCGAGTGTCTTTGATGACGTACCAAATCTCCTAAACTCCTAATGAAATATAGCCGCTTTTGTGCCTTCTTTAGAACTGCATCGAAAGGTTGGGCCGAGGATAGATCCTCAGAGATGTTGATACCCAGGAACTTGAAATTGCTCAGACTTTCCACTTCTGATCCCTCGATGGGGACTAGTGTGTGTTCCCTCATCTTACCCTTTCTGAACTCTACGATCAATTCTTTAGTCTTATTTATGTTGAGTGCACGGGTGTTGCTGCAACACGACTCAACCAGTTGATCTTCCTCACTCCTGTATGCCCTCTCGTCACTATCAGTCTTTAGTACTTCCTGCTTGATAGTAGCTATGAAAAGATGACATGACCCAGATAGTGGGACTCTTTGATAATAGAGGTTGCCTTCCTGAGGCAGCACCTCCTGGAGATACTACCAATTATGGGAACGGATATGCCTGTAACATATCAGCAGAGTCCAATACTCTTTGCAGCTCTTACATTCCTGCACATTCGAATTGACGTACCAGACCACAGCACAACCAGTCAGAATGCATTCAACAGTGAATTGTTAGAAGTTTCTTAGAGTATTTAAATGACAAGTGGAAACTCTCTAACCTCTAAAGAAAGTAAAGTCACTAGCACAATTTCCATACAATGCGACCATAAACAAATGGGAAGTACAAACTCAGGGGTTCTGGGATGGAGTGGTGCAACAGTACATGGACTATGTTGATATTGAATGGAGAAACACTTTAACTTGCTATCCATTAAGAATTGGAAAAAAAATGGAAACCTGTCAAAGTTGAAGTTTAAAAAAAAGTAAAACAAAAAGGAAAACAGCTCGTACTAAGACAGAGATTGGTGAGAGGGGCGGTGGAAGCAAGGGAAAATAAGATAACATCTGAACTGCTAAAATTTGAGAGGCTAGAATATCCATTTTTGGTATAAACTGTAAGTCCATTATTAGTAATTACAGTGAATGATCAGTGCCATCCAGTGGAAACGCTGAACCAAAATGTTTTAAATTTTTAGTAAAAAATAACTGCAGGAATGAATCTCAACTACTTCAAGTGTTATTTTACCAAGTCAGAGCAATTAGTTGGTGTGTCATTAATTATTTGGCATTAACCGTTTTCATACTATGAAAGGAATATGTGTACTGTATTCTCTTCCTGCAAAGTACTTAATTGTAGTTAACAATTAGCAAGTTCTTAAAAATGATGGAAGTGCTAAAGGCAAGACGATGACTATATGAAACAGATCACAAAGTTGAAAAACATGTACCTGAAGGCTCTTAAGATGTGTGTCTCACAGCATTTTCTTCAATCTCTCCTTGTGTTAGTTACTAGGTGAAGCGTGAGCTTGCAGTTGTTTCGAACCAGTTTACCCATTATATTTCTAGAGAACCATTACTCAACAGAATTTAATTTTTTGAAGGAGTGTTTAATAAGAAGTTTAGCTATTGAACAGCCCATAAAGCAGCCTAGCAGGACACTTGGGATCAAATCTGGACCTTTATAGTTACTTGAGAAAATGGGAGAACACTTTTGGGGCTAGAAGAAGATTGCAGGGGGAATTTGTTGACTGTAAAAATAATGTGTATAAGTTTTCAGAGAAATGAAACAGCAATAGTAGACTGCAGTGTTATCCAGAGTGAGATTTTATGATCTGGCAGCTAATAAAAATAAGTCTGCAAGCAGTGAGTGTGTTTTGCAAATCATATACAACATTGACAATAGTAAGGTTCAGCATCTAGACTATGAAGTGTTTTGACCTGAAATGTTATCCTTAGATTTATGATAATGAAGTGTTGTTACTTGAATGCTGCTTTTAAAGTAGCTTGACCTCAATTTCTGTTGATAAAAACATCGTAAATAATTGGTCACCACAGAAATAAAAAGCGGTCGAATTGCCGTTCAGCACATTTCTTCAGATAATTTTTAATGGCTTATTTAGTGTTAACTTTCCATAATCAGTGATCAATATACAGCAGTAATACCCTTATTCTATTTAACTAGTTTTCACAGTAACTTTCCACCAAATTACCATTTAATATCTTTTCTTCCTTCCATTTATGTAACCTTTTCAACTGAATATATTAACCTCTCCAAGGATAAAGTAGAATGATAATAGATAATATTTAATAACAAACAAGATAAAATCTGCAGAAATTCTGCAGTGTTGCTAATATTTAATCAAGTACTTTGATCCTTCTTGGATGTTTCAAATTTGAAGTCTCAATAGAATGGGTTGGTAATGAAAATAAATTGCTGGTAGACTACAGTTTATTGTTGCCAGGTCAGCCAGAGTACATAGACCCTATAAGTTGTTTCCTAATGAATGGAAGTTATTGAGCTGAAACTTGCTAATGATAGAGGTACAGCTCAGTTGAGCGTGTGGGGTGGATTGGTTTGACAGGGTTGTGCTGTTTAGTTCCTGATGAGACAGCAACGCTCTCTGATTAATTTTCAAAAACAGGATGGAATGCAACTGAGCCACACTTGTGGGATACAACCAAACTCCATTCTCGATGGGATGTTTGTCCACTTGAAATAAGTTGGCAGGTGTGAGGTATATTTAAATGTTCGTCTTTTTTTAAAGGAAAAGATAACATGTTCATAATCAAAAAATATAGTTACATTTTTTTGCTGGTCATGATACATGATGGCAATTGAGGTTATAATACATGATGGCAATTTGAGTTACCAAAATTATAAAGACCAAGGGTTCAGTGTTTAGCCTATTAATGCTCTGAATTTGTTTTAACTTGTATACGAGGTGGAAAGAAGATATTTTTCTAAGCTGTGTATAGAGTCATAGACTCACAAATAGGTTGTGGATGTAAATACAGGTTGAGTACCTTTATCCAAAATTTCAAAATCCAAAAACCTCCAAAATCCAAAATTTTTTTGAGTGCTGACACGTCATCACAAATAGAAATTTCCACAAAGTGCTGGGAAGGTTCCAGGTAATGCACGGGTCCCTGCAGACCACAGACAATTCCTGAGCAGCGACAGCAAATATGTAATGAACAGAAGGTAATGAAAAATAGAAAAAAGTGCGTAAACTGAAAAATGAACATCTCAATCATGTATTGAAAGAGTGGATTCATCGGTATCAGAGTGAACATATGCCGCTTAATGGTATGTCGATCATGAAACCAACAAAAATCCATCATCACGAACTGAAAATTCAAGGTAATGTATACATCCAGCAGGTTGGTTGCAGGCATGGCATTAAATGTTTAAAGATTTGTGGTGATAAAGTGTCAATAGGCAATAGACAATTGGTGCAGGAGTAGGCTATTCAGCCCTTCTAGCCAGCACCGCCATTCACTGTGATCATGGCTGATCATCCACAATCAGTACCCCGTTCCTGCCTTCTCCTCATATCCCTGGACTCCGCAATCATTAAGAGCTCTATCTAACTCTTTCTTGAAAGCTCCAGAGAATTGGCCTCCACTGCCTTCTGAGGCAGAGCATTCCACGGATCCACAACTCTCTGGGTGAAAATGTTTTTCCTCAACTCCGTTCTAAATGGCCTACCCCTTATTCTCAAATTGTGTCCTCTGGTTCTGCACTCCCCCAACATTGGGAACATGTTTCCTGCCTCTAGCGTGTCCCTTAATAATCTTACATATTTCAATCGGATCCCCTCTCATCCTTCTAAATTCCAGTGCATACAAGCCCAGTCGCTCCAATCTTTCAACATATGACAGTCCCGCCATCCCGGGAATTAACCTTGTGAACCTCCGCTGCACTCCCTCAGTAGCAAGAATGTCCTTCGTCAAATTTGGAGACCAATACTGTACACAATACTCCAGGTGTGGTCTCACCAGGGCCCTGTACAACTGCAGAAGGACTTCTTTGCTCCAATACTCAACTCCCCTTGTTATGAAGGCCAACATGCCATTAGCTTTCTTCACTGCCTGCTGTACTTGCATGCTTACTTTCAGTGACGGATGAACAAGGACACCTAGATCTCATTGTACTTTCCCTTTTCCTAACTTGACACCATTCAAATAGTAATCTGCCTTCCTGTTCTTGCCACCAAAGTGGTAACCTCACATTTATCCATATTAAACTGCACTTGCCATGCATCTGCCCACTCACCCAACCTGTCCAAGTCATCCTGCATTATCTCAACATCCTCTGCACATTTCACACTGCCACCCAGCTTCGTGTCATCTGAAAATTTACTAATGTTAATTTTAATCCCTTCATTTAAATCATTAATGTATATTGTAAATAGCTGCGGTCCCAGCACCAAGCCTTGTGTCACCGCCTGCCATTCTGAAAGGGACCCGTTAATCCCTACTCTTTGCTTCCTGTCTGCCAACCAATTTTCTATCCATGTCTGTACCCTACCCCAACACCATGTGCTCTAATTTTGTCTGCTAATCTCCTATGTGGGACCTTATCAAAGGCTTTCTGAAAGTCCAGGTACACTACATCCGCTGGTTCTCCCTTTTCTGTTTTCATAGTTACATCCTCAAAAAATTCCAGAAGGTTAGTCAAGCATGATTTCCCCTTCGTAAATCCATGCTGACTCAGACCGATCCTGTTACTGCTATCCAAATGTGCCGCTATTTCATCCTTTATATTTGACTCCAGCATCTTCCCCACCACTGATGTCAGGTTAACTGGTCTATAATTCCCTGTTTTCTCTCTCCCTCCTTTCTTAAAAAGTGGGATAACATAAACTACCCTCCAGTCCTCAGGAACTGATCCTGGATCTTTCAAACATTGGAAAATAATTACCAATGTGTCCACGATTTCTAGAGCCACCTCCTTAAGTACCCTGAGGTGCAGACCATCAGGCCCTGGGGATTTATCAGCCTTCAGTTCCATCAGTCTATCCAACACCAGTATCTGCTGATCATGAAGCAGCAGAGGAATTCATTGATAAGTTTGCCAAGATCATCACTGATGAAGATCTAACAGGCTGACAGCTGCTTCAGTACGTATGTGTGAAGAACAAGTGTAAGAAAGGGCTGCTTATCAGTAGCACATAAAATCTGAATCATGAATGGTGGTAATCCCAAATATCCACTGACTGTCCAGCGGGGCTGCTGTGATAGTGATAGCTTACCTTTCTAATGGTTCAATGTACACATTGTTGTTTTATGCACAAAATTATTAAAAATATCATATAAAACTACCTTCAGGTTATGTGTATAAGTTGTACATGTAACATCAATGGATTTCATGTTTAGGCTTGGGTCCCAACCCCAAGGTATTTCATTATATATATAAAAATATGTTTGTGTGTGTGCGTGTGTGTGTGTGTGTGTGTATAGATATATATATATACACACACACATATATACATACATATACACACACACACACATATATATATATATACGCGCACGAGGGGTGATTGATAAGTTTGTGGCCTAAGGTAGAAGGAGTCAATTTTAGAAAACCTAGCACATTTATTTTTCAACATAGTCCCCTCCTACATTTACATACTTAGTCCAGCGGTCGATGAGCATACGGATCATTCGAGAAAGAGTTGAACTGCATGTGCATGTAACGAGAGCTGTATAACTCATCTCCTTCTACCTTAGGCCACGAACGTATCAATCACACCTGCTGTGGACACTTTCTGGAGGTCCAAGATCCGTATGCTCCACAACCGCTGGACTAAGTGTGTAAATGTAGGAGGGGACTTTGTTGAAAAATAAATGTGCTAGGTTTTCTAAAATTGATTCCTTCTACCTTAGGCTATGAACTTAGTCAATCACCCCGTGTGTGTGTGTGTGTGTGTTTATATATATATATATACACACACACACACGCAAACATACATACATATACACACATCAAATATTCTAAAATCTGAAATCCGAAACACTTGCAGCCTTAAGTATTTTGGACAAGAGTGTTCAACCTATATAAGGTTATTTTGATATATTTTTAAGTGTAAAGTTAATATGAGTAAAATATATAGTCCACTTCTTTCATACCTGGAACTAATCATAAAATTGTGAATGATCTATCTACAGAATCTTTGGGTCCTTTGAGAAATTCTTCTATCTTTGTGTCATAAAGCTTTATGAAACAAATGTAATGTAGCACAAATTTTGCTTTAGCAGTCTTTCATTTAAAAACCTATATTTTTTCTCTGTGAAGCCATGTGATACAGTTGTCCATAACAACATTTACACAATCATATGAGACTCAGCTTGATTTATTTCCAGTTTGTGTGATTGGGACAACCATATTTACCTTGTGTTCCTGTTCGGTAGAAGCTGCCACGTGTACTCCTTCACCATACAACTATTATCTTTTTAATGTTTCCTTTTACACAATGGAATATCTTACAGATACGTCTGTGATTTCATATACTGCTCATATGACTCATATACTGCTCATCAATAGAACAAAAAATGGCATTGTCAACTTGGAGCCATCGGCAAAAATCACCTCTTTACTTAATATGCCCTCTTATATGGTGCTAAGAATTGATGACAGGCAGCATTCTGAAAGACTGTCCCAGTGTAATTGTTGCATTTGCCCATCAGTTCAATCTTGAATACAAAAAGAGCAAAGAGAAAATTGGAGAGGCAAAGAAAGCATTTAATCATGCTCTGGACTATCTGGAAAGCTTGATGAAGAGCAAGTTGTTATTTCTCTCAGTTATCACAAAACAAATTGTGACAGCTCCACAACTAACTATTAATAGCATTCAGCTTTAGAAAGTGTTTCATAAGTTACAGCCAAAGATCGGGATCCAAAACTTCTACTACCAAGAAAGACAAGACAACTGAAGCATGTGTATTGGTCCATTCTCATAACACCCTGACTTAGAAATGTATTACCAGATCTTCAGTGTTACTGGGATTAAATTCTAGAGAACCAACCTTACTTACCCCCCACTTCAATGGTTGTTAATTTATATTTTTTTCATTTATTGACTCTTGTTTTAATTTGACGTGTAATAACACTAAAAGTATCACAACATTAGGTTTGCAGTGGCTGTGTCAAAGCACAAAGTAAATTTATTATCAAAGTACATATACAGCCCTGAGATTCATTTTCTTGCAGGCATACATAATAAATCCAATAGCCACACCAACTGGGTGTACAACCAACATGCAAAAAGACAATAAACTGTGCAAATACAAAAAGAAAATAATACTGTTAAATTAGCAATAAATATTGAAAACATCAGATGAAGAGTCCTTGAAAGTGAGTGCATAGGTTGTGTGAACATTTGTGATTGGGACAAGTGTAATTGAGTGGAATTATTCCCCTGATTCAAGAGCCTACTGGTTGAGGGGTAATAACCGTTCCTGAACCTACTGGTGTGAATCCTGATGCTTCTCTACCTTCTTCCTGATGGTAGCAGAGAGTAAAGAACAAAGAACATGACCTGGGTGGTGAGGGTCTTTGATGATGGATGCTGCTTTCCTGCAACAACGCTTTGTGTCGATGTGCTTAATGATGGGGAGTGCTTAACCCATGATGGACTGGGTGGTATTCACTACTTTTTGCAGGATTTTTCACTCAAGAGTATTGGTGCTTCCATACCAGTCTTTAATTTAGCCAGTCAGTATACTCTCCACTACATATCTATAGAAGTTTGTAAAAGTTTTAACTGACATGCCAAATCTTCACAAACTCCTGATGAAGTAGAGGCACTGCTGTGCTTTCGATATAATTGCACTAATGTACTGGACCCTGGATAGGTTCTTTGAAATGATAACACCAAGGTATTTAAAGTTGCTGACCCTTTCCACAATTAACCCCCTGATGAGGGTGGCTCATGGACTTCTGGGTTCCTCCTCCTGAAGTCAATAATCAGCTCCTTGGTTTTGTCGTCATTGGGTAAGAAGTTGTTGTTATGGCACCACTCACCCAGATTTTCAATCTCTTCTGTAGTCTGATTGGCCACCACCTTAGATTTGGCCTATGACAATGCTGTTGTCAGCAAACTTAAATATGGCATTGGAATTGTGCTTAGCCACACAGTCATAAGTGCAAAGCAAGTAGAGCAGCCTCATGGTGCACCTGTGCTGGTAGAGATCGTGCAGGAGATGTCGTGGCCAATTTGAACTGACTGGGGTCTGCAAGTGAGGAAATCAAGGATCCAATTGCATCGGGAGGTATTGAGGCCAAGGTCTTGAAGTTTATTGATTAGTTTTGAGGGGATGATAATGGACAATGCCAAGCTGTAATCGATAAAGAGCATTCTCCATTTGACCACTCATCCATTCAATGCTACTCCACAGTAGCTCTGCATCAAAAATACAGAGATCTTAAAATAAATGCATTACCAAATGAGAAGCTAAGATGATTCTACATGCATGGACGTTGGGATATGATGGCAATGTCGATGGCATCACATTACACAGTTTTTCTTTGAAACCCATTTCCCTGAATTAGAGTTATAATCTAATGTACTTGGGAGAGCTACTGAGTGTGTAAGAGTGCTTGATTTCCTCACAGGCCCTCAACAGTTGTGATGCAGAACCTCACATCTTAAATCCCAATGAGCAATTTTTTTTAATAAGGTCTTTATTTTTCTATTTGTGTCAGATTAGCTTTGATTGTAAAGGCCAGCATGTTACCTGCTAATAAATTGTCTACAGGACAAGATACCATGTTTCTGTTCTGCTATTCCTGTGGTAACAGATTTGTTTTATTTCAGTTTGGCATTAGATATTTTTAGAGTTCTATGTGGGGAATTGTGACTACAGCTTTATGTCATGGCTTTTCAGTAGTCTTCTGCGCTTAGCTGCAGCTTTTCTTTCTTGTATAGTTGCAAATAGACAAATTGTACTTATAAAGTGAATACAGCTTCCTGGAAAACTGAATCAACAAAATCCCACCAATGCTCTTTCCCTCACCATAATATCAAACTATTCAGGCCGATGCAGACATTTACGCAATTCCAAGAAGTTTCATTCTTTTCCCAATCATTGATAAGTTATTACTTGAAGAGTTTCCAAAAACTGAATTGCTATTAATAGACAGTTGTGATGTTGCCACACTCAGAAATGAGTGTTTCAGTCTCTTAATGATGAAAGGAAGGTCAAAAGATGGATGTTACATCTCTTGAAGTTGCTTGGGAATGAACCGTGAGAAAGGAGAGTGGGCATTGATAGAGATGGAAGAGTGAAACCCCACTGGAATCTTAAAAAAGTGGGGGGGGGGAGATTTATCTGGTAACTGTACCGTCTTGAAGGTGTTGCAAACTCCTCTTCAAAGAAGATGTTGAAGAGGAATGTGAGAACAAGTGGAACCCTAACCTTGTTCTAAATGGGATAAAAGTGCAGGAAATAACAAGAAAGTTGTCGGCTTAATGAGGGTGACCCACAGTTGGGCAAGCAAAGAGACGTGCTGGAAGCATTAGGGTAGAAGATGTGGTCTCAAGAGCAAATGTGCTATAGGTGAAGAAACAGGGAAAATGGAATGGATTTCTTATACGAAGTAGGATGAGAGGAAATGGAGTTAGTGTAGCTTTGGGAGGGTGAGGGATCATAATGAAAAACTTTGACCTATGATTAGGCTTGGGACATAGTTTTGCAATGTTGATAGTTTTCATAGGAAATCCAAGGCTAGTGCTTGTTTTAGCCAAGTCTCAGTTACCTTGCAGAGAGCTTGCCATTCTCCAGGATGGTCTGAGCCCATAAAATGGACTTCCTGGTTACAAGACAATGTGCTTCACTCAATGAAATCCGGGCCATCAGGACAGAAAGTCCAGTCATTGAAGATGATTTTAAAAAGCATTTTAAGGACAATTAGGAAGGAGATTCCATTGCTCTGAACCAGGCAGTCTGAAAGCACCATTGGCAAAAGGATTAGAATCAGTGATACAGGATGCGTCAGAAGTGGAGAAGTCAGAAATCTCTAAGGGTATTAGAGACGGGGGAAGCTATAGATAAAGACCTTGGAATGATTTGAAACAATGTATGGAAAATTTAATATTTTGGTTTGCTGAACAGAATGCCAAGTTTGAGACTCCATTTGCTAAAAGCATGATGGGATTAGAATAGAGTGAATGAATGGGAAGTGCTTATTGGAAATAGAGGGCCAGGGCACACAGATTGAGAACAATGAACAAAGATAGGGATACTAGGGAAAAGCTACTTTAATACAGATGCTGGTTCATAATGTGAAACTCCTTAGTTAGAGCTTTATTGTCATTGCTCAGGACAGCAAAATTGCAGTGTTATCACATTCAGTGCAAAACAGCATACTGGCAATTCAAAGTGCAAAGTAGATTAATTATCAAAGCTCATATATGTCACCATATACAACCCTAAGGTTCATTTTTCTGTAGACATACTCAATAATTCCATAATAGAATAATAACAATAACAGAATCAATGAAAGACCGTACCAACTTGGACATCGAACCTGTGTGCAAAAAACAACAATCTGAAAATACAAAATAAAGAAATAATAATATTAAATAAACAAGCAATAAATATCGATAATATGAGATGGAGACTCCTTGAAAGTGAGTCCATAGATTGTGGGAACATTTCAATGATACGGCAACTGAATTTGAGTGAAGTTATCCCTTTTGGTTTAAGAGCCTGATGGTTGAGGGATAATAACTTCCTGAATCTGGTGGCACGAGTCCTGAAGCTCCTGTACCTTCTTTCTGATGGCAGTAATGAGAAGAGAACACAGCCTGGGTGGTGGGGGACCTTGATGATGGATATTGCTTTCGTGCAACAGCATTTCGGGTGGATGTGCTCAATGATAGGGAGGGCTTTACCACTACTTTTGTGGGACTTTCCATTCAAGTAATTCAATTACTCAAAACACAATGGCTAAATTTAAAATAACATCTGAGTTACTTAGAATTATATCTAGTTACAAATAAATTAATCACAAACAACTCTAAAATAAAATGAGTGGCCGCCCCATTCAAGTATTGCACATGCCAAAGTTATAAAATACTATGATTAAATATAAAACAGCATCAAGAATTAAAGATGAAATTTAAAAGACAAAGAGCTCTGAAATCAAAGGAAGATAGCGGCCTCATTTAAAACCAAATATTTTACATGCCCATGTATTGAACTTGGAGTTCGTCCATAGTGCCTGTGGACTATGGGTGGGTGGGGATATTGTTCAGTTGCATGACAACCCTGAGGATAAAGCTGTCTTTCAGTCTGGATGTTTGTGCAGAGATGTTTCTGTATCTCCTGCCAAATGGTAGGAGATTTAGCAGGTGATTACTGGGCTGGGATGAGTCCATCACGATGTTGCAAGCTCACCATAGATCATGTGAGTTGCAGATGGTTTCCATATCTTGTAGTTGTGTCCCAGTGATGTTCTGTGCAGTCCTGATAACTCGTCGCAGTGCTTTCTGTTCGATCTTGTTGCAGCTAGTGTACCATACTGTCATGTAGTAGGTCAGTATACTTTCATTGGCACATTGGTAGAAGCTTACCGACAGCTTTTGGGGCAGATTTGCTCTCTTTATACTTTTAAAGTAGTATAGGTGCTACTGAGCCTCCCCTACCATCAAGGAGGTATTGCTAGTCTAAGAGAACTCCTCTATGAACTTAAAGCTGGAGACCCTTTCCAGTGCTTCACTGTTTATGAGTAGTGGAGCTTATTCATACCTCTTTGATTTCTTGAAGTTGATAATCATTTCTTTTTTTTCATGTTGAGTGAAAGGTTATAGTATTTGCACCATTCAGGCAGTTTCTGCACCTCCTCTCTGTATGCTGTTTTGTTGTTATTTGTAATGAATCCAGTCACTGTGGTGACTTCTGTAAATTTGATGATGGAGTACGTAACATAGGCAGGGGCACAGTCATGGGTGAATAGAGGGTACAGGAGTGGGTTCAGTACACATCCCTGCGGTGCACTGGTGGTCAGGGTGGTTGAGCCTAGTCTGACTGTCTGGGTGCGATTGGTAAGAAAGTCCAGAATCCAGTTGCAAATTGATATATTAAGTCCCAGGTTGTGTAGTTTAATGGTCAACTTGTTGAAGACAGAACTGCAGTCAATAAAAAGCATTCTGGTGTAGATGACCTTGTGTTCCAGGTATTCCAGTATGATGTGGAGAGCAATGAGATCATTGGTTGAGCTGTTTGCCTTATATGCAACCTTCTGCTGGTCTGGTGTAACAGGGATGGTGTCTTAATGTGGAACATAACCAATCTCTCCAGGCACTTGGCAGCAATGGGAGATTAGTGCAACCAGTCAGTAGTTGTTGGGGCATATTACTCCTGACTTCTCTGGGATTGGTGTGATGATTGATGCTTTGAAGCATGTAAGGATCACAGCAAGGAATAAAGAGAGGGTACATATTTCAGTAAAATCCCCTGCCTGCTGGTCAGCGTAGCCCCTGAGGTCCCATCTGGGTATGCTGTCTGGTCCAACTACTCTGCGTGTGTTGATGCTGTGGAAAGTACGTCTCACCTCGTGTGCTCAATGTCAGCACTGTGTCCTCGGGTGTCAAGACCTTCACCACTGGTTTGTTGTCCCTGTCAGACTGAGCTAGGAAGTTGTTTAGCTCCTCAGCTAATGTGGTGTTGCTGTTTGCAGACAGGAGATATTTCTTTTACAGTCAGTGATGGTCCTGATGCCTTCCCACACGTGTCAGGGGTTGGTGGCATTATTGAAGTATGTCTCTATTTGTTATTGGTATCTGTATTTGGTGTTTTAATGCCTCTTTTAAGGTTGGACCTGGCTTTGCTATATGCTGCAGCATCACTGGATCTGTAGCAGCATCCCGAGCCACGAGCAAGCTGTGGACTTTGTTGTTCGTCCATGGCTTTTGATTTGGGAATACGCGGACATTTTTATTGTTTACACAGTATTTGATATAGTGCATGACTGTACAGGTGTATGCCTCCAAGTCAGTTCCCGAATCATGCATTGCTTGGCATCCAAACAGGTTCCAGTCTGTGCACTCGAAGCCGTCCTGAAGCCATGAGGCAGCTCCCTCAGCCCATACTGTCACTGACGTGGTAATTGGTTTTGCCTTCCTTATCACTGGTCTGTAGGCTGGGATTAGAAATAAAGACAGGTGGTCAAACAGATCCAGATGAGGGCATGGATAAGCCCTGTATGCGCCTGCAAAATTGGTGTAAACCTGTTCTAGTGTATTGTTGCCCCTTGTGGGACATTTCCTATTCTGGCAAAATTTAGGCTGGCTTGATTGACATCATCAGCAACAATGAAGGTGCTTATTAATCGTATCATAGAGTTGTGCTTATGCTAACGTAGTATTGGCTTGTGGTGGAATGTGGATTGCTGTGATGCAAACGACTGTGAATTCTCTTAGCAGATGGAAAGGCCTACACTTCAGCATGAGATATTCCAGGCTGGGACATCAGTGATTATCAATGTGGAAACAGTTCATGCATCAGGCATTGTTAAGATGAATGCATTAGCTGTCACCTGATTTCTTACTGGAATCTTGTTTTCTGTCAGCCTGGTAGGCCGTGCGGCCTGCTAGCTCAATAACTGTGTTGGGTACGTTATAATCTAGCCAGGTTTCAATGAAGATCATTACGTAGCGGTCGAGTAAATTCCTTTGCGTGATAAGTCTCAGTCTGATTTCGTCCATTTTATTAGTGATCGATCAGGTGTTTACAAGGAAGACACTTGGAAGTGGGGGCTTGAAAGATGTAGCTTTTAGCCTAGTGCAGATCTCTATTGGCTTCTGCTCCTTTTCAGTGCGCCACCTGCAGTGTCTTCCAGCTGGGACTAATGACGGGCTTGCCCCAGAATTACAGCAATCGCTGACGGTATTTGTTCTGTGAGAGTGAGCTGAGAGCTCTTTATACACTTGATATTGATACTCAGAAGTTCCTGTCTGCTCTATCGTAGTATGTTTGTCTGATTCAGAAAGCTTGGAGCCACTGTGAACCATGCACACCGCCACCTAGATTATTCTCACTGCTTGCATAGGTGGTAGAAACAGAATCGTTTAAAACTTTGGCAAGGGAATTGGATAGGGCAATAGGGAAAAGCAAGTGGAACAGGACTGCAAATTTGCTGAACAAGGAGCTGGCATGAACTCAGTGAGTTAAATGGCTTTTATTATGTTTTTTTTGTGTAGATCGCTGAGCATAAATGTAATGAGCAAGTGGAACTTGGTTCATGTCAAGAAATAGGCAGCTGAGTTTTAGTTGGACAAGTTTTCATAAGATTTAATATTTAATGAAAGCACAGGAATTACAGGTCAAGAGGCCTCAGCAGTAGCTCTGCATGCACCAAGTATGTGGGGATTAGAATGGATTTCATTTTGCCTGTCTTGAAATATTCATCTGATGAATCCCACTGATACATTCTATAAACAATAACTTTCTTAAAGCATTGTACATGCTTCGAAATGTCCTGCTTTTCTCCTTGGTAAATGGAGATTCATACTTTTCCATAATCCAAGGACAATGAAAGCCCCTGAAACAATCAGACTTCAATTTCAAGTATAGGCAAAAAATCTCAAAATCTACTGTTTGTATAAGAGTTGAGCCATGTTATGCTCTTGACAGAAATTACAGGTGCATTTTTTTCACAGGATACTGATCACAAGCAGGAAGTGAGCTGGCTTTTCCCTCCTACTCTAGCCTGGGGACATTGATGCCAAATGCAGTAACATCTCCGCTGTTATCCACACAAAGATCACTTAATTCAATCCAGACCACAAATCAAACCTGGATCTTTCCTTGTATTTTAAATATCTTTACCCTGCCATACAGTTTTCTCACAGGATCATTTTATTTTCAAATGTGGCATATATATCATTACTGCTTAGACTATCAAGATGCATGACGGAACTCAGTAAATCAGTTTTACATATCTGCATTGAATATCACTCTGTGACTCATTTAAAAAGAGTATTCACTCATGTCTTTTATCATTTACTGTATATGCCACATATTGTGCATTTCTTGCAGCAAAACTGAAAGGCATTCAGTTGAGGACAAATATGACCTACGTGATCAGGCCTTCCTATAAATATTAAGGAGTTGACTACTTTGTAATTTTCTCTTACATGGGGGACCACACTTACTTGCAATTGACTTGACCTTTGATGTTTGAACCCATCGTGTTAATGCTGCCTCTGTCATATGGAAGGCCTATCCGTTATAACATAAGCAATGGAAGTCTTATTGTCTTATAGGTCAGGTTTCTTATTGCGTATTTATTTGCACTGCCATCACTGTATTTATTTGTTCAATAACCAAAGCATTCTGTCAAATGACAAATATTTCAATATTTTTCACTTCAGTCATTCACCCAAAAATAATATCCTCTGTCCAGTTTTCCAAACTGCATGCAGCTGTATTATATGAAACACTGTTGCAATCAAGTACTTCAAATTGTGTGTCCCACCTGGGACCATGTTTTTAACTGGAAAGCCTGTCCACAATTAAGTCAATGAATGAGCAGTCAGAAGGCAAAAAGTCACCACCCATGTGGTGATAAAAATGCACCATTAGGAACTGGCTTGCTCCTCGGCACAGCTGCGTGCAGCACATCATCAGGCAAAGAGAATAAATGGCTGTAACTTATTTTGTATGTCTTGGTCAGATTTATACCATATGTGAGGTTTGCAGAGGTGGTTTATGGAAGTGCTTCCCAATGTTAAAGAACATCTCTGCCCATAATTCCTTCCCGAGCTGGCAAGTTACAATTACAGTGTTTCTTTCTTTCTACAACGCTTGCTTGCTCCTACATAATTGTGATTTAATTTCATGATCCATTTTTATACTGATGATTTTCAGTATATCTGTTCAAATAACATTGAAAGATGTGCTTGGTGGTGGGATCCCGGTGGAGATGACGGAAGTTACTGGACACAGTCTAGTGGGGTCTGGTAGGAGGTGAGGACAGGGGAAACCTTACCCCTGGTGTGGCGGCGGGAAGATGGGATGAGAGCAGGCATGCATGCGGGTGAGAGCAGCGTTGATGGTGAAGGAAGGGAAGCCCCTTTCCTTTATGAAGGAGGACATCTCAGTAGGTATGAAATGAAAAGACTCATCCTGAGAACAGATGTGGCAGAGATGGAGGAACTGAGAGAAGGGGATGGCATTCTTACAGGTAACTGGGTAGGAAGAGGTAAACCCAGGTACATGTGAGAATCAGTGGGTTTATAAAAGATATCAGTAGATAGACTGTCTCCAGACAAATAAACTCTTCTTGGGCTTCCCTCCAAGTACAGGTGTCAATTATAACTGATGTTTCGATGACAAACTCTGCCATCTTCTTCAGGGATGATGCCTGGTCATGTCTAATCCTGTGGTATTTATAACCCCGTAATGCAACCCTCCTGATTGGTTAGTCCTCATCCAATTAGGTTTCTACTCTCCCACCTTGTTTACAGACAAATTCCAGTCTTTCTTAGAGTGAGAACTTTCTCTTTGTTAAACTTCTTTTTCTCAAGTTTTATTTCAATGGCTTCCTTTGCCAGGTGGTCACAAAAGCCACTGGCCATCGAAGTCAATCCTATGGCCATTGCAAATGCAGTGTTCTTCATTTCTACCACTGATTTCTCTGGATAACCCAAATGGATGCAGCTCCTGTGCTCCTTTATGTGAGATTCCACCATGTGTCTCATGTGGCCAATATACGCTGCTCCGCATTCACAGGGAATCTTGTAAATGTCAACCGACCTGAGTCCCAGGATATCTTTGACCCGCATAAGCTGTGACTTGAGCTTCCTTATGGGTTTGTGGATAGTATTAATCTGGTATTTCTTCAGATTCCTGACAACCCTTCCAGAAATCGTGGAAATATGGGGATGACAGGTGGTAGCAACGTGTTCCTCCTCATTGTTAGTTTTCCTGGTTTTCTGTCAGCCCTTTTAAGGGCCCAATTGATTTACTTCACCTTGCAGCCATTCTATATGAACATCTACAGAAATAGGGATAGAGAGTTTGAGAAAGGGGAGGGAGGTCTCAGAAATGGACCAAGTAAATTTGAGGGGAAGGTGGAAGTTGGAGGCAAAGTTTATGATGTCAATGAGCTCAGCTTGGATGCAGGAAGCAGCACCAGTGCAGTTCTCAGTGTAGCATAGGAAGAGTTGGGGAGCAAGCTGGTGTAGGCTTGGAACATGGACTGTTCCACATAGCTGACAAAAAGGCAGGCATATCTGGGACCCATGCAAGTGCCTATGGTTTGAAAGTTTGAAACTTATGTTGAAACCTTTGGTTTGAAGGAAGTGGAAGGAGCTGAAGAAGAAGTTATTGAGGGTGAGGACTAGTTCAGTTCACATTTATATTTGGTGTGTGTGCGTGTATGTATGCCTATATGAGCTTAAAGGCTCTCCTGATGGGGAATGGAGGTATATAGGAACTAGACATCCACAATGAAAAATGTAATTCCTGTTACTTTCTGTTTAACTTTATTAATAAATATAGAGGTGTACACATACAAAACAAACAAAATCAAATAAATAACAGTTCAGAATGGACTAGATGGACCAAAGGGCATGTTTCTGTGTTGTGTTCTGTGTCTCCATGTCTTAGTCTTGATCATGTATGTGGTTTAGTGGAGTGGCAACATTCATTGTTGTGGCTGGTAAATTTAATGCCTATTTAGTTTGACACACAGGGATCGAACCTTCGGGTGCCCTCACAACATTCCTTTTACAGTTAGCAATTTAGACATGACAAAGGCTGAAGAAAACAATAGTGGAACATAAGAAAGGGGTTCAGTTCACATTTATATTTGGTGTGTGTGCGTGTATGTATGCCTATATGAGCACCTAACCTTAGGCAGTTATAGCCTGAAACCTACATCTATGTCCTCAATTTGTATCTGTGAGAAAGTGGACTGCTATGCTTATTTCCTGCGTTACAAAAATGGGAGAGCACCGGAAGTCCCCTGTGTGTATATGTGGGGGAGGGGTTCAGCCAGCAATCACCATTACTCCCACTGTTCAATGAACATTTATTTGAAGTATTTTACTCTCCCAACAATTCACCAAACTACCACATTCCAATTTGATTTCAAAGTCACATTGCCAAATGCATTCTCTTCCACAAGCCCATATAATCACACAACATATATATTAAAAATGTTTTAAACAAAACCTTCGTGCATTTAGAATGTTGATTAAATGCTGTTTAATTAATATAGCTGAAAGTAGCAAAAGAGAGGCAATTGTAGGCACAGAAAATAATCCACCTAAAATGCACAAAATGTTTTTTTCTCATTTGGATTGGAGAAAGTTAGTTCCTTCGTAAGTTCTTAAAAAAAAATGCCTCAAACTTTTCAAAATATACCTTGCTGTGTCATTGAACCTAGAAGAGCCATCTTGCATTTTAAAGCTTGTTTGAAAGCCTAGAAATGAGTGCAATTAGCAGTAACTTTGAATGCGCGTGGGTTCACTCTAGCAGATTTGTGAAAGAGACCTACTTTTAGTGCCAAGTTTTAAAAATTCTATAAACTCAGGTTTAAATGAGCGGAGACTTTCAGCCTGTGTGATGCTGATAGCGGTAGAATTGAATCAAGTATATCATCAAAATTAAAGGAATTTCCTGGTCATCATTATTTTGAAGAAATGGCTGACTATCCTAAAGGTTTAAAGGCATTTCCTTTTTCATTTTCACTATTTTTTTGTGTGGGGCAGGGCCACAACTAGCTTGTTCATTCAGGGCCCATTTTGGGAAAGAAAACTCATCTGAAAGAAGCTATCACAACAGTACAAGTTCAAAACTGCATCGTTTAGAGTATATCTCTGGTCATGCATTATCTAAATTTTATGTAGAATAAAGTGCAAATTCTCTTCTTTCAGACCAGCTGAGGGGAATTAATAGCTCCCATATCTGTAGTTAAGCCTTTATTTGTGTTCAGTTACCGCTTAAGATAATATTCACTAAAATTAGCTGATCTTTTTAATTTTACCTAGTGTTTTAGACTATGAGAATTGGTTGAATGAATTTCAGCGGTTGTGTTTATACAACCAGGCAAGAACATTTTAAACAGGGCATTGTTTGTATGGTATTTTTACACAGCAAAACATCTTGAATTATATCATCAGTATTGATTTTAAGCACCCTGGAATAATTTTCAGTATCTGCAAAATCTCTTTGAGATAGCTATCTTTGATCAGATTTGCAAATTAAAGAAAAGCAGATGCTTTGTATTCCTTAATCATATTTTTTAATTTATTGATTCAATCAATATGTAAATTGTAACACTTATGCTGGGGTGTTTACTGAGTCAAAACTAAAGTTTTTCTTTTGTAATTTATCAGTAATCTTCAGTCACCCTGAAGCAAAATAGTTAAAATAATGGAAACATTTCTTTTTTTGGTTGCAATAAGGTTTTAGTTGGTGGGCTTGTACTACCGGCCAAAGGAGCAAAAAATACTAGGGGCAGTAATAGTCTGTATCCGATTATGTATATTACTGTCAAGTTATAGGGAATGCTCCTAAAATTAGTTTAAATCAGCATGCAATGAAGTTTGTCAGCTGAGTAGCTGGACATAGTACAGTATATTTTATGATGAAAGTCAGGATCAGAGCAAGTCTGCACCTTACTAGACCTATTTCTAAGTACATTGCTCTTCCCCTGCATGAGGGCCTGCATTATTTCCGCTGTGCTCTTCAATTCAGGTCATCTTTTCATAGGCAGAGCTGATCTGGAGATCCTGTCCTGGCCTGTGGGAAAATATAAGGCAGCGGCTATTAATACTGTTCCTTTCCCAGTCTTTCTCAAAGGAACTCTCAACAGGAAGATCTGAACACAACCCCTTAATAACAGCCTCTTGTTTTAACCCTTAGGTGGCTCAATTTGTTGTTAAATTTCACAGTGGATTTCTTTAGATTAGAGTTCCCAATGTACTGTAAGTCTAGTTAGTTTACTGTTACTGTTAGATGTGCTTTATTTTGACATAATTACCTCACATATTAATGTGAATCAGACTCAAGAGAATAATTTCATCATTAACCAGTTATCATGAAGACAACAAAATGATATATAATAGCAGAAATCTATTCGGATCGAACAATTAGGCAAAAATTTTCTTTTATGAGAACAGTAACAACTAAGACAAAGCAAAAAGCATCTGAGATCAATTAACTCATCATGGTAGGAACACAATGCAGGAATGCCTTTGTTTGTTTGACTCAATTGCATTTACTCAAAGCTTTTATAAGTTAAGTTCTGCTTTATGTAAGAAGTGGAAAGTAAATTAATATAGTTTCTCTTCTAGACAAAATAGATCATCGTTAGTAATTGTCTCAACAAATACTTCAGAAATGCTGACATTGCTCACAATATGCAAATCAAGCAAGTGTGCTGCTTCACCTTCCTGAACTATGGCTGATGCCTTCATGGTGTGGAAAAAGTATTTACCTAATTAACAGATTGCATTTGGCACTGCTCATCAATGGTCTGAAGCACCTTAGAAGAATTAGCTGCTAACTGTCTCTTCTGGGAATTAGCTGCTAACTGTCTCTTCAGTGAACCCTTTGGAAAATGAAGTAATTCAGCTGCTTTACATTTCTACAATTAGCTAGCAAGTATTAATTTTCTTGCAAACACAGAAGGTCCAAAAGGCAGATGCTGGAAATCCAGAGCAACACACACAAAATGCTGGTGGAATGCAGCAGGTCAGGCAGCATTTATGAAAATGAATGAACAGTCAACATTTCAGGTTGAGAACCTTCATCAGGACTGGAAAGGAAGGGGGAAGAAGCCAGAAAAAGAAGGTGCAGGGAAGATGGCAAGCTGGAGATGCTAGTTGAAGTCAGATGGGTGGCTTCAATTTCCTTGTAAATTCTAGATTTCAAGGTGAAATTGAAATATTTCACTAAAACTGTTTTGCACCTAAATGGCTGTTAATCTGGCCTCAATGGAGCTGTTGATTTTGGTGCTACAAGTGGGATTAGAGATCCAAAATGACATTTGCACCATGGAAATTGTGCTGAATGCCATGTTGTTGGAGGTTTTGCTGTATTTGTGGTGATTGTCAGCCACAAATATGCCAGGAAAATGGCCACAACACAATGGTTTTGGAGCTTGGAGCTGTAGCTAGCATTCACTGTTAACTTCGCAGCTGAACTCGTCTTCTGGAGCAAGAAGAATTTTACACTGGTGTTTACAGGTATCAACAACCTTTTAAAAGTTTATTGCTATTTCATTTCTTTCTGCTGTTACTATGACCTGGGAAGTGAATCATTATTGGCCCTGGAATCAAGACATCTGTCATCGTGCTTTCATTCCTCTGGAATCCATTGGGCTAGTTCAATTTGATCTTAGAGAAGTCCACTATACATCTTTTTTTCCATCTTGTGCCTATCTTGCACAAGCCTGCCCTGCTATTCCTATCACGAATGATTAGAGCAACATGTACCTACCACTTATATGTTCATAAGGCAGGGTCCATGTGTCCGCTTCTGAACTAGAAACTGACTGGTTTCCTATGGTATCTTGATATTTCCTCTTCCCACCTGTCTCCTGTAAAAATGCTATTCCCTTTATTCAGTTCCTTCCTCTCCGCCACATCTATTCCCAGGGTGCAACTTTCCTTTTCAGAACATCAGAGATGTCCTCCTTCTTCAAAGAACGGAGTTTTCCTTCCTCCATCACTGATGCTGCCCTCACCTGAATCTCCTTCATTTCCAGAACATCCATGCTCACCCCATCTTCTCGCCGCCTTAACAGTGATAGAGTACCTCTTGTTCTTACCTGCCACCCCATAATCCTACCACCAAACATATCACCCTACCTCTCTCCACTTTATTCAGGGATCACTCTCTCCGTGATTCCTTGTCCATTCATCCCTCCCCACTAATTTCCCTCCTGGCACTTATCCCTGCAAGCCGCCGAAGTGCTACACCTGCCCATTCACCTCCTCCCTCAGCTGCATTCAGGGCCCCAAACAGTCCTTCCAGGTGAGCAACACCTCACCTGTGAACGTGCTGGAATTGTCTATGTGTCTGGTGCTCCCGATGTAGCCTCCTCTACTTGGGTGAGACCTGTCATAAATTTGGGAACCATTTCATGGAGCACCTCTGCTCAATCCTCCAAAGCAGAAATACCCTGTGGCCAAACATTTTAATTCTGATGCCCATTTCTGTTTTGATATGTCAGTCTATGGCTTCTTCTGGTGCCAAAATAGGCCACCGTCAGGGTGGAGAAGCAACACTTCTATTCCATCTGGGTAGCCTCTAACCTGATGGCATGAATGTCAATCTCTCCTTTCAGTAAAAAAAAACCCTCCTCCCTCCCTTTTCTTCTATTCCCCACTCTGGGCTTTTACCTCTTCTCACCTGCTTATCACCTCCCCCTGGGTCCTCTCCACTTTTCCTTTCTCTTATGGCCCTTTCTTCTCCCCTATCAGATTCCTTTCTCTCCAGCCCTTTAGTTTTCCTACCCACCTGACTTTACCTTTCATCTTCCAGCCAGCCTCCTTCCCCTCCCCTGAACTTTTTAATTCCGGCATCTTTCCGGTCCTGATCAAGGGTCACAGCCTGATACACTGAATGTTTATTCATTTCCATGATGCTGCCTGCCCTGCTGAGTTCCTTCAGCATTTTGTGTGTTCCTTTGGATTTCCAGCATCTGCAGAATTTCTCATGTTTATGACTTGCTTGTGTTCTTTGAATCAGAATTAGGTTTATGATCACCGTCTTATTTGACATGAAGTTTGTTGTTTTACACTGCAGAGACATAAAATTACTATAAGTTACAAAATAAAAGGGGAACTATGAAGCAGTGTTCATAGACCATTCAGGAATCTGATTGTGGAGGGAAAGAAGCTATTTCTGAATCACTGAATATGGATCTTCAGGCTCCTTTACCTCCTCCCTGATGGAAGTAACGAGAAGAGGTCATGTCCCAGATGGCGAGGGTTTTTGGTAATGGATTTCATCTTCTGAGGAACTGCCTCTTCAAGATGCCTTTTGCAATCCTGTGCATTGAACCCTCCATACCAGTGTGATTCAACCAGTCAGAATGCTCTGCATCATGCATAGACAGAAATTTGAAAGAGTCATTGGTGACACACAAAATTTCACCAGATTCCGAATGAAGTAGAGCCAACGACGTGCCTTCTTCATGATTGCATCAGTGTGTTGGCCCCAGGACAGAAACTCCAAGATACTGACGCCAGGATCTCTGACTTCTTGGCAGTCTTCTCAGTTCTGCGTACTTACCAGACCAGTTCCATAGCTTGTTCTGTTAAAGTCCTCAAAAACGTCTAGTGTGACGGAGAGCACTTGATAAACACACACCTTACACATGCACATTCACACACACCCAAACATTGCTGTCATTGTGGTGAGTGTACGCACTTCAATGTCTTCCCCGTTATATTCTCATAATTAACCCACTGTTTTCCTCCTGCATTGCTACAGACATTCAGAGTCAGACACCAAGGTTTATTTTAATTTCATTCTTTATTTTTACTTATTTGTAAGTGTGCAATTATGTTGAGCATTCTGCTGTGCCATGCTGTTGTCTCCTGGCAGTTCCATGGTGTATGCTGGGTTAACAAATTCCACTTCACATGCCAGTGATAATAAACCTGATTCTGATTCTGAAACCAACCTGATGCACTCGGGATGGCTTTATGGTGCCTTTCCCACCATACATGACGGAATATTTTATTTCTTTAGTAATGGGGATATATAAACGTGTGTATGTTGTTTGTATACTTTATTTAATGTAGATACTGCTGTTTATTTTGTCGTATGATTGTAACTATATTGTGGGGTGCATCATGTTCTAATTCATGTGTAGTCTTAAGTACTTTGTTGGTAATTAAAGATGCTATGTCCTGGTACTTATAAAAGGAGCTCATCACCCTCAGTAAGGGACAGAGGAGTTCACACCGGACAAGAATAAGTACGGAGATATCATTGTGCTTTCTTGTAGATATATTTTCATAAATATTGGCAGCTTTTTCACTACTTTCACAAATTTTCTCTAGTTCTTGTAAGATTGATTTTTGACCCACCAAATAAACACCCTTGCGCTAAAGTGCTAAGCGACTCCAGCCATGTTTTCCTTTGGTCAAATTAAAGGTCATAAGCCATATTTTTTAACATTTAGCCAGTCACAAAGGGGTGAGTTCAATTCAGGGGAAGTGGGATTGTGGTCTCATTTCAGGAAACTCCTTAAGGCTAAAAATGAAGCAGATGTTTGAGAAACAGTGGGGAATTCAGAGGAGGAAAAACTTCAGCCTAGGGCTAAACTCAGGCCAGAAGCAGAAGGGCCTTCAAGTGGCAACACCTCCGAATCCTCCATGCTAATCTATTCAGAAGCTTTTTGTCTGCCAAGAAGAGGAGAAATGATGCTTTTACAAAGGAATTCCAATGCCTGCAGATGTCTGTTGAGACCATCACCCAGCCTGAGTCATTTGTCCAGCACTTCAACCTTACTGCTCTGCAGAAAGGTCTCAAGATGCCTTCTTATCAACATGATAATGATATTAAGAACTATCTCCTCAGGGTTGAAAGGACGGCCTGGCATAGCAATGGCCAGAGGAGTGGGCTTGCCAACTTGTGCAACTGCTGATAGATAGAGCTCTCAAAGGCTACATTGCAATGGAGAAGAGAGTTCTAACAATTATCATACTCTGAAGGAGGCACTGCTGGCTAAGTTCAACATCAAGGCAGAAACCTATCGCTAATGCTTCCGTTCCAGTACTATACCACCAAGGGAGTCATCATCGCCTGAGGGATCTCTGCCACCAATTGATTCAACCAGAGCAGAACTCCAAGGAGGATGTTGGTGAGGCCATTGCTCTGGAGCAGCTGCAGCGGTTTCTTCCTCTGGACACCAGGACATTTGTCCTAGAGCATAAGCCAGTGGATGGACTCACTGTGACCCATTTATAGTGCCTCAATGCCCACAGCAGGGGGGGGGGCACCATCACTGCCATCATTCCAAAGCAAAGAGACTCTAACCCTCCAAGGGACTCTAAGGGTAACTGTAGAATTAGGGGTGGGTGAATAGAGGGCAAGTAGTTGGTAGTTTCATCTAAGATTTTTATCATTAGATCTCTGTGTGACCTTTCAAGAAGCACAAATTGTTAGGTATGTGCCAAATACCAAGAGAGGGAGAATGTGAGGATGATGATAATGACTGTAATGATTATATGTATGGTAATGAAAGCAATCAGAATGTGATGAGAAGGAGCCGATGTTTATAATAGTTAAAGTTAATGGAAAACCTGTTAAAGCTCTTTTAGATACTGGTAGCTCACTATCATTAATGAAGATGAATCTTGCCCTGACTTGGTGTTGACTACAGTCACCAAACGCCTGTCCAATGTGCCCATGGTGACTGAAAGTCTGAACCTTCGGCAGATCTCACTATTGAGCTAGATGACAAATATTTGATGAAAGTGGGGGTGCTGTAGAAAGTACCAGTTGGCAGTGAGGGAGGAACCAAAAGACCTAGAAAGTCACACTGGCAGCGGTGCCTTGAGAGATATGTTGGTTCTCCTGCCTCTGTTGATATAGCTATTGATGATGATATTGTGGGGGAGGGGGGTGCTATAAGGGTTGTGCCACAGGGCATTGTCACATCTCAAAGATCAGATCTTTCTTTAAAAGCTCTGTATGAAAAATATTTAGCTGAGAATAACCACAGTGCATACTCAGGAGACTGTTTTTAGCATTCACAACCAAATTTTCTACCTGGGTAAAGATCCAGGCAGTAGAAAGTTGGTGGTGCCAAATAGTTGCTGGCCATTGGTACTCCATCTAGCACACACATCACCATGCGCAAGGCATCTTGAGCAACAGAAAACTTACCTAAGATTAGGTAGCCAATTTATCTGGCTTTCAGTGAACACTGACATGTAAACATATTGCAACACGTACAGAGTGCCAAAAAAACAGTGCTCTCTGTAAATATGACTGAGCACCCCTGCAGTCCATGCTAATAATTAACACACCATTCAGGCGCATTGCAATGGGCATTGTTGTCCCAATGGAGAAGAGCAGCTCAAAGTCCCAATACATACTAGTGATGTGTGACTATGCTATCTGGTTTCCTGAGGTATTCCCTCTTCACTCTGTTACTACACCAGAGCTACTCAGTGCCCTTGTCTAGCTCTTTTCTCATGTGGGTATTCCCGAAGAGATCCTTACTGACCAAGGAACAAACTTCACCTCGTGACTCATGGCTTATCTGCATAAGGAGCTGGGAATCATGGCCTTGAAGACCACTTCATAGCAAGTGGAGAATGAAAGGCCTGATTGAGAGATTCAGTCAAATATTGAAGTACTTGTTAAGGAAATTTGTATCTGACACAGGGAAAGATTGGGACAAGAGGTTACCATTTCTGCTTTTTGCATATTGAGTAGTTCCTCAAGCATCCACTGGGTTATCACCTTTAAACTTTTGTCCATTGCAGAACCCATGTGACCTCACCCTCCATGATGCTCACATTTCACTTACCTTTATTGAAGTCTACTTGTGCCCAGTGCCTGAACACATTCAAATCCTGCCTCGTTGATTTTCTCTAAATAACTGGTGGTAGAAATATCTAAGCTCAGTCTTGGACATGTAAATAGGCAGATTTTATATCTTCATTTTAATTCTTTTTTCCTATACTCTATTGTCTGACAGGCTGCAGTACTTGCACATCTGAAATGATGAAGCAGCAAAGGGCTTTAGTGGGAGATGAGGGAAAAGTAGGAAATGCATAGCTATCTGTAACTTGAGAGTCAGGAGTTAGAAGGACTGCAATTCACTGCTTCCACATAATTTAAAGGGCAAGTAAATTTTGCATCCTTGGTGTAATATCTGGAACACAATACTTAAAGATCTTTTGATATGAAAGTTACATCACTTAGCAGAGTTTTATGCGTCTACAGCATCACAAAAACCCTGAAAGCTTCATTATTCTTCACACACAAAGCTTTTATGTGCTTTTTATCATAGTGTCTACACCGTATTTTAAACAGTGATTGAAATAAATAAACTAAGTCAGGCATAAGTTATGCTTTTTATGTGAACTGTAATTAGTTTTAACAGTATTAGAAGAAACAGAAGTTTCAGAAATTTTGATGTACATAAACCGGGAGTTATCTGCCTATGATATCACGTACTTCAGCTTTAGTCTTAGGTTTTTCATATTGTCTAACTGTTAAATGTAGGAGACTTTCCATAGTTACTATGGAAATGTCAAGAAGTTGGGGGCAAATCTGAATGTAAACCATTATTACTGTTAAATATTGATGCTATTTCAATGAGTTACTTCAGGTTAATGATGAAATTTGCCAATATTTGATTCTTCTTTTCCACGCTTTTGGCTCTCCTTTTTCCCTGATCACTTTTGGATTCCTACTTCTCAGAATCTCACATACTCTAAAACACACATTACAGTTGTTACTTGGCTAGATATAAGGTGATCTCTTTGTCACTTGAACTGCCAAAATTCTGCTAACTCTCTATAAGGTGAATTTATAGTTGAGTTGTTATTTCTACTTCATTTTTATGTACTGTACTACTAAATAGCAAGAGTTTCTTCATAATATGGAAATATGGCCAGGGTTGAATGCTGAATCCAGCAGCAGAACAGATGATGTGGAAGCTCAAGCCATGCTGAGCAGCGGTTGGTAGCTGATGGTTCCCCGTTTAACTGCTGGCTTCAGAGAAGTCCAGTAAACTGAATGACTGCTGTCAAGACACTGCTTATATTCAGTTTCATGCTGCAGAATGAAGAATATTTGATTTTCAATTGTAACTAACAGAGGTTTGGAAAATACTTACTGATTTTGCTTATCCTCCTTGATGTAGTTGTATACGAGGTGTTTAATGAAAATAAATATTTTCTGTGCAATGAAGTTCCTAAGAACATATTTTGTCAGCTGCGTTTGTGATATGATTTTGTTTAATTGTTTCAAGGTACTAGAAACTTAATTGCTTCAAAAAAACTTCATTCATTTTGTGAATCGCTCGCACATTTCTTGCTAACTTTCACTAAACAGTAAACATTTAAGTTAGCTTAAATATTTACCAATGGCCAAACGTTTCTAAAGTGAAGACATTGAACATTATTTCCTTTCCATCTTCCACTTGGTCTGCCCAGGCCAATTCAAGAAGATTGCGTACATTGGAAAAGTTGCTATTGGAAAGGGAAAAAAGAGTAAAAACTATCATTAAAATTTGTTTTCATATCTATATTTTGATAGAGTTATCTGTAGTAATGAAAACGGAGTTTTGTTATTAACAATGGCTCCACACTGTATACTGTAAATGTTGATACTGTTCGGTTCACAATTTTTTTTCTATCACTTTTATAATTTTTAAATGGGGATTGTTTCATTTGTCTCAAGCAGTTTATTATTAACTGTTAGTAAGAACGACATGAAAATTATTCAAATCCTCAGTTAATTAATTTGGATATATATTCAGAGCACTCATATAAAAGTAGAATTGAATAGGAGATATCAATGAATAAAAATCTATCTTGATGAAACCCTTCTGAACTTAAAACTATTTTCAAAGTTTTTTGTTTACATTTTCTCTGGTGTTTCAACAATAATTCCCTTAAACTTCCTGCATATGTGCATTTTTCTGTGCTCTATTCTGTGTAATCAACATGAGGTTATGCTATAGTTTCATTCTAGGCTTGGTCAAAGAAATTTTTGCCACCCACAGATTTTCATTTCTGTTCAGTGTGCACACAGGATCCTTCAATCCCTCAAATTCAAAAATGAAATTGGTTTTTTTTTTAACAGAAGCTGTGGACATTATATTTTCAACTGCTCCATAAATTAAGATGGAAGAAGAAAATTTGTCTTCAAGCAACCCTTTCTTTATAATCGAATGCACAGTGCTGTTGTGCCCTCACTCTCAATGTATTTTGCCTTTGTTTTCTAATCATAGTATTTTCTGGTGTGGATATAGCACCACAAATTTAAGTTTGTTCATGCAGTTGTGTACATGATTAAGGAGGAGTCAAATTAATTTAAATAAAAAACTTCCATTTATTTAACATTTTACTATATCTCTATATTTTGAGTACTCGCAGATAGCAAATAATTTTGAATTTTTATTGGGAGCAGGGGTCCAAGACCAAAGAGACTTTAAGGCATTCTTGATTGTTCTATTGTAGTTGAACTCCATATCAAATCTGCTCAAAATTAGAGCAGCTTTTTCGAACTGTTTGTGATACTCTCAGCTCCAGCAGCATTGATTCGCTCCTGATCTCAGATGCTAGTTTGTGAGTAGTTTGCATGTTCTTTCTTTGTTCTTAGTGCTCCAGTTTCTTCCTATATGGAACAAATTGAACTTCAGCTAGGCAATTGACAGAAGCTAGTTAATGACCAGACGTATTGTCATTTTGCCTACCTTCAGTTTGGGTTAATGGTAAAGAGAAATCCCCGCAAGTGGGATTTTGTAATGGTGACAGCCACCGACTTCCTGATCCAAGGAAAGAGTAAAGATTAGCTTTGTTTGTCACATGTGTATCAAAATGTGCAGTGAAAAACATAAAGCACAGTCCAAGATATGTTGGCGCTCCCCACAAGGCAGGAGAATGGAGTTGAGAGGGATAGTAAATCAGCTGTGATGGAACGGCAGAGCTGACTTAGGCCAAATGGCCAAATAGTGCTGTTATGTATTATGGTCTTATGGAAATCAAAGGGGAGTGAATATGCATGCCTGATTGGGAAAAAGTTACAAGAATATAGGGAAGTGATAGGAGAGGGAATGAACTTTCTCTACTTGGAGCTGGCAGGGACCCAATGAAGGGAGTGGCTTTCTTCTGTGTCGTTAGAAGCTATAAAGTAATAGAATAGAATATCTCCCAATACTATCAGGGCAGTCAGGGTAGAATCATCTTGTTGAGCATAAACAGTCATGGACAATTAAATGAGAAGACTTGTGACCAGATATGCCAAAATCTTATTTTCCGTAATCTTTGCATTCAATTTTGGGAGTGTACCATTTGCAGTGGCTTTGAAAACCTTCATTTTTTCTGAAGCAGACATTTAAAATGTTTCTACATATCCAAAATATTTCATTATTTACGACTTAACCATCTTTTAGATATGAATAAAACAATTCAATAACATGTCCAATTTTTTTACTGTTCAAAGATTTTAATAAAATTGCTCACAAGTGGAAATATGTAGTAAAGCTTGTTATTTTTGATGATACCCCATTTTTGGCTTTTTTTTAAACTGCATAGGAGTTACCACTAATAAATACAGAAATAAGCATTTTAGAATGAAACAAAAGTATTCAGAATCTATCCTGCTGCTAACTGTATTCGGTGTTTGAGAGTTTTACATGTGTTAATCTCAAACTGAATTCAAAGGGAAATCTGCAATATTTTTGCAATTTCAAGAGTAGTTTGGGCACAGCTCACTGAACACTGAAATTTAATTCCAAGACTAACGTTCTTCTGTAAGCTTTCTTTTTGGATCACGTTGTATATTGAACAGACACTGACTATCTGATGAAAGATGCATCTTTACAAAGACTAGTTAATCGAATACACCCTTTCACCCACCAAGAATCTGGCCCAACTTTGAACCTGCCAGCTGCAGTGTCTGCCCGCCCACAGCATCCTGTTATCGATACCGAGGACCAGTTGAGCATCCCATGGAGCAGAGTGGACTGTGAGCTGCAAATAGTTCTCAGGCCACAAAACCTGAACTCCTGCCCTTAGAACATCCTGACAGCCTACATAAATCACAGATGTTGAAGGCCTTTGAAAATCAGAGGTCTTTGAAAATATTCACATTTAATTTTCAGTTTAATTAAATAGTTTTAAAATGTTGATAAAAATTTTGAAGTACCTTAAAGCAAGGGACATTGTTTAAGATCAAGTAAAGTACCTACGTCAGGCTGCTGTTTATTGATTACAGCTCAGCATTCAACACATTCATACCCTCAGTTCTAGCCAACAAGCTGCAAAGTTTGGGCCACTGTACCTCCCTTTGCAACTGGAGACAACAGCCCGCATGGATTGGAAATAACATTCCACCTCGCTGACAGTCAACACTGGCACATCTCAAAATTACGTGCTTAGCCAACTGCTGTACTCTCTACACCCGTGACTAGGCACAGCTCAAACACCCTCTATAAATTTGCTGATGACACAACTATTGTCAGCAAATTTCAGATGGTGATGAGGGAGCATACAGGATAGAATAGAATAGAATTTTATTGTCCAATCACAAACAAGAGAAAATCTGCAGATGCTGGAAATCCAAGCAATGCACACTGGAGGAACTCAGCAGGCCAGGCAGCATCTATGGAAAAGAGTATATAGTACAGTCGACATTTCGGGCTGAGACCCTTCTTCAGGACTGGAGAAAAAAAAGATGAGGAGTCAGAATTAGAAGATGGGGGCAGGGGAGGAAGTAACAGAAGGTAACAGGAAAACCAAGGTGGCAGGGTTAAGTAAAGAGCTGGGATCTTGATTGGTGAAAGAGATACAGGGCTGGAGAAGGGGGAATCTGATAGGAGAGGAGGCGAGGACAGAAGGCCGTGGAAGAAAGAAAAGAGGGAAGAGCACCAGAAGGAGGTGATGGACAGGTAAGGTGATAAGGTGAGAGGGAAAAGGGGAATGGGAGTGGTGAAGGAGGGGAGAGGGTATTACTGGAAGTTCAAAGATCGACTTTCATGCCGTCAGGTTGGAGGCTACCCCAGACAGAATATAACGTGTTGCTCCTGTAACCTGAGTGTGGCCTCATCGTGACAGTAGAGGAGGCCATGGACGACTTTATTGTCATTGCTCAAGACAGTGAGATTGCAGTGCCACTCTAGTCCGTGCAAAGCAGATATTTACAATGTATGCATTACAACTTAATTTTTAAAAATTAGCAATATTTACATGCAACATGCAACTTTGATAGTCCATAACACTCAAAGGACATTGGCAAGCCAGGATGTAACATTATTCAGTTGCACAATGGAAGATAGATATCTGTCTAAGTGTATCTATCTCTCTGCCCTTGGGAAGATAAATATAGATCAGAAGCAGGATAAATCAGCTGGTTGAGCGGTGTAGCAATATCCTTGTACTCAACATCAGTAAGACCAGGGAATTGATTGTGGATGTCAGTTTGGCTAAGTTGAGGGAACACACACCAGTCTTCATCGAGGAATCAGAAGTAGAAAAGTATGATCAGTTTCACGTTCCTGGGTGTAAAACATCTCTGAGGATCTATCCTGGGCCTGACATATATATATTGATGCAAATACAAAGGCACAACAGTGGCAATATTTCATAGGAGTTTGAGGGAAATTGTTATGCCACCAAGGACACTCTTAAATTTCTACAGATGTACCATGGAGGGCATTGCAGCTGGTTGCATTGCTGTCTGGTATGGAGGGTCCATTGCACTGAAGTGGAAAAAGTTGCACTAAGTTGTAACCTCTGCCACCTCCGTCATGGGCACTAGCCTCCCCAGCATTCAAGAAACCTTCAAAAATCGATGCTCAAAAAGGCAGCATCCATCATCCAGGACATGCCCTCTTCTCATTGTTACCATCAAGGTGGAGGTACAGGAGTCTGATGACACATACTCAACATTTCAGGAACAGATTCTTTTCTTCCGCTGTCAGATTTCTGAATGGACAATGAACCCAAAAGAACAATACCTCTATTTTTTCCTCTCTATTTGTACCACTTATTTAATTTAATTTTCAATTTTTTAGTACATACTTATTGTAATTTATAGTTTTTATTATGTATCATAATATACTGCTACTGCAAACAAGCAAATTTCATGACTTATGTCAGTGATATTAAATCAGATTCTGTGTAACTAAACTATTAACTTGTGCCACCCCTTTCAATCAAAGTTATGCTGTTACCACCAGCCATCCCAGACAAAAGCAGCTATGAACTGTATCTTGGATCCTCTGTACAGTACATCCACACACTTTACAGGACTGGTTGGTGTATCCACCTGTGAAGCAGGAGCTCACGTGCAGCATCAAATGTCCAGCTCTTCTCCAGCTTCAGCAGTTGAAAATGCTACCACTGAAGTTGGATATTAGCTAAAGAGCAAGTGGTAAATGAGTCTGAGCATGTGGTAAATAAATCTGGCCCAATCATTTTAATTCTCATTCTGTTAAATGCAGTGCAATATTCTAACAGATTGCACTGATTTTCAAAAGTAGAGCTGTAAAAGTTTATATTATGTTACTGTACCTCTATTACCACTTTCCCCAATTGATAATGGGAACTTAAGTAAGTTCCCTAAATCTGATGCTTAGTTTTTAAAAAATAAAGTGCCACTTTAGCATGATCAGAAAAATAAAAATCATTTATTTGAAACTTGACTATCACTTTGACAAATGCACTGCTGACTGTTGTTCAAAGCTTTTGAAACTATTTTCAATTGACAGTTCTTGTTGCTTTCTCCCAGAAGTCTGCACTCAGGCTAAGATCAGCAATGAAATGTGGTGTTCTCTCTCAAACTGCAGCACTTTTGGTCTATGCAAGATCAACCTTGAAGCGCCATTGTTGAATCAGTGCAGATTTCTTCAGCTGGCTCAGTTCCAGGAACTGACTGATCTGGAAAATCTGTTGCTCTGTCACCCTCTTGGCCTCTAGAGGAAAGTTGTGCTATGACAGATACTAAATCTACTGCAGTGTGTGCTTTCACAATAGAGCTTTTGTGTTTTTATTTTTTTTAACTCACATCTTATAGTGGCAGAGTTGAGTGATTATGCCATGCCACATGTAACTGATCAAATCTTCACATTTTCTGCCCACTTGTTTTCATTATAGATCTCAATGTGTGACTGCCTTTTTCTCCGGACTGGGATGATTTGATTAATAATCATCTGTGTTGGTTGCATGTGTATTGTATTATTTGTTCCGATACTTTTGGAGGGCCAGATTACGTTGAATTTATATGGCGACCTTACTGTAGTAAAACATCCCTGGCTCTTTGCAAGTTGTTGTCAAGTAAAATTTGACAGGAGATCACTTAGATGCTAAGACAGCAAACAAAAACTTTTACAAGGAGATAGGTTTTAAGGAGGAGAGAACAGTGCTGAAGCTTTCTGAAAACCATCTTCATGGATGACTTTTGTGGAGAAATTAAAATTAGTGTTTTGAAAGATACCAGAAATGGAGGGAGCTTGAGTGATCTCAGTGGATGTAGTGCTCGAGTAGGTTATGGCAATTAGGGTGAACTCATTAAATGATGAGAATTTTTAAAAAATGGAATGCTGTCACAGAACAAGAACTAATATAATTTAGTGAGCATCGGGGTGATGAATAAGCAAGACTTGGGGCAAGGTAAATTTGTATATGAAAAATCTTCCATGTCATTGACAGGCCAAGATTACTTTACTGTTGATACAAAACTAGGTGGCAGTATAAGCTCTGAGAAAGATGCAGGGAAGCTACAGGGGGATATTGAGTGAATAAACAAGGGCTTAGTAATTGGAACATAATGTGGAAAATGTAAGGTGATTCACTTCTGCAGAAGAAAGGGTGAAATATTATTATTAAAGGAAAGAGATTGAAAGATTGGTGTTCAGAGGGTCTTATACTCTGAAAGTCAACATGCAAGAAGATTTAACTGTAAGAGAAGGGCTGGATTGCTCCAATTCAATAGAGCCCTCATGAGTCTGCATCTGGATTATTGTGTACAAGACTGATCTCCCTACCTATAGAATGATATGCTTTGAAAGGGTGAATATTGCAAAGGTTCACCAGATTGATTCCTGAAATTATGAATTTGTCTTCTGAGAAAATTAAGCAGACTGAAACTATGACCTCTGGAGTTTGGAAGAATGAGATGTGATCTCATTAAATGTATGATATTCTTAAGGGACTTAACAGAGCAGATGCAGTGTTGAAGTTTTCCCTGACTGGGATTTCTAGGACTAGGACTCACAGTCTGAAAATAAAGAGCAGCCTTTCAAGATGGATTTGAAGAAATGTCTTCACCAAGCATGTAGGGCTTTGTAATTCCTTAACCAGAACGACTCTGGAGGCTCAGTTGCTGAGTATATTACAGATAGAGATTGACTTATTTTAAAATATTACGGTTAATTAAAGGATTAAAGTTACGCAGGGAAAATGGCTGAGGTAAACAATCAGGCATGATCTTATTAAATGAAGGAGCAGTCATGTCAGATTGCTCCTGGTTCTTTTCCTATGTAGTAGATAAAGCATGCTTTATGTAGCAATGGTCAATAGCCTAGCAGCTATTCCTTTCAGTAGGAAGGAATAGAGAAGCTGTCCTGTGGCCATTCTAGCAATGCACGTTCAATAAGTCCAGAGACAGAGCACAGACAGGGTAGCAGGCACCCTTAGGAAGCACTGGACTTCCACCTATATACAGGCTTCTGCAGTCGTCCTGGATTTTCGTACATGGAGAGGAGTATATGCTGGCAGTTCTGTATTAATTTGCCAGCATTTCTTAGTTGGGCCCAATGTCTTAGGTGTTCTGTACCTCTAATGGGCATTGTAAACAATTTCATAAAAGCTCATTTGTGGTCCAGTTGCAAATTCACATTGAAACAGCAGCAAAATGAACCAAGTACTGTATACTGATTAGTTAGTAAGTAACTTACTTAAATTATTAAAATCAAATCTGACTTACTAACTTTTTTAATCAAAATGTACAAGGAAACACCCAAATTTTTGGCAAAATAGGAATGTGTTATAAGAGGAGGAAATGAGTATCCAGCCTCTGCTTAATAAAATAAAAATGGGTATGAGTAAAAACGTATTAAAGTTAATTAACTCCAATCACTGAATCCATAAATCCCTGTAGGCTTCACCAATGTGTTTGGTTTGGGTCATTTCAATCTAACTTTGTTTCATTTCTATTTTTTTATGTTAAAATTATGGATGGGAAGAAATTTGGTCGCTGAATATTTCTGCAGCAGAAGGCTATAATTTGTAATCTAAAGGAACTTCTCCCCTTCCCCACCCCACCATCAAATTGCTGTCAACCTCTGCAAACGATGGATCCCAACTGGAGCAGGCTGACAGACTTACATAGAAGTCATAACCTGCTGCCTCTGACATTAAGTTAACCCCTCCATCCCAAGGGAGTTGGCAGTTAAATTACCAAGAGTTACAAAAATGCAACACAGTGGGTCTGTGAATGTGCTAGGGCTAGCTTGGGGGAAGGAAGGTAGGAGGAGGACAAAAATAAATCACAGACTAGAGCGCTGTCCCAATGCCTACACTCCCATTAATCTAACTGGTTGAGAACTACATAGATTAAAAAATCCAATGTTCAAAACAAAGTAAATGTTCATAAAGCTGAAATGTTCAAAGCTCCAGGATTTAGGAGCAGCCCACCTCTCACTCTATCTTAAGCTGTCAGAGCAGAAATGAAAGTTAATTCAATTGCACGGACAGTTATGATTTATTGTTAAAGTCAAACCAACAATATCAGATAAATTTGAGTGTACAAGGAAATGTACTTGTAACAGAATTAAATTTTGACTAAGAATTTTCAGTCTGATGGTAATATTTATTTACACTTATAAATATAGGCCTTGCTAATAAAATATACAGCAAGTCCATTTGCTTCTAAAAAGGCTAGGAAATCCTAGATGCCTGGATATTTATTGGGCTAGTTTTCAGGCCCAAAATCAGTGCAACCTATATTGAATCATCTGTCTCATTACCAATATATTGGCAGGCTCTCAGCACTACCCGTGCTCTTCATTAACTCATTGCTTCATGGAGAGCTCTCATTACCAGTGGGTACCTCTTACTTGAGAGGTGGATTTTAGCTTTTCAATAAAGCGGGGCAAGAAGAAATTTGAATTATCACCTGCATTGCAAGTATCCTTGAGGTTGGAGGGTACTCAAAGACTAGATGACTGGAATGTGCCACATATTACATTGGATTAGAGTCAGACAGCACAAAAATGGCTCTTCAGCCCAAATGATCTGTGCCAACAAAGTTACCCATTTAAGCTAGTTACAATTTGCTCATGTTTGGCCCATATCCATCTAAACCCTTCTTACCCTTGTACCCGTCCAAGTGTTTTTTGAACATTGTTAATGCACCTGTCTCAAGTACTTCTTCTGGCAGCTCTTTCCATATACTGACCACCCCGCGCCCCCCTCGGGTTGAAAAATTTGATGTTCAGTTCCTACTAAATCTTTCCTCAGTCATCTTAAACATATGCCCTCTAGTTCTTGCTTCTCCAACCCCTAGGAAAGGGACTGTATGCACCCACCGTATTTATGCCCCTCCGGGTTTTATATTCTTCCATATGATCACCCCGTCCTCTCACACTCCAATGGAAAAAAATCCCAATTTGCTCATCCACTCTCCACAACTCAGTTGCTCCAGTCCCAAATCTCCTCTGTATTCTTTCTGGCTTAATGTCATGTTTACTGTTGCAGGGTTCTCAAAACTGAACACCACACATCCCAAATGCACACTCACCGACATCTTGTGCTACTGCAACACAGCATGTCAACTTCTACACTCAGTCCCTGACTGATGGAAGCTAGTGTGTCAAAATCTGCCTTCACCAACCTGTCTACCACTTTTGGGAAACCACGTACTTCTGCTTCTAGGTCCCTCTGTTCTGCTGTACTTCCTATGGTCCTAGGGATTGTTGGGGCATTGTTGAGAAGCATTGGTTAGGAGAGTATTTCATTGGGTTACAGCTATAGTGGTAGGCAGCCTGAGTGTTTTGGGTCTTTGTCATTCCATAGACTCCTGTTTCTTGTTATTCTCCTACTTCTCCCCTCTGTCACAAATTAAAATGTTTGGCCACTCTGAATTGTACAGCACTGTGTTGTGATGTTGTAACCAGTCGTGAGATTCTCAGCGGCAACTACACCAGTGTTGTACCAGTGAAGTGACAGGACCGCTACAGCCTAACATCAGTTCTCCAGCATCTATTCAGGGCTAAAGTTTCTCAAATACAAGTCAAATAATGTCAGTACAACTCCCAAGCAGCTAGACGTCGTTATCCAGAGACTTACCTTAATGTGGACTGGGAAACTGCAAAGTATTGCTGATTTCTTAGTGTCATGACACACTTTTCTGGATGAATGATCAAATCAAACACTCTCCAACATCACTTTTCCAAAACAGCCTTTTAAAAAAAACTTAAGACCCCTTTTTTTAATATTTGGATGAGCTCTAAATTTTCCAGTTTGAGTAGTTACCATGAATTTGCAGCAGTTACAACAATGGAGCCGAACATCATACCATTTGAAAAACAAATACATTTCTGTTTCCTATATTTTTTTAATTAGTCCTGTGGAAGCAAAGAGTTAACACAACTTTTGATATTTTCTAACAAATGAAATTGCTTCCAGTCTCTTCAGAATATTTCCAGTGCCATTTAATTTTCATTGCTACTCCTACCTTTTTTGGCTCATTCAGTTGTGAATGGCTCTTCGTTGTCTCTAAGTGCTTCTGCAGGTTTCAGATTTCATCCTGTCACCTTCTAGATGAGCTTTCCATACTGCGTCAGGGAGGATATTTGATGCTTCTAATGTTATTCTGGTGCCTCCCCTTGACAAAGAAGGCAATCTTTCCAGTCGCTTATGCTGTGAAACTAGAGTTGTCAGCATAAGCCTGCCAGAAGCCTTTTGCCCCGGGTGATTAATGCACGCAGGGACTCATACCATCTCTCACCTTCCTCCAGTGCATTCATTATCATGATATAGCATAGTATTTCGTATTTTCAGCTGTATGGTGACCCGAATTGAGGCCCAGTGGCGCCAGCAATTTTCCGTCCTTTGTAAAAGCATACAGAGATTGGTGCAGTGTAGCTGCCAATGATTTTACTCAGTACTGTTAGGTCACCTTCACTTGCTAAAGACTTCCTTCCTTCAGTGAGCTTAACAACAACCATCAATGCAATTTAATTGATAGTAGCAAAGCAAGATGGGGAAAGATTTCCCCAAATGTGTCATATTCTTCCAGTAAACATTTCCTCTGTAACTCAGCTGATGTTCATTAACTATCAAGCTTAAACAGGCATTCAATTAATAATATCATTTGAAATCTGCTTTGACTTTTTAGTTACTGAGGTAAAATTAAAATCTTTTTAGTTTGTCTTTTGAAATGAGTTGGGACATTTAAATTATCCTTTCTTAGCCTAATACAATAGCAAAGCAATATGTAAGTGTCCAACTTAAACAGAACCTTTAACGCAATCAACTTTCTTTGTGAGAGACAGTGTCAAAATAGAAGTAGGGGTATTTTAATGTTCCGCTGTTGAGGGGTACTATATTTTAGTTTTACAAATTCAGGGTTTTTGGCAACAGTGTTTTGTTTGAAAATGTTTACAAATGTTCTGCCATTCTCTTGGTTTTAAATCTATCTAAAAGCAAAAATTGTTTTAAAATGGTGCATCAACCAGTCTATATTCCAGGCACACTTCAGACTGCTTCTCTTATTGAAAAAACTGTGAACCTATTTTGTATTTTGCCTTTTGCTGGGTTTAACAATATTTGTGAAGTCGCTGAAATAATATGATAATGAACAGCTTTTAAGCACCTCAGTCATCATGAACACAAATTGACAGTTTAAGAGAGTAACTAGCAGCATTATATTACCTCAGAATTCATTACTGACGGTACAACTGGCGGAGTCACGTTGTACTCATCTGAAATCTCATTGGCAGACATGAAAATACTGTTGCTTTTCTAAGCAAATATATCTTTAGTTGGAACAGTGTTATGATATGGCAGGGATATACTTTGATATGTTACGCTGCAGATCAGCCAGCATATCTTTATGGCTAACATTATCCACACAATCCAAAACCTCCCTGAATAAAAACATTTCTTGTGATTTTTTGGTAACTGCCTTCATAAGATCCTAGAACATTTATTTAATAGAAGAGGCCATTTGTTCCACCATGGCTGTTGCCACATTCTAGCACCAGTCTGTAGTACATTAGGCCGTATTATCTTACGTTCTGATGATTAGCTCCCATAATGCTATACTCTACAGAAAATAAATTGTGGAACAAATTCAGTGAAGGCCTGTGATTTTGTAGATTTGTGCCCATTATACACATTAGCATGCAATACCCAGCTTGAAAACTCATGAAAACAACCATCATGAGGCACTAAGAACGTACCTGAGCAAATTCCTGCTCATGGAGTTAGATAATGCAAACTTGCTTCAAGATGGTCCATTTAATTATATTTTTTATTTTTATTGAGATACAGTGCGGAGTAGGTCCTTCGAGCCATGCCACACAACAATCCCCTGATTTAATCCTGGCCTACACAAAACGCCTACTTGATGCCATCCTGTAGAAATCCCTATCCTTCCCCTTCCTTATCTGTCCAAGGAATATTGACCTCCACTGTCTTCCATACTGCCCCATCTATAACTCTTCAACCCAGCTTTGGGCTTGATTGGTTTCCTGAATGTCTTGGATCATGTGCACTTCTCTCAGGCCACTAATGATACACTTATCGGTCTACTATCACCAATTGCTTAATGTGGCCAAACTTCCACCATTCCATTTCTAGTCATAATCTCTAGTGTTGCTCTTCCCTGCACAGTATCTGTGGCTTTCCTATAATTTTGAAGAACTCTATTAGCTCACCATTTTTCCCTGTTGAAAAGAAAAAGATCAAAACAATTGATCTTTTTTTGTTCGTGCCATGGTAGCACAACAGTTAGTTTAATGCTACTACATTGCCAGTGACTCAGGTGGAACTCCACTGCTGTCTGTGAGGAATTTGCAAGTTCTCCTTGTGACTGAGTGTTTCCTCAGGGTGCTCCTGTTTCGTGCCACTTTCCAAAGATGTACAGGTTTAGTAGGTTCATTCTCACATGGGTGTAATTGAGGTGCATGGGCTCGTTGAACATGAAAAACCTCTTACTACGCTGTGTCTCTAAATAAATAAATAAATCTGCTTTTCCTCACCCACTTCGCCTTGTAGTTCTGTATTAATAACTTAGACATAAATATCAGCCATTTAGGAGAGAGTTTGGAAGTGCATTTTCTAATATAAGGTGTGAATGTTTATCCCACTAAAAGCAGTGAATTTTAACTTAATTAATATGTCTAAATCTGGGTTTGATAGATCTCTGCTCGTCAAGGATTTTAGAGGAAATACAGTCCAGAAGGTTGGACAGAGCATGGAATCAGAAGGATAATCAACTCCAAATGGCAGAATGGGCTCAAGGACTGGACCAGCCTACTCCAATATTTCTAAGGCTGTCCATCCTACCAGGAGGAAATGGAGAATTAAACTGATACACTTTACCAAAGAAATTAAAGAGCATTCTCCCGGGCCATTCTGAATCATCCTTCAAACCAGCAGCTACTGTGAAGTAACAGTAGAAGCTTGAAAGCAGAGCATTTACCAGCAGTGATAAGTAGATTGTCGGGGAGTAAGTGCGCAGGAGTAACACTGGCATTTTATCAAAGCTTTATATTCCATGTCTCCTCCAAGAAATATGTTTGCTCTTATACACCAGGAATATAATCGCAAACTGAATTACTCTTAAGATTCTTAGACATTTTTTTGATAGATGATGAAGACAGCCTGTCAGTAATCAAGCTTCTTTGGAGTTTTCTGGAGAGCGAAAGTACTGAAGAGCTGAAAGCAGGCTCTTCCATTTCTCAGTAGGTAGATAGCTATTGATAACATTATTGCTAAGATGCCAAGTTACCACTGAAGTGAGAGTAAGAAACTTTAACCTTCCAATCATTTTCACACTATTGCACTGTTGGAAATTCTGGCTTCTGATACTGCCTTTTAAATTCTGAGATTTTTTTATGAAAGGTGATTTATGAAAGTTTATAATTTGTGATTTTTATAAACAGAGAAAATACAAAGAAATTCTTCACTGTTCTTAGATATTAAGACCATAAGATCATAAGATATAGGAGCAGAATTAGACCATTTAACCCATCAAGTCTGTTCTGCTATTTCATCATAGTTGATCCAATTTTCCTCTCAGCCCCAATCTCCTACCTTCTCCCCATATCCCTTCATGCCCTGACCAATCAAGAATCTATCAACCTCTGCCTTCAATATACAAAAAGTTTGCCTCCACAGTTGCCTTTGGCAATGAATTCCAGATTCACCACTCTGTCTAGAGAAATTTCTCCTCACCTCCATTCCAAGAAGATGCCCCTCTATTCTGAGGCTGTGCCCTCTTAGTCTTAGCCGCTCCCATCATAGGAAACATCCTCTTCACATTCAATCTATCAAGGCCATTCACCATTCAATAGGTTTCAATTAGGTCACCCCTCATTCTTCTGAATTCCAGTCAGTACACGCCCAGAGCCATCAAGCAGCCTTCAAATGACAAGCTGCTTAATCCTATAATCATGTTTGTGAATCTCCTTTGAACCCTCTCCAGTTTCAACACATCCTTTCTAAGATAAGGGGCCCAAAACTGCTTACAATACTCCAAGTGAGGCATCATTAGTGCTTTATAAAGTCTCAACATTACATCCTTGCGCTTATATTGTAATTTTCCTCAAATGAATGCTAACATTGCATTTGCCTTCCTCACCACAGACTCAATCTGCAAACTAACCTTGAAAGAATCCTACACAAGGACTCCAAATTCCCTTTGCACCTCAGTTTTTTGTACTTTCTCTCCACTTAGAAAATAGTTAACCTTTTAATTTCTTCTGCCAAAGTTCATGACCATACCCTTCCTGATGCTGTATTCCATTTGCCACCATCTGGTCCAGATGACTGATCTACCTTCAGACCTTACAGTTTTGCAAGAACCTTCTCTCTAGTAATGGTAGCTTCACACACTTCCTGCTCCCTGACACCTGGAACTTCCGCCATACTACAAGAGTCTTCCACAGTGAAGACTGATGCAAAATACTTATTCAGTGTACCTGCAATTTCATTATTCCCCCCCCCCCACTACCTCTTCAGCATTGTTTTCCAGTGGTCCAATATCCACCCCTGCCTCTCTTTTACACTTTACGTGTTTGAAGAAATTTTTGGTATCCTCTTTAATATTATTGGCCAGCTTACTTTCATATTCAATCTTTACCTTATTAATTACTTTTTATGTTGCCTTCTGTTGATATTTAAAAGCTTCCTAATCCTCTAACTTCCCTCTAATTTTTGCCGTATTATATGCCCTGTCTCTGGCTTTTATATTGGCTTTGGCTTCCCTTGTTAGCCATGGTTATGTCATCTTGCCTTTAGAGTGCTTCTTCCTCTTTGGGATGTATATATCCTGTGCCTTCCAAATTCCTTCCAGAAATTCCATCCATTGCTGCTTGATCATCATCCCTGCCAGTGTTCTTTTCCAATCAATTTTGGCCAACTCCTCCTCTTATGCCTCTGTAATTTCCTTTACTTCACTGTAATACTGATACATCTGACTTTAGCTTCTCCTTTTCAAATTTCAGGGTGAATTTATTCATATTATGATCACTTTCTCCTAAGGGTTCTTTGAACTTAAGCTATCTAATCAAGTCCAGTTCATTGCACAACACCCAATCCAGAACAGCTAATCCCCTAGTTGGTAGAAGCACGAGCTGCTCTAAAAAGCCACCTCGTAGGTATTCTAGACATTCCCCCTCTTGGAACCCCACACCAACTTGATTTTCCCAGTCTACGTGCATATTGAAATCCCCTGTGACTACTGTAACATTGCCCTTTTGACATGCATTTTCTATCTCCCATTGTAACTTGTAGACAACGTACTTACTACCGTTTGGGCGTGTCCCTATATAACTCCCATCAGGATATTTTTACCCTTGCAGTTCGTTAGCTCTATCAGAAGATTCAACTCCGTCTGACCCTATGTCACCTTTCTAATGATTTAATTTCAATTTTTACCAACAGAGCCACATCACCTCCTCTGCCTTCCTGCCTATCTTTTTGATACAATGTGTATCCTTGAACATTAAGCTCCCAGTTATAATCTTCTTTCAGCCATGATTTAGTGATGCCTACAACATTATACTTGCCAATCTGTAACTGTGCTACAAGTTCATTGACCTTATTCTGTGTACTATGCACATTCAGATATAAAACCTTTAGTCCTGTATTCACCCTTTTTGATTTTATTCACCTTTTGCATTGCAACTCCTCCTGTTGACTGTAATTTTGCCCTATCATCAGCATCTCCTTGCTAGGACTCTCAATACACATTGCCTCTGTTTGTAAACCAACTAGCTCATCTTCAGCACTATCTCAGCGGTTCCCATCCCACTGCCAAATTATTTTAAACCCACCCAGTTAACTCTAGCCAACCTGCCCGCAAGGATACTGGACCCTCTCGGATTCAGGTGTAACCAGTCCCTATTGTATAGGTTATACCTTCTCCAGAAGAGATTCCAATGATCCATAAATCTGAACTGCTGCCCCCTGCACCAGTTCCTCAGCCACACATACACCTGCCAAATCATCCAGTTCCTACCCTCACTAGCACATAGCACAGGCAGCAATCCAGAGATTACTACCCTGCAGGTCCTGTTTCTTAGTTTTCTACCTAGGTCCCTAAAATCTCTCTTCAGGACCTCCTCACCTTTTCTAACTTGGTGCCAATATGTACCAAGATTTCTGGATGCTCACCTCGTTTTTGAGAATGACATGGACATCTTCTGAGCAATCTCTGATCCTGGCACCACGGAGGCAACATACCATCCAGGTGTCTCTATTGCACCTGCAGAACCTCGTCTCTGTTCCTCTGACTAAGGGATCTCCTGTCAACACTGCAGTCCACTTCACTTCTCTGCTCTTCTGAGCCACAGCACCAGACGCAGTGCCAGAGACGCGGTCACTGTGGCTGCCCCGGTAGGTCGTCTCCCTCAATAGTATCTAAAGTTATATCCTTATTATTGAGGGGTATGGCCTCAGGTGTACTCTTCACTGGCTGTGCATTTCCCCTCCTTCTCCTGACAGGCGCCCAGTTACCTGTCTCCTACAACCTAGGGGTGACTACCGCCCTGTACTTTCAGTCTGTCACCACCTTATTCTCCTGTAGGAGTCGAAGGTCATCGAGCTGCAGCTCCAGTTCCTTAATACATTCTCTCAGGACCTGTAGTTTGGTACATTTGGTGCAGATGTGTTTATCTGGGAGACTGGAGGTCTGCCAGACTTCCCACATCCCAAATGTAGTACAAAATACTGCCCCTGAAGCCATTCTCACTATATTGTGCACTAATAAATGGGGAATAAATAAATAATAACTCAGAGAGAGTAACTTACAAGACAATGTACCTCACCTAAGCCTGAAAGCTGAAGCCAGTGTAAGGATTGGTACACTCCAGTAGAATGGCCACTCCACTTGAACTTGAATTATCCTTATTGGCCTTTTCCAATAAGTTCCTCTTGCTGATGGTCGCTCCTCAAATCAGGAAAACTGCTGCAAAACTCTGCTTTTAAGATCTTGATTGCCGTCCTGATTAAAAAATTAAGAAAGAAAATTTGAAATTGGATATTGCTCTGAGGGAAAGTTGAATTACAGCGTGGGCATTTTATTGTCTGGGAAAAAGAAGCTGTTTTGCTGTACCACCCAATGGGAACTCCATTTCAATCATCAGAACAGATTAATTCCAAGTGCAAAACTGTACAGTTGCCGAGAGAGGAGTAAGAAAGTGTGACAAAAAAGCCCTGTTTTCAAAAGGCTTGGAATGTCTTTCATAGAAGGAATGCTCTGTACAAGTTGTGCTTATGGAAGATTTTTTCTTAAATATTTGCATACACTGCTTATTAACTCTTGTGTCCTCAAGATATTTTCGAGATGCAAGTTGGAGGAGAAATGCTATAGCTTTTTTTTTACTTCAAGTTTCAGAATCTTCCATGCCAATTCCATACAGCTTGGAAACCTAAAACATTATTTTTTTTATTATAAGCTTTGAATAAACAATGAAATTTATATGCTTCTAAGTCTAAGTCAAAGAACAAATGTATTCAAATTATTTCTTTTTATATTGGAATATTGAAAGATAATATTTATCCACACCAAAATAATAGATTTTCACAAAAAGTGTACCTGTTCAATAGCAAGCCTGGTCACTTGAAGAGGGAACCACAGATTCAGATTTTTTTTACTGCTTTATTGTTCGTTTAGTTTATTGTCAAGTAAAATATAAGTTGAGTTTGATTGGTTCTGAATCAGCATTCAGAGAGTTCTTATTTCATCACCATTAGGTGACATAACAAGATGCAGGTAGAGACAACTGTAGGTGCCACAACAAGAACAGATATTTCAAGTTTAATGCTGGTAGTTGTTGGGAGCACAGAAAGCGTGAGGCTGTTCCGGGAGTTTCAAAAGACACATCACAAGTCTTCTTTGGCCTGGTGCCTATTTCGGGAAATATTGTGTGGCAGTGAAAGCTAATGTATTTGACTGAGTAATATACATTTATATACAACAAATAACAACTATCATTTTAACCAAGTTGTGGATATTCCAGAAATAACATGTAATAATTTATATTTCTACTTCCAATAGCAACATCAGCAAAGCACAGCTTCAAGCATTCTTTTAAAATTAAAAATATCTTCGCTTAAAAAAAATATCATTTTAGCCACATGGTGCAATATTGAAACATTAACAATAACAAAATTTCTGGTTGTGATCCCTGGCTTTTGTGGAGTTAATCAGTCTCAGCTGCTGGGACAGTAATGGCAGTGCAATTGCTTGTATTCCTGGGATAGGGAGAAGAAAGGTCAGGGTTTACACTCGATCATAATGATCCTTTCTAGATGTGCACATAAGTAGACATAAAGGAAAGATGTGATTGGCTATGTAATAAGGGGCTCTGTAGTTGTGGAGCTGAATGACGTTCATGAGAAATTGTCACTTGGATACAGCAGTATGGGGTTTATAAAGTTGTAACAAAATTAGCTACCTTCATGTCAAAGTAAGAAGAAATACAACGGTTTAAAAATGAAGAAAACAGCAATAATGACGTTGTACAAATTCTACTTATGATTTGTAAGCAATAGAAAAATCATCTTTAAGAGATGTGAATTAGCATTTTTAATTCCTGCAATAATGTGAACAGTAAGTACAATTTATCATCGGAGTATGCATATGTTACCGTATGCTACCTTGAGGTTCATTTTCCTGCAGGAATTTACAGGAATAAAAATACAATAGAATTTATGAAAAAAATATACATAAACAAAGACGGACAAACAAACAATGTGCAAAAGGAGGCAAGTGTGCAAATAGAAGAATTAATACTGAGAACATAGCCTTGAGAGTGATTCTGTAGGTTGTAGAATCAATTCAGAGTTGTGATGAGTAAAGTTATCCATGTCAGTTCAGGAGCCTGATGGTTATAGAGTAATAACTGTTCCTGAACTTGGTGGTGTGGGACCTAAGGTTTCTGTTCCTCCCGCCTGGTGGTAGTAGTTAGAAGAGAGCATAGTCTAGATGTGGGGGTCCTTGATGATGGATGATGCTTTCTTGTAGCAGTGCTCCATGTAAACGTTCTCCATGGTGTGGAAAACTTTGCCTGTGTGTCCATCAGTTTCTGTAGCTTTTTCCACTCCTGGGCATTGGTGTTTCTATACAGGCTGTGATGCAACCAGTTAGGATACTCTCCACTGTGCATCCAGAGAAGTTTGTCACAGTTTTTGATGAGACGCCAAATTTATGCAATCTTTTAGGAAAGAAGAGTGATAGTATCACTGTCGCAAAAAGGAAGGTTGTTGTACAGGGATGATCTGCTGAGTCAGTGGGGATGGAATTCAGAAAGAGGAAAGGAGCAGTCACTCCACAGGGAGCATTTGATAGACCCCCCAATAGCAACAGGGGCACGAAGGAGCAGATCAATAGGCACATTTTAGAAAGGTGCAGAAATAACTGTTGGTTAACTTTCCTAACTTTCCTAATATTGACTGTTATCTCCTTAGTGCAAAATTTTTAGACGGGGCAAAATTTATTAGGTGTGTCCATGAAGGATTCTTGACACCATAAGTGGACAAGCTGACTAGTTAATAGATGGTTAGTTGATAGATTATTTGGTGGGTGAGCATTTCAGAGACAGAACCACAACTCCCTGACCTTTAGAAAAGATGGGACCTTGGACAGGGATAGGAGCAGATGGTGTAGCAAAGTATTTAATTGGAGGAGGACTAATTATGATGCTATTAGGCAGGGACTTGGGAGCCTAAATTGGTTACAGATGTTCTCAGAAAAGTGTTCAATAGAAATGTGGAGGTTGTTTAGAGTGTAATTGCATGTGGTTCTGAATAGGTTTGTTGCATTGAGTTAAAAACAAAGGTGGTAGGGTGAAGGAACCATGGTTGACAAGAGAAGTGGAACATTAGTCAAGGAAGAAGGAGGCATACTGTACTTAAGATTTAGCAAGCAAAGCTCAGATAGAGCTCTCAAGAGTGAGAAGATACCCAGGAAGGAACTTAAGAAGGGGACTTAGGAGAGCTAGAAGGGAACTTGAGAAGGCCTTGACAAGTAAGATTAAGGAAAACACTAAGGTATTCTACGTTTATGTGAAGAACAGGAGGATGACGAGAGGAAACAAATGCCTGGAGTCATAGGAAGTAGGAGAGTTCCTTAATAAATACTTTACTTCAGAATTCATCAGTGAAAGGGACCTTGACAAATGTGAGGACAGTGTAGAGCAGGCTAAAGTGCTGGAACATGACGAGGTCAAGAAAGAAGTATTGACAAAATTAATTGATGAAGGTGGAGTAGTCTACATGGAATTTAGTAAGGTGTTGAACAAGTTCAAGAGCCCCAAGGTAATGCTGCAGTTCCATATATCTCTGGTTCGAAAACACTTGTGTATTGTGTTCAGTTCTGGTTGCTTCATTATAGGAATGATAAAGGTGTATAAAATGATAAAAGCCATACAGTGGACAGTGAATGCCTTTTTCCCAGGGTGGCAATAGCAAATACAAGAGGACGTCTGTTTAAGGTAATTGGAGGAAAGTATAGGGGCATGTCCAAGGTAGGTTTTTTACATAAGTGGATGGAACACACTGCCAGGGGTGGTGGTATACCAGAGATATTTAGCATACTGTTAGATAGGCACATGAGTGAAAGCAAAGTGGAAGCTGTATGGGAGAGAAGGGTTAGAATGATCTTGGAGTGGGTTATAACATCTGCATAACATCCTGTGCTGAACGGTCTGTACTGTGTTGTACTCCTCTATGGATCAGCAAATTTGCGGATGACACCAAGATTGTGGGTGTGGAGGACAGCAAAGAAGACTAGCATGGGTTGCAGAGGGATCTGCATCAGCTGGAAAAATGAGCTGGAAAATGGCAAATGAAATTTAATGCAGACAAGTGCGAGGTTTTGAACTTTGGTAGGACCAACCAGGGTAGGCCTTACACAATGAACGGCAGGGCACTGAGGAGTGTGGTAGAACAAAGGGATCTGGGAACACAGGTCCATAATTCATTGAAAATAGTGAAAACAGGTAGATAGGGTCATAAAGTTTTTGGCACATTAGCCTTCATAAATCAACGTATTGAATACAGGAGATGGAATGTTATGTTGAAGTTGTAAGAGACATTCATGGGGCCTAATTTGGAGTATTATGTGCAGTTTTGGTTACCTATCTGCAGGGAACATGTAAACAAAGTTGAAAGTGTACAGAGAAAATTTGCAAGTATGTTGCCAGATTTGAGTTATAAGGAAAGATTGAATAGGTTAGGACTGTGCTCCTTAGAACATAGAAGACTGAGAGGAGATTTGATAGTTATACAAAATTATGAAGGGTATAGATAGGGTAAATGCAAGCAGGCTTTTTCCACTGAGGTTTGGTGAGACTACAAGAAGTGGTCATGGGTTAAGGGTGAAAAGTGAAAATTTTAAGGGAACTATGAGGGCAAATTTCTTCACTCAGAGGGTTGTGAGAATGTGGAATGAGCTACCAGCATAAGTGGTTAAGTGGTCCACACGATCTCAATTTCAGCATTTAAGAGCAGCTTGGGTAGGTACATGTATGCTGGGGATATGGAGAGCTATGGTCCCAGTGCAGGCCGATGGGAGTATGCAGTTTAAATGGTTTTCGCATGGATTGGATGGGCCAAAGAGCCTGTTTCTGTGCTGTTCTTCTTTTTGACTCCATGTTCTAAAATGTTTCATGGTATTTATTAATGACGGATGCAATAAATATTATATTTGTTTAATAATGTCGAAATTAGAGTGAACTTAAAGTAAAATTTATTATCAAAGAACATATCTTTAAATTATCCTTAAGGTACATCTTCATGCAGAAATTTACAGGAAAATAAAGAAACTCCATAGAACTTATGAAAAACTACATAAAGACTGGCCAGGGTGCAAAAGACAAATAAATGGTGCAAATAAAAGAAAATAATCACGGGAACATGAGTTCAAAACAATCCTTGAAAGTGGATCTCTAAGTTGTAGAATCAGTTCACAGTTGTAGAGAGTGAAGTCATCCATGTCAGTTCAGGAGCCTGATAATTTTATGCTAATAACTGTTCCTGAACCTTTTAGTGTGGAACGTAAGAATTCTGCACCTCCTGTGCCGATGGTACTAGCAAAAAGAGCACTTGGCAAGGTCACGTGACCTTGATGATGGATGCTGCTTTCTTGTGACAGTGCTCCATGTAAATGTGCTTAGTGGTGGGGAGGGATTTGGCTGTGTTGGCCTGGACTGTACCACCACTTGCAGATTTTCTCTGTACTCTTTCAACCTTGTTTATATCCTCCCTGTAGATAGGTGACCAAAACTGCACACAATGCTTCAAATTAGGCCTCATGAATGTCTTTTACAACTTCAACATAACATCCCATTTCCTGTATTCAATACGTTGATTTATGAAGGCCAATGTTCCAAGAACTTTTTTTATGACCCTATCTACCTGTTTTCACCATTTTCAATGAATTATGGACCTGTATTTCCCACCTATATGTCAATTCAAAACCACCTTTGATTCGGTCAACACAGTGGTGTCATGGGTAAGTGTACGTATGGCATTGGAGCTGTACTTAGCTACATAGTTATCATGTGAGTAAAGCAGTATGGTGGTGATAAGATGACTATTCAGTTAAAGAAATATAGCAAATGTGCTGAGCAATATGATGTGATTTGCTGTAGAAAAAAACTGATCACAAGCCTTCACTGCCTTGAGTCTATACCCACTCAAGGGGAAGGCTTAGGAAGTTAAAGCCCAAGGAAAACTCCAAAGCTGGAGTCCCTAAGGCAGTCCTACGTTGAGTTCAACACTGACTGGCAGCGCCTGCGACTCCGCTGGTGCCAAACTTTACCAGTCTCTGTCGTTGCTTTGGATTCATCTGATGTATGGAGAAGAGGCGCTTGCTATGTGGGCAACAGCTTGCTCACCGTATCATACTGCCCTGGCTTGCATATACAGCGAGGATGCAATGTCCATGGTCAAGCCTGACCAACGGTGGACCTCAGAAAACCGTTATTACTGACTTGTGGATAAATCAGTTTAGGACATTTCTCAGAAACGGAATGATTGTAAAAAACCCGGCCACTATGTGCGTATGTTGAAATGGAAGAATGAGGAGTAAATGGTGATCATGTTACTTTCAAATTTAATTTTACTGCTTATTTATAGAGAAGAATATAAACTAATTGTTGAATATTTGAAATATTTTTGTGCTCTTGTTCTCAGTTTACTCTCCAACAGCTTTGACAAAGCAGAAAAGTTTAAATATGTGTTATTTATTAGTTTAAATTGAAATCATTGAACAAAACTGAAGCAGCACACAGCCCTACATCAGATTAGAGTTAAAAACAAGCAAGAAAAGATAGAAAATGGCAATGTGGATTTTTCTTCTGCTGTAATCCCTATTGTGTCTTTAAATATGTTTCAAGAAACTTGATAACATCTACTAAGTCTACCTGCACCAAATCTCGAAGGTGCTATTAAGACACACAGATGGTTGTTGTATTGTGTTGAATATTATGAGGTACATAGATTCTTTAAGCTTGTGTTGGATAAATACAGTTGCAGTTCATTCATTCCTCAAATGTTTTCAGGCTGCAATTTCCTGCTCCTCCAGTAATTGAAGTACCATTTCTGACAAGTTTTTGCCTTATTGATTCTGTACCTCCTTCAATTCATTCCTTAATTAAAGCTAGCAGTAATGAATGCCAGGACTGTAGTAATTACTTATTTTTACAATAATATATAGAGAATATATTTAGCATGCACCGGCAATGCTCAAGCAGGACAACATTGTTAAGATATTAACAATGCAATGCTATTCAGTTTATTCCATGCACACTGTTTTCGAAGGTCACTTTTTTAATGTGTTCACAAAATCAGTTTTTTGCTTTACTTCTCCAATTGATCTTATCACACTAGGTTTGGAAGAAATTGTGAGGTAATTACGTAAATTACCAGCTATGTTGCTGTAATATTTCTGTAGTAGTTACTTCAGTTTAACACCATCATACCCCAGAAACTGGTGGGGAAACTGTCCTCACTGGGCCTCGCTCTGTAACTGGATCCTGGATTTGTTAACAGAAAGACCACAGTCAATCCGTGTGGGCAGCAGAATCTCTAGTCCCACTACACTAAGCACTGGCGCTTCCCAGGGCTGTGTGCTCAGCCTGCTGCTGTTCACGTGACTGTGTGGCAGGATTCAGCTCAAAGCGTTTCATCAAGTTTTTGAAGATGTCGCACCAGTGGTTGGCCTCATCAGCAACGATGATGAGTCGGAGTACAGAGAGGAAACGGAGGAAATGGTGGATTCGTGTGAGAACAACAACCTAACTCTAAATGTGGAGAAGACCAAGAAAGTGATTGTGGATTTTAGGAAGGTGCAGATGAACCATCTCCCTCTGCACATACATGGCTCCTCTGTAGAGAGAGTTAAGTGCACCAAGTTCCTGGGAGTTCACATCATAGATGATTTCACCTGGTCCTTCAATATCACATTCCTGAATAAGAAGGCACAGCAGTGCCTCCACCACCTGAGAAGATTGAGGCAAGCGATGCTCTCCCCACCACCTCCACCTTCACTGATGTTCACAGGAGCACCGTTGAGAATGTCCTGACAAGCTACATCTTCATCTGGTATGGGAGCAGCAGAGCATCGGACTGGAAGTCTCTACAAAGGACAGTGAGGACGGCTGAGAGGATCATAGGGATCTCCCTACCATTCATCAGGGACACTTCATACATAGAGCCCTTAGTATTATCAAGGATCCCACCCATCCATCCAGTATCCTCTTTGACATCCTGCCATCAGACAGGAGATTCCGATGCATAAAAACTAGAATAGTCAGGATGGGAAACATCCTCTTCCCTCAGGCCTTGAGGATTGTGAACACACTGCCACATTGCGTTTAAAATGTCACCAGATAAGTTGTATTGTACCCTACAATATTTTACGTTGTTTATCCATGCATAATCCATTTTTAGATTTAATTCTTACTTTCCTAAGTTATTCTGTGTTGTGTGTGTGTTATGTGTATTACTGTGCTTTGCACCCTGGTCTGGAGAAACATTGTCTCCTTTGGCAGTATACATGCATATAGTTAAATGACAATAAACTCGAGTTATTTGTTTATTTATTTATTTGCTGCTGCTTATAGCAATTTTTGTCTCCTATTATGATCCTGCTACAAAGCAACAAATATCACAACATAATGAACTTGATCTTATTCTGAAGTGTATAATGCTCTTCTTTGTTCCTGGGCACTGAGCAGCCAAAGCAATACAGCTTAAAGGGACAGAGTGGCTAATTTCTCAGAAAATAGCTGCAAATATCTTCTCCACATCTTTTTATGGAATGGAAAGAAGCAGAAGTCCTCTTCCACGCTGTGCAAATACGTTGCTCCCATCCAACTGACAATTCCTCTGGTCCAAAGCCAGTAAGCTGTTGTGGGATACCCTCTCTGTCATTTGCTTTTCAGTCTGATTTAAATGAGGCCTTGGCCTCAAAATCAGACACCCAAATGTTTTATTTATCATTGTAAAATATCCACTTATACTTAAACTGTACAATTCTCACAACTGGAGATCAATCATGTAGCCTTCCACTTTTCTATCATCCTTCTCTTAACTCTGCAGTCCCCTTGAGACATCAGATTCATCCTGATTGATGTGATAGCACTATTCAGCTGTGAAGAAGTGAGGAAGAGCACTTTAATGAGTTGGTAATTCTGTTACTAGTAGGATGGTGATATTATTAGTTGTTGATACATGAACCAAACCTTGTCTGGAATTAACTACATAGATGTAAAATTTTATGAATGTGTGTTCAGTGAACGAAATACACACCTGGAACTGTAGGTTGGGTTCTCTACCACAGGCTATTTCCCACTACTCAATTCTCTGCTAAAATCAGTCAAGATACCAGCAGAAACTTAGGGTAAGTGAGAATTATCTTGCAGTACAACAGATCTTGCTCTGTTTGGGGAGCTTCTTTCCCTTTGTCTCATTGTTCATGACTTTGGCTCTGGAATGGTTCCTCTGAGAGTTGAAAGTCTAGCTGAGAGTTTCATGGCCAATTAATCTACCCAGGAAAACAAATTGAACCTGCCAACTGAGGCAGAAGCAAAAAGTTCCATTCTGCACTGGAACAAAAATACAGCTTTGTAACAGTGCCTGACAAGCTTTGAATATCAGTGCTTGCATTTGATCAAAAAACCCATCCATCTAAAGGAGCAACAGCAGTTCTTAATCTTGTAATATCTACCCTTTGATATGATAACAATCAAACAGTTACTTAGATTGTTTTCAGGGTAGGTCTAGCTTTGATTCATAATGTCATAATCCTTCAGGAGTCTGGAATTTGCTAGCCATAATTAACTTTCCATAAGCTGTCTCAATGATAAACAGAATATGCATCTTGAGTACCAACACAGACCATTAAGTGAATCTACTAATTCAAATTGTCCCAAAATTATTTTTACTATCTAGCTGCAATGGTTACACTATCTGAGAAATATTAATGTCTCTCAAGATTAATTCAATTTTCATTTTTGCTTATTACTTAAAGGTAGGCATTTATGAAATCAACTTCAACACAAGAGATTCTGCTAGATGCGAGAAATCCACAGTAACACACAAAATGCTGAGTTCCTCCAGCATTCTGTGTTTATTACTATCAAATCAACATGTCAGTTTAACCATGATAATGTTTCAGTTTCTATATTAACAAAACAGTTTATATCCACAGATTTGAAAATAGCTGATATTGAAAATTGTGATCTAGAATGAAGGAGATGGATTGTATTGAATTCTTCTGCTATAAGTCTTATCCTTCATCCTACACCTCCAACAACCATTGGTAAATGGTTATACTGTAACGTGGAAGCATGTTCACAGGATTGGTGAGTGAGACAGAATGCACTGATTAATAAGCATATTAAACATTTTCTTACAAACAGCAAAGAAATTTGACCAAACATTTAAGTTCACCCAAGTTACACAATCTACAGAACTAAATATTCAAAAAAAACAGATACTTAGTTAAAAGTGCACATGGAGCATACCTTCCCAAGGCTTCTGTACAGCATGCCTTAGACAAAGGAAAGAGCGAACCTTTCACACGTGCCATGCTTTATACCCCCAAAGTGTTTGAAACTGGACACCACATAAGCCAAACAATGGGAAAAGAGCATTATAAACTTTAAATGAACCAATCACTGACCAACAACGATCACACCCCCCACACAACAAATGCCCAAAGTTTTGTGTGCTTTGATGACACGTTAGGGACAATTCAATGTTCATTTTGAGGCAAAAGTGCCTGTATTAAATTATGTCCTTTTATGAATGTATAAAAGGAAATCATAGATATATATCAGTTTCTTTCAGATTCTGCTGGTAATTTACTGTACATACATATATATGTGTGTGTGTGAATACGTAGTATTCTTTGATAAGAAGCCACAAAATAGTTTTTAAAAATTGTGCAGATGAAACAATTGAAAGCAGAGATTACTAGTGAATGATTTGTTTTCAGACTGGGGAAAACATATTCAGTGATGTTTCCAAGGGAACAGTAGGAAGATATATTGACATGGCATAGAATACAGTATATATTGATATGTAACTTAATGCCATTCACCTGGTATAAAAACCACATGTTCAAAGTCAACAGATGCTACAAAAATTTGGAAATATAACATAACAGGTTAGAAACCTAAGAATATAAAACTAAAATAGTGAAATATGATTTAATGCATAAAATATGAGCCGCTGTATTTTAAAAGAAAGAACATACCCCCAAAGACCAACCCCTGCTCCTGTATACCTCTGCGCTCAAATGCGTGCAGGTTAATTGGCCACAGTAAATTGCCAACAGTATGTTGATGAGTGGTAGAATCTAAAAGAAATTGATGGGTATGTGGGATGGGTATATCATGGGAGTAAATGGATGGTTGACATTTGGCACAAACTCAGTAGGCCAAAGGACCTTTATCCAGGTGGTATTCTTCTGTAATTCTGTGACGCAATTTACATACACTTTGAAATTGACAGAAGAACCAGATAAAGCCGTTTAAAAAGTCATAAAGGTTTCTTAGTTTACAACGAGAGGCACTTGCTATAAAATCAAGGACGTTACTGAATGTGTTACCTTTTTTGATCACAGTTTAGGCCTGCAGCTGAGGCACAAAATGGCTTTGGATGTTCAGGCATTTAGTCTGGGTGTGATGAAGTAAATTTGATGATATCTATAATTAATGATTGCGGTTATGAGATGGAAACAGAAAATGCCACTTACTTTTGCTGGAGCAGAAAATGAGAAATAGGTTTTTAATGTAGATTTTTGATATTATGGAAGGGGAAGATTTGAAAAGAGGTTAAAAGGGAATAGACAAGTTGAGTGAGTAGATAAGATTATGGCGGATGGAATATAGTGTGGAAATTAAGTGGTGCACCTTGGTGCACAGGAAGAAAAAGCAGAATATTGGTTTTAATTACTATGAATTAAACTTTTAATTATATTTATTTAGAAATACAGCATAGTAATAGGCCCTTGCCGCCCAATGAGCCCTTGCCGCCCAATTACACCCAAGTGATCTACTAACCTGTACATCTTTAGAATGTGGAAGGAAACTGGAGCACCCAGAGGAAACACACGCTTTCACGGGGAGTGCAGACAAACTCCTTACAGGCAGTGGCAGGAATGAACCCATTCCTGCCGCTGTAATAGTGTTATGCTACTGTGTCACCCTCATTATACAGAGGCCTGAGCAGAGAATGAATGAAGCATTCATATAATTGATTTAGGAACTGAGAAATCATAATTGTGTGGTTTTAAAAAAGTTGAAACACTTAAGTAAGAAAATTATGTGTATTATCTACTTCTTAGAGACAAGCAGATAACTAAGCTGGAATATTTGTGAGGTGAACCACTCTAAACTGCCTGCTCAGGCCAAAGGCTGTTACGAATGAGCAGATAGTGCCAGCATTGTTAATGATATTCATATCCCAACAAGACATTTTTTAAAAATTATGAGCTAACCTTGTTGAGCTTAGCATATCCTAAGGATATGATAAATTGTATTTTGACCATTAAACTGTCCTTTGATGACTGACGTTATATCTTCTCTATGCATTACATAATATTGATATAACATATTGTAAAATTTCAAAGTATAGGAAAGGGCAAAACAAAATATTTTATCTAAGTTCATATATAGTAAATTTAATGGATTAATGTCAGTAAGGTATTCTTGAATAGAACATTTCATTAATTAAATAACAAATAATTCCCATTGCATTAGAAATACTGTCCTAATTCTCTTCCATTAGAAATACTTTGCCAGAGTTGATTGTCCCCCGAGGCTCAGTCATAGTTCAGTCATTCCACACAGACATGAAGGGCGTCGTTGATTTCAACGGCTCTTCTTCGGAGGCCTTCAACATCCGCAGCAGTGTGAAGCAGGGCTGTGTGCTTGCCCCCACCCTGTTTGGCATCTTCTTCACAGTCATGCTGAAGCACGCCTTTGGAACATCAACTGATGGTGTCTACCTCCACACCAGATCGGGCGGGAGGCTGTTCAGTCTGTCCTGGCTGAGGGCAAACACCAAGGTTCGTGAAGTACTCATCAGGGACATGTTGGTTGCAGACGATGCAGCACTGGCAACACACTCTGAAGAGCAACTGCAATGCCTCATGGACAGCTTCTCAAGAGCCTGCCAGGACTTCAGCTTGACCATCAGCCTGAAGAAAACCAACGTGTTGGGCCAAGGCGTTGAGCACCCCCCTGCCGTTACCATCAACAACTACGAGCTGGAGGTAGTTCACGAGTTTACATACCTGGCTCCACCATCACGGACAGCCTCTCCCTAGACCCCAAGATCAACAGACGGATCGGACGAGCAGCCTCAACATTTGCCAGGCTGACAAAGAGAGTCTGGGAGAACAGAAAGCTGATGACGCACACCAAAGTTACAGTCTACAGGGCCTGCATCCTCAGCACACTGCTTTACGGCAATGAGACCTGGAGCCTCTACTACAGACAAGAGCGGCGTCTCAACGCCTTCCACCTTCGCAGCCTGAGACGCATCCTGGACATCACGTGGACTGACCGAGTCACCAACAATGAGGTCCTGGCCCGCACCCAGATACCCAGCCTCTTCACCCTGCTCCAACAACGCCGTCTCCGCTGGCTGGGCTACGTACACCGTATGTCAGACGGAAAGATCCCGAAAGACCTGCTGTACGGGGAACTGGCCTCCGGCAAGAGAGCACAAGGGCGGCCCCATCTTCGTTTCAAAGATGTCTGCAAGAGAGACATGAAGTCACTGAAAATGAACGTTGAGAGGTGGGAGGACATCGCAAGCGATCGCTTTCACTGGAGGCTGGAACTACACAGAGGTCTAAAAAGGGGAGAAGAGAAGCTGAGGCTTGCTACTGAAGAAAAGCGCATTCGTCGGAAAAACAGCACCAAGACAACACTGGAGGATAGTGCCTTCAAGTGCAGTCACTGCAGCCGAGACTGTCACTCCCGTGTGGGCCTCTACAGCCACGACAGACGCTGCTCTAACACAGACTGAAGCAAGACTTTCCAGGCGTAGATCCATGGTCTCGCGAGACTAACGGATGCCACCACCAGAAATACTTATGCTTTGTTGTTAGATAAAATCTTACAGGATTTTACAATGAAGGTAGGTTAATATATGCCCTTAAATGTGGGGACTGTTACAAATGTCCTCCTTAGTGGAGAGACTAAGGGTTTTGCAAGATGTAGTCAAAAAAGCTTTACTTCGTTTTTGAAGCACATCTTTTTGGCAGTAAGATCTATAGTCACTGATGGTAGATGGAGTGGATATCTGTCATGGATAAGCTGGCAATCAAGCATAATACTACTTGCTCTTCAGTTGCTTGAATCCACAGGCCGAATCCATACATGTTTCATTACTTTTGGACCTAATTATTTGAACGTACTCCTTGCTGCTATCTCTAATTTTAAACTTCAGGAACTTACCATCCAAAACTCAATGTACTAACTCGGACTACTGAGTGAAGATTAGTGTGCTCATTGTTTAAGGAGTTGAAAATGAAATCAAATATTTTTCAATCATATATGAATAACAACCCTATTTCCAACCTTTTGAAAGGAAAGTCACTGATGAATTTTGTTTAATATCGCCTGAAAAGCTCCTTTCTTACTAATTTAAATGTTCTTTTGTACCAGTTGTTGTTACTTACTTTTCATTTCATATCCTCTGTTTGCTTAGGTATAGTGTGGCTTTTTCCCACTTGACCTGCACTCATGTTGTTGCAACAGCATTTTTCAACAAGTGACAATCTAACATTCACTGTTCTGACAGCATGGCAGGAACTGCTGTGTTCTGAATGAAAACTGAATTACTTATAAAAACTCCCAGTGTCAGGCTCGGACTTGCTCGGGGATATTGTTTTCTATTAAGGCAGTCCCTCTGAGTCAGTGGTATTTTGCTTCCACTTCAGTTCTATAGGCTTGAAGGTGATTGATAAGGTCATGGTGAGACCTGCACAGATAGGTCAGACGATGCTTGATGGGCTGGTGTGGTGTGTAGTTGGTGGAGTGGGAGCTCCTCCCATGGTTTACATTAGGCTTCTAATGAATTGGATCCAAGTTTTCAATGCCATTGTGAATCCTTTTTTTCCCTTTTGAATAGTTAGAAGCCACGGATTCTCATCCATGGAGATGTTACACATTTTCACAGAGGCTTTGTGAACATCTTTCAGTCATTTCCTCTTTCTGCGTAGTAGTTTTTTTGCTGTGATGGACCTCAGATTAGGAGAGACTAGTGTAAGATGTGCAAGTGATTTTGGCTGCCTGTTGGAACCAATTGACTGTTGTTAGTGCCTTAGTGCTGGAGGCATTGGCTGGGAGAATATCCTGCAATTGCCAGGTAATGCTTATACATAAATAAAGTATTACACTGTGTAATATATATGCAAACATTTCTTGTTTAGCATTGAAATAAGCTATCAAACATCCCACCATTCGGAGATCCTTTTAAATGGAGCAACAGTTCAATTTGACGACTTCGAACTGAGTGCAACTTCATTCAGTACTCATAATATGATCTCCTTGAAAAACCAATTGAAGGTTAGGGGATAACTTTATGCAATACCTATATTCAGGCTGGATGGGAGATAATTCTCCATCCCACTGTCACCTTGATCTCTCTGTGTTTGGGCTCTTGCTTTCTTCCTTAGGCTGACCCTTGAGATATTGGTGGACTTGCTTTTAATCTTGTTTTGTTCTTCCTTGGGTGACTGTTGAGACCAGAGTGGGGAATTGCAGACTGTTCCACAGATGGGACAAGAAGTACCTGATTGACAGTGTATGTAAGTGTAGGTGGGTGGTGGTGGTTTCTGAAGTGATGCATGCCTTCTGTTATTAATTCCTGGCCCCTGTGCATCCTCAATGCCATCTAAAGTAATCTTTTTCCACTTAGAACAGTCATAGACTGGGATTCCCGAGAAGCGGTGGGGATGTTGCATCTTTCAAGGAGGCTCTTACAACATATTCATGAATTCTACCTTCTACCTGTCTGATAATTGCTTCCCATGACAGAGTTTGGAATAGTGTCCACTTCATCAGCCTATGACCAGGCATGTGGTGAGATGCAAATAGAAGGAGATGAATTAGGACAAAGGAGTGAGAGGGGAAAAAATCTAAGCCGGAACTGTGAGAATCAAACTTCCACAGTTGCAGGAAATTTAAAAGAAAGCAGAATGTTGGAAATACCTATCTGGCCAGGTAACAATTGTAGAGATAGAAAAAGTGTATACAAATTTCGAGAGTGAACAATTACAACGGAACTGACTGATATTGTTCCAGTGAAGCCCAATGTAAGCTTAAGAAGCAGCATCAGCTGCTAGGTCTCAACATTGTATTCAACAACTTCAGATAACCAACCGCTCCAGTTTGAATCAGAAACAACTAGTTCTGATTAATGGTAATCAGCGACAATGTTGCCTTATCTTCCAGTTAACTTTCTCTTATATCTATATCTTCCTCAAATACATTGCAAAAGCAGCTGGTAATCCATGTTAAATACATGACAAAATTTATTTAGCTATACAGCCCTTCAAGCCAGCCGCTCCAGCAACCGCTGACAAACTCAATTAACCCTAACCTAATCATGGAACAATTTACAATGACCAATTAACCTACCCAGCATGTCTTTACACTGTGGGAGGAAACCGTAGGACCAGGAGTAAACCTGCACATTCCACGGGGAGAACGTACAGAGACTTCTTACAGAACAGCATGGAATTGAACTCCAAACTCAGGAATGACCTGAGCTATAATCTGACCTTGCACAAACATAATAGGACAGATTGGGAATTTTGAAATACACCAGAAACTTGTAATCTAAGAAATTGCAGTAGTATGTGCATAAATTAGTATTCAATACAAAAGAAGTCTACATTTGATTGGAACAGAATTTTAAATGCTGACACATTTTTCCTTGCTTGCTGATCGTGTTTTTTGTGGGCAATTGTGAAATCGCAACTTTGTGGCAGGATAATCTGAGTGAATCCAATGTTCTAACTCTTTGACAAATCTGAATTGTCGTAACAAAGCAAAATGTAACTTGTTGGTAGAGCAGACCCAGGCCCACTTCCATTTTAATTGTAAAAGGAGGCAAAAAAAATAATTGGAAAAGAGTAAACAGTCGACTTTTCGGGCTGAGACCCTTGATCAGGACCAGCAGAAAATAATTGACTATTTGGGAAATACCAGAAATGCAGACTCCTGTAAGCCAAATCAGTTACACCCTCATTTGCATCTAATAGTTCCACTCCTAACCAGCAGTTGATTAAATGGATGCCCAGCTTGTACCTGGGAATGAGAGAGCGGCAATACCAAAAGCTACAGGTTGAAAAACTTCTACAGATGTGTTGTGGAGAGTATATTGACTGGCTGCATCACAGCCTGGTATGGAAGCACCAATGCCATTGAATGGAAAATCCTATTAAACGTTGTGGCTATGGCCCAGTCCATCACAGGCAAAGCTCTCCCCACCATTGAGTTCATCTACACGAAATGCTGTCACAGGAAAGTACCATCTATCATCAAGGACTCCCGTCACCCAGTATATGCTCTCTTCTTGCTACTGCCATCGGGAAGAAGGTACAAGAGCCTCAGCTGTCGCACCACCAGATTCAGGAACAGTTATTACCCTTCAACCCTTAGGCTATTAAACCAAAAGGGATAACTTCACTCAACTTCACTTCATTGAGATGTTCCCTCACTTTCAAGGAGGCTTCATCTCATGTTCTCAATATTTATTGCCTATTTATTTATTCTTATTACTTCTTTCTTTTTGTATTTGCACAGTTTGTTGTCTTTTACACACCAGTTGAACATCCAAGTTGGTGTGGTCTTTTCAAGTCAAGTCAAGTCACTTTTATTGTCATTTCAACCATAACTGTTGGTATAGAACATGGTAAAAATGAGACAACATTTTCCAGGACCATGGTGCTACATGAAACAATACAAAAACTACACTGAACTACGTAAGAAAAAACACAAAAACTACACTAGACTACAGACCTATCCAGGACTACATAAAGTGCACAAAACAGTGCAGGCTCTACAATAAATAATAATAAATAATAAACAAGACAGTAGGCACAGTAGAGGGTATAGTAGGTTGGTGTCAAGCCAGGCTCTGGGTATTGAGGAGTCTGATGGCTTAGGGGAAGAAACTGTTACATAGTCTGGTCGTGAGCGTCCGAATGCTTTGGTGCCTTTTTCCAGATGGCAGGAGGGAGAAAAGTTTATATGAGGGGTGCATGGGGTCCTTCATAATGCTGTTTGCTTTGTGGGTGCAGCGTGTGGTGTAAATGTCTGTGATGGCGGGAAGAGAAACCTTGATAATCTTCTCAGCTGACCTCACTATCCGCTGCAGGGTCTTGAGATCTGAGATGGTGCAATTTCCGAACCAGGCCATGATGCAGCTGCTCAGGATTCTCTCTGTTATGGCTATTACTCTATTATGGATTTATTGAGTATACCCACAAGAAAATGAATCTCAGGGTTATCTCTGGTGACATACATGTACTTTGATAATAAATTTACTTTGTACTTTGAACTTTGCCTTTAGGAGAAAGATGGATGTGGCAGGATAGCTTGTTTCATTAACTGGACAGAGGCGGAGTCCAGTGAGTTGGATGACTTGGTTTGAGAGGTGTTTCACTGCTGACAACTGAGGAACTGGGAGTTTGAGGCTTTCGTGAGAGGTTTCAGAATACTATTGTGCTTCTTCAAAGTTCTCACTCAACAAATGCTGAAGGGACTACTTATTTGTGGAACTGACACCATGTACCTCCGCTTTAATTGTAAATGTTCAAGTGCCTACAGGAACTGACAGAATACATTAATATTAAATTGGGCATTCCAGAATCTGTCTTAAATAAGTTGACAAACATCTCATCTCTCTATTGTAGTACATTTGGACTGCAATGAAAGACAAGGCATGAAGTGGGCTGTCTTGAGTGACTTAGGCAAAAATTGGCAAATCAAATGGGAGTTAGTTAAAATAAACATGTAATTTTAAGAAATCTTAAAAATAGTTTAGGTGCCCAGAAAATATGGTTATTGGCATTCTGTTGCCCAAAAACAAGTACTGGGTAAAATTAGTCTTGCAATATGTTGAATCAACATCTTATTTTAACTATGATTTCCATTTAATTCTTAATTAGCTTCTTTTATTCACATCAGCTTCCAAAACTGACTCCACGAACAATATTTATTATTGTGCATGGATTGCTATTGATAAACTTCTGTTCTCAACAGTTTGTATACAATGAGGACTGATGAATTCCAATCCCATACAGTATGGTATTCCCCGTTCAATAGAAACTTTGTGTGTGTGATATTTTAGCTTCTTATTCTATCAGTACTCATATATATTGGACCAGTAAAAGATAAAACAGACGGAAATGCTGAGGCTGTTAAACTTGCAGTATCCTTTTCCTGAGCTTTCTTTCTGGACTGCATTGAAATCTGAAAACAATAGAGGCAGTTTGTCTACAATTGAATTCATAACGTGTCATCTGTTATTTGTCTTTTGAAGGTTTTAACTTTGTTTGTCTTTGTGTGTTTCTACTTGACCCAATGATCTTAAATATATGTAATGATTCCTTGTGTCTTCTGCCTCTTACTATTTCCATTTCATTTGTTACCCCTACATCATCATTCCCAACCATTTATCCAAATACGCAAAAATGAGTGTCTCTCTCGAAGGCACTGCAGTTTTGAAGTAGATAACAGAGTTCCAACAAAGCTGTTGTTAAAATAACAAAATGAAAATCAGCGAATTGTATGCGTAATTCCACTTTCTGTGCTAGTTTACTGTAAGCATGTATTGTAGACTTCTGGTTTGGTTTTCTAAGATTTTTTCATAACATTAACAATAAGTAAATATTAGGAGTACACAGAAATTGACTTTGGATAGATAAAACACTGTTACGTAGTCAATGGAACAGAGGCAAATGTTTCCCGTGGCTAAATTTTCTGGAGTTCTATGCTTCAAAGTCTGCAGTTCGACTGGTTTAAAATTAAAAGGATGATCAAAAAACAAATGTAAATCAAATAAATCAAAATAATTTGATGTTGATCACTTGCCAGTTCAATAAATGATGGAATAGATGATGCTTCAAATTCAGAGCTTTAGACCATAAATTTAATTTGCTTGCTTTTGTATGCAATTTTATCTTGCATATTCAATAACTGATATAAAGAAAAGACATGCAAGTATTTGCCTGTGGAACATTAGCAAGTAAGCCAAAACAAATTTATTCAATAGGTTGTGCAACATTACTTGGGGTGACATTGCAAAAGTAGAATTTGTTTACAATATTTGCGGGCAACAAATCAAAAACCTAAACTATGCAGCCTGCTAGAAATCACACACTGATTGTACTTGTGATAGCAATGACACTGTGGAACTCCCTTTTAATTCAAGAAACATATCGTGATGTACAAAAAGTGATACAAAATCTCATATGATAAACATCATACGTAGTTTTTTTGTTGTGTCTTTCTTTTCAGTTCAAGCAGCAGATTTCCTTGGTAAATATCTTTATACTATACAATTTGTTGCCATGATTAGCTCATTAAGTGAACAAATTCATCTCCGAGGCTGACTTTCTTCTACCACTTCACATATGTAACCTTTTTAGGTAATTCAAAGATGTAAGTTTATTAAATATTTCTAAACATTGGCAAGTTCTATTTTTTCTATTGATGGAAATGTTATTTTGAAGATGTAACTTTATTAATACAGTATTACAATTTGCTATTTCCCCTAGATGTTCAAGGGCAGTATTGGATAGCTGGGAAAAGATGTGATGAATATCAGCAATTAGTTCAGTGGCCTGCCGAATTGATATGGAAATGCTGTTTGGAATTTAGAGTTTTGGAAAATAGAATATCAGCCCCATGAAGCATAGAGTAGAATGGAAAATGTATTAATATTTTACTAGATTAAGGTGAAATTGATGTAAATTGATGCCTCTGCAACACTGGTGTGTTTAAACTAAGTAGTGGGGGGGGGAGGGGATGAACTGGAAATATAAGGATGGAGATAAAGGGAAAGTGAGAATAAAAAAAACAGCAGAATCAACAGAGCAGTAAGCTCAAGAAGGGATCGTACAGTATGGCCAAGTTAAATAGGAATTGATATGGGAGGTGAGGGGAGTAATGAATTAAAAGTATTATATATGAATGCACGGAGTATAAAAAATAAAATAGATGAGCTTGAGGCACAGTTGGAAATTGGTAAGTATGATGTTGTGGGAATTACAGAGACATGGCTTCAAGTGGACAGGGCCTGGGAAATGAATATTCAAGGATATACGTCCTATCGAAAGGACAGACTGATGGGCACAAGGGGTGGGGTGGCTCTGTTGGTGAGGAATGATATTCAGTCCCTTGCGAGGGGGGACATAGAATCAAGAGACGTAGAGTCAGTATAGATAGAACTGAGAAATTCTAAGGGTATAAAGACCCTAATGGGAGTTATCTACAGGCCCCCAAACAGTAGTCTGGATTTAGGGTGTAAGTTAAAATTGGCATGTCGCAAAGGTAATGCTACAGTTGTTATGGGGGACTTCAACATGCAGGTAGACTGGAGGAATCAGGTTGGTACTGGACCCCAAGAAAGGGAGTTTGTGGAGTGCCTCCGAGATGAATTCTTAGAACAGCTTGTACTGGAGGCTAGCAGAGAGAACGCAATTCTAGATTTAGTGTTGTGCAATGAACCGGACTTGATCAGGGACCTCGAGGTAAAGGGGCCATTAGGAGGTAGTGACCATAATATAATAAGTTTTAACCTACAATTTGAGAGGGAGAAGGGAAATTCGGAAGTGTCAGTATTACAGTTGAACAAAGGGAACTATGGTGCTATGAGGGAGGAGCTGGTCAAAGTTCAATGGAACAATACCCTAGCAGGGATGACAGTGGAACAGCAATGGCAAGTGTTTCTGGGAATAATGCGGAAGGTGCAGGATCAGTTCATTCCAAAGAGGAAGAAAGATCCTAAGGGGAATAAGGGGAGGCCGTGGCTGACAAGGGAAGTAATGGACAGTATAAAAATAAAAGAGAAGAAGTATAACATAGCAAAGACGAGTGGGAAGCCGGAGGATTGGGAAACTTTTAAAGAGCAACAGAAGGTAACTAAAAAGGCAATACGCAGAGAAAAAATTAGATACGAAGGTAAACTAGCCAAGAATATAAAGGAGGATAGTAAAAGCTTCTTTAGGTATGTGAAAAGGAAAAAAATAGTTAAGACCAAAATTGGGCCCTTGAAGACAGAAACAGGTGAATTTATTATGGGGAACAAGGAAATGGCAGATGAGTTGAACAGGTACTTTGGATCTGTCTGCACTAGGGAAGACACAAACAATCTCCCAAATATAATAGTGTCCAAAGGACCTAGGGTAATGGATGATCTGAAGGAAATTTATATTAGGCAGGAAATGGTGTTGGATAGACTGTTGGGTCTGAAGGCTGATAAGTCCCCGGGACCTGATGGTCTGCATCCCAGGGTACTTAAGGAGGTGGCTTTAGAAATCGTGGACGCATTGGTAATCATTTTCCAGTGTTCTATAGATTCAGGATCAGTTCTTGTGGATTGGAGGGTTGCTAATGTTGTCCCTCTCTTCAAGAAGGGAGGAAGAGAGAAAACAGGGAATTATAGACCGGTTAGCCTGACGTCGGTGGTGGGAAAGATGCTGGAGTTAATTATAAAAGATGAAATTACGACACATCTGGATAGCAGTAACAGGATCGGTTCGAGTCAGTATGGATTTATGAAGGGGAAATCATGCTTGACTAATCTTCTGGAACTTTTTGAGGATGTAACTATGAAAATGGACAAGGGAGAGCCAGTGGATGTAGTGTACCTGGACTTTCAGAAAGCCTTTGATAAAGTCCCACATAGGAGATTAGTGGGCAAAATTAGGGCACATGGTATTGGGGGCAGAGTACTGACATGGATTGAAAATTAGCTGGTTGACAGAAAACAAAGAGTAGTGATTAACGGGTCCCTTTCGGAATGGCAGGCGGTGACCAGTGGCGTACCACAGGGTTCAGTGCTGGGACCGCAGCTGTTTACAATATATATTAATGATTTAGATGAGGGAATTAAAAGTAACATTAGCAAATTTGTCGATGACACAAAGCTGGGTGGCAGTGTGAAATATGAGGAGGATGTTATGAGAATGCAGGGTGACTTGGACAGGCTGGGTGAGTGGGCAGATGCAGTTTAATGTGGACAAATGTGAGGTTATCCACTTTGGTCGTAAGAACAGGAAGGCAGATTATTATCTAAATGGAGTCAAGTTAGGAAAAGGGGAAGCACAACGAGATCTAGGTGTTCTTGTACATCAGTCACTGAAAGCAAGCATGCAAGTACAGCAGGCAGTGAAGAAAGCTAATGGCATGCTGGCCTTCATAACAAGGGGAATTGAATATAAGAGCAAAGAGGTCCTTCTGCAGTTGTACAGGGCTCTGGTGAGACCACACCTGGAGTACTGTGTGTAGTTTTGGTCTCCAAATTTGAGGAACAGCATTCTTGCTATTGAGGGAGTGCAGCGTAGGTTCACAAAGTTAATTCCTGGGATGGCGGGACTGTCATATGTTGAAAGATTGGAACGACTGGGTTTGTATACTCTGGAATTTAGAAGGCTGAGAGGGGATCTTATTGAAACATAGAAGATTATTAAGGGATTGGACACGCTGGAGGCAGGAAGCATGTTCCCACTGATGGGTGAGTCCAGAACCAGAGGCCACAGTTTAAGAATAAGGGGTAGGCTATTTAGAACGGAGTTGAGGAAAAACTTTTTCACCCAGAGAGTGGTGGATATATGGAATGCTATGCCCCAGAAGGCTGCGGAGGCCAAGTCTCTGGATGCTTTCAAGAAAGAGATAGATAGAGCTCTTAAAGATAGCGGAATCAAAGATTATGGGGATAAGGCAGGAACTGGATACTGATTGTGGATGATCACCCATGATCACAGTGAATGGCGGTGCTGGCTCAAAGGGTTGAATGGCCTACTCCTGCACCTATTGCCTATTGTCCCTAAATGCAAAGTACACTACATTTTTAAGCACCAAGGTGAGTGAGCATTATATTCTGACCTTCAAATACAAGGCACCGTTCTGTGAGATTAATAACTATCAAGGTGTAATGCTTCTTTACTCATTGAGACAATGTTGTTTCTGCTGTCACAACTTAATTTCATTCCTTTCCCTTTCAAGAGCAAGACAACATTATGTAAAAATCAAACTTAATGTGAAGCACTCGAAAGGATGTGGGGATGGAGAGGGGAAAATAACATTTCATATTGCTAACCATTGGTAAAACCTGCCTTACCCAAGATAATTGCCAAGAAAAGAGAAACATTTAGAGGACAAATAAGAATCTTCTAGAACAGAAGGGACAAACTCCTTGCATTCTTGGAAGAGAAGCAACAGTGAATGCAGATGATGAGAATTAGAAATAAATACAAAACTGAGCAGTATGCGCAGCATTGTGGAGTTCCCATTATAACAAGAAGTTCACAGACGTGATGATGTCAATAGTAACTGGAGACAAAAACACCCAAAGCTGAGCAGTTTCCAAGCCTTAGTGTCAGATAAGCTATTGTACAGATTTGTGTTGTAGTGGTCAGATAGTGGCATTGGGATAAGGCGCCACATTTTTGGAATGAAGAAACCCAGCATTCCTGCACCTTGGCTTTCAGTCAAGAATTAGAAAAACTTCTTGAAATTGCCTGTGGGTGCAAGTTGAAAAGGTGGGAACATATTTTTTTGTTCATCTAAGTAACAAACCATTGTTTGGGTCACTTTGCTCGAGCTATGGTTTCTCTCTGTTCACCAAACAGATGATATTTGAATGATTGACAGATGCAGCAGCATAATTTATCCTGCCCTTACTGCAATGAAAGCCTTCCTCACACTACTAGATGCTCATCAGATGCCCTCCTCCCCCCCGCCCGCCCTGCCAGGGCTGTGTGCTGAGCCCACTGCTGTACACCCTGCTCACATATGACACCACAGTGGTGGGGTTCGTCACCAACAACAATGAGACTGCTTACGGAGAGGAGGTGGAAGAGCTCAAGGCCAGTGCCAGGCAAATAACCTCTTCCTCAGTGTCAACGAGACAGAAGAGCGGGTTATCAACTTCAGGAAAACCTGCACCACTCATCCCTTCCTTTATATCAGTGCCACAGCAGTGGAGACTGCGAGCAATTTCAAACTCCTGGGAGTGCACACATCATCCATAGTCAGGAAAGCTGATCAATGTTTCTACTTTCTGTGGAAGCTGAAGAGAGCTGAGCTATGCACATCTGTACTCGCGCCCTTCTACAGATATGCTATAGAGAGCATCCTAAGTATTCTGCATCACGTTGTAGTATGGAAATTGGATTGCAGCAGATGGGATTCTCCAATTGGTAGTTAAAATTGTCCGGTGCATCTCCAACATCAGCCTACCCACCATCAAGTCCATAATACCAAAAGGTGCCGGAAAAAGGTCAGCAATGTCATGAAGGTTCCTACCCACCCTGCTTATGGACTGTTTGCCCCACTCCCATCAGCGAAGTTACTACATGGCATCCATGCCAGGACCGCTAGACTCAAAAAGTTACTTCCCCCAAGCCATCAGGCTGATCAATACCTGCACCCATTAACCCACCCCACAGCCCCCACCATTCACATCAGCCACTCCTCTCACAGCCCCTCAACACCGTTCTTCCCCCATTCACTGCCACTTTACTGTTACACTCCACACCCCATATCTACAGTGACACCGTCACTGTCCTACTGTGTTCCCTGTGCCCTGTTGCAGCCTAGGATTTTCTCTTGCCAAGAGTCACTTTGTCATTTTATCATTTCCTTTCAGTCACCTTGTGTTCAGATACTCCTGCACCTAGCCTCACTTTATGTGCATGCAATCAGTCCATCTATTTAAGCTAATCTTATATACTGTACATACAGCCACATGCAACAGTTACTTATACATTGTGTTTTAAAAGATTACTTTTATATAGTATTTATTTTATTGTGTTTTTTATACTGCATCAGATCCTGAGTAACAATCATTTTGTTCTCTTTTACACTCATGTGCTAAAGCAGGGGTCTCCAACTTATTTTGCACTGCGGACCGGTTGATTATTGACAATATTCTTGCGGACCGGCTGACCGGGGGGGAGGGGGGTAGGGTTGCCACCGGACAAGAATAGCAGTCAAATACATTGTGTTTACCCAGAGAAAGACTACCATGACCATGAACCCTTGCGTGGGCACCAGTGCCATGCGTGTACGTGCTGATTTTTTTCCACAAATCGTTTTTGGCGATTCTGTTCAGTGGGGGGGGGGGGGTTAATCACGACCGGAATATAGGTGATAAGTGGCTAATACGCTCAATTTTGTTTCTAGAAGGGTTTATCTAATGAACTTAATATTAAACACACACAGCACATATTTTCCTCATATGAATATAGTGATGTCAATTATCAGGGGAGGACAGGGGAGCTTTAAGTAAGTGTTGAACGAACTTCCAGTAGAAGTGGTAGAGGCAGATTCGATATTATCATTTAAAGAAAAATTGGATAGGTATGTGGACAGGAAAGGAATGGAGGGTTATGGGCTGAATGCAGATCGGTGGGACTTGGTGAGAGTAGCGTTCGGCATGGACTAGAAGGGCAGAGATGGCCTGTTTCCATGCTGTAATTGTTATATGGTTATATAAGTCAATAGCATCATAATATTTTAAGTAATGTTTGGATATTAAACACACAGCACATATTTTCCCCGTATGAACATATAAATTCATTGCTACACACCAATATCGCTGAATCAGTGGGAGCCCTAGGCTGAATACTTGTTTCCCTGCAACAAGACAGTCCCATCAAAGGGTGATGGGAGACAGCGATACTCGAAGGGGATTCCTTATGTCCAGTCTATTCCGCGATTTAGTTTTCGTTGCATTCACTGCAGAGATACGTTGGAAATGGAAGCAATGTTTTCAGTGCTTTCGTGGCTGTCTCAGGATATTTAGCCTTGACTTTGATCCAGAATGCCGGCAGAGATGTTAAGTCAAATATACTTTTCAGCCCGCCGTCATTTGCAAGCTCGAGGAGTTGATCTCCTTCCTGACATGGATGACACACGGGTAATGACCTCGCGCGCGTTCAAGCTCAACAGTGGGCGTGACAGGGAATGAGGAAAGGTGCAGCTGACTTATATCGCCGAATCATGTCGTTTCCTCGAGGCCCGGTAGCACGTGCTCTACGGCCCGGCACCGGTCCACGGCCTGGTGGTTGGGGACCGCTGTGCTAAAGAATAACTATAAACAATCTTGAATCTAAGTTTATGTGATAATCAACAAAACTGTCTATCAAAAATAAACTAATCAATTATTTTTACATTTCCCTGGAAAATATTGGTCATGTAGTTTATTTCAATCTAATACATAGACAATTTCATTCCACACATGTATCCCTACTTCCCCAACATTCTGATTTTTTTTTGATGCAACATCTTTTAGTAGCAGCTAGGGGCACATATTTTTAAACTAAAGATTGCATGGAATTATAGAATAAGGCCAAAAGAGGTCCTTAAAGACATACTTTATTGAAAGCAACTTGCATCTCTACCCTAGTGAACAGTGAATTTTAGCATCAGTTGTAAAAAACATAATCTACTCTATTTTTTAAATGTATGTACATTTCCAGTGATTATTAGCTATGACAGATCTGATAGTATGAGAAAAATTAGAACAATTTGTGGGATCGAACTAATGCAGAACTAATCCGAGACAGAAGGGGCAATGACCTTGCCAAAGGTGAATCATGTCTACCTGTAATGCTAGCTATGAATCACTGAGGTCATATCAGTAAAGCTGCACACAAAATATGCCAAGGTAGTCAGCATTCACTGCACAAGCACCAGCAAGTCTCAATCCAATTTTGCAAAAACATACATTTTACTGACAGTGACCAGAGGAATCTGCTTTCTCTGGGGCTATTTAATAGGAGTGTAAGATATAAGAACAGTAAAAGAATCCAAGCTTATACATTTAGAGTAGAAATAAGAAAAAACATCATGCAAGGGCAAGGATTTCCTGGCATGTGCAATATTTTTTCTTGTGATATTTATTGGTATGAATAAGGTGTTATTGAGAAATTTCTTCACTATATTTTAATAGCTTAAAATAGTATTATATTCTACCGGGGAGAGCTGCAGTGACTGGGTCTCTGGCACTGAGTATGGCACTATGGCTCAGAAGCAAGGGTGGGAGAAAAGGTCTGCAGTAGTGATAGGGCATTCCACAGTTAGAGGAGTAGACATGAGATTCTGTGGATGTGCCCAGATGGTATGTTGCCTCCCAGGTGCCAGGGTCAGGGAGATCTTGGGTCCACGGCATTCTAAAGACGGAGGGTGAGCAGCCAAAACTCTTGGTACATATTGGTACCAATTACATAGGTGGAAAATAGGAGGAGGCCCTGAAGAAAGAATTTTGGGAGTTAGGTAGAAAGCTTAAAAGCAGGACCTCCAGTGTAGTAATCTCCGTATTGCTGTCTGTGTCACGCATCAGTGAGGATGATTTGGCTGTTGAATGTGCGGCTGAGGAAATGGTGCAGGGGGCAGGGCTTCAGATTTCTGGATCATTGGGATTTCTTCTGGGGGAGGTATGCATAGTACAAAAGGTATGGGTTACACCTCAACCAGAGGGAGACTAATATCCTTGCAGGCAGGTTTGCTAAAGTGGTCAGAGGGTTTAAACTAAATTGGTAGGGTGATTGGAACAAGAGTGATAGGTCTGAGGATAGTGCAGTTGGTATACAATTAGATGCAGTGTGCAGTGAGACTGACAGGAAGGACAGGTAAGTGATAGGGCAAAATTGCAGTCAGTACGATGAGTTGTAGTGTAATGTGGGGACAACCTCAAAAAGGATGGGGAATATAGGACTGAAGCTGTATTTGAATGCATGCAGTACATGGAATAAGGTAGATGATCTTGCAGCACAGGTAGAGATTGGTAGATATGACGTTGTGGGCATCACTGAGTCATGGCTGAAAGAAGCTCATAGTTGGGAGCTTAACATCCAAGGATACACATTGTATCAAAAGGGATAGGCAGGTAGGTAAAGGGGGTGGGGTGGCTCCATTGGTAAAGAAATTAAATCAAATTCTGAAAAAGAGGTGACATAGGATTGGAAGATGTAGAATCCTTGTTTGCAGAGTTAAGAAACTGCAAGGGTAAAAAGACCCTGATGGGAGTTATATACAGGCCTCCAACAGTAGGGAAGATATGGGCTACAAACTACAACGGGAGATAGAAAATGCATGTCAAAAGGGCAATGTTACAGTAGCCACGGGGAATTTCAATATGTAGATAGATTGGAAAAACCAGGTTGGTGCTGGATCCCAAGAAAGAGAATTTGTAAAATGCCTACAAGATAGCTTTTTAGAGCAGCTTGTAGTTGAGCCCACTAGGGGAAAAGCAATCCTGGATTGGATGTTTTGTAATAAACCAGATTTAATTAGAAAGCTTAAGGTAAAGGAATCCTTAGGAATCAGTGATCATAATATGATAGAATTCACCCTGCAATTTGACAGGGAGAAACTAAAGTTAGAGGTATCAGTATTACAGTGTAGTAAAGGGAATTATAGATGTATGAAATAGTAGCTGGCCAAAGTTGATTGGAAAGGGGCACTAGCAGGGATAATGGCAGAGCAGCAATAACTGAAGTTTCTGGGAGAAATTCGGAAGGCACAGGAAAGATACATCCCAAACAAGAAATATTCTAAAGGCAGAATGATGCAACCATGGCTGACAAGAGAAGTTTAAAACAACATAAAAGCAACTGAAAGGGCGTATAATAGAACAAAAATTGGTGGGAAGGTAGAGCATTGGGAATCTTTTAAAAACCAACAGGACATAACTAAAAATGCCATAAGGAGGGAAAAGCTGAAATATGAAGGTAGGCTAGCCAATAATATCAAAGAGGATACCAAAAGTTTTTTCAGATACATAAAGAGTAAAAAGGTGGCGGGAGTAGATATTGGACTGCTGGAAAGTGACACTGGAGGGTAGTAATGGGGGGGGGGCGAGGAAATGTTGGACTAACTAAGTAAGTACAGTATTTACATCCGTCTTCACTGTGGCAGACATTAACAGTATGATGGATGTTCCAGTGTGTCAGGGGGTAGAAGAGAGTGCAATTGCTTTTACTAGGGGGCAGTTTGAGAAGTCGAAACGTCTGAAAGTAGGTAAGTCACCGGGACCAGATGCACTACTGTTCTGAAAGAGGTAGCTGAAGAGATGTGGAGGCATTAGTAATGATCTTTCAAGAATCACTAGATTCTGGCATGGCGCCGGAGGACTGGAAAATCATTATACTCTTCAAGAAGGGATGGAGGCAGGAGAAAGGAAATTATAGACAAGTTAACCTGACTTCAATGGCTGGGCAGATGTTAGAGTCAATTGTCAGGGAACTTGGAGGCACATGATTAAATAGGCCAAACTCAGCATGATTTCCTTAAGGGAAAGTTTTGCCTGACAAATCTGTTGGAATTCTTTGAAAAAATAACAAGCAAGATAGACAAAGATAGAGAATCGGTAGATGTTGTGTACTTGGATTTTCAGAAGGCTTTTGACAAGGTGCCACACTTGAGGCTACTTATCAAGATAAGAGCCCTTAGTATTACAGGAAAATATTAGCTTGGATAGAGGATTGGCTGATTGGTAAGTGCAAAGAGTGGGAATAAAGAGAGCCTTTTCTGGATGGCTACAATGACTGGTGGTGTTCCACAGTGGTCAGCGTTGGGACCGCTTCTTTTTAGGTTATATGTCAGTAACTTAGATGTCAAAATTGATGGATTTGTGACCAAGTTTACAGACAATACAAAGGTATGTGGACGGGCAAGTTGTGCTGAAGAAGCAGAGGGTGTAGAATGACTTGGCTTACGAGCACTGGGCAAAGAAGTGGCAGATGGAATACATTGTTGGAAAGTGGAAGGAACAAAAGCGTAGCCTACTTTCTAAATGGTCAGAAAATTCAAAAATCCAGGGTGCAAAGGGATTTGGGAGTGCTTGAGCTAGATTCCCTTAAAGTTAACTTGCAGCTTGAGTCTGTGGTGAGGAAGGCAAATCTAATGTTAGCGTTCATTTCATGAAGACTGGAATATAAAAGCAAGGATGTAATGCTGAGGCTTTTAAGACACTGGTGAGGCCTCACTTGGAGTTTTGTGAGAAGTTTTGGGCCTCTAACGAAAAATGTGCTGACATTGGAGAGGGTTCAGAGGAGGTTCACAAGAATGATACAGGAATTTAAAGGATAGTGTATGAAGAGCGTTTTATGGCTCTGGTCTTATACTCACTGGAATTTGGTAGAATGAAAGTGACATCATTGAAACCTGTTGAATATTGAAAGGCCTTGATAGAGTGGATGTGGAGTGTTTCCTATGGTGTGGGAGTCCAAGACCAGAGGGCACAGCCTCAGAAGAGGAGGAAATTCTTCAGCCAGAGTCTGATGAATCTGTGGAATTCTTTGCCACGGGCAGCTGTAGAGGCCAAGTCTTTATATTTAAGGCAGAGGTTGATAGATCCTTGATATGTCGGAATATGAAAGTTTAAGGGGAGAAGGCAGGAGAATGGGGTTGAGAGGAAAATGAATCAGCCATGATGAACTGAAGAGGCAGACTTGATGGGCCGAATTGCTTAATCCTGCTCCTATGGAGAAAAAAATGTTAGCTCTTAAGAAATCTTTATGGAAAGTTCCTAATGATAACAACTTTCAATTGTTATATTCACAGAATAGTGTTGTCAATTTTTTCCATGTAATAATATTGAAGATCTTGCAGCTGCCAACACTTGGATTTCTTGCTGAGGCCTCAGGAAACAGCTCTTGAAGAGAGAAATTACAAGCAACAGTCTTCCAGCAACTAGAGAGTGCTGCTACTTCAGTAATGTATGCCACAAATAGGAGAGAAGGAAATCTTTCCTATGAGGTCAGAAGAACTTGGACAGTCTGGTGGAAAATAGTACGCACATACACATATTCTTTGTGTAAGAAGATAAGACAAACATTCCAGGGCTACAACCAAGTGTTTGTAGTTGTGAAGTCTCTATAAGGAGGGGGGTCTACTTTCGTTCATGTTTTATTCTTGAACATGAAGACTTCCTGAATGCAGCAATGGACTGAAACGATGAGGTGTGGCAGAGGTCATATCTCTTGACTCAAGAAAACTGAGAATGATCAGGACCTTCAGCATCACGAGCAAAAGCATGTTGTTCAGGTGGTAGGAAGTCACCTATTTAACTGAGGGCTGTCTTTTTAAATTTCAGTCTTTAGTGACATTACTCTACAGAAAAGTAGAGTTTTGAACATGGTTCCCGTATGTATGGGATGGATCAGGTTTTGAATGGTGAACTCTTCTATACAGCCTTCCATATCATTCCTAAGACTGTCTGTGCTTTCTCTGATCCCTAGGGTCAATCCATTTTGCTATTGCACAACGTAAAGTCTAGAAGTGAACAACTACCCATTGGAAATAACTTTTGCAGAAAAGTTCTTTTAGGTGCCAAGGAAGTTCAGACTTAAGTGTGAGCGATGTGTAGAGGGAATAGTGAGGTTATAGAGTACTGTTGAGGAACCCAGCAAAAAATTGCCAATTGAGTGTTAGCCCTTTATAGCACAGTAGCAGTGGAAACACATTTGGTTAGTTAGTTGGATAAGCTAATCAGCCCCACTGTTGCATAAGCTGCCGGTAGCAGGTCGCCAGAGTCCTTTGCCTTGGCAGGTCTTTGAAAACACAGTTAGTGACTGCTAATTATTCTGTGGGTAGACAAGGACTGATGTTTTTCTAGACCAATGAGTTTACAAACCACCTTGAAAACAATTTTTGGGCATTTCACTATTGCTAGAATCATTATAGAGAGTTTTATAAAATTAGGGTGGCATAGTGGTTAGCACAATGCTTTACAGTACAGGGACCTGGGTTCAGTTTCCGCTGTCTTGTAAGGAGTTTGTACATTCTCCTTGTGACCGCGTGGGTTTCCTCCCACAGTCTGAAGATGTAACGGTTGGTGGGCTAATTGGTCATTGTAAATTGTCCTGTGATTAGGCTGGGGTTAAATCGGGGGTTGCTGGGCAACGTGGCTTGAAGGGATGGAAGGGCATATTCACCGCTGTATCACAATCAACCAATGATAGAATAGTTTTTCTGACATAAACAGAATAGCTGCCAGAAAGTCAGGGGTCAAATTTCCCTCAAATGCAAATTTCCTGTTGATTTAAATCAATTGAATTTATTAACTTGTAACTTAATGTGTTTAAGTGTGTAGAACTTGATTCACAATTAAAATCTCTTTTTTTTTCAGTCACTCTCTGTGCTGTTGAATTTGATATGATCAGTACTTCTATGTTCGTATTTAACTGCCAGGGGCAGAATTTACACAGATATTGTACTGTGAGTAGATAATTTCACTTGTATTGTAGCATATTAATCTGTAGGAGTAAGCAGTATCACAAAGCCCAATGAGTAAAAGTGACATTGAGAGAATGAAGTAACTCGAATGCATAGATATTAATTTGATAGGAATGATCACTTGGAGATGGATTAAGTTTGCTACTGAAATGAAATGCTCATTTGTTTGAGATAGGAGAGACTCTATTACTGGGTTTGATCGTCCAGAAATTACTATTTTCATTCAGCAGCCAATTAATTCATGTCATTGTTAGCAAAGAAAAATACATCATGTGCCTTTGCCATAAAATAATTACGGAAGGAGAAGGAGAAGTGCCATTGCCCCAGTGGACCAATTGCTAAGACAACCATTGAACTTCAGGAGCAGATTGCTTATTTGTGTATATATCGTTACTTGAAAACAAAGATGTACATGGTGACGCTCAGTTTTACAAGTAAATTGCTGTAATTATAACAACAAGCTTGTTAGCACTCACTGTTCATATAGACTACATCTCCGTGCATGAGCAATTAAACCAGGAAATCCAAAGGCTGTATTGCTGTAGTCCATGCAGATGGCCTCAGTGATGCATATTCACAAGTGCAGCATTAAATATAAATAGGAAACTTTGAGCATTTGTAATTAGAAGTGAATCACATTGACTCGCAAGAAAATCAATGTTGTGGTAATTTGAAAAAAAAGTTTTAATTTTTGTTTTACTGTGTTTCACTTACCATATCCCTTATTCTTGTTCTTGTTGGTATGCCTCAATCTTCATTTAATTTCAGGTACAATAAATCAAATACTGTCTATATTTCCTGTTTTTATTTTCTTGGTTTACACTCAATGAAAAAAAAACTATTGAATGAGCATTGTTTCTTGCACTACCTGTAATTGGCAAAATTTTGCTGAAGTGTGTGCCACACTGGATCATCCACCAGATTAGCAAAACTATTTTCAGTCAAGCCCACAAAATGTCTCTGGGCCATACTAAACAACAAAACTTGTTTCCTTGCTGCTGAAAACAAAAACATCAGCCCATATCTGGCAAGGATGATGATAAATATTAATTTGGCAATACCATTATGAATACCATTGGATAAAATTGCAAATAACAAGTCAAGAAGTATTAAAATGCATCTAAAGCTGGTGGTTACTTCAATCTCCATGTGCAATTGTAAAGCCTGTTGGGTCTCTGGTAAGGTGTGATTGTTCATTAGCTGCACAACACAGCAATGCAAATTTAGCAACTTGATAACTTTTTAAAGGAGCTGTTATATTTTTGGTACTGGTTTTCTTTTATTGCTTGTCAAAGAGATGCATTGTTAAAAATAGCATTACTGGTGCTTCATGTCACACTCCGTCAAGAAAAAGTGGAATTCTTGCTGATAATTGTGCATTGTTTTGCACAATAGAATTCAAATGCCAGTGGAACTATGAACTTCAGTTTTAAAAAAAAGCTGTTGTGACAGTCCAATTTCACCTTCTGTCTGGGAACTTCATTCTGGTCACCATTCTCTCTAATGGCTCATACAAACCAACACAGCCAGTCAATTCTCGATGCTATTTACTTAGCTAACATCCGTCTTGAGCTGTGTGAACAGTGGGCATTATTGCCGAGATGGAACCAGTTTCAATTAGCACATGCTCTGCAGTGCAACTTTCCTGTGAATCTCATTAGTTTAATTGCCTCCCTCTTGCTTTGTGTATATTTAATCTTACCTAAATTCATTGTAGTGTCAATATAAGAGACAGATGTCTTTGAGTATACCCCCTTTGTAAGTTATAGAAAGCCGTAACAATAATCTTGCATAAAATCATCTTAGAGGAAAATTTGTCCTGTTGTGTTGAAAGTAAGAATATTCATCTTAATTTCAGTGTGGTTTTCAAACAGAAGAAGAATAATTAACAATTTCGGGCTCTAATCCACTATTTTGAGTCTTTTTTGTAATTCATTTTTGGTCTGTAACAGGGAATTTACAAAGCAGGTTTGATCCCAAGATGTATTTCAGAGTTTTATATTGCATGGTAATTGACTAAGCAGCAAAAAAATTGGAGGCTAAAGTTCAGACAAAAACAAGGGTTTACGGTAGACTTAGGAAAACATACAGGAGCTAATTTTAACTTTTCAATCAAATTGACCCAGTCTTTAACCCTGGCAAACATAACTGCAATGTACATCCAAGAGACAATAGTTTGCATACCAGCAGTACACTGGAAACAGATGTCAAAGACAAGTTTATGACAGCAGAATTCCAGTAGAGTTTGGCTATGTTAGATCCATGTTTTTTTTCTTTGCATGTGTGCATATAACTTGTTCTTGGAAGTGAACAACAATTGTTTAATTCCAAGATAACATGTGATATTGCCAAGCTGTAAGGTGAGAGATTTGAAGGCAATTAATAACTATCCGTGCCAACAATTGTTTTCTGAAAAGGGAGAAGTCTTAGAAACAAAATTACATGTTGATGAATCATCTGATATCAGTCACTAGTCTTGGTAAAACATTACTTCCACTGATCATGAAGTAACAAAACCGAACATTTGTTAAATAGTCAGAAAAAATGATAAAAATATTAAAAATGTTGTACTGAAATACTTGATCTGAACATTAATTCAATTAAGTGTGCTATTACACAGGGGATAATTACAGCAAACCAGTTCATGAAATGTTAAGGTACTTTTGTCCTTTAGGACTTTTGATTTTAAGCAAATATTTAGTATAAAATGAGAGTAATCTACCATACATTGTGAAAACAGATATCTGCGTGGAAAAAGTGACTTGCACACAGATCACAAAAAAACAGGAAATTATAATCAATGGAGAGGCAGTAATCATCTGGTTCTGTAGGTGCCAAGGGAGACAGTGGAATGCTAAGCTAAATGAATATGAGGATAATTGGCTGAGACAATAAAAATTATGCAGTAAGTTTGTCATTTTCTAATGAGATTATTGGATATACAAGGGATAAGAGTCAGAATAAATGATCAGTTAAACTCTTCATATTCAAAGTTCAAAGTAAATTTATTATCAAAGTACATATGTGTCACCATATGTGACCCTGTGATTCATTCTCTAACGGGCAATCACAGTAAATACAAATAATAAAATAGTATCAATGAAAAACTGCACTTAACAGAACAGGCAAACAACCAATGTGCAAAGGGCACAATCTGTGCAAATACAAAAAGAAATAATACTAATGATGATGATAATAATAATAAATAATATTTAATAAATATTGACAACATGAGTTGAGCAGTCCTTGAAAGTGAGTTCATAGTTTGTGGGAACAGTTCAGTGATGGGTGAGTGAAGTTATCCGCTCTGGTTCAAGAGCCTGATAGTAAAGGGATAACAACTGTTCTAGAACATGGTGGTGTGCATTCTGAGGCTTCTGTACTTTCTTCCCGATGGCAGCAATGAGAAGAGTGCATGGCCTGGATGTTGGGCATCCTTAAAAGTGGATGCTGCTTTCGTGTGACAGTGCTCCGTGTAGATGTGCTCAGTGGTGGGTAGGGCTTTAACTGTGATGGACTGAGCCATATCCACTACTTTTTGTAGGATTTTTCATTCAAGGGCATTCGTATTTCCGTACCAGGCAGTGATGCAACCCGTCAATATACTCTGCCCACACATCTGTACAAGTTTGTCAAAGTTTTAGATGGCATGTCGAAACTTTGCAAACCTCTAGAAAGTAGAGCTACTGCTGTGCTTTCTTTGTAATGGTACTTACGTGTTGGACACAGGACACATTCTATGAAATGATAACACCAAGGAATTTAAAATTGCTGATCCTCTCTACCTCTGATTCCCCCAACGAAGACTGGTTCATGGACCTCGGTTTCCTCCTCCTGAAGTCAATAATCAGCTTCTTGTTCTTGCTGACATTGAGTGAGAGGTTATTGTTGTGGCACCACTCACCCAGATTTTCAATCTTCCTCCTATATGCTGATTCGTCACCACCTTTGATTCAGTCAGCGACAGTGCTGTCATCAGCAAGCTTAAATATTCCAGATAATTATATTAATTTGGCTTTGTTTTAATTGGAAAAGAAGTTGACAGGTGATATGTTTGTGGTGTTTAAAATTTTTAAGGAAATAAGATTGCATGGACTGACTATTTTATCCTGCCTAGACAGTAAAACCAGAAACCTTGGTCTGACCCTGCAGAAGGAAGTCTACAGAAACAAAGACCCAGGTCTTCCTGTTAACCTTTCAGTGAAAAGCAGAAACTCCACTCAGAACCAGCATCTCTTTACCAATAGAAATTCACGATCCTTGAGTGAAGGTGAAGCCCTCAAGCCTACACCCATCCATCAATCAATCTCAGAACAACTGTTTTCTACCATGCAACTCTTTATGGGCTTCAGTAGGGGACCACAAGCTGTTGTAAACTTCCCAGCACTTGGCCTGCGACAAGTGAACCTGCCTGCAGCTAATATGGACAGAAGCAGGCGATAATTTCTTTCCATATTTATGTAACTGAGTGGAGTTAATTGTTTTTAATTGTTTTATTCCTTTCGCAAGCCTTTTTTTAACTTTAGGCTTCTTAATTTTTAAAATAAATCTGTAGTTTTTTTTAATAGGTCTTGAGCATTTGGAATGCTTGTAAATGTTGGGGACATTAGCAAAACATCAATTTCAATGACAACATTGACAGCCAGTGAGCTATCCCAAGTCTATCTTGTGGGTGAGCCATGTCACTTGCAATATGCTGAACCTCCTTGATCAACTTGGACTGAGTTTTCCAGAGGAAATTGGAAGCACAAATCCCATTCATGGCTAGAATCAACACCTGTCTAAGCAAGGGCCAGGAACTGTAGTGTGCCTATTGCCACAATAGATCTATAATGGAAGCAATTGCACTGGCTGTCTACTTGGCGTTGGATCACATGGACGGTAGTAATATTTATGTCATGCTGCTGTTTATTGAATACAACTCAGTGTTGAACACATTCATACCATTAGTTCCAATCAAAAGGCTCCAAAACCTGGGCCTCTGTACCTCCCTCTGCAACTGGATCCCTGACTTCCTCACTGGGAGACCACAGTCTGTGCAGATCAGTGAAAACATCTCATCCAGCTGGCAATCAATGCTGGCACACCTCACGAATGCATGCTTAGCCCACTGCTCTACGTTCTCTACACCCACAACTATGTAGCTAAGCACAATTCAAACACTATCTTTAAATTTGCTGATGACACAACTATTGTTGGCAGAATTTCAGATGGTGATGAGATAGATCAGCTGGCTGAGTGGTGTCGCAGCAACAACCTTGCACTCAACATCAGTAAGACCAAGGAATTGATCATGGATTTCAGAAAGGGGGCATTGAGGGAACACACACCAGTCCTCATCAAGGGATCAGAAGTTGAAAGGATGAACAGTTTCAAATTCCTGGTTGTCAACATCTCTGAAGATCTTTCCTGGGTCTTACATATTGACACAATTTCAAAGAAGGCATGGCAGCAGCTATGTTTCATTAGGAGTTTAAGAAGAATTGGTATGTCACCAAAGACACTCACTAATTTCTACAGATGTACCATGGAGAGCATTCTAACTGGTGGCATCCACCATCTGGTATGGAAAGGCTATTGCGCAGGATCTGAAAAGATGCAGAATGTTGTATACTCAGCCAGCTCCATTATGGGCACTGGCCTCCCTCTCATACAGGAAACCTTCAAAAGGCAATGCCTCAAAAAGGCAGCATCCATCATTAAGGACCCCTGTCACCCAGGACATGCCCTCTTCTGATTGGTACCATCAAGGTGGCGGTACAGGAGACTGAAGACACGCACTCAATGTGTCAGGAACGGCTTCTTCCCCTCCACCATCAGATTTCTGAATGGACAGTGAATCCAGGAACACTGCTTCAGTATTTCTTCCCAACCCTTATGCACTATTTATTTAATTTATTTTTATGTATCGTTTTATTATAATTTATAGTTTTTATTGCAAAGTACTGCTTCTGCAAAACAATTTCACATCATATGCTGGGATATTAAACCTGATTCTGATTCTGATTGTGATGACAAGTTTTAAGGGCGGAAAATAGACCGTTCAGCAGAAGATGCTGATAATATTTCATTCAGCAATCACTGTTCAGTTTTTCAACAGATTTTCTAGAGAGCTAGAAGAAGTGGTTTGTATTCATAAATTCAAGTGCAAATTTAATATATTTCAGAAGATATTTTGGGGAACAGTAATATTCTTGATTGGTCAGGGCATGAAGGGATATGGGGAGAAGACAGGAGACTAGGGCTGAGAGGAAAATTGGATCAGCCATGATGAAATGGTGGAGCAGACTTAATGAGCCATATGGCCTAATTCTACTCCTATATGTTATGGTCTTATGGTCTTATAAGTATTTTGAGACATGACATGTTCACTTACACATTTAAATGGAACAGTTAATTTTGAAGCTGTTATTCCCAGGTTTCCACCACTTTTTTAACTCTTTTTTTCCCCCTAAAGTAGCATGCTATTCTATCATCTTTGTAGCACTATCAAAATTAATGTTTTATAAAAGACTATCAATCGTAATAATACTTTGCTTGCCTATTCAAGTATGACATGCAGGGCACTGAAGGCACATTCCTAAGCATGTGTTTCCTGCTTACCATACTAGAGGCTTAGGAAATTGTGGAAAAAACACTAAGAATGAAAGATCAATATGCTGTGGTTGTCTGTTTAGTAATGTTAAATCACTCAATCTCAGCATTTATAATGACTAACTCATTTTATTTTGTAATGATGCTGTAACAATTATCATGACATGGATTCTGATTACAACCCTTAGAGTAAATATCAAATTATTTAATGTCATCGCACTATTCCTTTCCAGAGTAACTCTGGTGTCATCACATGATAACTGCATTCCTTGACTCAAGCCATCTGTGTTAGTCTACATCAGTACTTATGTCTGCAGATTTTTCTCTATCTTCTGGCCAACTCTAACCAGCCTTTCCTGAATGCTTATGTTGGCTCCATCTGTGACCTTTCACCCTTATTTCTACTCCAGCTGTGATCTTTCCCACGCATTTGACCCCACTCGAGCCTCAACCTTTCCCATTCATTTATTTGTGGTCTCTTTGTATAAATCTACAGTTCTATTTGACTTTGCTTATCCCTTTTTCATGATTTTTCAGCATGGTCTTCTTCGCTGCAATGTTTCTTTTCTCTGACAGCCTAGCTATCTAAGCAGAACTTTGAGATCAACTTAAGACTGATGTTATGAACACCAGTGATAAAAGTGCATGTATACCCCCGAGCTGGAATTAACACATATGTTAGAGCAGGCTATTCAACTCTATAGTATATCTGTAGTGCCTCTTGCTTTAACTGCAATGATACAATCTTGCCTGGAGGTTTCCTATACTGATTTCTTGGCCTGTTTAACAATTTCCTCCCATCCAAAGTACAGGATATGCTTCCAATGGGAAGTTCCTACCTACAGAAGAACTTTTAACAGGAAACTCAACCTCAGATTGTCTAGGACAAAGTAATTTAGCATTTGTTGTTTAATCATGTGTAACACTAGTGATGTACTCTTAATTATATATGCACAGATTCAGAGAATCGATTGAGACTTGATGCAAGATATCAGATAGAAATTTTCTCACAAAGGCATCACTGAATTAATGCTGTGATTTCTTTTTTTTCATCTGTAACATTTACATTTATGCTGTAAAGCTATCTCTTCAATATTTACTCTCCAAAAATGGTAAGTTCCATCATAGTTCTAATGTAGTGAATGTGAAATGATGTGCTCTCGGCCATTTCAGATGGCAGTCTCCATTACCAAACTATTCTATGTGGGCATTGATAATCAGTATCAATGTGAATGATCTCCACACAACTTCTTTGCTTTACTTAATGAGTGAAAAACTGAAGAAATACTCACTTTTTCAAATATTTAGAAAACTCAGTGTTAGTATGTTCAGAATTGCTCATACGGTATATAGTTGAAATCTTTTGACCCCCCCCCCTTTGGCATTTACTGCTAGAGCACAGCCTAAAATGCAGAATTATGGAACAAGAAGGCTCACATCTTTTCCAGTTAACTTTCTTGGGATAGTATTCATATCATTTTAAGACTCATTCAAGAGGACAAGAATATTCAATCAAGGATGTACTGCTGAGATTTTCTATAGTATTGCTCAGATTGCATTTGGAATATTGTGAGAAATTTTGGACCCTGTATCTAAGTGAAGAAATACTGGTCCTGAGGATGTTCACAGGAATGATCCTTGGAATGAAGATTTTAGCATTTGAAAAATGCTTGATGGCACTGAGCCTATATTCAATGGAGTTCTGAAGAATGAGGGAGGATCTCATTGTACCCTACTAAGTATTGGAAAGCCTGGATCAAGTGGAATTGGAAAGGATGTTTCTGTTAGTAGAGTAGTCTAGAATCCCAGAGTCTAAGACCTCCATAAGGTGATGTCTCAAAAAGCTGGTCTCTATCATTAAGACCCCCTCAAAAATAAGAAGAGAGTATCACCTAGGACATGCCCTCTTCTCAATGCTACTATCAAGGAGGAGGTACACGAGCCTGAAGACGCACACTCAACGTTTTAAGATCAACTTCTTCACCTCTGCCATCACATTTCTGAATGGACAATGAACCCATGTACACTGCATCAATATTTTTTCCCTCTCTTTTTGCACAACTTATTAAATTAAATTTTTTTAAAATATATTTTTTATTGTAATTTTTATTCTTCTCTTGTTATGTATTGTGATGTACTGCTGCCACAAAACAACAAACTTCACGACATATACCAGTGATATCAAACCTGATTCTGTTTCTGGTTCTGAAGTGAGACATAGAGGAATTTCTTCACCCAGAGCGTTGGGAATCTGTGGATTTCCTTACCTCAGAAGGCTATGGAGGCCAAGTCATTGTGCGTATTTAAGGCAGAGATTGATAGGTTCTTTGCTCGTAAAGAGGTTAAGAGTTATTCAAAGAAGGTGGGACAATGTGGCTGAAAAAAATCAGCCATGATTGACTCGTGGAGCAGACCCAATGGACCAAATAGCTTAATTTTGTTTGTACATTTTATGGTCTTCCATATAATTAGATCATTCTTCTTTCTTTTACCTCACCACCTCTTTACAGCTGTATTTTCTGTACTCCCCTTAATGGTCAAAATTGAATTGACCTTTGAGTTTTTCCTTCAATTTCCCTCTAATTCTTCTATTCACTAACTTAAATCTAAGTTCTTTAACTGCGGATTTATTTGTTAATGGAAATAGTTCTTTTCTGTAAATCAAACACTTAATATAAGTCTCTCCTTGGAATCATACAAATATAAGAAATAGAAGCAGGAGTCAGTCTTGAGGCCCCTCAAACTAGCTCTGAGACTTAATCAAATGCAGATCTCTTCTTGGCCTCAGCTCCCTTTTTCTGCCTATTCCTCAGAACCCAAAACACTTTAGTACAAAACTCTTTCTCTCCTGACATTTTGTGTAGTCAATGAATTAGCCTCCAAAACTCTGTGAAGGGGATTTCACTGAGAGAAAAACTCTTCTCTGACATCTTTTATTCCAAATCCATCCCATATCAATTGTTTCTATCTCGTATCTTCTGGATTCTCCCATACCAGAAAACTTCATCTCAACATTTATTCTGTCTAGCTCCCTCAGAACCTTGTATATGTCATATAAAATACATCTGATTCTTCTAACTTTTAACACCAATTGTTCAACTTGCTCAGCCTCTTCTCATAAAACAAAACAATACCATCATTCCAGAAACCAGCCCAACAAATTGCCTCTGAACTGCCTTCAATGTAACTATGCCCTTTTTAGGAAGGAACTAAAACTCTATACAGTACTCCAAGTGTGATCTCATCCAAGCTTAAAACAGATGCAGCCCAACTTCTATACTCTAGTAATTCTGGAATTTACATGCTAATTTTCTTTATTACATGTGCATAAAAACAAAATCACTCTGTACAGCAGCATTCTATAGTCTCTTTCAATCCTGTTTTTCCCATCTTTCTACTACCAGCATATTTGGTTACAGCACACTCCTTTCCTTAACCAAGTCATTGATATAAACTGCAGTTAGTTGAGAACCCAGCCCTGACTTTTGCAGCACTCCAATTATTACAGTCTGCAATCTAGAAATAACCCATTTACACATTTTAGCCAATTGCAGTCCCTCATCCACGTTACCCATGTACCATGAACTCTTACACAGTAAGTGACTTTTTATGTGACATTGTAGTGAATACCTTTTGAAAATTCAAATCCATTACATAAGCTTGTTCCCTTTTATCCAGTCTGCTGTATAGGTCCTCCAAGAATTCTAACAATTTTGTCATGCACAATGTCCTTTTCATTAAGTGAAAACAAGAAAAAAACTACCGATTCAAGACATCTAAAATATAAACAAAGACAAAAATGCTGGAAGCGCTCAGCTGGGTCAGGTTGTATTTGTGGGAAGAGAAGCAGAGTTAATGATTCCAGTTGAAGACAATGCAGCCTGGCCTGCTGTGTTTTTCCAGCATTTTCTGATTTTATTCTCAAAACGATATTGTCTCTTCTTGACTGTATTATGATTTCCAAATGACCTTCAAATAGTTCTTTTATAACAGATTCCACTTTTCCAAAGAAAATTCCAGCTTACCGGTCTTTCCCATTGACAATAATTATTCAGCTGTGGCAACATCTTTAATCAACCTCTCTGATGCAATTACATCCTCTTTGCAGTGCGGTGACCAGAATTAAACACAACTTACTTATCTATATCCTAACAAATTTTATGCAGTTCTACCATGCCCTCTCTATTCTTGTATACTGTGCCTCAATCAACAAAAGCAAGTATCTGTGGGCCCTCTTGGCTACCTTTGCAAATTTGTGTACTTTCACTCTATGATCCCCCAGTTATCTTCAATTCATAATGTCTAAGTACCTATGTGTTTTGATGAAGGTACTCCAAGAAAAAATTATTAACTTTATTTCTCTTACCAGAGATGCTACCTATGCTCCCTATTATTATTTATCTTGTATTCCTTTGTCTGGTTTTCCTTTACATTCCACATATCTGAATTGGACTGTACTTGTTATTTTTTGTTCATCCAACCCAAATAAAATCTTGGTGTATTATCACATTAAAGTTCAAAGTTCAAAATAAATTTATTATCAACGTACATATATTTCACCATATACAACACTGAAATTCATTTTCTTGCAGGCATACACAGTAAATCCCAGAAACACAATAGAATCTGTGAAAGACTGCACCCAACAGGAAGGGCAAACAACCAACGTGCAAAAGACAAACTGTGCAAATACAAAAGAAATAATAATAATATGTTTAGATTCTTTGAAAGTGGGTCCATAGGTTGTTGGAACAGTTCAGTGATAGGGTGAGTGAAGTTATCCCCTCTGCTTCAAGAGACTGATGGTTGAGGAGTAATGACTGTTCCTGGACCTGGTGGTGTTGGTCCTGATGGCAGCAATAAGAAGAGAGCGTGGTCTAGATGTTGGAGGTCCTTAAAAATGGATGCTGCTTTCCTGCAACAGTGCTCCATGTAGATGTGTTCAATGGTGGGTAGGGCTTTAACCGTGATGCACTGGGCTGTACCCACTACTTTTTGTTAGATTTTCCATTCAAGGGCATTAGTGTTTCCGTAAGAGGCTGTGATGCAACCAGTCAATATTCTCTCCACCACACATCTATAGAAGTTTCTCAACATTTTAGATGTCATGCCGAATCTTTGCAAACCTTTAAGGAAGTAGAGGCACAGCCATGCTTTCTTTGTAATAACATTTACGTGCTGGCCCAGGACAGATTTTCTGAAATGATAACACCAAGGAATTTAAAGTTGCTGACCCATTCCACCTCTGGTCCCCTGATGACAACTGGTTCATGGACCTCCGGTTTCCTACTCCTGAAATCAATAATCAGTTCCTTGGTTTTGCTGGCCAAGCACAATCTTGAATTTTGCACTGGAAAACTGATACAATATAATTCATGCCAAGTTTTCAGATTGCTGTGGTCCATGTATTATTTTACTGTAAAATTTACCAGACAGGACTGAATAAAAGTAAAGGGGAATCAAATGTATTTTATATTTCTGTAAGTATGTTGCTATTGAATTTGCCAAGTACTTACTAGGAAAATAATTGGTTAATGTTGCAGTTTTTTTATTTGGAAGAAGTACAAAACCTGGATTGGGCTTTTTCAAGCTGTCACAGAGAAAAAAAAATCATGAGGTTCTTTATTACTTATAAATGTTTTAAATACTTTATTTTCCTCTTACCTGTTTTCTCCCTTTCTCAGCTACCTTGAAGGCAGTGATTCCTTCCTGAGGTCCTATTTCACGTCTCCTGTCAATGATGAGTACAAGGCTTACAATTTGTAATTCAGAAAATCATCAAAGACTGATGCAGTCTCTCAAAACATGACAACTAAAAGCAGTTCTGAATATAGAGTGAAAAATTGCTATTACAGTGTGATTGCTCTGGGAACCAAGCTTGTCACAACTTAAGCTGCAAGTAAATGCAGTTCTGCTGCTGAGTAGCATGTGTCTTGCTTGCAGAACTTGAAGCCAACATCAACATTTAGAAACTGAGGGGGCGTGGTGTGGATCAGGTTGGGGGAGGTTTGGAGAAAAGAAAAATTGGAAGATTGTCTCCAGCTCTCTTTTTAAAGAACGTGGACCATTATAGACATTGCTATTTTCCTGTCAGTAGCATAATGTAATGTGTACTGTTACACTGAAGCTTTTTTCTCACCCTTCCAAAAGTGGCAGGACATGAATTTTCATCTGTGATTTCTCACACTGTTACCAGTTCAGTGGAGGCCAGACTCCCAAAGGGAGGAAGGAAAAAATCAGTTACGCTGTGGCATTATCGCATGTCCCTGGAGCTAGCTGTTGAGAATCATTGATTGTGGCATGGGAACTGATCTCTGTTCCATTCTCTTTGCCTGTGAAGGTGCCTTTAAAGTAGTAACACACAAAAAGAATTCATAGTTCTGAAAGAAGCTTAAATAGAAACTCAAAGCTTAATGTCATCTCGCCATACCTTGTATTGGTGAAAAGATGCAGTTTATTTTTTTGGTAAAATATTAAATACTGAATTCTGAATGTTTGCATCCTGGCTATGTACGGTATGAGGCTTTTTTTTTGTTCAACACAATGAGATAAAACTTTATACAATAGTAAAGCTGAGTGCCCCTTTTTCAGTGTGAGCAGGAAAAGGAAATGAGAAGCTGATCAAGTCCACATCCCCTTTGCAGAAGGGCATTTTGATTAACCAACTGTACAAAAGACAAAATACTCTGATTAACTAGGGATACAGAGATGATAAAAAATTGGATATACCAGCCATTTGCTTATGATAAGGGTTGTTGTGTGCTGAAGTGCTGGCACTATATTTCAGTGGCATAATGTCACCTTCGTGTGAACATTGTTTCGCTTATTAGTTTGTAAATCTGGTGATAAGTGACTTGTCAGCAACTATTGTTACCAATAGCAGAAAGCTTGAAATGTTTAAGCTAAGCCAACAGGAAGTTCAAAAACACTTTAAAACAGTTATGATTATCAACACAACATTGTGCTGCTTGCTTCCCATTGCCTCCACCCCTATAAAATCACCACCCAAAACAAGAAATGCCGTTAGTTTAAAAAGTCTGTGATTTGATTTGACCCAGAATAACTTATAATCAAGAGAAAGTATTTAGCATAAAATAAAATTTTCCTTGAGTTTTCTCATTTGTTGTACTGATTGATAAGTAGATTGTGCATGGATTGAATCCCAGCAGCATACTGTGTGAGAACTATAGGTGTTTGTTGCTTTGCTACACACTGCTATCCAGCAAAAGTTTCTACAAACGAGGCAACAGAAAATTGGTTTCAATTAGGATTAATATTCTGCTATAAGTGCACGGCTACAAATTTTCCCATTTGGGAAAAATGTGGCTCTCTTTTCTTATCAGTTCAGCTCAACCATTAATTGTTGCAGCTTTCAAGGGTTCTATCAGTCTCTGATCAAAACAGTTGGTGCATTTTACCTTCCAAGGAAGTGTGTACTGAGCCAGATGGAGCAACAAGAATGTAGGAGCTGGCGAAACTCATAATTGAAACAGGCGACTGCTGTGCTACAGACAGGAAATAAAAGGAAGACTGGCTCTTCTATGGATTAAATTAGATGTTTCAGATTCAGACAGTATCAGGAAAAAAAGACTTATATTATAAAAGGTAACAGTAAGTTCATTCCATTGAACCCCCACTGACATATGTTCTGTTGAACTCTCACCGCAATATACTGGTTCGCTTAAAATTGACTCCGTAATCTGTTTTACAGACAAACAAACCAGTTCAGTTAAATTACTGTTTTGGGGACATGAATTTCAATGAGAGACGTCTTGAACGTTAATCCTGCTGAAAGCATTTCAAATGAAAAGCATAGGCCTAAATACGAAGCTGCTGTACATGTTATGCGCCTCCATATTCAGCAAGCACACCTCTGTTTCAAAAAATAGTTAAACTGCATTTATGTTGATATTGTTCTCTCTCTTTCCCTCTCTCTCTCTCTCTCTCTCTCTCTCTCTCTCTCTCTCTCTCTCTCACTCACTCACTCACTCACTCACTCACTCACTCACTCACTCACTCACTCACACACACACACACACACACACAAATAAAGATACATAAAGCTTAAAAAAATAATACCACACAAGGGTGGAATCTGAGCCAGCCCTTCATGGTCACAGTTTTGTTTTACTACTAAGAAAATATTTTGGGTTTCAGTTGTTGCAATTTTGTAATTTGGAACTGAACAACATGTGCAGCATCCTAAATGTACAAAATTGTAATTCACCAGGGAAAAGGACCTTGGCAATTGTGGATTTACTTACAGTGCTTGAGCATATAGATATTAAAAAAGAGGATGTACTGGAGCTTTTGAAAAACATTCAGTTAGTTAGTCTCTGGATGAGACGTACCCCAGGCTACTGTGGGAAGTGAGGGAGGAGATTGCTGAGCCTCTGGCAATGATCTTTGCGTCATCAATAGGGATGGGAAAAGTACTGGAGGATAGGAGGGTTGCAAACATTGTTCCCTTTTTCAAGAAAGGGAGCAAAGATAACTCAGGAAATTATAGACCAGTGAATTCACTTCAGTAGTGGGCAAGTAGTTAGAGAAGATCCTGAGAGGCAGGATTTATGAGCATTTGGAGAGACATAATCTGATTAGGGATAGTCAGCATGACTTTGTCAAGGGCAGGTTGTGTCTTACGAGACGAAGGGTCTGGGCCCGAAACATCGACTGTACTTCTTCCTATAGATGCTGCCTGGCCTGCTGCAATTCCACCAGCATTTTGTGTGTGGAGCCTGATTGAATTCTTTGAGGATGTAACAAAGCACATTGATGAAGGTAGAACAGTGGATGTAGTGTATATCAGGGGTCCCCAACCTTTTTTGCACTGCGGACCGGTTTAATATTGACAATATTCTTGCGGGGGTGGGGGGTGTTCAAGTAGGGTTAAACTCACCTCAACATGTCTTTTACAGTTAGGGTTGCCAACTTTCTCACTCCCAAATAAGGGACAAAAGTAGCAGTCAATTCCTGATGAAGGGTCCCCCTGAAACGTCAACTGTACCTGTTCCTATAGATGCTGCCTGGCCTGCTGCGTTCACTAGCATTTTTTGTGTGTGTTGACGGGACACTTGTGTTTACCCCGAGAAAGTAAGTCAGAGGTAAGTTTTTCACACAGAGTGGCGGGCACTTGGAATGCACTGCCAGCAACGGTGGTAGAGGCGGATACAATAGGGTCTTTTAAGAGTCTCTTAGATAGGTACATGGAGCTTAGAAAAATGGAGGGCTATGTGGTAGGGAAATTCTAGGCAGTTTCCAGAATAGATTACATGTTCGGCACAATATTGTGGGCTGAAGGGCTTGTAATGTGTTGTAGATTTCTACGTTCTATCATTTGATTTTGTTCTGCAAATTTCTTAATTCATCGCAGTATTCAATTTGTATTTGGAAAGCTTTAATCAAATAAATTTGCTGAAGTTGGTATTCGCTATGGTGTTTAATATGAAGCTTGAAACTAAAATTTTGCAGAACTTAGTTCTACAAATTAAATTATTGAGGTCTTCCATGTGTTTGATAAACCACAAATTCCAGTAGTGCAGTAGTTGAGACAAATGCCATTCTGATTTTGTGGTACTGTAGCACATTTTGTGAAATGATTTCTAAAGAGGTTGCAAAGTTAGCTTGCCTTAATAAAATGCTACTGACCACAATTATTTCCTCATTTTCTGCAGTAGAAGCAAATGCTTGTCTATGAATATTTTCGTTATTTGTGCATTGAGCCAATTCTCTTCTCCCTCATCACTCCCTACTTGTAAAACGTGTTAGATTGCAATCTTCGATGGATATTTACTTTAACACCTAGTTTAAATAATAACGTATTGTGATCAATTACGCCTTATTCAGTTATTTTGAAATTGCATAACCCATGAATGACAAAATGTTATAATGAAGTATGTTTTTTTCCTAGAGAGGACCCACCTTAAATGGCTTTTATCCTCACAGAAGTCTGCAAAAGCAAGCCATTAAATACAGTCTACTTAAAAGAATTAAGACAATGAAAGGAAAGACTTGCAATTTTTCGTGCCTTTTGCGACCTCAGGGCTTCCCAACATACTTCGCAGCCAATTAACTATTTTTGATGAAATGTAGTCACTGTTAGTAATATAGGAAAACAAAAGCCAATCTGCAGACAGGGAAGTCCTACAGACAGCAATAAGATTAATAACCCAGATAATCTCTTTGTTTATGTCGATGCAATTTGAATGATAAGTATGCTCCAAGCACTGGGGAGAACTGATCTACTATTCTTCAAGTATTACACTGGGATTGTTATGACACCTACAGATGGCACACAAAGTCTCTGTATAATGTCTCAAATGAAAAATTCAGAGTACAATGGGAAGTTAATATGCCACAACGCAGATTGAGCTGTCTGATTGGTTATAAAGAATTACTCTGGTATATTTACACAGTCACAATAGACAAATGGAAGGAGGTTATTTGGCCATTTAACCTGTGCTAGTGAAAGGCAATCCATTTGGCCCTGATCTCCTGCCCTTTCCCTATAGCTGTACAATCTTTTTTTTGTTGTTGTACTTATTCACTTCCATCTTGAATGCCACAGTTGAATCTTGGATCTCCATATCCTCATTGTATTTAGGGAAAAATTTTGAACAATTTCCAGGACATTGTTAGAGCAATCTGTATATAACAACATGTAGCTTTGACACACTTCCTGATATGTTATTGTGTTGGCTGTGCAGTGCATGGTATATTAAAATATAATGCCTGCAAAGGGACTGGTAATAGAATCAATACTCTTTATCATGAAAATTAAAGTGGCAAAGATAATTTTACTTTTAAAAGCAAAATAAAGTGAAACTGCATTAACAATTTTACTCTGTTTATAGGTTTTACTATATATTCAGTGAATAATGTGCTTCTCTCTACCAGATAGCTGTATGAATTCTCGAATTGATTTTTTTCATTTGGATTTGAAGTATATATAGATTGTTTTATGTATTTCATCCAAGCTTGCATTGCTTATGCCAAAAAGACTTTTTTAAACCATTCCTTTCCTTTTCAATCTTGCCATGATACACATCTTTCCCTGGCCAAAAAGGTGGGTGAGGAATCTGGTCCCAAGCCGCTCCCTTTCCCATTCTATAACTAGCTGGCCACTATGACGTGTGTCCACGGGATGTTTTCTCTGGCAAGTTTCCCTCCTAACTATTCTCGTAGGTATACAAAAGTATAATTTTAGATTAAAGATGTTATTGCTGGTATACTCTGTACCTACCATGCAGCATCATTTTGTGCCATTAATCATAGATTATCAGAACTCCAATTGCATTTCAACATTTCTCCCAAGTATCTACTATTACTATGCTGAATAACAACAGGCATCTATCGGAAGTGGGGAGAAGGCCTTATTTTCCAGAAAGATTACTTTGGGACTATTCTGGATGAATGACTGGCTTCTTCACTGCCAGACTCTTCAGAAATGCCCTAAGAAAAAGTGTGTCCTGAAAGTAATGAGATGATAGGCTTTGACCATCCAGGCTTGGCCTGTTTCTGTAGCTGAGATACACAATCTTTCCAAATTACACATTGAGATTAGCACCAAAATGATGTCATGTGGCCTAGCGAGTCATGCAATTTCCAGAATCTCTCAGTACACACACAGAATAATTAGATGTTAGGTTAAGCTTTATTGCACAGCTCATATAAATGATCTGTTATGTGAGATTAACTCTAAACTGTTACATCCAGTTGGTTCAGCATGGAACTGAAGTGTTAGCCACATTTTGTACTTGCAGTATATCTTGAACCTAAAACCTTCTAATTCAGGCAAGATCAATATATGTAAAAGAAAAAAAGTTTTCTATTTTCATTAGATATACTTATGTCATCAAATTTTTGGGTCACGTCTGCCATGAAGACAAACCTATTAAAGAAGTGTTAGAAGAAGGGGTTTGTACGATGCATACAACTGAAAAGATATTTCACCTTTTTCAACATTTTTCTTATATTTTCAGTCTAAGCATCCTCCTTCCCTTTCTTGCTGGAAAATCCTTAGTTTCAATTGATATTACAATAAAATTGTGTTTTCACAGAGGCTTTTTTGTTTCTTTCTGTGGCTTGAACAGCAGTAGATTCAGCCCATATAAATGGCATATATTATTGTGGTTATAAATGAACATAGATAAAGTGCTCAATTGTGTCCTTCAGCCAGAAGCCACAGATTTTCTGCATGAGAGGCCGCTTCTGTTGAAGTTAGATTCTAAGTTTACTCCTAGTTCAAGCAGGAAGTTTTATGTCTTGTGCATTACCTGACAGATCTTTGGTAATGTGTTATTTGTATATTTTAAATAAATTGACAGACAGTTGTTCCTTGCTTGAGTAATAATCAATGCACAGTGTAATAAGAAAATGTAAAACTAATTTAGCAGAGGGAATGGAAAAGGTGAAAAAAGAGACCAAACAAATTTTTGCAAAAATATGATTAGAATGGTAAAACAGGTTAATAAAACTTTAAAAATATGAAAGACTAATATGAAAGAGATTGGCACAGCTGTTTTAGAAGCACAAATATCTGAGAGGCGCGCAGTAAGTGCAAAAAATGTTATCTTGCTTGACGGCAAAGACCTAAATAACAAGATGCCATATGTAATTCCTTACATCCATCAAACTGTCATGACCACATGTAAATGTACGGTTTCTTTCCTCAATAGTACTAATTAGAGTGTCTAAACATTCCTTTGTTTCTTCTAGGCTCCTTCTAGGTCATATCTATGAATCAGTATTATGAGACTGATTGGCTGCTCCTGTAGTACAAAGAATTAATGGGATTGTAATTTATCTCTTATAATGGCTTGCTCCTCAGATAAAACCACAACAAGCAGCATTTTACAGTGCATGGCAGACTGTTTATTATTTTCATAGTTCTTTCAAGGGAAAGCCTGAAATACAGTATACCCCTTGACCGCTGAAACTACAAACTTTTTAAAATTGCCGTCACTTAATCCTTTCTATACAATTCTGAACTGTCATCTTATTGCTGATATCATGGAAGCCATCAGATCCTACACTTAACATTAACTATTTGGAATGGCCGTATGTATTGCCCATTTTTTTTATAGTCACAAAGGGGACAGTGAGCCGCCACCTTGTACTGATTCACTCCTTCTAGATACTCCCAAGATGCTGTTGGTGAGACATTCCAGGAATTGGACACAGTCACAGTGAAGAACCTCCTGTACTTAATAAATTAGCTACTGAGTGTACGTTTGTGCCTTCTTCTATCGTAGCCCATCCACTTCCAAGTTCAAAATGTGCATTCAGAAATGCTCTTCCGCACACTGCTATTGTAACATGTGGTTGAGTTACTGTTGCCTTCCTGTCAGCTTGAACCAGTCTGACTATTCTCCTCTGACCTCTCTAATTAACAAGGCATTTTCACCCACAGAACAATTTTCACTGGACTTTTTTTTTTACGCCATTCTCTGAAACTCCTGAGACTGTTCTGTGTGAAAATCCCAAGAGATCAGCAGTTTCTGAGATACTCAAACCACCCCAAATGGCACCAACAATCTTTCCATAGTCAAGTCTCTTAGATCTCATTTCTTCCCCATTCTGATGCTTGATCTGAACAACAACTGAACCTCTTAACCTTGTCTGCATGCTTTTTACAGTGAGTTGCTGTCATATAATTGGCTGATTAGATATTTGCAATAATGAGTAGGTGTACCTAATAAAGTGTATTTCAAAATCAGGACGGTATGCTTCTTGGAGGAAAGTGTGGTGGTGTTCCATCCACCTAAAACACTTATAAATCTTGGTTTCAGATTGTTGAATGATCCCATGTACACTATTGTTTTTTGTTGGTTGTTAGATTTCACTGTTACAAATGTCATTCCCACAGGAATGATCTTTTCTCCAGTATAGGTTCTTAGTTAGATATCTGCAGGCTTCATTTCAGTACCTATGAAATTCCTTTCAAACTGATTTTGTGGAATGATCGAAACAACCAAGCCAGTGTCCAATTCCGTTATAATTAATTTGCTGTTCACTTGTGGTATAAGCCATATTGCTTGTCTATTGTTAGTTTTCACATTGTAAATCTCAAGGTCGGCTGGTGGCACAGTGAGATCAGCGCCGGGCTCGAGAACGGAGGTTCCCGAATTCGATCCAGTGACAGACCGCCCCGCCCCCCCCCCCCCCCGTCCGCGCCGGGTTGCCAACAAGTTCACAACTCGGCCCCATAAAATAATACTGTGAAATGGCTGTGTGAGAAGTGGCGTCCCACACAGCCTTTCGAACTGCGCCTTGTAAGGCATGAAAATGCCCAACGCTGGCCTGTCAGGTCTGAGTCAACGTCATCATCATCATCATCAAATCTCAAGGCTACCTAGTCTTGTGTCACACATTATTATCAGATTTTTCATCAGTAGCATGCAGATTAGTGCTCTTTTTGAAATAGCAATTTGACGTTTTATCTTTATCTCTTCCCTGTGTAGTCCATTTATTTTTGTCTGCTGGACACGCTATTAGTACCTGTCCTACTCTGTTGCATTTTCTGCAAGTTTCATCTTTAAACCTGCAATGTTCTGATGTATGTTTGCCCCTGCCACAATCCTAACACAATTTGTTCAACCAGTTCCATTTCTGTTCAGACATTGCAATTTTGTTCAGGCTCACTTTCATTCCTGACTGCAACTCCATTTCATCTCTGTCTGTTGTTACCATTGATATAGCAATTTCAACTGCTCTTTTAAATGTGAGTTGTGCTTCAGTTAGGAGCCATTTTTGGATGCTTTTTTGTAAGATTCCACAAACAAAACAATCTCTCAGTGCACCATTAAACCCATCACTGAACTGACAATGCTCAGACAATCTCTTTAATTCAGCCACGTACACTGAAATGGACTCCCCTTCCTTTTGATTCTACTTATGAAACCTAAAGAGTCCTGCAATCAGTAATAGTTTTGGTTCTAAATGTTCCTGCATTACTTTCATGATATCAGCAAAGCTCATTATGGCTGGTTTGATTGGAGCAGTTAAACTTATAAGCAAACTGCATGCCTTTAAACAGTATGCACTCAGCAAAGATGGCACTCACTTATCACTGGCTATTTTATTTGCTTCAAAATACAGATCAATTCACTTAGTATACAAATCCAGTTATCTTTTGTGCAATTGAATCTTTACAATGTAGTTGACCATTTCTGCTCTTTTTTATTTATGATTATTATCACTTGGTACTCACCATTTATGAATCTGTGAATTCTTCTGTTTTCTTCCATTTTTTAACTTGAACATCTCGTTGCACGTCAAAAAATAAGTAGTCATCTCAGGTTCGCTTAAAACTTCCTCATTGCCTCATGATGTTTTGTAGCTCCAAAACATAAAACTAGTTGAAATAAAAACAGGATGCCAGGGGATGTGTGTGCTTAGTTTTGTTTTGCTTTTAGTGAGGCGGGCATTTATGACATGGTGGCATAATGTCATATGCCATTCATGTACATCTACATAAAACCCGTAATGAATTATTTAAACAAAGGAAGAATGCTTGATCAAACAATATATTTACAACATTACTGAAATATTAAATGCACAACTAGCTTTTACTTTTTTGATCTTTTTGCACTACTTATATGTACAGTACTGTGCAAAAGTTTTAGGCACATATTAGCTAGAGTGCCTAAGGCTTTTGCGCACTGTTGTGATTTTATCTATTGCACAGTACTGCAGCCACAAAAAAAATTCTTGACTTATGTGGGTGATGATAAACATGATTCTGAATGGGTCTGTACTGTGGACTCACTGTGGGAAGGGGTCAGGGAGAGAGGCGTCATGGTTGGGAAAAGGGGAAGGGAGAGGGGAGGGAGCAGCAAGCACCAGAGAGACATGCTATAATGATCAATAAGCCTGTTGTTTGAAATCAAATGACCTTGCCTGGTGTCTCAGGGCTGGGTGTGTCTGCACTTGCGCTAAACCCTGCCATGGTATTCCTTCTTTGCCAACTGCACTGCAGCCCGTCCACCATCACCATTCTCAACATCCTTTGTTCCTGCCAGATTTACAAACTCGCTCTCCGCTCCACTTTGACAAATACATATGTAGGTACTGTGTAAGAGTCTTAGGTACCCTAGCTATATATATGTGCCTAAAACTTTTGCACAGTACTGTATATATGTATTTTTTTCTTCTTGTAATTTAAAGTTTTTTTTTAATTTATGTATTACAATGTAGTGCAAAAGAAAAAGAAATCACAACATATGCCAGTAATATTAAACTTGATTCTGATTCTGAAAATATTATATCACAGTCATGCTTTGTGCTTTGTAGTTGGTGGAAACTTTCAGATTATCAGGAGGTGGGTCTGTCACAGCAGGATAGCCATCCTATGACATGCACTTGTTGCCACAGTATTTGAATTTCTAGTCAAAGGTGAAGTCTAGGATGTTGATCTTGGGATCTTTCTTATGGTAATGCCATTAAGTTATGGATAGATGGTTTATTCTTGACTTTATGTTGGATACAAAACCTTTAAAGACACGGTTGAGCAATGGTGGGCCTAGGACATCACCCTGAGAAATGTTCTAGGCTGGAAATGATTGACATCCAACAATTATAATCATCTTCCTTTATGTGCATCATGACTGTAACCATTGGAGTTTTTCCACACAATATGCTCATTGACACCAGTTTTAATTTGTAGGTATTAGTTTTAAGGAGTGTTAAGGGTCATCATGCCCAAAACAAGAATGCGGATTTACAACTTTGTTACCTTGTCTGTCATTATCAAGTCACTGAACATCCTCCAGCATCTGTACAGAGTAACAGAGGTGGCAGGTTCAGTTTATATCAGCTTCCTACACTTGATTCAGAACTTTTTTAACTTCCTCCCATGGAGACCCTGCATTAGTTCTTTTTTTATTTTGTTGTAACTATTCCAAGGATAATTCAAAGTTGGCAGCAAAGAATTGTGTGCTCGTTTTCTGTGCTTCCTCCCAACACTGTCTTCTTCCTTTGGTGCCTCTACTAAATTCTTTTTATAAAAATTAGACTAAATTACACATAAACCACCTAGCATAACTCCTAATTAACAGCCAAGTCAGTTCACCAATGCTTTTCATACTGAGGTTCTATTGCAATTCTGAACCTGATACAAAAGAACAAAAAGCAAAGTCCTAGGGGTACTGAGGTAGTGATGACAGTTGTGCAGGTTGGCTCAAGAACCAAATGGTTGAAGGAAATAGCTGTTTTTGAACTTGGTAGTGTGGGACTTCGAGGTTGCTGAATGTTCTACCCAATGGTTCTGCAATGAAATGCCATGACCTTGATGGTGAGGATCTTTGTTGATAGATGTTGCCTTCTTGAAGTAGCACTTCATGTTGGCACTTTTGATGGTGGGGAGGGATGTGCCTGTGATATATTGGATTTAGTGTACTATTTTCTTCAGGGCTTTATGTTTCTGCAAATTTGAATTGCTCTACTAGACCACGATGCAACCAGTCAGGATTCTTTCTACAGTGCATCTGTAGACATCTGTTGGAGTGTCTGGTGACATGCCAAATCGACTTAACCTTCTAAGAAAGTGAAGTGGAAAAGGGAGGCATTAGGAGAATTGCAGAGAAACAACAGTAATTAACTATCGTTACTCAGAAAATTATTTAAATTTACAAATATAAACTTTTTTGTTTTGAAAAGTATCTCTTATTCCCTTTGATTGGTATAATTAATGCTGAGTTATAAATTTATAAGCATTCTCTTTGTTATCACATCAAATCAAGAAGTTTACAGAGCACTGAGGATCAACAATGTTACAAGCTATACCAACAAGGTTACCATCATAGATTATTCACAACTGGTACCATTTTCCTCCATCCATGTGGACAACTGAGGTCACCAAATAATGGTTAGGAATAATGTCCTTGCAGCATTCTACTATTAAGCTCATCATAGACTGGACATTTAATCTAAGATGCTGTAATATCTTGTTGCTTTCCACAATTTGCAAAGGAACTATGAACTTAGGTAAGTTCTCTGTGTACAAAGACATATACCAAACTGTCTTTTTGCTCAGACTGTAATTAAACTACTTTTGTATTTCTAAAATAGTTTTTTTAAAGATGTCTTGCACTTTCTTATATTTTATCCTTATTGTTATAATATTTTATCCTTTCAGGAAATGCTTGATCTAGTGTTGCCAGTTTACTGTTAAGAAACCAGATGGAGAAATGAGATCAAATTAAATTAGAATAAACCATCCCTTGGAATTGTTTATGCAATTTTGGTTTAGCATGATAACCGTTAAGTAAATTAAATATTTGATTCTGAAAGGCTGTTTTCCACAGATAAACTGGGTCTAATACATTTGGAAAATAAAGGGAAAATGTAGAATTTAAATATGACATTGGTCAAGGTTCAGGTTTCCACAAAAATTGTAAGATATATTACATTGATGTTTACGATCTAAGCATTGGCGGTTTGCTGTTAATTTTCATCATAAAGTAACTCCTTAATTACTGCAGGAAAAGTACTGATCTGTTCAGTCAGATGTAGGTTCTCTGTGCCAAGGAGTCTAAACTATTTATTAGGTGATTCTAGAATATTACTTATCATTGGACAGGTTGATCCAAATGTGCATTATTTCTTCAGTGTGATATTAAACTTATCAGTTATTTTAGTTCATATCTAAATATCAGGAAAAGATATACACTTGTGATGTAGAAATGAGTAGAAATATATTAGTAAATGTACATCTTTTTCCAAAGTTGAAGCTGAAGTTTGATTCAGCTTCAGAATTAAGTGCAGAAGCAGCAGGACTTCAACTTCTTTTCTGCTTCTCCAGTTTTCTCTAATTGTGTAGAAAAAAAAGACATTCCAACAAACAAATGTAACCTGCTCTCTCAGCAAATTCTAATGCAGTCAATGCACTTCACACTACATGAAAGTAGCATCCACAATGAGCAGCACATTTTAAGCTAATTAAATGCAGCTAATGATCATCACAAATGTGCTACGCCAATCCACTTGGAAAGATTACAGCTAGTGAAACAACTAGAAATTGTTTTCAAAGTCCAATAGACCAGATGTCCGAATAAAATGTGTAGTCCCCTGAAGTACCTGGTTGATAAAGCAAAAATAGTTTCTTTCCACTTTGTTACTTTGTACTTCTGTACAAAGGCTTTTTTTGAGGTATACTAAGTGGTAATCCCCCTTGCATTTGTTTGTCACATTTTTGGACTTGCTCAAGATACTGTGCAAGTCTATAAATTACTGACTGGCACAGATTTTACAAGCCTTATTTTCTGCATTAAGGGATTTAATATCTTCGACAGCAATTTAATCTGTGTACTTACTCCCTGTATAATAGTTCAGTCCCGTTTCAAAATTATCAGCATCACAGCATTCTATATATATTTCAACCAATGGGTTAAATTTTTATAGGTATTGTGGGAATTGAATATCCACACACACTGAGCCACACAGATAGTTGCTGAGATTAAATGCAGATCCCTGTGAGAATTCTGCTGTGCAGACATTCAAAACAAAACATCATGAAAACTCATAATACTGTACTTCAGTTTTTCTAAGTTCACATATGCTGCACAGTCAATTCCTGTGAAGAGGAAATTCACTTAGTCAGGAGTGAAAAAAAACATTTTTCAGGATTGACTCTTAACAGAATTCTTGTCAGTTTTGCTAACTAATTTCAGAATGAATGAATGTAGATAAATTACTTCAGGTACATGTTCTACTGTATAATGTGAAAAGTAACATGGTGATCTTGTTGAAACCCTCAGATCACTCTGCTAATCTTCTTTCAATTCTCTGACTTATGTAGCAATTTTGTATTAGCTCTGACACTCCTCTGGTACATCATCCCAATGGCAAATTATTTTTATTGTTTGAACAAGAATATTTAGTGTAGCTTAACTCAGGAATGCTGTGCATCTGAAATAAATTGGTTCATTATTCTAACTGAATCACATATCTATGCTGATAAAAAGGTAATTATATACACACACACACACACACACACACACACAGTGTGCAAGAAACCAAACTGATCTGACTTAATTGCAAACTTGTCTGTATCATAGTTTTGGAATCACTTAATGAAGTTTGAATGTTAACCAGGATATTCAGATAGCTTATTCCTTTTCATTGAGTGGTTCAAATAAAATATTTTACATCTGTTTGAATGTTTATTATCATCTCTGATCATGCATGGTCTCTCAAAGATGCACCAAGTTATATGAATGTAGTAGGAATCAAGCTTTACAATCCTCAAATTAGATGCATGAGTGTTATTCCTGAGCAGAATGACCCAAAGATCATTATGATTTACAAAAAAAGGGGTATCTGATATAAAGTTCATTCTTCTCTGAAACTTTATAATGTAAGCAAAGTTCTTTTTATTGCTTCATGTAATAGAGCTGGGCTAATAGTGTAAAATGTACAGTGAAATCAATTGCATCTGACTTACATTTTCAGTGAAATCTTCATATAGACCAGAGCAGTTGTTTTGGAGCATAGAATAGATAGTATGAAAAATAGTTTATTGATAGATATTGCTTATTTACAAATGCATTGTAATGTTGTCATGGCCTATGAAAAGTGCTTTTAAAACCAAATAGCCAGTTATGAAGACTTGGCCTTCCAATGAGAACCTCTAGTATAATTGTGATTTATTTAAAAATAAAGAAAACATAGAAAATAAAATGTATATGTAATTAGAAACATTTAAACAGAAAAAAAATTTCTGAGTAAAAATTAACTTATCTTCCCCTTTTGCTTCCTACTCCTCAACCCTACATTCCCCATTAATATAAGTGTAGTATGGATCCAGTACAACATCCAGCCTGGCACAGAATCCAAAAGACAATTCCTCAATGTAATGCTGGGAGATCTCAATATGACTGGGGTCCAGCGGGGCAGACTGACAAGATCAGGTGCTCCAAATCTGTCACTGTCCAGGATTTCCAATTTCGACAGTACATAAGTCCCAGATTTGCTGTAGTTTCAAAAGTTAAATGCTGTTAGTTTCCTTTAATTTGTTTTGTTTAGAGACCCTGTCGATACTAACTTGTTCCACTGTCTTTCTTACAGTGTGAAATATACCTGGCCCAAAATAGACATTTGATGGCCGTGCTGCAACCCCTTGGGATTTTCAAATGTTCCACGGTTTAAAAAGTTTTGCCTTATTTCAGCCAGTACATGATTCCATTTTGCCTCCAGGTCAAATATGATGATAGATAAGCCTATTGACACAGTTACAGTTTCCCAAGCCCACCCACGTTGAAAGAAATAGCCTTGGCTGGGTAGCAAGAGTGCAACTCTGCTCAAAATGAAAAAAAAATATATTAGCTTACTTTTAATAATATAATGTTTTAAATTATTTGTTGGGTTTCTCTTTTGGCAGTTTATCTGCCAAACTAGGAAATATGACTCCTTTAATTTCCTCTATAGATTTGTTACAGGATGACATTTGGTCTTGAGCAATGTAGAAAATCAGCTAAAGCTGCTGAACTGCAGATGCATTCAGTTTTGTCAACTGTACTTCTCAATGAATCACAGTATATCTGACCGCTGATATACACCACTTGCCTGACGCTGATGCTTTCCTGCTTATGGTCCTTTTTCCATGTGCCATCATATGCACCTGTCCTACTTTAGATATTATTTCCTTCTCTAGCTTCTTTCTTACTTCCCCACATGCATGCATCATTCAAGGCTATGTTGTTCATGGAAGCACCAGCTTCTCATCTTTCCCATAAAATTTGATTACCAAATTTAATTTTCTAATCCTCATACTAACTGATATTTTAGTTGATTCCCTCTATTCAGACTTTTCCTTTCAAAATTACTGTCTTCACTGCTCCTCAGAAAAGTACAGCTTAAGATTTCTGCCCTTCCAAATTTCAGCCCATTACAAACTTATATTTCTTTTCTAGAATCCTTGGATATGCCATGTTCCCTCAAATCAACGGTCATCTTTCCTGTCACTCTGCATTTAATTTTTTTTTAGTGAGGTTTCTGTCCATGCTATGTCACAAAAATGATTCTAATTGAAGTCAGACATGTTAGCAACAAATTTCATCCTCCTTTATTCCACATCTCTGCCTTTCTCACAATCGATTGCACCATCTGTCATGAAAATCTATCCAATGCTGTTAATCTTTCTTTGACTCACTCTTGCTGTTTAATCATAGCCACAGTATCTACAAGACATGCTTCCCTTCCACTCTTCACATCGTTATCTCTGGAACTGACTCCTTCACCTCTTCTCTCTTTATTCACTTACACCAGTGTGATGTCTCCTCTCACTACCTATTTTGCCTCATATTTCAAGTTCGTATTCTGATGTTGATATTTATTGGAGTTAACCAACTTCCTGATCCTCCAGATACCAACAGACACCACTTGCAAATATTTCATTATTCAAATACTCTGCCCATTATTCCAGAACCAGCTTTTGTTCTGGAATTCCCATACGAAGTCTTAAATACGGAAGTATTAAGGCAATTCTATTAACCAGGATTTTAGTCACTACTTCTATTTTGTCCTTCCTTGGCATGGTGTCCATTTTGTTATCATTGCTTTTCTTAAGAAATACTTGACATTTCTTCTTTGCAAAAGATGATAAATAAACATATTTCTTGTCACTATAGATATTAAAAAAAGACCAAAAGATTTCTCTTAACTGGGTGATCTAAAGCACAATTTTTGGAGGGGGGGCTGGGGGGAGGTTGTGGTTGCAAAGATGATAGGTTTTTATGTTTGTTGTGGACGAGCAGATACCAAACTGTATCGGTCTTTGCCATTCCTTTGGGTTCATTAGAGGAGAGGGAGAGCTTGCTACATTAACAACAGTTTGCTCTCCATATCGTACTGCCCAGGCTTGCGTACCTAGACAGCTAGGATGCGACATCCATCGTCAACTCTGACTACCAGAGGCCTCAAACTCAGACTCAGACGAGGGCTGTAAGTTTTAGTGAAAGATGACAGTGTTCATCGGTGGGAAATCAATTTAGATTATAGTGTGGGACTTCTTGGATGATTGAGGCTGTTCATCACTGAAAACTGATTCAATGCAAAGCATGCATTGAGTTTACAAGTGTTGTACCGCATGTTTTCCAGCCTACTCTATAGATCCAAGTTGGCTTCCTCCTTTGTGACCTGTAGGAATGCTCATATTGCATATTGTTCAGAATACACTTCTGCAGGGCATGTATTCAATTATTTATGCTCTGTATTGGATCTTTTAACCAGTAGAAGTTGGAAGATAATGAAGTGATTAACCTCAATAAGTAGCTAATTATCTTGAACAGCTAGTTAGTCCCATTGTCACTTTTTTGTCAATCTTTTAGTCAATCTTTTGACCCCCCCGGGTTATGCAGGTCTTGAATAAGCATGTCCCATGACACTGCCCCTTACCTGTCATATACATAATTGCTTGACCACAACAAGACCCCAGGGGGTTGTTGCTGGGGTGTTGAGATGTACAGTACCGACTAATGCAGAAGTGGTATTTGAGACTAGCTGTTTTTCATTACTCATGCAACTTTTCACTCGTCACTTTCAATATCACACAGTAAGCATACAGCCATGAAAAATGCAGTAACTAATTTATTTCAAGCTCCATACCCTGCGCACTATCACTTCAAGACTGTGAATAGATTTTATGAATTCCCCACTCACAGCTTTTAACGGGCCAGTGTGTTATTGTTACAGAAGCTCTGAAAATACTGTGGTCAATAAGTAACATGAAGATCTGTCTCGTAGGATGGAGCAAGTTATTTGCTGAGCATAAATTCAGTCCCTATATTAAACTTCACTTGTGCATGCTTCTAAAAGTTTGAAACTGACAAAAGAATAGAGCAGAATCAGGTTTATTATGACAGGCATGTTTATTTATTTACTGAGAGATACAGAGTGGAACAGGCCCTTACCAGCCCAATGGGCTGCAACGCCCAGCAACCCTGTTTAATCCGAGCCTAATCACAAGACAATTTACAATGACCAGTTAACCTACTTACCAGTACACCTTTGGATTGTGGCAGCACTCAGAGGAAACCCACGGGGAGAATGTACAAACTCCTTACGGATGGCGCCGGAACTCCAGAATGCCCCAAGCTGTAGCAGCATCACGCTCACCACTATACCATCATGGCGCCTAATGTGTTGTGAAATTTGCTGTGTTGTGGCACCAGTACCGTACAAAACATCAAAAATTACCGTAAGTTTACATAACTTAAAAATAAACAAATAGATAGATAGATAAATAGTGCGAAAAAGGGAGAACTAGGTTGATGTTCCCATCATTTCAACTTGAACTTGTTAATCCTTCTGAATCTGAATCTGAATCTGAATCAGAATCAGGTTTATTACTTACCAGCAACTTAGCAGCAACAGCAGTTCAACGCAATACAGAATCTAGCAGAGAGAAAAAATAATAATAAATAAAATAAAACCTAATAATAATGAATAAACAAATCAATTACATATATTGAATAGATTTTTTTAATGTGAAAAAACAGAAATACAATATATTAAAAAAAAGTGAGGTAGTGTCCAAAGACACAATGTCCATTTAGGAATTGGATGGCAGAGGGGAAAAAGCTGTTCCTGAATTGCTGAGTGTGTGCCTTCAGGCTCCTGTACCTCCTACCTGATGGTAACAGTGAGAAAAGGGCAGGCCCTGGGTGCTGGGGGTCCTTAGTAATGGACGCTGCTTTTCTGAAACACTGCTCCCTGAAAATGTCCCGGGTACTTTGTAGGCTAGTACCCAAGATGGAGCTGACTAGATTTACAGCTTTCTGCAGCTTCCTTCGGTCCTGTGCAGTAGCCCCTCCATACCAGACAGTGATACAGCCTGTCAGAATGCTCTCCATGGTACAACTATAGAAGCTTCTGAGTATTTGTTGACATGCCAAATCTCTTCAAACTCCTAATAAGGTATCGCCACTGTCTTGCCTTCCTTATAACTACATCAATATGTTGGGACCAAATTAGATCCTCAGAGATCTTGAAATGTTTCCAGTGAAAAATATTATGTTTTTGAAGTTATTTGAAACATATTCTCCAACTAGCTGCCTTTCATTTGGATACTCTCTAACTCACCTTACTGCTCAAACCCACCTGAAACTTCTTGTGAAGAGGCTGACCTGCTTTTGGACATTATTCCAAATGAGTTGCTTGTATTGGTCAAATAGCTGCCAAGACTACTTACATCAGGGAACTTGAGACACTTGAAAAATAACAGCGCAAAATCCTAAGTTCAATGGCAGGAAAGCAAACCAATGTCGATGTCCTTACTCAGGCCAAAATCCTATCACTTCAGTCCTAGTTACTTCCAGTTGGCTATACTATTTGCATGCCCAATATCCAATTCCCAAATCAGGCACAATTAATTTGACATCTGTTGTGGGAAAAGGTTATGAGGCAGGTAAAGATCAATATTAAAGCAAGTTCTCAAATCTTCCATGAAAAAGTGTAACATTGCAATTGACTCCTGACAATCTCTGGCCCATGACCGGTCAAGAGTTTAGGAGGAGCATTTGGGATGGTGTTGAGGATGTAAAGACCTATCATCAGAATCCAGAGGCCTTACGTAAGCAGCAGAAGGCGCATGTCATCTCAAAAGCTATCTATAGGCCCTTCAGCCACCTCTTGGCCCATCTGTGGAGGAGTTTGCAGTTTTAGCGTTGGTTTTATTAGCCACACCATTAGCCTCAGAACTGAAACGAATCATCCTCTCTCCTGAGAGACTTTTGAAGCAGTTGTTGTTTCATTGTTGTTTTGGGATAAATTCAAACAGTGAATATAATTACCCAATGCAACCTCAGAATCCACTTCCCTGAATGTGATCATTACATTCACACGCAACATCCACATGCACATTGTCTCTTGGCTAAATATTAGATTCAGTGACCATGACTTGTGTGAAGACAACACACAGAACAGGAATTATCAAGTTCAAGTTCATGTTGTTGTCATTCATCCGTACACAGTATACTACCAAATGAAACAATGTTCCTCTGGACCAAGGTGCACTTCTCAGTACATATAACTTACACACACAACAAGTAAAGTAACATTATCACAAATAATAAGGTATATTTACAACAGAAGTTAAAAAGTAAACTGTATAAAGCTACTGGCACTTAATGTGTCATGGGACCTGGGTGGTGGCAGAGAGTTCAGTAGTCTTATGGCCTGCGGGAAGAAGCTGTATACCATCTTAACAGTTCTTGTCCTAATTCTAGGTACCTCTGCCTGAGGGTGAGGGGTTGGTCAAAGAGATGTTGGTCAGATGGGAAGGGTGATTGACAATGCTAAGTGCCCTCCATACACAGCATTCCAGATAAATATCCCTTGATGGTGGAGAAGGGACCCCAATATCCTCTCAGTAGTCCTCACAACCCTTTGTAGGGATTTGCAGTCAGATGTCTTGCAATTCCCGTACCGGATGGCGATGCAGCTGGTGCACACACTCAATGTGCTCCTATAAAAATTGATTAGAACGGGGGGTGGGAAAAGCCTCACTCACTTCAATCTGCTCAGGAATTGGAGATGTTGCTGTGCTTTCTTCACCATAGAGGTGGTGTTGAGGGACCAGGTGAGATCATCCATTATGTGCAATCCCAGAAAATTAGTGCTCCTAACTCTCTCCATGGAGGAGCTATGTGTGTGTGTAATGAGGAATGGTCATCTATTTGGTCTCATCTACACTGAGACTCAAATTGTAGTGCTCGCACAATATATTCTAGTTCCATAGCATTGAACAATCGGGGTAACCAAAAGATCACCTTTCATCTCAGTTAAATTAGGACTGACTAATCCCATAAGATTCAGCAACAATTTGTCCTGAGATGTGATGTTTCATTTCTTGGAGTTTATTTCATCTATTGGAGTTTTTCGAGGAGGTTACCAGGAAAGTGGATGAAGGGAAGGCAGTTGTCTACATGGACTTCAGTAAGGCCTTTGACAAGGTCCCGCATGGGAGGTTAGTTAGGAAAATTCAGTTGCTAGGTATGCATGGAAAGGTGGTAAATTGGATTAGACATTGGCTCAATGGAAGCAGTCAAAGAGTGGTAGTAGAGAATTGCTTCTCAGAGTGGAGGCCTGTGACTAGTGGTGTGCTACAGGGATCAGTGCTGGGTCCATTGTTATTTGTCATCTATATCAATGATCTGGATGATAATGTGGTAAATTGGATCAGCAAATTTGCTGATGATACAAAGCTTGGAGGTGTAGTGGACAGTGAGGAAGGTTTTCAGAGCCTGCAGAGGGACTTGGACCAACTGGAAAAATGGGCTGGAAAATGGCAAATGAAGTTTAATACAGAGTGTGAAGTGTGAGGTTTTGCACTTTGGAAGGACAAACCAAGGTAGAACATACAGGGTAAATGGTAACGCACTGAGGAGTGCAGTAGAACAGAGGGATCTGGGAACACAGATTAATCAAAGTATTGAGTATAAGAGCTGGAATGTTATGATGAGGTTGTATAAGGCATTGGTGAGGCCAAATCTGGAGTATTGTGTTCAGTTTTCGTCACCAAATTACAGGAAGGATATAAATAAGGTTGAAAGAGTGCAGAGAAGGTTTACAAGGATGTTGCCAGGACTTGAGAAGCTCAATTACAGAGAAAGGTTGAATAGGTTAGGACTTTATTCCCTGGAGCGTAGAAGAATGAGGGTAGATTTGATAGAGGTATATAAAATTATGATGGGTATAGGTAGAGTGAATGGAAGCAGGCTTTTTCCACTGAGGCAAGGGGAGAAAAAAAATCAGAGGACGTGAGTTAGGGGTGAGGAGGGGAAAGTTTAAAGGGAACATTGGTGGAGGGCTTCTTCACACAGAGAGTGGTGGGAGTATGGAATGAGCTGCCAGACGAGGTGGTAAATGCGGGTTCTTTTTTTTAACATTTAAGAATAAATTGGACAGATACATGGATGGGAGGTGTATGGAGGGATATGGTCCGTGTGCAGATCAGTGGGACTAGGCAGAAAATAGTTCAGTACAGCCAAGAAGGGCCAAAAAGCCTGTTTCTGTGCTGTAGTTTTTTCTATGGTTTCTATTTACTTAAAGTGCACATAATAGTTAGTAAATATAGATGCATCCTGCAGTCTCACTAATACTGTAATAGAAATGGAGATTTGTAAAAGAATATTTTCGGATTTTATTATGCTAATTTAATCTGCGTTGTATACCTAAATAAATTATTGCAGATTGAGTCAGTTGTAATTTGATATTGAGGTTAAAACAACTGCATATATACTTGAAAGATAATATGGACGCCACAAGACAGTCCCAATTGTATATTTGCAAAATATATTTAGTAGCTTGTGTAGATGTAATTGTTCTTGCAGTTGTGTCTATAGTCTGGTGATGCAATCCAAATAGGCATCATGGGATAATAAGTAACTCAACTTTCAGGTCCACCAGACTTCCCCTGACCCACAGAAACATTAGGAGAGGCATAATGATCACATAAATTCAAAGTTTTTTTTTTAGAACTATGGTGTCTGTGAAGCATTGCTACAGTTCATCACCCAACTGATTTAAAATGAACATTCTAATTAAATTTAGGAGAATGCTGACTTAACTTGTGGGATTTTGTTTGCAGGCAGAATTCAGTTTTCGTACTAGTAGATGGTTTACTGTTTTTTGTTCAGCATGTAGTAACCTTAACAGTGCACTAGTTAAGCCTGAGCTCATTAACAGTTATGAATTGTAATTTCATTTGCTTGCTATAATTTTGTCTACTTTTAGAGATAGGAGATAAAATTATTTATTTAGGCTGAAGGTCTGATTAATTTCTGTGAGTTTGTATTTTTCATCATTCTCTTTTTCTATTTTACACAAAATTCTACTGTCACTTTTCACTTTTAACTTCTTTCAAGTATAATGGTCCAATTAATCAGTCCGGTCCATTGCCTTACTGAGAAGGAATTGTTCTGTAGCAATTGTCTTTTCAATAGTATGATATTGGTTTATTATTGTCACATGCACCAAGATGCAGTGAGAAACTTGACTTGCATTCTGTTGATACAAATCAAATCACTGCAGGGTGCATTAAACTATAATAAAGTAAAACAACAGCGGTGCAGAAAATGTGTAAATGCTACCCAAAAAGTGCAGTGCAGGTAAACAATAAAGTGCAAGATCATAGCCAGGTAAATTGTAAGGCTAAGAGTCCATCTTATCATACAGGAGGTCCATTCAAGAGTCTGATAACAATGGAATAGAAGCTGTCCTTGAGTCTGGTGCTGTGTGCTTTCAGGAGTTGTAATCCTCTGCCCGATGCACGAGGGGAGTAGAGAGAAAGTTCAGGGTGAATGAGGTCTGTGATTATGCTGGTCACTTTACTGAAACAGTGAGAGATATAGAGGGAATCCATTGAGGGGAGACAGGTTCCTGTGATGTGCTGAGCTGTATTAACAACTCTCTGCCGTTTCTTATGGTCATGTACAGAGCAGTTGCCATACTAAGACATTATGAATCCAGCCAAAATGCCTTCAATGGTTTGAAGATAAATATTGGTAAGAGTCGATGAGGACATGCAGCCTCCTGAGGAAGTAGGGGCCTTGGTGAACTTCCATAGCTGTGACATCAACATGGTTGGATCAGTACAGGCGATTGGTGATAATGACACCTACGAATTTGAAGATCTCAATGCTCTCAACTTCAACACTCTTGATGTAGACAGGAGCATATGCACCACCCCGCTTTCTGAAGTCAATGGCCAGCTCTTTTGTTGACATTGAGGGCAAGGTTATTGTCATGACATCATGTTAGAAAGCTCTCTATCTCCTTTAAGTTCTCTTTAAGTTCCTCGGGGTCAATATCACAAATGACCTGACTTGGTCCAACCAAGCAGAGTCCACTGCCAAGAAGGCCCACCAGCACCTTTACTTCCTGAGAAAACTAAAGAAATTTGGCCTGTCCCCTAAAACCCTCACTAATTTTTATAGATGCACCGTAGAAAGCATTCTTCTAGGGTGCATCACAACCTGGTATGGAAGTTGTCCTGTCCAAGACCGGAAGAAGCTGCAGAAGATCGTGAACATGGCGCAGCACATTACACAAAACAATCTTCCGTCCGTGGACTCACTTTAGACCGCACACTGTTGGAGCAGTGCTGCCAAGATAATCAAGGACACAACCCACCCGGCCATCACAGTTTTCGTCCCTCTTCCCTCCAGGAGAAGGCTCAGGAGCTTGAAGACTTGTATGGCTAGATTTGGGAACAGCTTCTTTCCAACTGTGATAAGACTGCTGAACGGATCCTGACCCAGATCTGGGCCGTACCCTCCAAATATCTGGACCTGTCTCTCGGTTTTTTTACACTACCTTACTTTCCATTTTTCTATTTTCTATTTATGATTTATAATTTAAATTTTTAATATTTACTATCGATTTGTAATCCAGGGAGCAGGAAGCACAGAATCAAATATCGCTGTGATGATTGTACATTCTAGTATCAATTGTTTGGCGACAATAAAGTATAAAGTATACTCTGACTCACCATTATTTGAGATGCAGCCAACTACAGAGGTGTCATCTGTAAACTTGTAGGTGGAGTTGGAGAAGAACCTGGCCACACAATCATGAGTATTCAGGGAGTAGAGTAGGGGGGCTGAGGACAACCTTATAGAGTGCTGTTGCTGCCTATCCCTACTGATTATTATCTGTTGGTCAGAAAGTCAAGGATCCAGTTGCAATAGGAGACATGAACTCCCAGGGTCTGGAGTTCGGTGATATATAATGGTATTATAGAATATTATTGAATGTACTGTATTATTATTCACAAAATAGTGAATAACAGTAATTGAAGGCAGCACTATAGTCAATAAATAATAAACTGACATAGGTGGCTTTACTATCCAGATGCTCCAGAGATGAGTATAGGATCGGGGAGATGGTGTCTGCCAGAGACTTGTTTTGATGGTATGCAAATTGCAGTGGGTTGAGGTTGCCTGGAAGGCTGGAGATGATGCATGCCATGATCATCCTCTTGAAGCACTTCATGACAGTAGATGTTAGAGCCACTGGGTGGTAGTCATTAAGGCGCGTTCTCTTATGTTTCTTGGTTACCAGGATGATAGTGGTCTTCTAAGCTGGAGAGAAACGCAGACTGAAGCAAGGAGAGGTTAAAATTGTCTGCAAATACCCCTGCCAGCTGATTTGCATTGGATTTAAAGACACGGCCAAGGACACCATCCAGGCCTTATGGTTTCTGCGGGTTAACTCTCCAAAAGACTGATCTTATGTCCGTGACATTGAATGTAGGCTCAAGTGTACTAGAGGTTGTCAGGGTAGGTGATAACATACCCGTTTCCTTCTGTTCAAAATGTGCAGAGAATATGTTAAGCTCATTGTGAAAGCGTGTGCTGTTGTTGGTGATGTTGCACAACTTTGTTTTTTAACCCATTATTGTATTTAAACCCTGCCATAGCTGATGGCTTGACTGAGATTTAAGTTTGCATTGTTACTGTCTCTTAGCATCTCTGATAACCTTATGGATGTCATATCATGATTTCTTATAAAAGACAGGCCAACTGCTGCAGACTTGCCTGGGCTTCAGAAGAGAGTAGATCTCCTGGTTCATCCATAGTTTCCAGTTTGGAAACACCTCGATTGTCCTCTTTGGACGATGGTCCTCAACTCACTTGCTGATAATGTCTGTGATAGTAGTTATATAATCATCTAAACTGGCAGCTTAGTTTTAAACATGAACCAGTCTAGCAACTCAAAGCAATCATATAAAATCTCAAACACGAGGAAATCTGCAGATGCTGGAAATTCAAGCAACACACACAAAATGCTGGTGGAACGCAGCAGGCCAGTCAGCATCTATAGGAAGAAGTACAGTCGACGTTTCTGGCCGAGACCTTTCGTCAGGACTAACTGAAAGAAGAGATAGTAAGAGATTTGAAAGTGGGAGGGGGAGGGGGAAATCCAAAATGATAGGAGAAGACAGGAGGGGGAGGGATGAAGCTAAGAGCTGGAAAGTTGATTGGCAGAAGAGATACAAGGCTGGAGAAGGGAGAGGATCATGGGACAGGAGGCCTAGGGAGAAAGAAAGGGGGAGGGGAGCACCAGAGGAAGATGGATATTCCGTCTGGGTAGCCTCCAACCTGATGGCATGAACGTTAACTTCTCTAACTTCCGTTAATGCCCCTCCTCCCCTTCTTAACCCTTTCGTTATTTATTTATTTATTTATTATTATTTTCCTTTTTCTCTCTCTCTCTTTTTTCTCTCTCTGTCCCTCTCACAATAACTCCTTGCCTGTTCTCCATCTTCCTCTGGTGTTCCCCTCCCCTTTTCTTTCTCCCTAGGCCTGCCGTCCCATGGTCCTCTCCCTTCTCCAGCCTTGTATCCCTTTTGCCAATCAACTTCCCAGCTCTTAGCTTCATCCCTCCCACTCCTGTCTTCTCCTATCATTTTGGATCTCCACCTCCCCCTCCCACTTTAACATCTCTTACTATCTCTTCTTTCAGTTAGTCCCAACGAAGGGTCTCGGCCCAAAACGTCTTCCTATATAAAATCTCCTCTGTTTCTTCAATCCTGACTATATTTCCAATCTCTGCTGCTGAAAAGCATTGCATGGCATAACACTACTTCCATCATACTTTACATAGTGCTGGCATTACCTGGCTGGTGCATAGTATTAGATTTATGCCACACATACCACTAAAGACGCATATCTTTGCCCATAAAGACTTTGCAAAGTGTCACTTAGAAGATATGCTAAAGATGTGGAACATGGTCTTGTAGTCAGATGAGACTCAAGTGGAACCTTTTGGTCTCGACACTAAGCAGTACATGTAAATCTAATCTTGCACATCAGCCAAGTAACACCGTCCCTACTGTAAAGTATGGTGGAGGTATCATCACACTATGGGGATGCTTTTCTGCAACAGAGACTGGAAATCTGATCAGGATTGATGGGAAGATGAACGCTGCTAAATACAGAAAGATTCTGGATAAAAACCTGGTAGCCTCTTCCAGAAAGCTTAAAATAGGGAGGAAGTTCATCTTTCAGCAGGAGCACAAATACCCCAAGCCAGAGCAAGCATGAAGTGAAGAAAATTGATGTCCTTGAGTGGCCCAATCAGAGACCTGACCTTAACTTGATAGAACATTTCTGGCAAGACCTAAGATTGGTGTCCTTCACCACCACCTCCTAACTAACCTGGCACAGCTTGAGCAATTTTGCAAGGAGGAATGGGCAAATCTTGCTCCATCCCTTTCTGCAAAGCTAATAGAGACTTATCCAAAAAGACTAATAGCTGCAAGGAAAGAGGTGGTTCAGCTAAGTACTGAGCAAAGGGGGATGAATACTTTTGAACTACTGACATTCCAGGTTTTGACTTTTTAGTTTTTCATGCTTCATAATTTTTCCCTGTTTTCTTGGGGCTCTGCTGAGAAAAAAAAGGAGCATGTGATTCACAAATAAACTTTCTCAATTAAATTGATCAAAATCTCTGGTTGTTTTACACATTATGTGAACAGAGGGCTAGGGCTACCAAGCACTGTAGCACCTGTATCTGAGGATGTATCTCTACTCCATTTGTTACATTCTCATTGCTATATAGAAAAATATTATATACAATTAGTTCTCGTTGTAAATTGGAAGTGAATAAGAATCATATTCCTTCGGTAATTTTGTACTTGTAGTGTACTTTGTTTGAATAATTACTCCTACACCTACCTTTGTGCCTGGGAAACCTGCCCCTTCACCAAGCAATTTTGTGCTTTCTGTGACATCACCAGTTGCCTTGCTCATTGTTTTACATGGAGCAGGCCACTATCCTTATTCTCTAATTCCCCCATGATAAATATCTCTGAGCTGTTGCCTGAGGGGGGTGAAAATGAATGAATGTGCATTCTTGTGTTATCATGTGATGGTGGACCTGCCTGTTGGTCATACACTGTATCTTGTTGAGAGAAGGGTTTAGAATAGTTTCATGTAGAGTTGAGCTCATCTATCACTTCGTATAAAGTGACTTGAAGGGCATGTGATATGGATCAGTGGCTATTAATGAAGGGGAGAAGGGTAAATGAAACAGATGCCATAACAAACCTCTATCTGTGATGAAGCTCTAATCATGCTTAGATCCTTTTACCTTCCTTTCTTTAATTTTAAGATTGAAGTGCGAGTACGCCTTACCTGCCTGCATTCTTGAAAGTATTATTCACCAGGATATCTAAGTAAAATATCAGCTTTCAGGATAACGAGTAAGAACTCTGACTGAGATTACTTTAACTGTTGGTTCTATTTCTTGCCCTTTGACTTTGAAAGACAGTAGAATGACACTATAACAGATCTAAAGAGACATCTTGCCATAGTTACAATTTGTTAATGTCATATATGGTAGGAAATTACAGAATTGCAACCATGCTAATCTACACTATCGTTTCTTTTATGTATCAGCTTATTAGTATTTCTGGATGGAGCACAACATTTCAGGGGGACTGTATCAGAGTTGTATTTAAAACAGCACAAAACAGGGAGCAAGTCTATGTAAAATTAAATAATTATTCATTTCCACAGAAGCTACTAACTGGACAGAATTCAATGCATTGCACAGCACCTTTGTATCTCAATTTATTGAGATAAGAATTTTTCTATCTCTCTCTCTCTCTCACACACACACACACACACACACACACACACACACACACACACACACACACACCAAGTAAACAGACAATAAAAAAAACAAACTGAGATGCAGAGTATATATGAGAGTATGGCGATTAAATTTGTTACATATTAGGTTAATTAAAGAAAAATTGATCATTAAAATTAGACAAAAATATTTAACTTGACTCTATTTTTCCCAGTTCCTCTGATCCCAACACATAGGTATTTTCGCCCAGAGCACATAGCATTATGTTTGCACAAGGAATTTTAGGTTTGGCCAGTAGATGTTGTTACAGATTTGTCCCAGTATTTATGAATTTAAGTATCAACCAGAAGAAAAAAAATGAATTAAAAATTAATGGAAAAATCCAATTCACACTATGCAACCTTTACAGGATAATATAACTTGAGATACTGCACAAGAGTACATTTAGATATAATTTTCATGATTCACATGGAGAAATAAACGGATAGCTGACCAAAACTATGATTAATTAGTTAAGATTTAGGAAGAGACTTGGAGGCATAGAGTCAGGAAAATCTTTTGGATATATATAGCCATCACATACAGTATAGGCCCAAAGAAATTGGATATATAGAATGGCGACAAATTGGAAGAATTCTCTGGGAAGGGCTGAAAGTGATCTTGACACCAAGAGGGTAGAATATAATGAGTGTGATAATAGTACTTACCACAAATGGTTATATGTTTTTTGAGATTTCCCGTAAGATAATTGTGCATTAAAATGTAAAAGAAGAAACTCACCGTATGCGTTCTGGGAGAGTGAAGTGTACGTTAGCTTGGATCTTCTGAATAGGCTGTGCAGTCATTTTAAATTAGCCTATTTTGCAAATAAACATTTTGAATCTCCATATGAAGTGTTCCTAATGAACTGTTCCTAATTCCAGCATTGATTACACTTAAGAAGGTACTTTGTACATTGTAATCTATTTAGAGATATCTGGAGGTTTAGAAAGCAGCTATATAAATGCAAGTCTTTCTTTTAGGTGTATACTTAGAAAATAAACATTACACATTTCCACTACGAAACCTTTTGAAGCACATCAGTTGAATAGCCAGTCTGTTATCTTCTTGGGAGGATATCCCTCTGTCATTTCCATAGTGGTCTCCCTTAAGTGTTTTTTAGGCAAATAGGTAACTTGCAGCCAAAATAAAGTTTGAAGTTGAGACCCCCTGCCCCCCCACCACACTTTAAACTATGGTTTTATATTTTACAACAACATATATGTTGCTAGATCTAACTGGATGAGGACCCAATTGCAGAAATTAAGGTCAGCATTTACAGTGTCTGGCAAGTAGAAGTTTCTCACTGAACCAGGGCTTGCCAAGAATTGATCCTTATTGTTCGTAAGCATACTTGGGGCACATTCTATTTAAGATTTTTCTGTGGGCCAAATAATATGAATCTTAACAGGGCAGGAGTCACTAACCTACCTTACACAACAGCAATTCATGTAACTGGTTCACTTCTAAAGTGATACCTTGGATGCCAAAAATATTGACTTATGGTAATTCTCATATCCATTCACTTTCCACTAAATGGGTAATGTAGGAACAAACTGAAAGGCATACAGAGTTAGGGGTTGAAATAATGGGTGCTTGATTAAAAAACTGGAGTGCACCAGGAGACCAATGAAAGCTGATCCGCCTGAGCATGAGTTTTGAACAGCTTTTACATTCTCAGTTGATGACATTCCCAGTAAAACCTCATTTTGATAACAGAATGGTGGTTACACAAGGAATTAAGTAACTGACTAGATCTCGATTACAGAATAAAATGATTATCCACAGGTCTAACAGTTAAATCCAATTTTCTATTACAACATGCTATAACATAATGAAAATCCTGAAGCATGGTTATCATCACTGCTGTATTCCATGTCTCTACTTCTACGCATTGCCTGTGGTTCCCTGTTACCACATTAGCACAATCCACATTCCTATTTACTAGTTATTAGCCCTTACTATTCTTTTCCCTATAACAGGTATGCATTGCACAGATATTCCTTCCAAAAAAAAATCAGAGTAAATTTTACTAGTTTTCATTCCATTGTCATTGTTTCTCTGACCAACCTGGACCGTCCTGATAATTTGTGACCCTAGCATAAATCCTCATTGTTCACGATTCAAGATTATTTAATGTCATTTCTAGTACACAAGTGTAAAGAAGAGCAAAATAATTGTTACTCTTTCTGTTAGTTACTTTAACAAATTGAAAAGCTCACAATTGCCCCAGCATGGAGTTGCTCAACCAGATTAAAAGCAAGTTCTGGGCATCTACAGTACTCGCTTAGATCTTCCATGCATTTTTAACACTTTATCTCTCATACATGGTCTTTGTTAATACTTAATTGAATTTCTTATTCAATTCCATGTTCTAACCTGATTTTCCCACACTTCTGTTTGATTGGGACTACTCTCATCTGGGCCTGTTTGAAGACTGCGTAAAAGTTCAAATAAACAACATCATTAGAGAATTCTATCATACGTAATATAAATCAAGAAAATTTGTCAAGCTTCTCCTTCTAAATATATTCTCGGTGCTTCTTATTAAGTTAGATATATTTATCAATTTATTCTTCAGTAAGCTTTCGTTACATTGTCTAATGTTGCTTCGAAAATCATTTCTCTATGCAGATTTCTCTTTTTTTTAAACAGTGAAATTACTACAGTCTTTGAATTCTTACAGTGTTGAATTCAGTCTTAAGAAATCTTTCCAGCTTCCAGTGATTTTTTTTTATATATATCTAAAGTGAATTCCATACGGATTTATCTTTTAATTACTTATCGGATAAAGTTCCTAGAAATTCTCTGTCATTTTCTTGATATTGAAACAGTATTGTTGGCCATCCAAAATGCTATTTATGAAGATGAGGGAGAAATTCAAATACTAGATTCATGGAACACCATCACCATATTTCTGTTTGTAACATCTTGCTGAAATTGATATGGGTTAAGCATGGTATTTTCTATTGATGTGTTAAGACTTCTAGTAGTTCTTAGTACAAATCTCACTCAGTGCAACCTTTGAAGCCAGCTCTTAGAGACATATTGCATTACAAGCAATAGTTTTCCAAATATAGTGAAGTGTCACTACTGAATGAGTGCTGGCTGGCATGGAAGAGTGTACCCAACAGGATAAAGGAACCTAATAATGGCATTACTTTAAGTGTGTTCCTTGTACATAGGGCCACAGATTACCCTAAGGTTTGTGAATGGTTGCTTCAGGAGGTTGTCTACAAAAATATGCAGTTTGGGAAAGTATGCAATCCTTTCTACTGGGTCCTCAGATCCACTCTAGATCATCCAACTGCCTCTGCGCTTCTCCATGCTGGCCACTGATTTTTTTGCCCTCCATGTGGTTTGCTCATAGTTCGTTCTGTCACTGAACCTATGGCTTTCTGTGTTCTTTTCAAATCCACTTGTGCTGCACACTATCTTCTCCCTTTCAAGTCTGCTTTGTTAATAGAACTAACTCAATATCTGCCACACTGAGTACATTGTGGCAGTGAGAGTAACAAATGTCAGGGCCAGCAAGTAAAGCCAGTAGCTGCTGATAAAATGATGTTCCTCGTTCTCATGTCTTGGTCAAGAGTCCAAACTGAAGAATTACCCTTGGTCCATTGAAAATAAGGCAGGGCCTCTACCTTGGAGCAAACAGTCAAGGTTAGGATTTAAAACTTAAGTCACACAATGGAAAAGCCTTCATATCCAAATGATTGCTGAACTTTAAGAGCCTCACATTATGGATTACAGCAATAGGAGGACAGAAGAGAAAATGGTGGCAAGCCTGCAGGCCTTCTGTGCTGTTGCGATCTCCCAATCTCTTATCAATATCTGTTGTCAATACAATTTTATTGTATTAAATATGTGTTTAAAAAGTGATAAACAGTCTGTTGTAATACATTGCTGGAAAATGTATTAAATACTCTTCAACATTTGACCTATCAGTTCAATAGAAAATAAAAGCTGAAATTGGCTGGAGTAACACGTGTGCTGCTCCGAGAGACAGTAACAGAAGTGATGGTTCCTGTGGAAGTATACTCTGTGTTATTAAGGAAATGGCCTCTTTTCACAAGTCAAGGATGCAATTGACTTTCTAAAAACTCTAAAGTCCATTTCATGAAGGTCTTTGATTTGTGGCCAGTTTTATATTGTCATCCTGGATTATGGAAATGCATTTAAAGAAATAATTAAGGCAGTTCTTATTTTCAAAGAGAAATTGTTTACATGACTAATCTTTTAATGTTAGTGGAGACCATAATACACCAGAATAATTTCATGCTGTCACAGAAAAAGAAATTGTGTGGCCTAGAAATTAATAAAATAAAATAAGTTAAATTGTGTCACCAGAAGTGCAAATGTTCAAAGGACTTTTCCTTACAAGATTTACTGGCCCACAAGGGCCAGGATGTTCTGCAGTTCTGAAGAGGATTTATAATGCATGAAGCCTTTTCAGAGCACACAAAGGCCATGATCTTCAGGAGTGGGCCCAAGGAAGATTGGTCACAAAGGACGTTCCGAGGCTGTTCCCCAGCCCATACTGCAGTGGCTGAGGCCTTTTTGCACTAAAGCAGACTTCACATTTACTGCATCAGTGGCCTGCATAATCTTAATTTGAAAACTGTGGTATGATTGCATATCACTGCACATGTAAGATTGTCAGGTACACGGGAATGAGATTTGCTAACAATTATTTTGTAGGAAGTCCCTAATTTTACTTACCTGTTAAACTTTTCTTGCAGAGGTTCAATATTTATGTGCACTAGGTGATCTATTTTCTAGCCCTATTTAAACTGAGGCATTGGAAGATCAAAATTCCAGGATATTGAAGGTAGTAATAATGCCCAGGTCTATTTAAGTATAGAAGGTGAAGACATCTTCAAAGAGAAAAACAGTATTTTTATAGTATTGTGTTTGGTTCAAGAGGAACAAATTTGATTCCCACACCCTCCCTATGATTAATCACCTCATAAATTCCACTCCCACCACTGTAAATTCTACAACAACCAACCCAATGGAAATCTTTGCAATTAAATCGAGTTGAGAAGAGTGTTAACAGAGGTAAGCTACAATATTAAAATATTCAAGGCAATTAACAGTCTAAAGCAGGGGATCCCAACATATTTTATGCCATGGACCCTTACCAGTAACTGAGGTGTCCATGGTCCCCAGGTTGGGAAGCACTTGCCTAGTGAAAAGATAACAAACCAGCAGAGAAACTAGGATAAATCATTTATGATTACTAATACATTTTTTGAAATTTATACACAAAGTATCAAATTACTTGCCATTTGATTAGCAAGGTGTATTTCATTGATAAAGAAATACAGACATAAAGTGGTTACTTCATAGACCATTTTCTCTCAGCAAAAGATTTCGAGAGAGGCTCAAATGGAACTGGACAGTATGAAAGAACAAGAGGTATATTTATAAAAATAGCAGTTTCCCTTAAAGTGGGCAAAATACTCACTGCAACATAGAGTATCTGAATGGTGTGCAAACAGAAATTCAGAGTTACCAACATTGTTGTGAGGTCATGAAACTTAAACATAATTACTAGGAAATAATTAAACACCGCTCCATAATTTAAACATGGCTGTAAAAGACATGCTTAGAAACTTTAATTTAACATAATTAAATATTTTGGGATGTTAAAGGACCAGATATTTTGATAATGAGTGCGCTGCTTGAAATCACTAGTCACATGCCTAGCTGCTGTTTCTATCTCTATATGTCTGGCCATATTCTTTTGACAGAAGGTTGGATCCCAGCAAGAATCAAAATGGCTTTATGTTGCAAAATACTGTTAATGTTCAGTCCCACTTCTAAATTTCAGATTGTTTTCACAGAGGCAGAGGCTGTGAATCAAGAGGCTAGTAGAAGTCCAGGAAATAAAGTGGGTATCAAAAGGGTTTGGGCAGGCTACAGATGAGAAAGCTGAAGAGGTTTTAAATCCATCCAAGGGATAGGGCCAGCACTGGGTCCTTGTGAGCAATCTGTGCCATCGGTCTATGCTGTAGCTTCTATAGCTGTCAGTTCGCAGTGACAATGCCCAGTTTGATGAGTGATAAAACTAGGTCTCACTGTTTTGTCTTGGGAATGCAGGACATTGGATCTGCCAAATGGTGTAGAAAGCTAACAAATTGAGAATATCTATTACATAGCATAAACATTTATTTACCCAAGATATGTCTCCTACCATTCTCACATACCAGGTACCTATTTTGACTGTCAAATGACACAAGAGACTGATTCCACTAGAAGGTTGGATTCTCCCACTGTCACAGCAGAGTGACTGTTGAATTGATGAGAGCTAAGTCAGTTTACTGACCTTCCTAAAAGAAAAGCTTGTTGTGGGAGTAAAAATTGGTGAAGCACACATCTCATGAAACAGGATCAGGATTGGTTTATTCATCACCTTAACCCCACTCTGCTATAAACACTGTAAGCCTCGTGTCCACTTTCTCACCTTCTCCCGATATATTTTAGAGCCTGGAACATCTACACAGCCTTTAATATTGTCAGTGGCTCAGTTCCCGTGGCACGCTAATGTGAATTCCAAAGATTTACAGCTCTCTGAATGAAGACCCTCAATTCATCTCAAAGTTAAACAAACACCCCTTATCCTGAGACAATAGGCTCTTCTAGCCATGGGAACCAGTCTCCATCTCTTACTTGGGCTGGGACCACTACAGAGTAGGACATGGCCGTTCTGTGATATATAATGATGAGATTGCCTCAAATAAACCGAAGCTGCTTTCAAGGGCGATACTTTGCTCTGCATGGTCCATGCTGTCATCAGTACAAGTATGATTTGTGACTGCAACTGCCTGGTTAAATTTCTGAAGAGGTGTGATTTATTCATTCTAGAAATTATTGTCCTTGTATTCCTCTCCTGGAATTACTGGCATGAAAGTGAAAGCTACTTACACATTTCTAGGCCAGCATTTCCTACACAATGAAATATGATAATATGTAACACACAACTAAACTTCTTTTCAACAAAATATATTTTAACCATTTGTATATTATATATTGCTACAAAATAGAATCAAAACAATGAATGGAATATTGGCTTTTATCCCAAGGGGTCAAATTCAAAAAGAAGGAAATTGCGCTTCGGTTGTTATAGAGCCATGGATGGACCCCATCTGGAGTACTGTTTTTGGCACTGCACCTCAGGAAGGATATATTAGCCTTAGAGTAGGTTAGCCTTGCAGCACAGATTCATGAAATGTTAACCATTCCTTTGCTTCTGCAGCTGCTGCTTGGTTCACTCGTTTCCTGCAGCAGCTTCTGTTGTGCTTCAGACTCTTGTGTCTTATTCATGAATATACATATCCCCAAAGTGAAGGCATGCCTTAGTTATATCCAAGTTTCAGTTTTCAGGTGCTGCATTTAAAAGTAGTGGGTGCCATGGGCCCACAGGCACCCTCAGAACCAGAGTGGGTCATTCAGCCCTTCAAGTCCATTGCACTATTCAATTGAATAGTTAATTTGTCGACTTTGCTTACATAGCTATGATCTATACCTAGTAATGCCTTTACTAAAAGGAACATCTGTCCATTTCAGTCCTTAAATTTCAGTAGGCTCAGCATCTAATGCTCTCCAGTTGCGATACTTCAACATTTATGTATTTTGTGTAATGGTTGGTTTCCTGATTTCAATTCTCACTAACCAGCTCTCATTTCAATCCTGTGCTTTGTTTTGGATATTCTCAACAAAGCAACTCTTATCTCTGTTCACTCATTCAGTGCCACTATCATTGTAAATATCTCAGCTGTAGCTTGCTAAACTCAAAGAAGAACAATACAAGTACATGCAACTAGTGTTTGGAATTCATTCTGGCATCATGCTGATGGATCTCTGCTGCATCTGCACCAAGGCCAAAGTATCCTTCCTCTAATGTGCTGCCAAAACTGACTGTAGAACTCCAGATGAGGCACTAAGGATGGCTGTGTACATCTGAAGCATAATTTCCTTCCCCTTTTTCCCTTTCCTCTTGATATTAAGACAAAAATTCCAATTGTCTTTTTGATTATTTTTTGTAGCAACCAAACCCATGTGGATTGTAACAGTCTTAACCCATATTGCAATGTCATTATTGGCACAAGTTATTGTAACACTCCACCAATAAGCTGCTCTAATTAACAATGCACCTGATCAGAGGTACTTGCAGATCATTTCTGCAGCTGTCAAATAGGCATTATATTTGTGCGTATTCATATGACTTGCTTTCCTGATGACAAGATCAACAATTTATATAACTATGTGGTGTTGACATTGTGCCCAAAAATCACAAATGAAATCTCCTTCGCATAAGAGTGATCGTTAAACCAGATTTTGTTCACTGCCACTGAAGGTCTGTAGTGCATTAGCTATAAATTGTTGAATGGAAATAATTTTCAAAAACTGGTACTGCCTGTTTTAGAATGTAAATTAACAATACAGAACAATACTAACATTTTACACCAAACAGCATGAATACAATTTTGTGTGACATTTTTAAATGTATTAAATCTTAGGAAGTTCATTTTGTTACCATTAATGCAGAATAATATGATTTTATTGAAGAAAGCGAACATATGCCAAATTTTCCTCTTATCTTTATCCTTTAAAATCCCAGTATAATGAGCTTCCAACATCAGCTCAGATTTCACTTGACACTATTAAATTTGGACAAAATAATTACACTGAGCAAACTTACAGATCCTAGAGATTGAGCTGCATAGCGGGCATATTTGGGTGGCAGCTAGTCCAGCAAGTTGCCATTGTTGGAATCAGAGCGTATACACATTTCTGTCATATTGCAAAGAAGCTGCACCGATGAGAACCAGTCAGTGACAATGAACAAAATCTGATTTGACGATCACTGGTCTGAAGGAAATTGCATCTGTGACTTTTGGGGAAAGTGTCGAGATCACAGAATAAAAAGAATTACTTAATTTATGGTCTTATGCTTTTTGAAGGAATATGGCCACTTTGCAGCTGAATCTTTGCCGTGGAGTCAAGCATTGCATTCACTGCATGTTGGGATCACTCAGTACAAATGTAGCAATGCACAGGAAGGCCCCTTTGCTGAGTGGATAAATGGATGGTTTAATATTCTTGGTTATTGCTCATATTCTGGAAATTGTTGCTTTGTTATATCAGTCTGTAGGGCTCAACAATAATCCACCGGTATGATGGGTGTCATTGGGCAAAGAAGCACAGCCAAGGAGAATTTGTCAAAAGAGGGCACTGAATGCGATATTGTATTCATATAGGATTTCCCCCAAGAAGTTTATTTAGGAACAATACATGAAATGTCTTCAAATCACAAGGAACACTAACTATCCCCAAGCTGTGCCTGAGCCACAAGTCAGTTTATGGGCAGCATAATTTATGTCTATGTCTGTGTCTGTCTCTATCCCTCACAAATGTAGTGCTCCTTCATGTTAAGGTAAGTGACATGAACAGTACCTTGCAGTTCTCAATACACAAGTATATCAAATAGATCACTGTGGCTCACTATTCCTGGAGGAACACCTACAGTACGTCTTCATTTTCAGCAGAACAAAGTAGGATAAGAGAGCTACCTTTTATCTCTGAGTTCATAGTTTGCACATTGTCTCTATCACCTGCCTGGTATTTTTTGTTGACTGAAGGAGTTTCCAATCCTCTGTGTATAACGAATTTTTGACCATAGGTAAGCTTCTGTCAGCTACCCAAGTAGCAGCAAAACATATGACAGCCTTCCTCCTAAGAAGTTTAGTTAAATAGTTGATTCCTTTCTCCTTTGTGGGTGCTACATTCTTGTTGAAATGCGACTGATATTAATGCATTCAGTTATATCCCCTCACTGGAAAATTAGATGTTCCTCCACCTCTTCACTCCCTGTATTGGTTTATTATTGTCACAAGTACCAAAATACAGTGAAAAGTTTTCCTTACTTACACAGTGCATTGCGGTTGAATATGGCAAAATAATAATAATGCACAATAAAGTGTAAAAGCTACAGAAAGCGTGCAGTATAGCTAAGTGATAAAGTGATGAGGTAGATTATGAGGCCAAGAGCCCATCTTATTGTACAAGAGATCCCCATTCAAGAGTCTGATAACAGTGGGATAGAAGCAGTCCTTCAGCGGGATGGTACGTGCTTCCAGGTTTTTCTATCTTCTGTCCCGTGGGAGAGGGGAAAAGAGAATGTCCGAGATGGTGAGGACTTTGATTGACAGCATTACTGAGCCAGTGAGAATAATAGAGCCGTACAGCACAGAAACAGGGCTCCTTCAGCACTCCAAGCTGAGGTATCAGGAGGCAAAATGTGTTTCCTTTTTAAGGTCTGCTGGATTCTCTCAGGTCATTGTGCAGTTGACCACATGTATGACACTTCGTAATCAGTTTGTCTTGCTGTCATTGATTGTATGTGTTGGGTACCCTCTGCCCTCTTTTGGGCATGATCTAATTTCTAACCACAATTTGTGTGATTTAAAATTTTGTGCATAAGAATAACATCGGGGTGGCCATAGAAAATATCCAATATGCCCTGATCTATATAGACTTCAAAGAATTGGGATGAAAACAACAGCGCAAGAAAAGTACATAAACAAAAAAAATCTTCTGTCCAGATTGTCTTCTATTGTTGAAATCAATGTGTGATTCTCTCAGAGCTAGGAATTACTAACTGAGGTAGAGTGAGGTCAAATTATATGTTTTGCATATTTTTGTTTAAGTATATTTATTGAACTGGACAATATTGCCTGGAGGCTTTTCACACAACAGTGAATGTCTCTGCTGCAGTTCACTGATGGGATTATCTTGGATCACTCACTTCTCTGAGTTTAATGAAATTTTCTCCTGTATTTTTATGTTTGGATGAGAATCTAAACTTATCTCATACTAATTTCGTTATCCATTGCCCTCTAGGGAAGTGAGATAGGCCAAAGTCCTCCTTGAGGGAAACATGCAGGGGGATGTAGTGAATTAAACATTCCTGAGAAATTGCAAAGCCACAGCCCCCAGAGAATTTAGACGTAAACTGGCTCCAGACTTGCTGCCTGAGACCTTAGTCACCTTTTCAGCACTTCTCTGACATAGTCACCAATCAAGGCTGGGCCTCCTTGGTCAACAGGGAAGGTAGCAACAAGGGGAAAGGGGGTGGAATACTGGGAGGTCTGTGAGTTTCTCAATAATTCAGCCAACTTTATATGTTGTAAAGGCCAAGCCCTTGTCAAGCGTTATGGGGCATGGGAGACATTTCTGTCACAAATTATGGCAAAATGTAATAAATTAATTTTATGGTGCTAATAATAGCAATGTGAGATCAAAGTTCCAATACTAACACGAAATTGTCAAAGTAATAAGAAAATTAGAATAAGAGTAAAGAATAGAAATTGCAATTTATATAACTCTGAAAACAAAAAAAATGCATAAAAAGTCTATCAATTTTGTTTTTAAAATCCAGAAATGTAGATAATTAGTGAACTACAGAGGAACATTTCTAAGCTGTTTCTATGCTGTGTATGCATCTACCCATTTAAATTGAATTTTAAATTTAACTTACGTTAGATATTGTGAAAATAAGCATATTTGAAATGCTTTAAAATACCACCTGGCTACATTAGACCAGATCTAAGTACTTAATTTGAGAAAGCTTGGATAGATATATATTTCAAACTACTTATATTTGCAGAAACAAAATGCAGTTTTCTCACAGTGCTCATGATGTTATTATTGATTTTTATTCAATTTTTATCTTGCATTTTGATTGATCAGCTACATTATACAAAATTTCCAAGTGTTTCTTTTTAAGTTAACTTATTATTTAATCTCGTGTAGATATCCCAATAACAGCTGTTAACAATTGTTATATCCTTTTGGTAAATTCCAGTGTGACCGAGACCTGCCTGAGTAGGATGCTGGTTTGAACAATAAAAGTTTTGCTTATATGCGGGCAGAATACAAATATGTTGGACGAGAGTGCTATAAAAATTATTCACCCCCTCCCCTTGGAAGCTTTCATCTTTTATTGTTTTACAATATTGAATCACAGTGGATTTAATTGGGCTTTTTTGACACTGTTCAACAGAAAAGACTTGTTCGTGTCAAAGTGAAAACAAATTTCTAAAAATTGGTCTAATTTACTACAATTATTAAACAAGATAATTTATTACACAATTACTTCACCCCCTTCAAATCAGTATTTAGTAGATGCACCTTTGGCAGCAATTACAGCCTTGAGTCTGTGTGGATAGGTCTCTTATCAGCTTTGCGCATTTGGACACTGCAATTTTTCCCCATTCTTCTCAACAAAACTGCTTAAGCTCTGTCAGATTGCATGGGGATCATGAGTGAACAGCCCTTTTCAAGTCCAGTCACAAATTCCCTATTGGATTGAAGACTAGACTCTGACTTGGCCACTCCCTGTCTTATTTTAAGCCGTTTGAGTGTAGCTTTGGCTTGTTTTGCTGGAAAACAAATCTCCCAAGTTGCAGTTCTCTTGTAGACTGCATCAGGTTTTCCTCCAGCACTTCCCTGTACTTTGTTGCATTTATTTTACCCTTTACCTTCACAAGCCTTCCAGGGCCTACTGCAGTGAAGCATCCCCATAGTAAGATGCAGCCACCACCATGCTTCACAACAGGGGTGGTGTGTTTTTTTTGACGATGTGCAGTTTAGTCTGATGGACAAAAAGCTCAACTTTGGTTTCATCAGACCATAGAACCTTCTTCCAACTGACTTCAGAGTCTTCCACATGCCTTCTGGCAACTCTAGCTGAGATTTCATGTGAGTTTTTTTTCAACAGTGGCTTTTGGGCAGCAGTGCACCCGGGCAACAGTTGTTGTATGCACAGTCTCTCCCATCTCAGCCACTGAAGCTTGTAACTCCTCCAGTGTTGTCATAGGTTTCTAGGTGACCTCCCTCACTAATCCTCTTCTTGCATAGTCCTTCAGTTTTTGAGGACAGCCTGCTCTAGACAGATTTACAGCTGTGCCATATTCTTTCTATTTCTTGATGATTGTCTTAACTGTGCTCCAAGGGATATTCAGTAACTTGGAAATTTTCTTGTATCCATCTCTCCGTTTGTGCTTTTCAATAACCTTTTCACGGAGTTGCTTGGAGTGTTCTTTTGTCTTCATGGTGTAGTTTTTGCCAGGATACTGACTCACCAGCAGCTGAACCTTCCAGATACAGTGTATGTTTACTACAACCAATTGAAACACCTTGACTGCACACGTCTCCAAAACCAGATCTCCATTTAACTAATTATGTGACTTCTGAAACCATTGATGATTGGCTGCACCAGTGATGATTTGGTGTGTCATATTAAAGAGGGTGAATACTTATGCAATCAATTATTTTGTGTTTTATATTTGTAATTACTTTCGATCACTTTGTAGAGATCTGTTTTCACTTTGACACAAAAGACTTTTCTGTTGATCAGTGTTAAATAAAAGCAAAATTAAATCTACTGTGATTCAATGTTGTAAAACAATACAACATGAAAACTTCTGGTGGGGCGTGGGGTGGTGGTGAATACTTTTTTATGGGCACTGTATTTCAATTTAAGCTATATTATATTGCAGTTTTATACAATATGTAGTTGGAAACAAGTAGTATTTGGACCCGTGTAATATTGTTTGTAAGAACAGGTTAAAAATATTTCCAGATTAAATTGGAATATTTTGTTGTAAGTGTTTAAAAGGTATCATGTATGTTTTAATTTCCTTGTCCTATTCCCCTTTAGGCTTCAACTGAAGTGGTAAAATTGTAATTAGATTAGATTAGATTATGAGGACATAATCTGTTCTCCCAAGCATGTGTTGTTACTCACTGTTACTGCCTACTCCTGGGGCTCTGTCATTTACTCTTGGAGTTACTAAAATTTACAGGTGATGCAACTGCAATTGCAAAGGTACCAACTGAGGATTCCAGATGATTTTAGTGTTGTCTAATGGTAGCCTAACAATCTATTACTAGTTCCCTCCCGTTCATTATTTACCAAACATTATAGAGATTGAGAATGCCTAATAGTGATTTTAAAATTAAACTAATAAAACAGAAATGTTGCATAACACAATGGTTGAAATGAAATGTGAGGTTAGAAGAGTACCAATAACATACTAAGCAATTAAATTGCTCAAGGGCTACTCTCACAAACTCACCAAAAGACTATGCACTTCTTTCCTGGTTCTGACTCAACCTATTCATTTGTAACTTTTTAAGCTAACTTTCCCAGGTCTCTTTTTTCAAGCAGCAAATATCATCAATGGTGCCAGCTTTATAAGAATTGATTAATCCTTATTACTGCTGAGCTCCTCTAATAGTCAGACACTAGCTGAATTTGATTTTAGAAATAAATGCAAGAAACAGTGCACTTATCTCAATGCTTTGATCACAGAATCCTCTGGCAGCACCACTTCATTCTTAGTGAAATAAGTAGTTGGCTAAACAAAGGAGGTTTACACTCCAAATCCAAAGTGGCCTCTGCTATCAAACCTGCAAATTAACTTGAATGCATTTCTCACTGGTGTTCAAAATGGGCTAATTAACAGGCTAACTGGTTGAAAAACAGTGTGAGTGACGGCAGCAGGAGGCAGTGATCAGTAGAGCTAGTCTGGATTCTGAAGGAGGGAAGCTGGCGATTTATAAGGATTAGAGTTAACCATCTGGCTGTGCAATGAGTGTCTCAGCCTTGTGTTTGAGTCTGGGAATCCAAGTATGTACTTTCTTTTTGGACATCAGTGATTCCTTTTTTAGTGTGACGTCTTTTGGAAAAGGATCAATTCAAACTGCAGGGTTTTTAAGTTCATACTGTACACTGTCCAAAATCTTCCTGCAACGTTCTTTCACTGAAGTTAATTTTTAAAGCATTCTGAAATCTAGCATGAACTTCTGTTCAAAACAAATTAAAAGTTTTTGATGAAACAAGCTAAAAATACTCTTCTAACCGTCCAGAGTTTAACTCTTTAGACATGGGCCTTAAAAAGTTTTCTCACTTGTTAATGAGACCTCTTCCAGGATAAAATGAATACACTTTAATGAAGTTCTTGTGACTCGACTTGTTATGCAATCAAGTCCGGAACCTCCATAAATGCAAACTTAAAGCAACGCACCCAAAATGCCGGGAGAACTCAGCAGTTCGGGCAGAATTTATGGAAAAGAATACAGTCAACGTTTTGGGCTGAGACCCTTAACGTGTAATGTAGAACATATTCATATACGCTGCTTCTATGTCTGCTCTGAGCAAGGAGAGAATCAGTTCTGATGCAGGCTCTCAACCCAAAACAGCAACGGTTCCTTACCCCAGCCAACCCTCCGTCCCCCAGTAGTAAAAACATAGAACAGTGCTGCACTGGACTGGCCATTCAACCCATAGTTTTGTGCTGATCTTGACGCTAATTTATACTAAGTGTCCTCCTCCTGTGCGTCATCCATCTCTCTCCATTCCCTTCATATTGCTGAAGAGATTCTAAGTACCTCGTAAAATCGACCAAACTGCCTGATTCCACTACTACCCTGGTAACCTGGTCCAGGCACTTATCACTTCTGTGTAAAAAAAAACTTGCACATTATGCCACCTTTAAACTTCCCCCTCTAACCTCAAAAGCACATTCTCTGGTGTCTGACAGTTACACCACGAGGAAGCATTTCTGACCGTCTGCCTCTACCCCACTCATAATTTTAAAAACCTCTCTCTTAGCTTCTGATCCTCTCGGGAGGACAACGCCAAGTTAGCCCAAACATTCCTTGTAGTTCATGCCCTCTGGTAAACCTGTTCTGCACCCTTTCTACAGTCTCCCCTCCTTCCTAAAATGGGGCACCCAGAAATGCACCAAGTACTCCATGTGATAATTGTGCTACACTTTCAATGAACTGTGAACCCAGACCCGAAGATTCTTTTACACCTCAATGTTAAAAAGGGGCTTACCATTAAATGTATGCATTTTCCTTTCATTTACCCTCCCAAAGTCCAGTACCTCACACTTGAGCATATGAAACTTTATCTGCCACATCTCTGCCCATATTTGTAAATGGTCTATTCAGTTCTTTGATAGTCCTCTATACTGTCAACACATCCACCAATCTTAGTGTCATCTACAATTTCGGTAATCCACCTATCTACGTTTTCATTCAAACTATTGATATACACCCACTTTTTTAGGTACTGTACACCTAGTTAATGTAAATATCTAATCAGCCAATCATGTAGCAACAACTCCATGCATAAAGGCATGCAGGCATGGTCAAGAGATTCATTTTTGTTCAGACCAAACATCAGAATGAGGAAGAAATCTAACCTAAGTGACTTTTATCATGAAATGATTGTTGGTGCCAGATGGGGTGGCTTGAGTATCTCAGAAACTGCTGATCTTCTGGGATTTTCACACACAATAGTCTCAAGAGTTTACAAAGGATGGTGCGAAAAACAAAAAAAAAATCCAGTGAGTGGCACTTCTGTGGGCAAAAATGCCTTGTCAATGAGAGAAGTCAGAGGAGAGTGGCCAGACTGGTTCAAGCTGACAGGAAGGTAACAGCATCTCAAATATCCACACATTAAAATAATGGTGTGCAGAAGAGCATCTGTGAATGCACACCACATCGGATCTTGAAGTGGATGGGCTACAGCAGCAGAAGACCACAAACATACACTCTGTGGTCATTTCATTAGTTAGAGAAGGTATCTAATAAAGTGGCCACTGAGTGTATGTCACAAACAACAGAGGTCCCAGCACTAATCCTTGCAGAACACTACAGGTCCCCAGACCTACAGCCAGAAGAACAGCCTTCCACCCTACTATCTCTCTTCTATGGCCAAGCCAATTCCAAATTTGCAATTTACCCTGGATCCCATTCTTTTTCTAAATCAATCTACCAGGTGGGACCTTATCAAATACCTTACTAAAATCCATATGGACAACATTCACTGCCTGACATTCATCAAACTTCTTTGTTACCTCCTCAAAGAATTCTATCAAGTTTATAAGGCATGACCTGCCATGTCTTTCCAAAAGCACATAAATCTTGTCTCTCGGTATCCTCTCCAATAGCTTCTTTACCATAAGGCTCACTGGCTTATAATTACCTGGATGATCCCTATTTCCATTCTCTTACAAAGATGTAATATTTGCTACAATCCAGTCCTCTGGGATCTTGAATGTTGCTTGTGTGGACACAAAGATCATTGTCAAATATCTAGCAAATTCCCTGCTTACTTCTTTCAATACTCCATGATATATGTCATCAGGTCCTGGGGATTTACCTACCTTAATCCTTTTCAGGAGACCCAGACCCTTCTTAATTGCAAAATGTCCCAGCACATTAACATGCACCACTCTGCCTTCACTATCCCCCAAATCCTTATCCTCAGTAAATACCAATACAAAGTACTAATTTACTACCTCAGCTGCTTGACCTAACACCAAGCGCAAATTACCTCCTTTATTCCTGAGTGGACCTACCCACTTCTTAGTTATACTCTTTTTCTTAATAGAAGTATAAAATGCCTTGGGATTCTCCTTGATCATCTCCTTTTGGCCTTCTTAATCGCCTGAACATAAAACATATAACTCTACAGGACAATACAAGCCCTTTGGCCCACAATGTTGCACCAACCTTTTAACCTACCTGAGAATCAATCTAACTCTTTCCTCTTACATAGTCCTCCATTTTTTCTCTATCATCTACATACCTATCTAAGAGTTTTTTGAATGTCCCTAAAATATCTACCTCTACCATCACCCTTGCAGGGCCTTCCAAGCACTTATCTCTTCCCTCCAATCACCTTAAAATTATGCTCCCTAGCATTAGCCATTTCTGCCCTGGGAAAAAGTCTATGGCTGTCCAATCAATCTATGCCTTTGATCATCTTGTGCACTTCCTTGAGCACTTACATGCTCTCTTTATATTTCACCGGGGCCCAGTGTGATTTTAGCTGACTAATCCTTATATAAGCTTCCACTTTATTCCTGACCAAACTGAGAAGCTCACTGGTCATCCAAGGTTTCCTTACCTATCATCTTTGTCATATGCCTTTACAGAACATGCTGATCCTAGGCTCTGCTCAGCTGGTCTTTACCCTGCCACTCTATTTTAAACCCACCCAAGTAGCACTAACAAACCTCCCAGTGAGGATATTGGTTTCCCTCCAGTTAAGATGCAAACCATTCTGTTTGTACAGGTTCCACCCATCCTGGAAGAGACCCAGTGATCCATAAAATCTGAAGCCTCCCTCCTGAGATTACAACCCTAGAAATTCTGCTTTTTAACTTTCTCCCTAGCTCCTTAAAATCCCTTTGCAGGACCTTATCCCAGCTCCTGCCTGTGTCATTGGTACCAATATGGACCATTATTTTTGGCTGCTCACCCTCCCTCTCAGCATGTCCTGTACCCACTGTGAGACATCCTAGACCCTGGCACCTGGGAAGCAATACACCACCCTGGAATCTCAACTGCCACCTCAAAAAGAAGTCTATCTGCACCCCTTATTATCAAGTAACCTTTCGCTCTTGTTCAAAATGATTTCATCCTTCCTCCTTTGCCTCAGAGCAAGGCACAATGCCACTAACCTGGCAGGTAGTGCTGGCCTCTAAATGATCATACATTCCCACCCCCCGCCAACATTATCCATAAGTGTATACCTGGTATAACATCTCCTCTTACTTCTGGTGATCACCCATATCTATATCTTACAACTATGATGTAACCATCTCACTAAAACTCATCTATGATCTCCTCACAGATGATACTGAGTACATCCAGCTGTATCTTCAATTCCTTGACCTGGTCTGTCAGGAGCTGCAGCTGGATGCACTTCCACAGATGTAGTCATCAGGGAGAACACAAGGTTACCTAATTTCCCACATCCTGCTGGTGAAGCATTCCATTGCCCTGACTGCCATTTTGCCTATGATACATCAAAGATCACAGATCAACAGGATGCTGCTCGACCCACTGAGTTCCTCCAGTAGATTGTTTGTTGCTATAGATTCCAGCATTTGCAGACTCTTGTGCCTTCATTCAAACAGTTTTGCAAGTTTATTGTCATCAGAATAAATTACAGTCATATTTTTCATTTTACGTTAAGGAAACCGGAATGTAACTATTTTAAGGCCTACTGCAGTCCCAGCAAGGCTTGAGTGCACAGAAAATAGTTAGCACATCAAAAGGTGCATTAGTCAGCCATTTTGGAACAGGTCAGAGAGTGTTTTGCTGGCCTGACTGTGGGAAATTCAATAGCCTATGAGGACCACGCAACGGAAACCGACTAAACTCAGGAAGAACGTATTTCATGACGGTGAACACTCACAAGGTGTCAGGCCCTGATGGTGTCCCTGTGGGGCTTTGAAAACCTATGCAAACCAACTGACGGAGTGTTCAAGGATATCTTCCATTTCTCACTGCTGCAGTCGGAGGTTCCCACCTGCTTCTAAAGGGCGACAATCATACCAGTGACCAAGAAGAGCAAGGTGAACTGCCTCAACAACTATCACCCAGTTCCATTCACAACTAAGGTGATGAAGTGCTTTGAGTAGTTGGTCATGGCCAGAATCAAATCCTGCCTAAACAAGGACCTCGACCTCCAGCAGTATGCCTATCAGCACAATAGGTCTAGAGCAGATAAACCTCATTGGCTCTGTACTCAGCCTTGAATCACCTGGACAATAGCAATGCCTAACAGGCTGCTGCTTATTGGTTACAGCTCAGTGTTCATCACGTTCATACTCTCAGTATTAATCATCAAGCTCCATAACCTGGGCCTCTGTACCTCCCTCTGCAACTGTATTCTTCACTTACTAATCAGCAGTCCACTGCAAAAAGTTGTAAACTCGGCTGGCTCCATCATGGGCACCAGTTTCCCCAGCATCAAGGACACTTTCAAAAGGCTATGCCTCAAAAAGCATTATTATCATCAGACGGGACATGCCCCCTTCTCATTACTATCATCAAGGAGGAGGTACAGGAGCCAAAAGACACACACTCAATGTTTTTGGAACAGCTTCTTCACCTCCACCATCAGGTTTCTGATTGGACAATGAACTCATGTACACTTTCTTACCTTTGCTCTTTTTTGCACTATTGTAATTTATAGTTTTTGTCCCGGGTTCAAATTCAGCCAGCCGTCTTCTCTACACGCTTTCCATCCGTGCTGGGTTACGAGCTGGTGATCTCTTTGGAAACTCACCCAGCAGAAGGCATTGGCAAACCACTGCTGTAACTTGCCTCGTACGTGATTCCCCACTACGTCAGACAGGCGTGGAGGGAAATCGTCCGCTAACCGGAGAAACTCTGGATGCGACGTACCATTCCTATTATTATGTATTGCAATGTACTGCTGCCACAAAACTACAAATTTCACAACACATGCCAGTGATATTAAACCTGATTCTAATCTTGATTGGGGAGTTAGAAAAGAGATAGACCCAGAAGTTTTGGAGAGAGGGGAATTAGAATGATAGGAGTTGGAGCCAATTGATGGGTTGAGGAGTGATGATAGTCTCCTAGGGATTTGTGGACGGTGTGCTATGTAGATGATGGTCAGGGAGGGAGTGGACTTGGTAGCCATGCACTGCTATTGGTGGTCAGATAGGGGTCAGTCTATGGGAGCATGCTGGGTGAGGATATAAAGCTCCACACAGCCAGCACCCAAGGTCTGGATTAAGGCCAGAATGCTGCAACTTTGAGGCAGCAGCAGTAACTCTGCATTTTTCCTTTTCTAACTCCTCTGATATAAAGTGGCCACTGAGTGTACATTTGTAGTCCTATACTGTTGAAGCTCATTCACTCTAAGATTTGACGTGGTGTGCATTCAGAGATGTTCTTCTGTCACCGTCCTGTCAGCCTCAGCTAATCTGGGCATTTTCCTTTGACCATCATGCATTTTCAGCCACAGAATCCATTTGCACCGCAGTAGATGTATTTTGCTTGCGCACTATTCTCCATAACCTCAAGAGATTATTGTGTGTGAAAATTCTAGGAGTTCACCAGTTTCTGAAATACTCAAGCCAACCTGTCTGGCACCAACTATCGTTCCATGGTCAAAGTCACTTATATTATATTTCTTCCCCATTCTGATGTTTAGTCTGAACAACAACTGAACCTCTTGACCCTGTCTGCATGCCTTTATGCATTGTGTTGCTCCACCTGATTGGCTGAATAAATATTTGTGTTAATGAGCAGATGTACAGGTGTACCTAGTAAAGTAGCCAGCGTGTATTTGCCCTTCACTATTTTTGTCCTACTGCTTAACATGGCTTTGATTGCTTCATTACTGGTGGGTGTACTTTACAACTCTGCCTTCTTGATGAATCCTTTTTCAGTCCCAAACCTTACGTTTAATGATTGAAGCCAAATTTTGTTTGTCAACATTTACGTAAAGCACTATGGAACTTTTTCTGTTGAATTAAAGGTAGCATATAAATAGAAGTTATTATTCCAGATCAGCTTGCACCATCATTAATTTGATGAAAAGCCAGTTAATGTGCTTTGATATGTTGGTGGAAGGAAGAATTTTGGCTGAGCACACTTGGAAACCTTCCTTTTCATTAACACTTGCCAGCAAACAGAAATCTGAGAATTAATTTAACATTTCAAATGAAATTCCAGCTGTACAAGACATTCTGGAGAGGGCAGTGCAATGAACTTGACTCCCTTCTATCTGGAGCACTGAAAAGAAAAGCAGCCTAGTTAGCAGAGGAGTGAATGGAGTGAACTGCTGAGTTGCAATCTGCATAAAAAGACTGTTATGAAGCCAAATATCTTTGGTTTTCCTTGATCAAGCTTGCAGGAACTTGCCTTCATACAAAGGAAACATTACGGTGATATTTTTTGTGATAAATGTAACTGATAAAAGAGCCGATGTGATAAATGAAAGATATTTTGAAACTACTTTGATCTTTATGTTTGAATTAATGGCCTTGGAAAAGATTTGGAAAACCACAAGAAACATTGGTTCAGGTAGGAAGCACGACAGAGCTGTAGGCTCCTTCACTGTTGAGCAGTGAGTTATCTAGACAGGTTGGCTGAAAACGTGCATCACATCAGTGCATGTTGCTGCTGTGACATGTATCAGAATCGGGTTTAATATCGCTGGCAGATGTCATGAAATTTGGCTGTAGTACAACAAAATACGTGATAAATAAATACACAGAGTGAAAAAAGAACTGAATTACATTATATATATATATATGTATATTAAATAGTAAAGTTAAAATAAGTAGTGCAAAAAAAAGAAATAAAAAAGTTGTGAAGTAGTGTTTATGAGCTCAATGTCCATTTAGAAATCGGATGGCTGAGGGGAAGACGTTGTTCCAGAATCGCTGAGTATGCGCCGTCAGCCTTCAGAAACTCCTTCCTAATGGTATCAATGAGAAGAGAGCATGTCCTGGGTGGTGGGGATGCCACTTTCCTAAGGCACTGCTCCTTGAAGATGTCTAGGATACTATGGAGGCAAGTACCCATGATAGAGCTGACTTATGTTAGATGTTTGTGCAGCTTACAGTATTTCAATCTACACTACAGAAGCAAATAATGGCATAGATCTGACGGACTTTGGGCTCATGTGCTCAGTTCATTTATAGGACCATAAGCTTTCTGTTTTTATAATGTTCGCTCCATCTGTCACATACAGAGTCACTGTCAGTGTTAAAGTGTTACCTATTTTCGTACACTTCTGATGGAACAATCCATTATGACAATTTTGAGCAGTGTACAGAAGTACTGAGTGAAGACCACTACAAAGAAAAATAACCATAAATCATTTTTAATTATGAACAATTGCTTTTTAATACATAGAAAGCAAGGAAAGTCAACAAGTCTATCAACTGCTGAAGACATTTTCAGATTTCATGCACTCTCTAACTGCATTCAGATGCCCTAAGTAACTCATGCAATGTACCAAGTAAAGGTATTGATGGGAATTTTGGATGTTTTTCTATAGTTCATGTTCAAGGAAGGAATAGCTACCTAATCATTGAGTTTATTTGAAAGGAATCATCGTTAATTACATTTAAAAATCTGTAGTAATATTCTGTGACTATTTATAGAAGTATAATTTGTATTTCTGTTTCCAACTACTTCCCTCTCCCTGCTTCAGTATTATAGATAATACTGGAGGCAAGAATCTGTGAAATAAGGCAGGCAGTTATGACTCTCGTCAACAGGGAGAATAGAAAGGTGAAATCTATAAGCATTCTCATTTTGACAAGTGACAAATTTAAAAAATTGAAACTTCTCATTTCTTTTGTTTTCTTATTGATATGTATTCACATAATCCAATATGATATGTGTTGCTCTGATTCAGTTAAAAAGAAAATTACAGAGGAATGAGCTTCAAACTTGATTCCAGGTCGCTACAAATAGTGCATAAAATAATTTAAGTTTTTTAACAGAAATTAATTTGGGAAATATTTTCCAAATCCATCAACATACCTTGTCTCAATATAAGTGTGCAAAAAATGTGTAGGTTTAGGAATTAGCCAGAGGTATCTTGAACCACTGTTCTCGCCTCATTTGAGGTAAGTCCATGTCAGGTTTGGAAGGGTTGGGACCATTATGCAGTCAGATTGGGGCAAAGATAGGAAGGGGAGAAAGGGAAAATTCAGCAGTCTGGTACTGGTAGGGTTATATTGCTTTGGCACAGTTCATGGGGGTGAATGTGTAGACATGTGGTCAGCATGTATAGAGGTAATGGTGGAGTTCTGGGGTTCTAAATTAATGAGTGTAGAGTCAGATCAGGTAAAAGTCATGATGGAAACTGATGAAAATATTGGAAGGTGCTGGGTATCAGAGGAAGAGCTTGATTTTTTTCCCAAAATTATCCTTTGTTGATATGGGTTTTTTATGTCAAAATAAACTTTATTCATAAGAGCATATGGAAGAAGTACAAATAAACAATGCATGGCTTTCTTTACATTCATAATATTATTCAGTCTATACATTCATAATGTTAGCATTTCTATATGTTCATTGTGTGAGTATGTTTATATACAGAATACCATTGCCATTCATGTGCAAACAAGACTTCTGTCTGAGAAACTTTTACAGAGGATTCATATCCCCACCACTACATTGCAAAAGGGCCTTAGACTTCAGTCCTTCCCCATAAAGCAAAGGAAGACTTGAGTAAATGACTTCAAGTAGACCTACCTGAAATGCATTCTCAATTCTGCACTGAGACTTTCTCAAGCTGGTCCCATTTTAATGTGCACTGAAGATAGCCAAAGTATTCTCCAATGTAATGTACATCCAGATGTGCATTATACTCCACCATGCACATTTGGTTTCCTCCATGCATAATGAAGCTGGGAAGTGAATCACAAACTTCATTATCCGCAAGGTGAATCCTCTGTTTTTCAATTGCGTCTTCTGGTTAATGAAAATTAAATTGAATTGCACTACTCAAACCAGGAAACTTTGTTATTTAATGCACTCGTTTGCAGGGTAATAGCAAGAACAACAATAGGTATCAATATAAAAATATATTTAATTGACAGCCTGGATTTTGTGCAGAGTCTTCTGACTCAGGGACAATAACACTGCCACTGAATTAGAGCTCGCACTTAGTGGTTCCCTGCCAACTATCATGCCTCAGACAAGTAATAGGTATACAAAAGTGCTGGGTGGCAAGCAGCACCCAAGAAACCATGTCCCAATGCAAATTAAATAAAAGGTCAGTAATCACGTGGGCAAAACTGTAAAAGAAAATAATGTGTGAACAAGACTTAGAAACTTAGAACTATTTGAAAGAAATATATTTCCTAATTTTTGAATGCTTCTATTTTAAATATCTGAATTTGAAAGTATTCTCTACATTTGCAACAAACAGATTCTGTATGGTGTCAGATCCACAAGCTACTGCATAAATGCATTAAGAATTCTGAATTTGCTTCTGCTGCGGCTTAGAATGTGACCTCATCAAACCCTTGACCTTGCAATTTCTAGCTATTTCCTTTTGTAGTTTCCATCACATAGGACTTTAGGCAGTAAATGCTGCTAGTGGTGGGGAGGGATTGCCACAGCTCTCAGTTTATTTATCATTACTGAATGGTTTACTGGTTTTAACAGGAGGGACACTTTGTTTAAACTTCTACAGAGGATAATTAATGGTTATTGACTGGTAAATGAAGAACAGGTGACAGCCCAAATCAGAAGAAAAACGATCTTGTGTTGTAGCGTGATAATGGCTTAGTAATTGCTGCAAAGCTGAAGTCTATTGCATCCCATCATAATGCCAGATCATGCCCAGAACACAAAGGCCTCTGTGTGAAAGGTATTCAACCCTCCACATCCTTACACATCTGCTCAGTTGATTTGGTCCATTTATTCTCTGATGGGCTACACTACCGAGGCAAAAGTTCACTTCCCCTGCCCCCACCCCCCCCCACCTTCCTGCTCATTCTCAGTGTCATATGACATTTGGCATTGCTATTTTAAGTGCATCTTTGTCTGTTCACAGACTTTGTATTTGTGATACATTCTAGAGGTACATTATGCCTTAGTACTGTTGGCTGGTTTTAAACTTTTAGACCACAAGCCTTTTGGAAAGTTCAACTCAAAGGAGAGTCATTTTATGTTAATTAAGTGTAGCCATTAATATTTTTTTTAAAATCAGCTGATTGAATTTGTAGGCTATTTGGGCTAACAAACCTGATGGTTCTTTGGAGTAGCTTTGAATGTGCCCTGTATGTTACCTGTAGACTTGCAAATTCCTCCTTTGCAAGTGTGTTGAAAATAATATTTGCTTTTGAAAATTGGTACAGAATCTATTTATACCTATCTTTCAGTGCATTTCAGAACCTCAGCAATTAACTGCAAATTGTGAATTATTGGGTTTGGGTATTTTTATATGGCAGTGGATCAGATGCCTGTCATTCTTACAGAGGACAGTTACGGTACACTTGACAGTGGTGAAGATGAATGTATAAAACTTCCTCTCAAATTTTCTCATGGTTTAAAAACTCTTTCCCCCAAACTCTATGTTTCTGTTGTACGGAGTTACATGCAAGGGTCATTAGGCTAAAAATCTCTAAATGTGCATTTGGTAGAATGGGAGTTTTTACTTGTGGGCCTGTTACTAAAAGATCATTAGCACACAAAGCCCCAAGTATAGTGTGCTAATTAATGATCAGGCCTTGCAGACACATAGCATTTGACTCTACTCTGCATTACTCGAAAGGAAATTTTTACTCATCGTGCACTACAAGCTGCTAATTTAAAGACACGAGACAGAGAGGTAGGAGTGAGGTGGTGTGGAATTAAGGTGCCATGTTATTGATGCTATTGCCAAAGGGCATGATATAGATAGGAACAGGAAGGTGGTTGAGATTGGTGATAAAATGTTAATCATGTTTACTTTAGAAAATCATGTCTTTGCTGATAGTAATACAAATATTATAATAATTGCAAATTACTGCCTGCAGTTCCCTCATGTTTATGCTCACTGACATAGATGTACTAGCTATATTAGTGATCTGAAGGTTTCTGGATTCCAAAAAAAAAATTCCTTCAGCAGTGGCAGGTTCTTTAGTAGCACACCAGGGAAACCCATCCCTTTAAAGCACCCCTAATTGCTTTGAAAAATTGTTAGTTGAATTAAATATTCACCATTTTGAATCAAATATTCAAAAGTTCACCAAACTTTTCATTGAGTAATGTCCAATCATCAAAAGAAAAGAAAATTTAGGAAAAAATAACACTATCTTCTTCATATTATTTCAAATTAAAAGCTGAAGTATTTTTAGCCAGAATCATAAAACTCAAATATAGCTTTTATACAGAAATCAAGAAAGAACACAAAATGTGCAATTCTTGGCACCTGACTATTTATTGGTTACTCAATTCGGTTTTGGGGTAATGTCTGCTTGTTGGTCATTATGAAGAATAGTTATACTTTATCCTTCTTTACCAGAAAGAATGTATTTTCAATTGCAAGATGAGGATGCAAGTTTTAAGTCCTACCAATCTACTTTGTAGGATGATACAACTCAAATTGCTATGTTGTTCACTGGAAGACAAGTTATGAAAGGTTTTGCACACCTGTGATCTGGATACGTGCAGTATCAGCTATGAAAAATCCCCTCTGTTTCTGTTAAGTCAAATCATAGTGCACAAAGTACCTGTCCTGAGATGTCAGATTAATACTGTAAGCTTAGTGTCAACAAAATGAAAATGAGAATTGTATAAACCTGTCAGAGCTGGCAAGTTAGAAGCAATGTATATGTAAGTTGACAAAACACAGAAGATTTGCTGATGATCTCTGACATATTGTGCATCTCTGTGCACATGCATCACCGACGTGTAAAAATGAAGACTATTTTAAAATAATCAGAAAGTATATGTCTTAAGGTCTTTTTGCAAGTGAAACAGTGGCCTTGAGTAGTAACATGTTGATTTATCCCATGCTTAACGCACCATCTATGATTCACTCCAGTCTTTATTTTCATTTCTCAGGCAATGTGGTTGATGCTACAACAGGATGAACCAGAGGATTATATTATAGCTACTGGCGAAGTGCACAGTGTTCGTGAATTTGTGGAAAAAGCCTTCAAACACATTGGCAAGACTATTATGTGAGTACCAAACTGGACCACAGATGACTTGATTCATTGATATTACTTTATTTTGTCGTAATAATTTGGTCCTTTTCTAATCTCAGTAAGTTTTTATATTTGCATCAAGTAATAAATATAAAGTTAATAAGAGGTTTTTAAAAATAGTTATTGTCACTTATTGTTTAGTTGCCAAAGATCTATAATTACTGCAGTCTGGCTTGCAAATGGGGAAATTGTGTTCAAAAATTTGATTCAACTAAAATTATCCAGAAATAGAACGAATGAGTTTGGAACATTCAGTTGTTCAAATGATGTACCATCACATTGCTGAGCAACCCAGTGACAATTATTCAATTAATTAGGACACATTTATAATTATTTGCTCCTTATTTGATGTTTTACCCTTTGAACCTTAAATAGGAATATAATGTGATTTATATATCTCAATATGTAGCCATTTGCATTAGTGCAGGTGGTTTTAACATGGCACCTTGTCATTGCAATGTACAGTGGATTGGGACACATAGGATCGAGTACATTCTGGCCCAATTATGCAGTTGCCCCAATTAGCCAAAGTTTTATGGAAATAGTTAAAAAGGAGAAACTACCATTTAACTGAGCAACAAATTATGTATTTAAATGAAATACCAAACAAATTAGAACGCTACTAATACAGTACTATGTACTGTGTATTAGTTCTTATTAGTTACTGATAGAGGAGTTCATTTAATGTTCACTACTGTATTCTTTTGATTCACTGTCAATGAGCAAAATCAATGCAGATAATAGACAGCCTTCATACAATGCTTTCAATGGTTGCATCCTCCAAATCTTCATTTTCACTGTAACATTCAAGATGATTGTCAGTTCCTTCAAATTCTTTGTAGTGTCTAACTTGTTGTAGCAGTGAAATTGTTTCATTTTTACTATTGGCCATGTCTAGCATTTCCAAACCTGAAAGCTTGAAACTTCAATGAGCTGAACAGTTCTGGATTGTAGTATTACTTACCTCTCACCAATGACCAGTGACACAAATCACATATTTTTTTACACAAACACATGCAACTGACGCATTTTAAAAACTGTTCACTCTAAGCACAGTGTAGTGTCTAACAGCCTTACAAGTGCGTAAGGCTGACACTAGTTAGAAACTGTTCAGCAGTGGTCTCCTGTCCCAATTAAATGGCATAGCATCCCAAATAAATGAAGGGAATCCTGACTATTTTCTCATTTAGTGTTTGTTGTTTAAGATTTCTCCCAAATAAGTGGCTGACCCAATTAACTGGAATCCACTATATATTCTTTTAACTTTGATTATCAGCCTGCTCCAAGTATCTGTTTTTTATTGCAAATAGTTTATACTGCAGTAACAACGGATCAAGAGTGAGAATTAGAGCTGATGGTTATTTTTACAGACATGGACACAAACTCTTCCTTAGGTTTATTTTGTTCAAGAAGGACAGTCTTCAGACCCAAAGTATCACCATTACAGCATACGGTGTCATTTTTATATGTACAGGTCAGCTTTGAAAGAAAACTACCTTGTTATACACAAGGTAATTGAGTACAGTTAATTAAACTGAAAGATGAGATCAATAAATCAAGTCCTTAATTTAAACTCTCTGCACTTGATTGCCCAGACAATGCATACCACGGGCCTTTATTGCTGTTAATTCACTTTGGGGAAAGTTGCTTAAATTTTAAAAAGGCAGATTTATGTGAGTTTTTCAAGTGTTGATTGGTAGGATTAAGAAGTGATAGGCAAAAAAATAGTATTTTGTTGTGTACAGGAATGTCTTGTGGAGTCTTAGACACAGATTGCTGTTTTCCCTTCATATATTTACACTTGTGTCTAATGATTTCTTAACATGCCAAGGCATTCCCTGGATTCCCCTGGGTATCAACTAAAAATGTAAACCTTGGCATTACAGTTGATTAAAATGTCTTTAACTACTAATATTTTGATTTTATTGAAGCAGTAATAAATGATACTTCTACCTATGTACCTAATTGTAACTAATGTATAATTGCATATGTCATTAGCTTATAAAAGAAAATACATTGCTATAACCAAGTTTTAGTATGTCAAATGTCACTGACAAATATCTGCTGCCAGAAATTGCTGCCCCCATTTTCCACGTGCCCATGCTCATTTGATCTAATTTGATTTAAATGTATAGAGATTTATCTTACTGGTCTTAAGCTTCCTATATTCTAGTAACATGGCCTCAATAGAGGCAACAGGGCTTCTAACAAAAAGCACTGTATAGGTTATACAGTGGGCAAAGCTCTGTCTCCCAGTGTTGACAGCAGTCATAATTTTTAAGTGGCTCTAAGATTCTGTATATAATTAGTTTGTTATAAAAGTAAACAAAAACAGATGAAAGTGGAAAATAATGAAAACATTACATTAAACCAATCTAATTTTTAAAAAGTGCTTTCTCCCTTTTTTTTATCTGTAACATTGCCGTACCTAAGAATGTAAGTGGGTGCTTAGATTCTGCTGTAAGTTTCTGCAAGATCTGAGAGGTAACTTCAGAGCTTAATTCTTACGGAAGCTTAGCAAGACGAAACTCTGCCAGTGCACGCCATATGGAGTCCACCAGCAGAGTGAGCCATCAAATTCAGCATTCTAAAATTGGAAGTGTTCTTTGCGACTTAAATTTGAACAGTGGTCCATTTAAAGAGATAAATGCTGACAGCTCCATTTAGAAACATTGGCACATACAGTACAGGAAGATCTATGTCATTGACCTTCCTCAAAAACTTCTCCATTTTATCTGCTTTACCTCAGATACCTGGTTCAGATTTTATCATTGACAGGTGGTTTTTGAATACTATCCCATCACTTTTGCAATTCAGCAATAGTTTTACAGCCCTGATGTCACTGTTTCACCCTAGATTTTTATTTGTCTTTGAATCTGCTGCTAAGAGCCTATTTTAGCAGACTAAAAGGTGTAGGGTAATGCAAAGATTGTTTTAATGTGATTCAGAAACATCTATGTATTGGTTTTAAGGTCTATTTTAGAATGCCATAGACTTCTTTAAGCCAATGAACCTTTTCAAGTCACCATATGTAAGGCAGGGAGTGCTCAAATATTACTCACCTAAAACTATTGTGATTTTTCATGATAGATCAGAAACACATGGCCAAGTGCACTGCCATTAACACAACGGGTGTGTGTGAGAATTGCTTCATGCCCAGGGTGAAGTAACTTGCTTGTGTACGCACACACTTGTTTGTTCTCCATGGAACAGCAAGAACCTTTTGCCATCACTTTGACTAATGGCCAGAATTACTCTGCTGGTTTGTGCACAGTGCACATCAATTCTATACATAAAAACTATTTCATATTTAAATAATTATGCTGGCTTACTTATAAACTGATGATTAATGATCACACGCACATTTTAATGTTATATTTTTGTGCCATAAGAAATCAACAGAGTTTATGTGATAAGCATGGTCCAGCACATAAAATATTTACCAAATTTTTTTCTCTGTGTAACTGTGGTTTAATCAAACCTGCAACAGGGGAAGACAGGTCTGCACAGCATGTTTCTTTGATGAGCTCATGGCACATGCAAGTACTCGGTTGAACTCCTAATGCCCTCAATTCCCTGTTGATGTTAAAATGCAGTAAATTAGCCTAAGGACAGAATGGTATTGTTTCTACTCGTTTCATATTTGCTTTTCTCTTAACCTGCGACCCACTGTGGTTCATGACAGCAGCCAGTTATGTTTTACCAGCAATAGTGGATGATTGCATGTGGTTTTCTTACCTACAGTTCTGTGCCTACCCAATTCTTTTAAAGCTTACTTTAGTTGGCACGGTTCCAAAGAGTGGTAGAGTTCACATCTAGATTTCCCAATTTAACAACTCCAAGGGTTTTGTTGAAATTATCTTAGAGAGTGGATTTGGCTGACGGAGTGGATACTTTTAATTTTATCAAACGTAAGAGAATTAGGATATCTCTTCTATCCTAATCTATCTCTCCTGCAGATGGATTTGTTAATTGTGTGATTTAAGCCTGAATGTAATTTGGTAAATATTTAGGGTCTCAATTAATCACAGTTGTTGATAGCTTGCCAATATGTTTGTATAGAACTGCCAGCTGGGTGCACTGTATAGTCCATTTGTTCTGCTCTTCCATGCTTACACACTGCAGCGTGAAATTATAAAACATATTGGATTGCAGATGCCAGCTCTGATCTTTTGTTCTATCATGGACCAACCACTAAGTCCAGGAGTAATTTATTGAGTGGAAGGAACATCAGAATGACAGCCATGGTTGGCACATCAAGCATGACCCCGTTCATTGGAATAGGATTGCCCAACATCACTAAAATGGTAAATTTAACTCAGTTTTGGTTCACATTTCTTTATTTTTCTGTACGTTAATGGTTTAACCAAATATAAACAAGTATTTCAAAACTAGAATTTTTCCAAATGATTTACTATCTTTAAGCCAGCTATCACTGTTTTCAAATTATTCTGTCAGTGAAACAGACATTTTACTGCGCATTGTCCACGTGGCAGGATGTTAGGCAAGATTGACAGATCAGACATCAGGCCCAATTCCTTATGAGGACCACACATAGCCTCACATGTTGCTTCAGGTGGCAGCATTCCATCCCTTCTCCCTCTGCACAGACCCCTGCCAGAATCCCAAATCCCCGTGCCAAACTCCTGTTGATGGATCTGAATCTTCGCTGCTGAACTGATGCCTTCTGCCGCTTTCCTTACCTCACACATCCCCATGCATTCTGCCAGTTCCTTACCTCACAGGTTCCTGCTCTCAACTACTAGAAGCCCGATTTCTGCTGCCAGGACAGCAGCTTCTGTCATAAACCTCCTTGACCACCCTTCCAACCCTAAATTTGTCTATCTCAGCAACCCTACTGTGCTGGGGTGGGGGAGTGTGAAGGAAGAGAGAGGCAAGGGAGAGAGAAAGAGAGGGAGAATGGTCAGTGAGGGAGAGTTGGAGAAAGGAGTGGGAGATATAACAAGGAAGAGAGACAAGAAGAGGTCAGAGGGGAAGAGAAAAGGATAAAAGTGAATGTGATCTGTCCTTTGTCGTTTAACACTGCGATTAAAATTGAAATTTTACCCAATTTTCAAATATTCATTTATCACCCAAAATTTTTATAACCAAGTTTAAGAATTTCATGGAAGAAAGCAACTACTTTTAACTTGGGCAAGCTACATGTTGAGACTAATCCATTTTTGGCTTGTTAGACTGCTATACAGTCATAAATCTCTATACTTTTTATTGAGTTGCTTACATTCAGTTTAAGTTAGCTAACATGTCTGTGAGGCTTTTATGGAATTGAGATCATCATAAGAAGTAGCCATGTCATGATTGTTTTCAATGAGCCAGGAGATATTCAATAATATTCATGAGTGAAATTTTATCCTGTGAGGTACATGGACATTTATTACAAAATATAAAGGTTCAACAGCAATACTAGTGAGAGAATTTTGTTGGCTACTCTGAACAGTAAAATAAAATATATTAACAATATCCCCTAATATTTTAAATAACATTGCAAATATTTTCAGATCAAGTTGAACACATGTAACATTCACAAACTTATTTATGAAACACAAAGCAACAAAAGCAATCCAAATCCTGTATACTTCCCACCCTTAGTTGCACAACATTACCAATTGGTCATTGGTCTCATGGACAAAGAGAAGTATCCGTGTATTGTATGTCATTTGGGAAATTCAGATCTGTTGAATTTTGTAAGCAGAGCCAAATGCACATCTGCCAACATTGTACATTTAGTCCATGTGATCAAAGTCTATTTTGCTCTCAATATTTATAAATAATCAACTCAAAATTAGCACCTCTTTAGTGCAACAGGTTCAGATGGAGTGTTCATAGGTGTGTCCTGAAAGGATTCTTTGCACAGTATATGGACAGACTTACTAGTGAAGAGGCTACACATGATCTAGTGTTCTATCCATTCAGTGTGTATCTACACAGCTTTGCAAAGAATTAAACAACTTCTCAAAAATCATCCGTCACAGAAGCTTTCTTTAGGGTTTTTGATGAGAATTCTCACTTGACAAAAATATGTGTTAAATTCGATACAGAATTGTTGCGTGCCCGAATATACTGTCAATTATTCTTGCAATTGGCGTTAACCAAGGTAATATACATGCGTATACTCCATAACTATGCCATGAAAACAAGAGCAAGCTCATGGCGCAATGATATCTTAATCACAATAAATGATAAACGTAATACTTCCTTCAAAATAAATCCATTAAACATTTACCGATATTAAAAAAAAGACTTAAGACTCACAGATGTTGTTGTTTCAAGGGCAAGTAAAGAGTGGATGAATGTCTTTCCACAATGTGCTTCAGATCGAATCAACTAACCATGAAAACTAATCTGAGCAGGAAATATATAAAAAACAGCTTGTGCAGAAAGTGATGTCCATTCAAAACAAATTGCGACTCTGAAGGCTTAAAAAAGTGTTGCTAAGTTACTGTTTTTTTTTGAAAACTATAAAACATAAGATATTAGAGCAGGATAAGGCCAATCAGACCATCAAATCTGCTCCTCCGTGGCTGATTTGTTATCCCTCTTAACCCCCGTTCTCCTGCCTTCTTCCCATAACTTTTGATGTCCTTACTAATTAAGTAGCTATCAAGCTCTACTTTTAAATATATAAGACCGTAAGACATAGGAACAGAATTAGGCCATTTGGCCCACTGAGTGTTCTCCATTCCATTATGGCTGATTTATTAACTCTCCTAATCTCATTCTCCTGCCTCTCCCCGTAACCTTTGACACCCTTGTTATGCTTTGTAACTTCAAAACTTTAAACTAATTCAAAGGAAGATATGGGAGTCAGGAATGTCGGTGTAACTTCCAGTTTACTTTACACAAGGTGCACACATATCATATGGTAGTATGATGACATGTGCAATTCATGTACTTTTACATATAACCCATATTTAATTATTTAAATGAACAAGATTACTCAAATATTATTGAAACATTAAATACACAATAACCTTGATTAATCAAAGTCCTATCAACCTTGGTCTTAAATATACTGAATGACTTGGCCTGCACACCTGTCTGTGGCAATGAATTCTACAGATTCACCCTCTGGCTAAAGAGATGTTTCCTCATTTTTGGTCCAAATGGACGTCTGTCAATTCTGAAGCTGTATCCTCTGGCCCCACTATGGGAAGCATCTTCTCCACATCCACTTTATCTGTATTGACAGAGTTTCAGAAAAGGATGCATTTGATGTACTGAATGGACTAAGTATTGATAAAAATGAGTTATGAGGTTATGAGAAAGGGTAGCTAAATGTAAAGTTGGCCAGTATGGTAGACATCCTGTTTTTTTGCCAGGAGAAATGACAGAGGTCCTCACAATAATCATCAAGTCTACAATATTCAACAATTCAGGATATATTCAGAAGTGTTACCTGAGGACAAGAAATGCAAATGTTACACCTTATTTAAAAATGTGTGGAAGAGATAACCCCAATTATTAGTCAGTCTAAACTCTTGAGGGGGAATTTCTGGAAGCAGTAATCAGGGTCAGACTTTTCAGTCACTTGGTTTGATTACAGAAAGCCAATGTGATCTTGTTCAACGCAAATCACGTCGAAGTAACAATTGAATATTTTTCACAAACGGGAGAAAATCTGTGGATGCTGGAGATCACATAAAACACAAAGCAACGCACAAAATATGCAGTCATAGTTTCAGGCTGAGACCCTTCTTCAGGACTTCTCCCTTTGCTTTTGAGTCCTGAGGAAGGGTCTCAGCCTGCAATGTCGACTGCTTACTCTTTTCCATAGACGCTGCTTGGCCTGCTGATTTCCTCCAGCATTTTGTGTGTGTTGCTTTGGATCTGCAGATTTCTCTTGCTTCTAATTGAATATTTTTGCTGAAGTAATAGAGATATCCTTTTGCTGGTTAGTAAAGTATGGTTGTTGTGATTTATATGGACTTCCAAAAGATATCTGATGAAGTGACACATTTTGGGCATGTCATCAAGAGTAAAGTCCATCAGACAAAGGAGTAGAATTAGGCCATTGGGCCCATCATAACTGTTCTGCCAGTTCACCATGGCTGATCCGTTTCCCTCTCAGCCCCATTCTCTTGCCTTCTCCCTGTAACCTTTCATGCCCTGACTAATCAAGAACCTACCAACCGCCACTTTAAATATACCCAGCGACCTGGCCTCCACAACCACCTGAGAAACAAATTCTACAGATTCACCACACTCTGGCTAAAGAAATTCCTCCTCATCTCTGTTCTAAATGGACATCCCTCTATTTTGTTTGAGCTGTGCCCTCTGGTCCTAGACTCCTGCGCCAAAGGAAACATCCCCTCTACATCCACTCTATCTAGGCCTTTCAACATTCAAAAGGTTTCAATGAGATTCTCTCCTCCCATTCTTCTAAATTCCACTGAGTACAGGCCTAGAGCCTTTAATCGCTGCTCATATGATAACACTTCCATTCCTCAACTCATTCTTGTGGAACTCCTCTGAATCCTCTCCAAGGTCAGCACATCCTTTCTTAAATAAGGGTCCCAAAACTGCTCATATTACACCCAAGTGAGTCCTCAACAGTGCCTTATACAGCCTCAGTATTACTTCCTTGCTTTTATATTCTCGTCCTCTTGAAATGAATGCTTGCATTGCATTTGCTGTTCTCACTACTGACTCAACCTGCAAATTAACCTTCAGGGAATCCTGCACAAAGACTCCCAAACCCATTTACACCTCAGATTTTTGAATTTTCCAGGCAATATCTGTAGCGGCACAAAGAGAAACTAAAATTGAAACAAAACTACAGACGCTAGAAATCTGAGATAAAGACAGAAAATGCAGTGAACGCTCAGCGAGTCAGGTACATCTATGGAAAGAGAAGCAAAGGTAAAGATTCAGGTCGAAGCCTGTTTGAATAAGGGAGAAGACAAGTTACTTCAGTTATCAATAAGTTGGGAGGCATGGGTAAAATAAAGAGAAGGGCCCAAGAGGGGTGCAGCTAGTACAGCCAGAGACCTGGGTTCAGTCCTAACCCCAGGTGCTGTGTTCATGGAGCCTGCACATGCTCCCTGTGACTGTATGGGTTTCCCTAGGGTGCTCCAGTTTCCTCCCACATACTACAATGATGTGTACATTTTTAGATTAATTGTTCATAGTAAATTTCACCTAATGTGCAAGTGAATAGTAGAATCAGGCAGGAATAATCATTTTTTAAAATTATCTTTCTGTGGCTGTCTTCATTCGTCGTACTAAAGTGCAGCAGCTCATATTTCTCCACGTTAATCTAATTGATGTGCTCCTCTGCCATGAGCCTATCCATTTTTAAATTCTGCAACACACTATCGTTATCCTGTTTGCATTTCATAATCCTGCTGTTTTGTGTCACCCACAAATTTAGAAATTATGATCGCACTCCCAAATCCAGGTCATTACTATCAATCAAAAAAAGTAATGGCCCCACCATCAATCCTTTAACAGCCACTTTAATCTCTGTCTTCAGTCTGCAAAGACACCAATCACCAAGACCCTCTGTCATCTGTTACCGAGCCAGCTTCATATATGTGTCTCCCTTAGGCCTTTGAAATGCCTCCTCTCCCCACCCCCGCCCCCCACCAATTGCCGACTCTAATGAAGCACCATCCACTCATGAACCCACACCCCTGGTCACATTGGATTGGTGCAGCTGACAACACTCCCACAGAATCCACCGCAACCCATCCCCTCACTCCCCTCTCAGCTATTTAGCTGTTCACTGTCACTGTCCTAAAACTTAAGGCCTAGTTAGGCCTAAGACCTCTGATGCCCTCTTTCAGCTGTTGTCTGAAACTTAACACTTAGAATGCCAAACACCAGGTTCTGATTGGACATTCCAAGAACATGAATATTCTGTGTTTAATTTTTAAATGACGGAAGGTGTAGAAACAAAAATTTAGATTAGTCTCTAAAGAATACAAAAATTTAGGTCTTCATTTTGCAGTCTGAACAATCACCTTCAGTTTGAAGTGTTCATTCGGGTTATACTAGGCAACTTTTGGTGTAGTTTTGAAGAGATCCAAAATGCTTTAATTTTCACAGAACGTAAGAGAGCCTGGACATCTCATCTCTGACCTCAGTATGTCACCATATTTTAAAACAACACACACAAAATGCCGGAGAAACTCATAAAATCAGAAAAATTCTGTAGAGGGGAGTAAAGTAAGAGGAGCTGAGGGCAGTGTGGGCAGGGCCAACGAACTTAACCTGTTCTTTAACAGATTTGACATTGTGACCCCTGCCCATCCCCCGCATGAGCCATCTGTTGTCGGCCCTCAATCAACACATGTTCCACTCTCCCCTCCTACCCCTCCTCACAGTCCCCCACCCTGCTCTCATGACTATACCCCTCCCCCACACAAAACCACCACGGTGGGCTTCACGGCTGAATAGGTGAGAAGACAGCTGAAACGCCTCAACCCAAGCAAGGCTGCAGGACCGAATGGTGTCAGTACCAGGGTGCTCAAAGCCTGTGCCCCTCAGCTATGTGGAGTACTTCGCCATGTATTCAATCTGAGCCTGAGGCTCCGGAGGGTTCCTGTGTGGAAGACGTCCTGCCTCATCCCTGTGCCGAAGACACGGCGCCTCAGCGGCTTCAATGACTACAGACCAGTGGCATTGACCTCCCACATCATGAAGACCATGGAGAGACTTGTTCTGGAGCTGCTCCGGCCTATGGTCAGGCCACACTTAGACCCCCTCCAGTTTGCCTACCAGCCCCGACTAGGAGTTGAGGATGCCATCGTCTACCTGCTGAACCGTGTCTACGCCTTCCTGGACAAGCCAGCGAGCACTGTGAGGGTCATGTTTTTTGACTTCTCCAGTGCGTTCAACACCATCCGTCCTGCTCTGCTGGGGGAGAAGCTGACAGCGATGCAGGTTCCCTGGTATCATGGATTCTTGATTACCTGACTGGCAGACCACAGTACGTGTGCTTGCAACACTGTGTGTCCTACAGAGTGATCAGCAGCACTGGGGCTCCACAGGGGACTGTCTTGTCTCCCTTTCTCTTCACCATTTACACCTCGGACTTCAACTACTGCACAGAGTCTTGTCATCTTCAGAAGTTTTCGGATGACTCTGCTATAGTTGGATGCATCAGCAGGGGAGATGAGGTTGAGTACAGGGCTACTGTAGGAAACTTTGTCACATGATGTGAGCAGAATTATCTGCAGACTAAGGAGCTGGTGGTAGACCTGAGGAGAGCTAAGGTACCGGTGACCCCTGTTTCCATACAGGGGGTCAGTGTGGACATGGTGGAGGATTACAAATACCTGGGGATATGAATTGACAATAAACTGGACTGGTCAAAGAACACTGAGGCTGTCTACAAGAAGGGTCAGAGCTGTCTCTACTTCCTGAGGAGACTGAGGTCCTTTAACATCTGCCGGACGATGCTGAGGATGTTCTATGAGTCTGTGGTGGCCAGTGCTATCATGTTTGCTGTTGTGTGCTGGGGCAGCAGGCTGAGGGTAGCAGACACCAACAGAATCAACAAGCTTATTCGTAAGGCCAGTGATGTTGTAGGGATGGAACTGGACTCTCTGACGGTGGTGTCTGAAAAGAGGATGCTGTCTAAGTTGCATGCCATCTTGGTCAATGTCTCCCATCCACTACGTAATGTACTGGGTGGGCACAGGAGTACATTCAGCCAGAGACTCATTCCTCCGAGATGCAGCACTGAGCGTCATAGGAAGTCATTCCTGCCTGTGGCCATCAAACTTTACAACTCCTCCCTTGGAGGGTCAAACACCCTGTGCCGATAGGCTGGTCCTGGACTTATTCCATAGTTTACTGGCATAATTTAAATATTACTATTTAACTATTTATGGTTCTATGACTATTATTTATGGTGCAACTGTAATGAAAAGCAATATCCCCCTGGGATCAATTAAGTATGACTATGACTAAATAGTCGATGTTTTGGGCAGATGCTCTTCATCAGCATCTGTAGAATCTTGTGCCTACCATATTTTAGAGATTGCCTATTTTGGACAAATACTACTGTATGTTCTGTGTTTAACAGTTTGTTTTTGTTTTATTTTCATTTAAACTTAATGATGTGGTGGAGAGCATTAAATATTAAATAAATTTTGTCTGTATAGAACCCATAAAATTTTGAAACACCTCTGTTCAAGAAACCAGCAAAGCCTAGAAAAAGAAAAATAGTATATAAACTTTGGATGTAGCTTTGCAGTTGGAAAGCAAGGATGAACACTTTCTGGTTGAATATAATTAGTGCTGCTCATCTAGCTACATCTGTGCTTCAGCCTTCCACTGCTAAATCAATGACTAGCAATGACTAAATCAATGATGAGGTGCAGAGGGATGTTCAACTAATTTTAAAGATTAGACTACATTATGGATAAATATAGTTGAAAGCAGGAAGTAATAAAATATTCTGGATTGGTTAACCAAGTGGCTGAAAATGACAGATGGAGTTTATTGTGATGAATTTTGTAATCAACTACTTGGATAAAAAGAAAAAAAAGCAGTCAGACCCTTCTGCTAAGTACTGGGAGTTTTGAAGAAGCAGCAAAGATATGCCTATAAAAATTACATGAATTTTGCACCCACAAAACCAAAAACTACAAATATTAAGCTTAAAAGACCAATAGAACATTGCCCTTTATGCAGAAGTGGTAGAATCCAAAGAGTGCAGAGTTATGTCTCAGTTGTGTAGAATCTTAACCAGATCTTATTTGGAGTTCATTTTGCTTCATTATGTCCCATCCCTCTTTAAGATCTGGTTGAAGTCAACAGCAGTACAAAATCATTAAAATGATGATTATGTCAAAAAAAACCCAATAAATTATAGGGTCAGATTGCATTATTTTGGCATGTTTTCCAGTGAGTTTATGGTGTTGTTAAAATGATGTAATTATGGTTGTTACACTTTTTTACAGAATTTGGCAGGATTGATTCAAACATACTATTTTTTACTGCTGGGATTGCAGTACAAGGGACCCAACCTTACAATTATGACCAAAACATTTATGGATGAAATTAGGGAAGAACTCTCTAATTAAAACAAATTTTAACTATCTTGCAAGAAGGTCAGTACACTGCAATCAGTCTGACAGTTTCAAGATTCAGACTGCAGGCCCATTGAACCCCAATCACTGGTGCCATAAAGCGTTACTGAACGAAGATGTTGCCAGGACTTGTGTGTCTGAGTTATGGAGAGAGGATGAGCACGTTGGGAGATTCTTCACTGGATGGTGGGAGAACGAGGGTGATCTTATGGACATATATAAAGTCATTAAGGGCATAAAGAGGCTGTATGCATCTTATTCCCCAGGGTTGGGGAATCAAGAGCATAGGTTTAGGATGAGATGAGAGAGATTTAATAAAAACCAAAGGGCCAACTTTTTACTCCAGAGGGGGCTCAGTATATATCGAACGAGCTGCAAGAAGAAGTAATTGAGACAGCAACATTAAAAAAATTTAAAAAGGTACTTGGATCGGAAAGATTTAGAGCAGTAGTCCCAACTTTTTTTTATACTGTAGGCCCCTACCATTAACCGAATGGTTTGTGGACCGCAGGTTGCCAATCCCTGATTTAGAGGGATGGGGACCAAAATCAGGCAGATGGGACGAATGTAGAGGGGCATCATGGTTGGCAAGGACCAGTTGTGCTGAAAAACTTGTTTCTGTGTTGTATAACTCTATGATCTGAGATCAACAGATATTTATTGATTAGATATAGTAACTTTATTGATCAGAACTAATAAAATGAATTGAGATACAGACCACACATGATCTAATTCAATATTTGATTGACCTCCTACCGCTCTTCGGAATACCTACAGTATGATATTGGTAATTCCTCATTCAAGGTCAATGTTCAAAGTAAATTTATTGTCAAAGTACAAATATGTCACCGTATACAATCCTTGAGGTCCAATTTCTTCTGGGTATTTACAGTAAATACAAAGAAACAACAGAATGATGAAAAACTCACACAACATAACAGACAAACAACCAATGTGCAAAAAACTGTACAAATATAAAAAGTAAAAAACAAACATTAATAATAAATAAATATGCAATCAGGAATATGAGATGAAGACTCCTTGCAAGTGAGTCCCCATCCCTCTAAATCAAATTATGGAAACATTTCAGTGTGTTGGTTGAGTGAAGTTTAGTGAGGTTATCCTCTCTGGTTCAAGAACCTGATGGTTGAAGGATAATAACTGTTCCTGAACCTGGTAGTGTGGGTCCTGAGGCTCCTATACCTTCTTCCTGATGGCAGCAGTGAGAAGAGACCATGACTTGTATGGTGAGGGTCCTTGATAATGTGTGCTGCTTTCCTGCAATAGCACTCCATGTAGATGTGCTCTATAGTGGGGAGGACTTTACCCATGGAAGTCTATACTATTTTTTGTAGTTTTTCCTATTTTTTGGTTATTGGTGTTTCTATGCCTGGCAACCAGTCAATATACTGTCCACTGGACATCTGTAGAAGTTTGTCAAAGTTTTAGATGACATGCCAGATCTTCGCACACTTCTTGGAAAGCTGTCATGCTTTCTTTGTAATGACACTTACTTGCTGGTCCCAGGGCAGATGCTCTGAAATGAGAAGACGGAGGAACTTAAAATTGCTCACATTCTCCATCTCGGATCCAGAGTGAAGACTTCCTCATGGATATCGAGTTTCCTCCTCCTGTAGTCAATAATCAGCTCCTTGGTCTTGCTGACATAGCGTGAGAAGTTTCTTCTTGTGGCACCATTCAGCCAGATTTTCAGTCTCCCTCCAAATGCTGATTTGTCACCATCTTTGATCTGGCCAACTTAGGTAGTGACATCAGCAAACTTAAATACAGCATTGGAGCTGTGCTTAGCTTCGCAGTCATAAGTATCAAGCAAGTAGAGCAGGGGGCTATGGATACAGCCTTTTGGTGCACATGCCCTGATGATGATTGTGGAGGAGATGCAGTTGCTAATTCGACATGACTGGGGTCTGAAGTAAGGAAATCAAGGATTCAGTTGTATAAGGAAGTATTTAGGCCTAAGTATTGGAGCTTATTGATTGGTTTTGAAGGGATGATAGTATTGAATGCTGAGCTGTAGTCAGTGAAGAGCATCCTGATGAATGTATCTTCACTATCCAAATGTTCCAGAGTTGGGTGAAGAGCCAAAGAAATAGCATCTGCTGTTGGTCTGTTGTGATGATAGGCAAATTGGAACAGATCTAAACACAAGGAATTCTGCAGATGCTGAAAATTCAAGCAACACACATCAAAGTTGCTGGTGAACGCAGCAGGCCAGGCAGCATCTCCAGGAAGAGGTACAATCGACATTTCAGGCCGAGACCCTTTGTCAGGACTAACTGAAGGAGGAGTTAGTAAGAGATTTAAAAGTGGAAGGGGGAGGGGGAGATCCAAAATGATAGGAGAATACAGGAGGGGGAGGGATGGAGCCAAGAGCTGGACAGGTGATTGGCAAAAGGGATATGAGAGGATCATGGGACAGGAGGCCCAGGGAGAAGGAAAAGGGGGAGGGGGGGAAACCCAGAGGATGGGCAAGGGGTATAGTCAGAGGGACAGAGGGAGAAAAAGGAGAGTGAGAGAAAGAATGTGTGTATATAAATAAATAGTGAATGGGGTACTAGGGGGAGGTGGGGCATTAGTGGAAGTCAGAGAAGTCAATGTTCATGCCATCAGGTTGGAGGCTACCCAGACGGAATATAAGGTGTTGTTCCTCCAACCCGAGTGTGGCTTCATCTTTACAGTAGAGGAGGCCGTGGATAGACATGTCAGAATGGGAATGGGATGTGGAATTAAAATGTGTGGCCACTGGGAGATCCTGCTTTCTCTGGCGGACAGAGCATAGGTGTTCAGCAAAACGATCTCCTAGTCTGCGTCAGGTCTCGCCAATATATAGAAGAATCTCTTACTAGCTCTTTCTTCAGTTAGTCCTAATGAAGGGTCTCGGCCTGAAACATTGACTGTACCTCTTCCTAGAGATGCTGCCTGGCCTGCTGCATTCACCAGCAACATTGATGTGTGTTGTTGGAACAAATCTAAGTTGCTCCTCAGATAGGAGTTAATATGTTTCATCACTAAACCCAAAAAGCACTTCATCACAGTAGATTCTTCCTTGTGCAACTGAATCCTTGAGTGATTTCACGATTTTCTGATGCACTTGGCAGACTTGCCTCTCAAGCATGCAGGTGTGGCACCTTTAAGCAGATGAAGGTACATAGTGATCTTGTCACACTCCTGCTGTCCTGACGTGGAACATCTGATGATTAAATGCCGACCATTCAACTTACCAAGCGAGATCTCCTCCATGATCCTGACCACAGTTTATAGTCTGCCAAAAGCCAAAGTCAACCAGGTACTCAAGGTATTGAATTCTGCTATTAGCCAACAAAAAACAGCCCTCCCTGACACATTTCAAATTATAGTTTGAGACTTAAATGGGCTTAGAAACATTGAAACATAGAAAACCTACAGCACAATACAGGCACTTCAGCCCACAAAGTTGTGCCAAACATGTCCCTACCTTGGAAATTACTAGGCTTATCCATAGTCCTCTATTTTTCTAAGCTCTATGTACCTATTCAAAAGTCTCTTAAAAGACCCACCTCCATCACCATTGCCGGCAGCCCATTCCACGCACTCACCACTCCCTGCATCTAAAAAAAAGTACTCCTCACATCTCCTCTGTACCTACTCCCCAGCACCCTTAAACCTGTGTCCTCTTGTAGCAACTATTTCAACCCTGGGAAAAAGCCTCTGACTATCCACATGATCAATGCCTCTCATCATCTTATTTGAAGAAATCTCTGCCCACTTATCATCAGCACATAACCTGCAACACCAGGGATCCCAACACATTTGACCACTACTGTACTACGATTAGGAATGCCTACCATTCCATGCCTAGACCACATTTCAGGAAATCTGATCACTGGCTTCCTACCTGCATACAGGCAGAGGCTAAAGGGCAAGGCTCCAGAAATAAGACAACAAAGAGGTGATCTCAGGAGACAGAGGATGGGATTGCTTCAAGTCGATGGACTAGGCCATATTCAGGAAGATCTGAATAACTACACTGCAGTTGTCACAGACTTTATAAAACAGTTGTGGACAAGTTTGTCCCCACAAAATCATTCAGAGTCTTCCTCAACCAGAAGCTCTGGATGAAGTTTGAGATCCTCAATCTGCTGAGGGCCAGATCAGTGGCATTAAAAGTTTCCCAAACTAGCTGCATTTCTGTGTCAGTGAGATTTATCCAAACATAGCCAGCAGAGTAGATACTCGTTTACAAGGTTGTAACCATTCTTGCCAAGGCAGCTTATTCACAGGGTGTTACTACTCTTTGTCTCCAAAAGTGAGATTACATGTTATGTTTGGATGAAGGATTTGAGAAAGGAAATTTAGCAATTCTGTAGCCCTAATCTTTTAACTAGATGACTTTTAAGTTTTGGCCTTTGTACAATGTTTCTTAATCATAGTTAAGATCACTGCTACATTTAAGAGCCTGTGCTGACCATGTGCTGAAAGATTTGGCTGGCAAATTGCAACTTTGATTCCTCTTGCATATGCCATGTTCATTTTATGTGCAGTGAAAATTCTGGGTCCTTTCTTTCAACTTAATGGAATTGCATTGTAATGACCATTTAGACCACAGTCTGAAATTAATGCGTACTGCTATAATAGTATTAGGGATAATCACTGTTAATACTGTTAAGCTGGAAGATTTTTTTATTAATTTTATTCTTGCTCAAAAGAAGGATCCAAGTGATAATTTAACACCAGACCTAATGTCCTTTTCCATTTGAAGGCAGGATTACTGGAAGGAATGCTGAAAGATTGGAGCTTCTGAAAGGAGTTTGATAAAGTTGAGTCTTGATAAAACTAAATAGTTGAGAATGAACGGTGATGTGACAGAGCTAAACAAGGCAATGTTACTCATGTGGAATAATTGATGAATATGATCTGGGAACTGAAGCTTGGCTACAGGTCAAGTAAAATCAGTGAGAACTTACATTATCTGCTTCCTTCTTGGAAAATGTCATAGATCAACGCTCAGAAGTTCAAAGTAAATTTATTACCAAAGTACATATTTGTCACGTATACAACTCTGAGATTCATTTTCTTGCAGGCATACTCAATAAATCCATAACAGAACAATAACCATAGCAGAATTTTAAAAAGACCGCACCAACTTGGGCGTACAATCTGAGTGCAAAAGACAACAAGCTGTACAAATACAAAAAGACAGAAATAATAATAATAAATAAGTAAGCAATAAATGTCAAGATCATGAGGTGAAGTGTGCTTGAAAATGAATCCGTATGTTGTGAGAACATTTCAGTGATGGGGCAAGTGAAGTTATCCCCTTTGGTTCAAGAACCTGCTTGCTGAGGTGTAATAACTGTTCCTGAACCTGGTGGTGTGAGTCCTGAAGCTCCTGTGCCTTATTCTTGATGGTAGAAATGAGAAGAGGGCATGTCCTGGTTGATAGGGATCCCTGATGATGAATTCTGCTTTCCTGTAGATGTGCTCAATAGTGGGGAGTGTTTTACCTGTGATGGACTGGGCCGTATCCACTACCTTTTGTACAATTTTCCATTCAAGGGCAGTGGTGTCTCCATACCAGGCCGTGACACAAGCAGTCAACATACTCTGCAGTACTCATGTAAGAAGTTAGTCAGAGTTTTAGATGTCATGCTGAATCCTTGCAAACTCTGTGCTTTCTTTGCAATTGCACTTACATGCAGGGCCCAGGTCAGGTTCTTTGAAATAATAATACTGAGGAATTTAAAGTTACTGACCCTCACCACCTCTGATCCTCCGATGAGGACTGTCTTATGGATCTTAGGTTGATCATGGATATGGGTTTTATGGTGAAAGAGAGCTCTGCAACCTGATATTAGATTGGATCTCATAAAACTGAGTTAATTGTAAACTTAAAGAAAATTGTGAAAAGGTGAAGGTGCATAATAAGCAATTGCTGCAGAGGGTTAGTATGCAAATTAAGAAAAGAAAAGGGCTAAACATAACATGCAGTCTGCTGGAGTGACCATGTACAGAGGCATGCAGTATTCTCTTTACTGCAGTCATGCTTGCTGTTTGCAATGCATAATTGGAGCCATTATAACTTATTCCTCAGAAGTGAAGCAGAAAGTTCAAAGTAAATTTATTATCAAAGTATGTATATGTCATCATATACATCTCTGAGATTCATTTTCTTGTAGGTGTTCACAGTAAATAGAAAGAAAAATAAAATGAAAAGCTGCACACAACAGGATGGGTAAACAACCAATGTGCAAAAGATAACAAACTGTGCAAATACAAAAAAAAAGGAAAAATAAGTAAATAAGCAATGAAAATTGAGAACATGAGTTGTAGGGTCCTTAAAAGTGAGTTCATAGGTTATGGAATCACTTCCCTGTTGGGGTGAGTGAATTTATGCTCTCTGGTTAAGAGGCCAGTGGCTAAGGAAAAATATCTGCTCCCAAACCTGGTGATGTAGGACCTCCTTCGTGTTGGCAGTATCAAGAAGAGAACATAGCCTGGATGGTGGGGGTCCTTGATGATGGATGCTGCTTTCCTGCAACAGTGTTCCTTGTGGATGTGCTCAATGGTGAGGCGGGGGTGCTTGACCTGTGATGGACTGGGCTGTATCCACGACTTTTTGTAGTTTTTTGCTGTTCAAGTGCATTGTTGTCTCCATACCGGGCCATGATGCAACCAGTCAGTATACTCTCCATTGCTCATCTATAGAAGTTTGGCAAAGTCTTAGATGACAGGCTGAATTTGTGCAAACTTCGAAGAAAGTGGATGCGCTGCTGTGCCTTCTTTGTAATGGCAGTTACATGTTGGATCCAGGAGAGATCCTCTGAAATGATAACACTGAGCAATTTAATGTTGCTGACTCTCTCCACCTCTTGGTCCCTGATGAGAACGGGCTCAAGGATCTCTGGTTTCCTCCACCTGTATTCAATAGTCAACTCTTTGGTTTTGCTGCCATTGAGTGAGAGCTTATTGTTCTGGCACAATTCTGCCATATTCTCAATCTCCCTGCTATATGCTGACTCGTCGCCACATTGATTTTGGCCTACAGTAGTGGTCTCATCAGCAAACTTAAATATGGCAATGGAGTTGTGCTTAGCCTCACAGTCAGAAGTATAAAGCAAGTAGAGCAGGAGGTTGAGCACACAGCCTTGTGGTGCACTTACAGGGCATGCTAGTGGTAATTGTGGATGAAATGTTATTACCAATTGCAACTGACTGGGGTCTGCAAGTGAGGAAATCAAAGATCCAGTATTGAGGTCTAGATCTTGGAACTTACTGATTTTTTTGGGGGGGCATAATAGTATTGAATGCAGAGCTGTTGTCAATGAGGAGCATCCTGACGTATGTATCTTTCCTAACCGGATGTTCCAGAGCAGACTGGAGAGCCAATGAAACGGCATCTGATGTTGACACATTGTGACAGTGGGCAAATTAGAATGGATCTAAGTCCGCTCCTCAGGCAGAAGTTGTTACGCTTCATCACCAGTCACTTACAACACTTCACCACAGCTGGTGTAAGTACTACTGGACAATATTAATTGAGGCAGGTTACCATGTTCTTCGTGGGCACCAGCATAATTGAAGCCTGCTTGAAACGGGTGTGTACCTCAGAGTGCCAAAGCGAAAGGTTAAAGATATAAGAGAACACACCAGCCGGTTGAATAGCACAAGTCTTCAGTACTCAGCCATGGAACCTGACTAGGGCAAGGTGCTTTCCATGGGTACACTCTCCTGAAGAATGCTCTCACAGTGGCCTCAGAAACTGAAGTCACAGGGTTATCAAGGGCGATGGGAGTTTGTGAAGGTGCCTCCATGTTTTGACAGTCAAAGGAAGCATAAAAGGCATTGAGATCATCCGGGAACGAAACCTTGTTGTCACATATATCACTTGGTTTCATTTTGCAGGACATGATGGCATTCAACACCTGCCACAACCGTTGAGCATCCTTTTGCGATTCCAGTTTAGTTCAGAATTGCCACTTCGCACGAGAGATGTTTTTCCGGAGGTCATACCTAGGCCTCTTATATTTTACTTGGCTGCCAGACCTGAATGCCACTAATCTACCCTCAGCAGATTGCAGATCTCAGATCTCTTGGTTTATGCAGTGCCTCTGGTTGGGAAGGACTGACTGACTTTGTGGGGACACACTCATCCATGACTAGCTTTATAATGTATGTGACAACCATGGCGTTTCATTCAGATCCTCTGATAAGTCCTTGAACCTGGCTCATTCCTTTGACTTGATGCAGTCCTGTAGCCATGCCTTTGCCTCCCACGACCACCTCTTCATTGTCCTTGCTTCTGGAGCCTTGCTCTTCAGCATCCATCTATACGCAGGTAGGAGGAGGTCAGCCAGATAATCAGATTTCCAGAAAAGCCGTCTAAGGATAGAACACTAGGTATGCCTTATGGTAGTATAGCAGTGATTGTGTGTGTTGGGACCCCTGGTGCTGCAGGTAATATGTTGATGATAATTGGGCAGAGACTTATTCAAATAAACCTGACTGATAACCCGGGAAATGATTTGAAAGGTGTCAGGGTAGACTGTTCCTTGTTTGTTAATTGCGGCACTCATTACATTGAATGCTTCTTTAACTTCAGACTTTGGCTGTATTTAAACTGCAGTCAGGACTATGGAGGAGAACTCTGTTGGTAAGTAGAACAGATGGCACTTCATCATTTGATATTCCATGTCAGGAGAAAAAGAATGTGACAAAACCACCTCATTGTTTATCATGAAACACAGACTCCCACCACTTACCTTCCCTGAATGTTCTGCATATTGATCGACCTGATAGATCAAGAACCCCCCTCAGGCTGGACTCTTTATTTACATCTTTCCTGTAGGTAAGCGACCAAAACTGTACACAATACTCCAAATTAGCCTCACCAACATCTTACACAACTTCAACATAACATCCCATCTCCTCTACTCAGTCCTTTGATTTATGAAGACTAATGTGCCAAAAGCTTTCTTTATGGCCCTACCAACCTGTGACATTACTTTCAATGAATTATTGACCTGTATTTCCAGATCTCTCTGTTCTACTGCACTACCGCTCAATGTGTTAGACCTGTTGGTCCTCACAAAGTGTAACACCTCACACTTGTCTGCATTAAATTCCATCTGCCATTTTTCGACCATTTTTCCAACTAGTCCAGATCCCGTTGTAAGCTTTGATAGTCTTCTTCGTTGTCCACTACACCCCCAATCTTGGTGTCATCTGCAAATTGGGTGATCCAGTTAACCACAGTATCATCCACGTCATTGATATAGATGAAAAATGACAATGACCCAGCACAGATCCCTGCGGCACTCCACTAGTCAAGTCCTCCAGTCAGGGAGGCAACCATTTACTATCACCCTCTGGCTTCTCCCACAAAGCCAATGTCTAATCCGATTTATTACCTCGCCTTGAATGCCAAGTGACTGAACCTTCTTGACCGGCCTCCCATGCTGGACCTTGTGAAATGCCAGGTATATGAGACAAAGAGGAACAAAGACCAAACTCCTTGTTGATGAGACTATAAAATTTAGATGCGATCTTGCAAAGTGAACTGTAGGTATGTTTCCTCTTAATACAGACTAAGCATAGATGCGTGTTGAAATACAATGAGATAGTGCATTATGGAATTAATAATGACAACCAATTGTTAGGTTCCAATTATCAATTGGTATCAGTTGAATACAATGCACCTGGTGCCAAAAAAGTGTCAGTTTTGTGGAAGAAATGCCGACTAAGACCTTAAGACCATAAGATCGGGGAGCAGAATTAGGCCATTTGGTCACTGAGTCTTGTCCACCATTCCATCATGGCTGATTTATTATCCCTCTCAGCCCCATTCTTCTGTCTTCTCCACGTAACCTTTGACACCCTTACTAATCAGGAACCTTTCAACCTCTGCCTTACATACACCCAATGATGTGGCCTCCACAGCCATCAATGGCAATGAATTCCACAGATTCACCATTCTCTGACTAAAGGAATTCCTTCTCATCCCCTTTGTAAAGAGCTGTTCTTGTATTCTGAGTCTCTGTCTCTGGTCCTAGACTCCCCCACTATAGGAAACATCAATAGGCCTCAAAGTGGCAGTAAAGGAGGCTGTGAACAGACATGTCAATGTGGGAATGGGAAGTGGAATTAAAATGTCTGGCCACCGGGATATCCTGGCTGTTACAATAAACATAGCTCAACCAGTGGAGGAGTAATACCTCATTTTCTGTCTTGGTAGTCTCCTACCTGACAGCATTAACAGCAATTTCTTTAACGTCCAGTCACTATTCCCCTCTGTTCCATCCCCCCACCACCTTTGTTTTCTCTTATCTTCTGGCCCCTTACCCCTCCCCTGCCCTCACTTTCACCTTCCTCCTTCCCTTTATTGAATGGTCTACTGTCCTCTTTTATAGATTCATTCTTCTTCCGCCTATCACATCGCTCCCTCCCCCACCCCACCATCTTTCAACCTTTCCCATGTTACTTGTCACACCCCAACTTGTGCTCCTCCTCCTCCCTAACCACCTTTTTATGTCTTCTGCTGTCTTTCCAGTCCTGTTGAAGGGTCTCAGTCTGAAATATTGACTCTTCATTTCTGTTGCCTGATCTGCTAATTTCATCCGGTGTTTTATGGGTGTCACTCCAGATTTCCAGCATCTGCAGTCTTTCTTGTATCTACCTGCATAGGTGGAAGCATACAGTAGAAATTAGCAGCTCTTCACCAGTTAATATAGTAAGTGAATGAAAAAAAAACGTTGAGACCGGTAGCACATTTCCCTTATTTTTGGATTGTGGATGTCATCAATAAGGGTAAGATTTATTAGAGATTTTGCACAGTAATAGTAAAGGATTGACAATATTGTAGATTAAATCACCACATTTTGTAGCGGCTGAGAACTTGGGCTATTGGTGTTTTCCTGCATCTTCCATTATTCTTGGTAATAGAGATCATTTGTTTTGGATATTTGATGGTAATTTGCATGTACATCTCCACAACTAATGTGTCTATAGCTGCTTGATTTTTTGCCTTCTTCCCTCCATAAATAATGAATATCATGGTTAACTTTCGAATCCAAGGCCAATTCTCTAGAGCATCACAAATAGCTGAAAATATTTTAACCTGATTATGGTGATATTTAGTGGAACCATCAAGCACCAAAAGTACGATTATCTTAAGGCTCATAGTTTTATCTTTTCTATTTCGGAATTTATAACATAATCACCAAGTTGCTGCACTTGTTCCCTTTACTATTGGCATTTTGTCCTCTATCTACATTGTGAAAGAGTTATGAAATGTTTATTGAACAAATTTGCAATTTCATTATTATTCAGGTGCATACGCCTTTAATCATGTCAAATTATTCTTTATCACTTTTTTGATAAATATAATAACTTGAACTGATAGCTTTGATATTCTTTTTGGTACCCATTCTTTGTATACCAAATGTGTTTTTATTACTGCCCCAGTCCACTGGAATTCTGTTTTTTTTTGCAGTTGTGTAAGTTTATTTCCCTTAACTTGATAAAATCACTTACATCTTTTATTAACCTGAATATGGCAAGTGTTCAAATTTTGGAATTATGTGCAGATTTTTTATTATACGCGATGGCACTTTGAGTACTTAGCAGTTTGTACATTTGCCGGATAGTAGTTCAGCTCAGTTTATTGTAGTCAAAGTTTCCTCAATTTCAACTTCATATTACTTAAATTTAAAATATTGTTTTGTGAAGTACCTTTTCCCTCAAATCTAAAATTAGAATTCATCATATTATGGCCATAATCAGAAGATATTCCCTGACTCTCAGATGTTTCTTAAATGGTCAATAAAACTATAGACTAGTATATTGTATTCTAACATATATTCTTGGTTAAAAACAATATCCCTGGACAGATGGGCAAAATTGAGTATATAGTCACAACTACACATTGTGCTCTGTTTCCAAAGTTCATTCTTTTGGCTTGTATTATACATTTAAAAGGAAACTGCAACTAGTCTTGTGAAAATTAAAATACATGTAACACCTTAACACAGTGGTTCTAAGACTAGGGATGACTAAGTTATTATATTAAGCTTGCAAATGTAAGACATATGCCATTCACGTTCTTCATACATATAACGTATAATGAATTATGTAAACACCAAAGAATGCTTAATCAAACAGTATATTTACAATATTACTCAAATATTCCTGAAGCATTAAGTACACAACACTGTCCTCTGCTTAGCTATAAACTCAATATAGAATGCATCTCAACATATATCTGCACACAATATATATTGAGGGTTGCTTTACCATCCAAGCTGATACAGCATAGTAAATTTTAAATTGTCCCACTGTCCCATTCAGACCTAAAGATTTAATCACTGTGAAGGATTTCCTACTCTTGTGGGATAACATCTTCCCTGACAAGGCAGGTCACTCTGCTTCGCAGGGGAGGCTTGCAGCTGTGAAACAATCTCATATTCATATTCTGGGGTGGTTGTTGGAATTGACTCTGGGACTGCAGAAGGTGGTTCTGACAGCTCTAGATGCCTTTCTTCTGAATCTTGGCATCCTGAGCAGTGCATGCCGAGCTGCTTGATCTGCTAATCTATCCCGGGACACCAGACAAATCGTCGAGCCACCTGTTTCATTTGGACCATACTTAGATGACCAGCTTGTAGCTTTTCCTAAAATTTAGCTCTCAGTTTGGATGGTGCAACAACTCCCAACCCCTTCGTCAAGGGCAAGTTCATTCCAGCTCTGGTAAAAATGGAGGAACTGGGATTCCTCCTGCACCTTCCAGCCATGTTGGGTGGCCATGTATACCTGAGACAGTGTGGTATCTTTTCTGATTTCCCTTTGGATCATCTCTGCCGTAGTAGGGAGACTTCTAATTTACATTCAGGAGAATATGTCAAGTGGAGTGTCCACTTTCGTAAATTTTTCAGGTATTCCCTTTTCGAAGAGTAAACAGAACAATCCATCGGCATTTTCATGATTGGTTGTCCACCTGAATTTGATCTTGTAATTGTGTCTTCAACAGACTCCATCGCTGCATTCGTGCTCAGGTTGTTAGTGGAACACCCTTCTGTGGATTGAAAAAGACATTAGTGGTTGGTGATCAGTAGTGAGGCTAAACTTCAAGTAGTGGTTGAAATGTCTTACAGCCCAAACTAGACTTAAGGATTCTCTGTCAATCTCTGCATAACTTTTCTCTGCAGCGGTAAGGGAACGTGATGCAAATACTATGGGTCTTTCACTTCCATCATTCCTAATATGTGACGTGACTACAGCTATACCTTGCAGCGCCCGGTCCCGGGCAAGCTTCGCTGGGCGATGTGGATCATAATGTGTGAGTACAGAGTCTGCTCTGTGGAGTCTCTGGAACTGTGGCATGCCCTTTGGTTTTGGGGCATCCACTACTGCTTAAATTTTCTCAGCTTGTGTGTCAATGGTGTGACCACAGTGAATGATGCTTGGTTTAAAGAATTCACACTTGTTGTGTGTGCTCTGAGCCCATAATCTTCTAATCTTTTCAATACTGTCTTGAGATTTTGGAGATATTCCTTGTTATCCTTACTAGTAACAATGATGTCATCCAGGTAACACAGAGTGCCTGTGCAGCCTTGCACCACCTGGTCCATAGCTTTTGCCAGATTGCAGGCGCAGATGCAACTCCAAAAATAAGCCCATTATAGCGATAAAGTATTTATGGTGAAAAGCACTTTGAGCTCATCTTCCATCTCCAGGATAAAGGATATCTTTGCAAACCAAAGATTTCCAAATATATCCTCTATCCAGGGGAGAGGGTATTGATCTTCTTTCAGTACTGTGTTGATGGTGACCTTAAAATCACCATGGATCCTGACAGATCCATTTTTCTAATATTGCTGTGGCATCATCCAGTACCTTTCTTAATTCACTCTCAGTTGACTCTGTTGCAGGGGATGTGGCATTCAAATGGTGGATGGATTTCCAGTCAATTTGTAGTTGTCTCAGCCAATCACAGCCTGACAATTCTGGCCCTCTTGTTTTTACCACATACAAGCTCAAGGCGGCTTGTTGGTGGTTGTATTTTATTGTTCTGAATGTCATTCCCAGTATAAGTTCTAAGTTAGATGTCTGCAGGCTTCAGTTTAGTATCTTTGAAATGCCACTCAAACTGATTTTGTCGAATGACCGAAACAGCTGAGCCAGTGTCCAATTCCATTTTGATTAATTTGCCAATCACTTCTGATGTAAGCCATATTGCTTGTTTATTCAAGCAACACACATCAAAGTTGCTGGTGAACGCAGCAGGCCAGGTCCTGACAAAGGGTCTCGGCCTGAAACGTCGACTGCACCTCTTCCTACAGATGCTGCCTGGCCTGCTGCGTTCACCAGCAACCTTGATGTGTGTTGCTTGTTTATTGTTAATTTTCACATTGTAAATCTGAAGGCTACTCAGTCCTGCGACACTCTCATCATTATCAGATTTCACATCGACAGCATGCAGATTAGTGCGCTTTTTGAAACTGCAACTTGGCGTTTTATCTTTTTCTCTTCCCTGTGCAGTCCATTTATTTTTGTCTGCCCAACATGCTCTTTGTATGTGTCCTACTTTGTCGCATTTTCTGCAAATTTCGTCTTTAAACTTGTGTTAGTCTGGTTTATGTGAATCCCTGTGACCTGTTAACTTGCTCTATCTTGTGCTCCCAGATGAACTTGAAGATGGCCCAAGTAATTACTGAGACAGAGGAGTGGGGAACAGGCCACACTGCAATAAAGTACAACAGCCCCGAGCACATCATATCTGATGACCAAGTTCTTCCCAGTTATTGACAGAGATCACCACTTCCACAAACGCGACTTTTGTTTGACCTTTCCATTCTGCTCCACTCAATTCTTGTTAAATGCCTCAGCCTCCCCTGAAGCAGATTCCCAGCATCTTCAGGTAGTCAGACCTGATGATGAAGGGGCTTTGGATCGGCTCGGCCAGTTACTAAAGGGCATTGCCTCAATCTTAACATGATTGATCCTGAACCCCCCAGTGCCTACTCAGACTGGTCACGTATGCTGATCGGTCTGCGAACTGACCATGAATCCATACAGAAAATGGCAACACAGTGGGGTTTACAGGGGTATTCTGACCTAAATGCCTCCACAGCCTGATTATGTCACCCCTCTGATCCCCTGCGGCACACAAACAAGGTAGGACAGAATGGACAACACTGCCTGAGTCCAGATGGGGAAACTATCTATCTCCCACCATTGAACATTCAGTTTGGTAAATAGCAGAGTCAGTGAGGTATGACATGTTTCATTTAATCTCTAGCCACTCATATGCAAAGGAAAATTTGATTCTCCTTTTAAAGCTGAAAAGCAAAACCAACATTGTAAATGTGTCTTTAAACGCAAACAACAGGAATTCTGCAGATGCTGGAAATTCAAGCAACATACATCAAAGTTGCTGGTGAACGCAGCAGGCCAAGCAGCATCTATAGGAAGAGGCGCACTCGACGTTTCAGGCCGAGACCCTTCGTCAGGACCCTGTAAATGTGTCTGCCCGGTATCCAATCCAAAACAATGCTCCACAATATATTGAGAATATTTTGTTTCTCAATTGTTTCATTTAACTAGCATCTTAGGAATATGAAATAGATTTTGGTGAAGAGCACTTTAAGAAAAAAATCTACTACAAATTCAGTGCAGAGTTCATTCTTGTAGAAGGAATGGCTCATTTATCATGCTATTAGGTATGAAAGAAAAACAAGAGAGTGAGACCCGACTAGCAGTAGTAGGTGAATGGGATGAGCCAGCATAGGAGCTATAAACTCAGTTAGATAAAATACATGTCAGTCAATCAATTGCACATGAAATGTAACTGCAAATTACATTGCAAAGGAGACAAAAATTGTATTGAAATAGCTTAGTTGAAGTTGAATAGAGCTGTTAGTAGATTAGCAATGTATGCACTGTATGACTTTAATGTTGGAGGAAATGAAAGGCGACAATGACAAATGGAAAACAAATCTGGGTCAAAGAGGATACTTTTACAAAACGTCATAGGAGAGAGAAAGAGAAAGTCAGAGAAATAGATGGACGAAATGAAGTAGCTTGAGCTACTGCAAAAAGCAAGGACAAATGTACAAGAGGCTAAGGTCAGATGAAAAAAAAATTGTAGAGAAGAAAAGGGTCTTACGGCTGGATGAAGATTTAGAAATGTGGCTGAGCACGGTGTAGGGAGTAGACTAAAATCCATGGAGTTTTTTAAGAATAATGTTGGGAAGTTAGAATATGTGGCATGAAGAGACCTTGAGCTGATACAGATCATAAAGGATGAGTTTATTAGGTGATCAAAGTACAACAGAATAAAACAGATCAGCAATGTACTAAACAAGCCAGTATTCGTACAGAGCTTGAAATACCAAGGAGAAAATAAGAATATTCAGTTCTGAATATGCGGTTTGTTTGATGTGGGGTCAGAAATTCAATACAACTTGGAACTGTGCGTCAAATGTATGAACAGCTGGTTCAGTTTTAGACAGGGAGTAGGAAGAGAAATTGAAGTCTACAGCAGAAACTGAAGACAGTGGGTTCAATTGTTTCAATACCTAGCTGGAGGAAGTTAATGTTCAACCAAAACAGAATGGAAATATGCAGAAGGTCAGGCAGCATCTGTGGCGAGAAAAAGAGCAGACATTTCAACATGTGTTGTTCAAAGGTCACTGATCTGAAGTATTAACTATGTTACTCTGCCTATTGATGCACCTGTTCACATAAGAATTTACAGTATCTCCTCTTCCTATGGTATTTTACTGCTGTACAATTCAACCAACTCTACATGCAGTTAGTCTTTCGGCTTAGAGTCAGTGTAAGGGTTCAGAAAAAATCTGAACGTGATATATCTTGCATCTCCATTGGTAGAATTTTATTACTAAAAAGCAACATAAAGTCAGGCTATGATGTGACCATGATACAAATACCTCACTGCATTTCAAACCCTGATGTCCAATTGGTCTATTACTGGAGTGGAGCTCATTCCCATTACCACCTGATTTGCAGATCAAACTGATAGCAATGAGTAAGGTTCATTCCATTCGAGTATGATATTATCAGTGGACATTATCAGTTTTCATTGGACTGCTAAAAGTACATCATAATACAAATACAAAGCAATAGCAGCCCCAATTTGAGCTCTGCTTAATATGGTTATTCTCTTATTTTTAAATTTATTTTTGTGTTTGCACAGTTCATTGTCTGTTACACATTGGTTGTATGCCTATTCTGTTGGGTGCAACCTTCCATCGATTCTATTTTTTTTCTTGTATTTACTGTGAATGCCTGCAAGAAAATGAATCTCAAGGTGATATATTGTGATATATACAGTATGTACTTTGATAATAAATTTACTTTGAGCTTTAAACTTTGAATATTGATAGATTGGCTCACTTTGATGGTCCTGCGTGAGTCATTACTTCTGAGTTACTTTATCCATACTGGTACCCTCTTTATCATTGGTAAGTGTAATGTGAAAATGTTTCCAGCAAACTCTTTGAAAATACATAGGCCATATTTTAATATTTCTTGTAAATTTCAAATGCACTGTAATTGACATGAGGGGAAGATGTAACAAATTATAGTTAAATACCAAAAGAGAAATGGAAGGATAAAGAGTTAGAATAAAAGGAGTCTGAAAGAAAAAGTAAGAAGAATGTTTTAAAAGACTTTATGAATAATTCTGAAGGAGTGAGAGTTGTAGATCTAACTGTTCCTTTTCTAGGCCTCTACAGCTGTGTTTTATCTCAAGATCATAAATAATCTCATCAATGTTGCCCTTACTTCTGGTTCTGTTTCTTGTATTTCTGTTGTAAATCTCAGTCACAGAGCAGTTACCAACAAGACCCAATTTTTGTGAAGTTTATGGTAATGCTGCACAAATCATCCAGCCATTTCATACCAGTTTCGAACACATGTCATATCTCTGTATCTTGCCTAAAATAAATTATCTTATCAGCATTAATAATGGCTGGTAAAGTTAATGTATCATGATTTTTCAACTTCTTGGTCATTTCTCCCACTTTGTTCAGGCCAAACTAATTTTTCTGCCACCCCCTATCTGTACATAAAATATTTCATTGTCTTTAGAAGTGCATTTCTTAATTTTACACCCGATTGCCAACCAATTAATTGCATCTGTGCCTCACATGTGATCTTTTCACTTTTGTACAGAGTCTTGCCAAGATCGCTCATGTATCAGCTCTCTTCCCCTCCACCTCAAACTCTCCTCAATGTGAGGTCCTCCACCACCTGTTTTAAGTAAACTTTCCACCATTTAAATACTAAGCGTAAAGCCATGTGCATCCACCATCCTGAGCAGTTTCCAACAATTATAGTTTCCTTGTGTCATTCATTCTCAAATTTTGCTTCTGCTGACAACTTGTCCTTGTCCTGAATTCATACTTGTTTCTCAGTTTACTCACACATTACATTGTAAAAGTGTTTCTTTTTTTTAAGAAGGATTGTAGATTGCCTGGCTTGTGTGTAACAGACAAATCTGAAAACCAATAGAGATAACTAAGGAGTTTTCTAATAATATAGGGGGAAAAATCTTCACTTAATGTCTTGATGAAGAGTCTTGACCCGAAATGTTGACTCCTTATTCTTCTTCATAGATGCTGCCTGGCCTGCTGAGTTCCTCCAACATTTTGTCGTGTTACAATGGGTTTCCAGTATCTGTAGAATCGCTTGTGTTTTCACCTAAGGTTCACCACTTTATCATAGAGTTGCAGGTTCATGCTGAAGTACCTGGTACTTTAAGACTTATCAAACTGCCTTAGAACCATGAGTATCCTTAATTACTTGCATATTTCATAACTCCTCCTCTGATCTTAAACATTTGATCCCTAGCTTGGACTTGCTTTTCTCCTCTTCCTGAATAAAAGACCAGTGGTTAAAATGGAATTTCCTAGGAACTAATCATCATCCTAACCAATGTAATTTTAGATCTTGGTGCTGTGAGAGCTGCTCTATTTATATTTCAGGGCAGTTTCCACGGCAGCTGGAATAACAAAAGAATGTGCACATGCAGTATAATTTTGTGATTGACCACTGTAACTTCCTGAGTGCCTGAGAACAACGCATTTTAGGAGAGAAAGGGAAAAAGCACTTTATCTTACCAGCAAAGGTAGCCTGGTGTGTGTTGTGAGACTCTCACACCATTTTTGCTGGTAATTCTGAAACAGGTTTTCCAAATGCATGACAGTTTCAGGAATGGAAGATTAACCTCATGGACATTGATAGGACCAAGACAAGAGGTGAATTAAATTGTTTCATTTTATGATCTTTTGATTTTTGTTTTTTGGTCCCAGAAATTCTAAGAATATTTTTCAACAAATGTTGGGATCCTTGCAATGAAACCAGTTTTGTTTCTTGAACTTAACCTTACTAATAAATTGGTTTTAGCATTATGTTATTGTAAGCATAGGACAATAGTTATAGATGCATTATTTATCTTTGGAGGGGATGATGTTCATTTTCATTTACAATTCCTGAGCAAGTGAAGCAGACAGTGCTTGCACAAAATGAACCTAGGCTTATCAACACCAGGCTGCTTTTTATTGAGCTCAGCATTCGACACCATCATCCCCTCAGTACTAATCAATAAGCTTCAAAACCGGGGACCCTGTACCGCCCTCTGTGAGTGGATCCTTGACTTTCTCATTGGGAGAGGCACAGAGCAAACACCATCTCTAAATTTGCCAATAGCACAACTGTAGTCTGCAAAATCTCAGATGGTGACGAGAAGGCATTCAGGAGTGTGACAGATCGTCTGGTTGAGTACTATTGCAATTACAACCTTGCACTCAGTGTCAGTAAGACGAAGGAATTCACTCCAGACTTTAGGAAGGGTGTTAAGGAACACAAACTAGTCCTTATCAAGGGGTTGTCAGTGGAAAGGGTGAGCAGCTTCAAGCTCCAGGGTGTCAACATCCCTGTAGACCTATTCTGGGCCCAACATATTGATGCAGTAATGAGGTGGACATGTCCATAGCTATATTTCATTAGGTGTTTGAGAAGAATTGGCATATTACCTAAGACTCCAACAAATTAGTTAGTCCTGACGAAGGGTCTCGGCCCGAAACGTCGACTGTACCTTTTCCTAGAGATGCTGCCTAGCCTGCTACGTAGCTATTCAAGCAACTTTGATGTGTGTTGCTTGAATTTCCAGCACCTGCAGAATTCCTCGTGTTTTTGTCATGAAATTAGTTTTTTTTTGCAGCAACACAGATAATAAGTGTTAAGCACCCTAGCTATATACATGTATATAAGACTTTTTCAAATACCCTGAAACCTCATCCTTAATAATGGACTCGAACAGCTTTCCAACCACTGAAGTCAGGCTAACTGGTCTATAACTTCCTTCCTTCTGCCTCTCTCCTTTCTTCAAGAGTGGAGTGACATTTATCAGTTTTCCAGTCCTCCAGAAACATTCCAGAATCCAGTGATTCTTGAAAGACCATAACTGATGTTTTCACAATCTCTTCAGCCTCCTCTTTGAGAAACCTGGGATGTAATCCATCTTGTCCAGGTGACTTATCTACCTTCAGACCTTTCAGCTTTCAAAGCACCTTCTCCTTAGTAATAGTAACTGCACTCCCTTCTGCCTCCTGACACTCTCAAAATTCCGATGTACTGCGAGTGTCTTCCACAGTGAAGACTGATACAAAATACTTATCAGCTTCGTTTGCCATTTCTTTGTCCCCCATTGCTACTTCTCGAGCATCATTTTCCATTCTCACCTCTCTTTTATTCTTGAAATATCTGAAAATCTTACCAGTTTAAGATGGCGCTACCAAAGATCTGCAACGGCTTACTCGTAAATCATAAGGCAAGATAATCGACTGAAAACATTGCTTATAACATCTTTGCTGAAGCAAATTTTGGTGAACTATCACCGCAGGCAGTGAGGAGGCAGGCGGAGGCGAGGCAGATTCGGGGGATAAGCTGTGCTGGGCATGGTGAGGCACAACATTTTTGAGCCGAGGTTGCAGACAGAGTTTGTATTGCCACTAGAGATGGAGTGAGCAATTGGAGAGGAGTTGATGAGGAAGAGTTTCGATGCCTGTCCACCTGACCCGGGTGCGAGGCTAGATCACTCCAAGAATACCCCATAAACCCCCGTGTTGCCATTTTCTGCATGGATTCATGGTCAGTTCGCAGACCGATCAGCATATGTGACCAGTCTGAGTAGGCACTGGGGGGTCAGGATCAATCATGTTAAGATTGAGGCAATGCCCTTTAGTAACTGGCCCATGCTGATTTAGTGAGATCGAGGTCGACTTTGGGCTGGGTGGCCTGGATGTGTCACCGTGTCTGGATTCAGGTCCTGGAGCGTGGCACAACTCAGTGCCTGGACAATTTCAACATCAACCCAGATAGAGTGGAAGCCCAAGTATCGGGTATGGAGGTGAGGGTCAGGCTGATTTTTTTTTATCCTCCTGTGAATGTTTCTCCACGGCGCCGAAGCAGTGGAATGATCTGGCTAATCTGGGAGTGGATCTGGGAGTCATTCTGGTTTGGGTTGCTGATGGCTTGCTTCTATTGTTTGTGTGATGTGTATTTTCCTTTTCACTTTCTCTGCGCAGTGGTTTTTGGTCTTTTTTTAATTGGGTTATCTGAGTTGCTTGCTTTGTGGCTGCCTGTAAGCAGACAAATTTCAAGGTGTACAAGTTATACATTTTTTGATAATAAATATGCTTTGAATCTTTGAAATCTTTTGGTATCCTCATTGATATTGTCTAGCTTACCTTCATATATCATCTTTTCTCTCCTTGTGGTTTTCTCACTTGCCTTCTGTTGGTTTTAAAAGCTTCCCAATCCTCCAACTTCCCACTAATTTTTGCTGTATTATATGCTTTCTCTTTTGCTTTTATGCTGTCTTTCATTTCCCTTGTCAGCCACAGTTGCCTCATCCTCCCTTTAGAGTACTTCTTCATCTTTGGGATGTATCCATGCCCCGCTTTACAAATTTTTTTCCCTTGGGATGAAGCACCAACCTGATTATTCGTAATCTACCTGCATATTGAAATCTCCCATGACTATCATAACATTGCCCTTTAGTCATTCCTTTTGTATTTCCTGTTGAAATTTATACCCCAGATGTTGGCTACTGTTCATGAATTAGGAAACAATCACACACTACGTGCTGCCCTGCTCCGGTTTTACTATCTTTCTTTCCTCAATCACTAGAAAAGTAACTCAAATTTTGCTAGGTGACATTTTAGGTATTTTCAGTGAAAGCTACAAAGTTTTATTTCTTTTATATCCTCCCTTGTTTAGGATAACTACAATTATGAACTAATAAATAAAAGCCCTGCCAAAATGTAAAAGTTTCAATAAATAAATAAATAAATAAATAAATAAATAGAACATAGAATAGTACAGCACGGTACAGGCCCTTCGGCCCACAATGTTGTGCCGACCCTCAAACCCTGCCTCCCATATAACCCCCCACCTTAAATTCCTCCATATACCTGTCTAGTAATCTCTTAAACTTCACTAGTGTATCTGCCTCCACCACTGACTCAGGCAGCGCATTCCACACACCAACCACTCTCTGAGTAAAAAACCTTCCTCTAATATCCCCCTTGAACTTCCCACCTCTTACCTTAAAGCCATGTCCTCTTGTATAGAGCAGTGGTGCTCTGGGGAAGAGGCGCTGGCTATCCACTCTATCTATTCCTCTTATTATCTTGTACACCTCTATCATGTCTTCTCTCATCCTCCTTCTCTCCAAAGAGTACAGCCCTAGCTCCCTTAATCTCTGATCATAATGCATACTCTCTAAAACAGGCAGCATCCTGGTAAATCTCCTCTGTACCCTCTCCAATGCTTCCACATCCTTCCTATAGTGAGGCGACCAGAACTGGACACAGTACTCCAAGTGTGACCTAACCAGAGTTTTATAGAGCTGCATCATTACATCGCGACTCTTAAACTCTATCCCTCGACTTTTTTCTTAACTACCCTATCCACCTGTGAGGCAACTTTCAGGGATCTGTGGACATGTACCCCCAGATCCTTCTGCTCCTCCACACTTCCAAGTATCCTGCCATTTACTTTGTACTCTGCCTTGGAGTTTGTCCTTCCAAAGTGTACCACCTCACACTTCTCCGGGTTGAACTCCATCTGCCACTTCTCAGCCCACTTCTGCATCCTATCAATGTCTCCCTGCAATCTTCGACAATCCTCTAAACTATCTACAACACCACCAACCTTTGTGTCGTCTGCAAACTATATGCCTGGTCACCTCCTCAAAGATCTCTATCAGGCTTGTTAGACACGATCTGCCCTTCACAAAGCCATGCTGACTGTCCCTGATCAGACCATGATTCTCTAAATGCCCATAGATCCTGTCTCTAAGAATCTTTTCCAATAGCTTTCCTACCACAGACGTAAGGCTCACTGGTCTATAATTACCCGGACTATCCCTACTACCTTTTTTGAACAAGGGGACAACATTTGCCTCCCTCCAATCTTCCGGTACCATGCCCGTGGACAACGAGAACATAAAGATCCTAGCCAGAGGCTCAGCAATCTCTTCCCTCGCCTCATGGAGCAGCCTGGGGAATATTCCGGCAGGCCTCGGGGACTTATCTGCCCTAATGTATTTTAACAACTCCAACACCTCCTCTCCCTTAATATCAACATGCTTCAGAACATCAACCTCACTCATATTGTCCTCACCATCATCAAGTTCCCTCTCATTGGTGAATACCGAAGAGAGGTATTCATTGAGGACCTTGCTCACTTCCACAGCCTCCAGGCACATCTTCCCACCTTTATCTCTAATCGGTCCTACCTTCACTCCTGTCATCCTTTTTTTCTTCACATAATTGAAGAATGCCTTGGAGTTTTCCTTTACCCTACTCGCCAAGGCCTTCTCATGCCCCCTTCTTGCTCTTCTCAGCCCCTTCTTAAGCTCCTTTCTTGCTTCCTTATATTCCTCAATAGACCCATCTGATCGTTGCTTCCTAAACCTCACGTATGCTGCCTTCTTCCGCCTGACTAGATTTTCCACCTCACTTCTCACCCATGGTTCCTTCACCCTACCTTTCTTTATCTTCCTCACTGGGACAAATTTATCCCTAACATCCTGCAAGAGATCTCTAAACATCGACCACATGTCCATAGTACATTTCCCTGCAAAAACATATCCCAATTCACGCCCGCAAGTTCTAGCCTTATAGCCTCATAATTTGCCTTTCCCCAATTAAAAATTTTCCTGTCCTCTTTGATTCTATCCTTTTCCATGATAATTATAAAGGCCAGGGAGCGGTGGTCACTGTCCCCCAGATGCTCACCCACTGAGAGATCTGTGACCTGACCCGGTTCATTACCTAGTACTAGATCTACTATGGCATTCCCCCTAGTCTGCCTGTCCACTTACTGTGACAGGAATCCATCCTGGACACACTTAACAAACTCTGCCCCATCTAAACCCTTGGAACTAATCAGGTGCCAATCAATTTTAGGGAAGTTAAAGTCACCCATGATAACAACCCTTTTTGCATCTTTCCAAAATCTGCCTCCCAATCTGCTCCTCTGTATCTCTGCTGCCACCAGGGGGCCTATAGAATTCCCCCAATAGAGAAACTGCTCCCTTCCTGTTCCTGACTTCCACCCATACTGACTCAAAAGAGGATCCTGCTACATTACCCACCCTTTCTGTAGCTGTAATAGTATCCCTGACCAGTAATGCCACCCCTCTCCCCCCCCCCATCCCTTTTAAAGCACTGAAATCCAGGAATATTCAGAATCTATTCCTGCCCTGGTGCCAGCCAAGTCTCTGTAATGGCCACTACATCATAATTCCATGTATGTATCCAAGCTCACAGTTCATCACCTTTGTTCCTGATGCTTCTTGCATTGAGGTACACACACTTCAGCCCTTCTACCTTACTGTCTTTACACCGTTTATTCTGCTTCTCTTTCCTCAAAGCCTCTCTATATGTTAGATCCAGCTTTACTCCGTGCACTTCTTTCACTGCTCTATTGCTCTGGGCCCCACCCCCCTTGCAAATTAGTTTAAACCCTCCCGAACCATGCTAGCAAACCTACCTGCAAGGATATTGCTCCCCCTCGAGTTCAGGTGCAACCCATCCGATCTGTACAAGTCCCACCCTCCCAGAAGAGATCCCACTGGTCCAAAAATCTAAAACCCTGCTCCCTGCACCAATTCCTCAGCCACGCATTCAACTGCCATCTCCTCCAATCCTTACAATCACTGTCACATAGCACTGGCAGCAATCCTGAGAACGCCACCCTTGAGGTCCTGTTCTTCAGCCTTCTGCCTAGTTCCCGAAACTCACACTTCAGGACCTCATCCCTCTTCCTCCTTATGTCGTTGGTACTAACGTGTATCACGTCTTCTGGTTGCCTTCCCCCTCGTACCAGGATGTCGTGCACCCGGTTAGAGACATCCTGGACCCTGGCACCCAGGAGGCAACAAACCATGCAGGTGTCCTTCTCAGGTCCACAAAATCTCCTGTCTGCTCCCCTGACTATAGAGTCTCCAATGACGACAGCTCTACTCTTCTCTGTCCCACCCTTCTGCATCACCGGGTCAGACTCAGTGCTGGGGGCCCTGCCACCGTGGCTCACAACTGGTCGGTTGTCCCCGCCAACAGTATACAGGACGGTAAACTTATTATTCAGGGGAATGGCTACAGGGGTGCTCTGCACTACCTGTCTGCTCACCTTCACCTTCCCTCCTCTGACTGTCACCCAACGACCTGCTTCTGACAACCTAGGTGTGACCACC